>NC_065445.1:15961372-16577745 GCF_917563875.1 Diabrotica virgifera virgifera | reverse complement strand
GAGATGTGGATTTATCAACGAAGCCTTAAAGTTCCCTGGAACGCACGAATAACAAATGAAGAAATCCTGAGGAGGATTGGTACAGAACGACAACTGCTATGCACAATCAAATAGGGAAAAACGGAATACCTGGGGCACGTAATTTGAAACGAAACATACCAATTTCTGCAAACGTTAATTTAAGGAAAGATCTAAGGAAGAAGCGGAGTGGCAGGGAGAAAATGTCATGGCTTCGTAATATCAAACAATGGACAGGACTAAGAAACATAGGAGACCTAATATACACTGCAAGGGATAGAAAAAAATGGTCAAACGTGATCGCGAACATCCATTAGTGGATTGCATAAGAAGAAGAAGATACACAAATAATGCTTTTTCTGTTTTTACCTAATATTTTTTTACTTTTAAAACTATTCCGTTAAAATTTCGCTTGATCAAAATGCAAATTAATATTATTAAGTCTGAACAAGCCGAATATGAAAAGGTATTAAATAAATTTTGCTCAAAGCACTACTCAATCAAAATTTCAAAGAAGGCGCTGAAAACGAACGAGAAAATGAAAATAGGATGGGTTGGGTACCTAATACGATTTCACAACTTGATTAAGGATTGTTTCGTAAAAGTCAATTACCAACCGTCGTCAGTCAGCGAAATGTCATTATAATTTAAACGGTTTAATCTTAGATCTCAAATATAGCATAGAGAAATTTTCATCGCTGCGTCTAACGAACCAAAAACGAATAATCCCCTGTTACCCCTTAAATTACCGCCATTTTGCAGCTGCACAAAGAGACTTTCAACAGAGGTTGGTACATGGACAGGACAAGGATTTTTATTAGGGTAGGAAAAGAACAAATGCACATAATTTATAATTAACAAAAAATTATTTTATGCAGACAGTCTCCATAAACGTGGAGAGCATTTTAGATTATGAAAGACGAAACAACTCTACTCTTCAATATCTACTCTGAAAAAATATTTATCGAAGCTTTGCACGAAACTGACAAAGGTATTCTCCAAAACGAGTAACGGCTAAACAACATCAGATCTGCAGATGACACCATATTATTGTAATGATATGATGCCTGAAGCCGGCGTTCAGCAGGTCAACCGTACAGGATCGAAGGAGTTTTCATGCTGGCGCGACCTCTCTACGTACGTACCAACACTCCGGCGATGAATACAGAGAACGTATTTAAGACGAGCAAGGAGAATTATAAAATCAGTTCTTCTTGGCGTATTGAATCAAGAGGAACTCAAAACGGCAGAGATGCAATGGATTGAATTGGGACTTTGCCGAGGTGGACGCCTCCGTATTGAAGAGACGTTTCGCTGTAACTGTATCCGCAGTGAGCAGTAGAGGCCAGTGGTCATCTCCGATCTGGAGACGATGGATAGGCGACTGTGTGTCGCTGTTTGATTGTTATCGCATTGAATTGAAATGTCATAAGCTCTGAATCTGAATGTGTAGATAGATTGATTCCGTGTAGCGTGATGGCTGTAGGGCTTTTCATTCACAGTCATTTGTTTCGAGCTTCTGTCATGTGTCACATAATATTAATATATATCTACGTCATACGTTATTGGTATATACCAGTGATACAAACCAAAGACGTATGACGTAGATATATTAATATTATGTGACACATGGCAGAAGCTCGAAACAAATGACAATCGATGAAAAGTACTATTGTAGAGATTGTGTTGTGTATTGTGTATAGTATTATTCTAATATTGATATTATGTTTTGATGACAGTAATAAGTATACATAATGTTATTTTTCCTTTGAAGAAGATAGAGTTATATTTTATTTTATTTATTTTGAACTGTATATTATAAATATCCTAAATGTATTTACTTTGTTTTTAACCTGTGTTTTACTGAGTCTGTCGTCCTAAAAGAGCTACCCGTTACAGTATTTACGGACAATCTAAAAGACCTATAAGTCTTTATGAACAAAATAACATATTACAGTCAACAATATGGACTGCATATAAACGAAAGGAAGCTTATTATGACCATTAGCAAGAAAAAGATAACAGAAGTTCAAGTCAACGTAAACCAAACCCGTATAGAAAGAGTGACGCACTACAACAGGGCTTTTCATCGATTGTCATTTGTTTCGAGATTCTGTCATAATATGTTGTATAATCTGTGTATAATATTAATAGATATACACGGATTATACGACATATGACAGAAGCTCGAAACAAATGACAATAGATGAAAAGCCCTACTACATTGGCACTATAATAAATGAAGAATGGACCACCAACCAAGAGATAAGACCACGCATAGGAAAAGCTAGATCCACCTTCAGCAGGATGGGGGGTCTTCATCAAGGAGCCACAACCTCTCTCTTAGTATAAAACTAAAAATTCTGTGATGCTACGTCTTCACTGTACTTTTTTATGGAGTTGAATCGTGGACCTTGAACGAAGATATGTGCAAAAAAGGGAAGTATTTGAGATGTGGTTATATTGGAGAATACTACTATTATATCTTCAGATTGAATAAGTAGGACATTTCGATAAATATATTTTGACAACTAATAAAATATGAACTGACATAACTATATATAACATTACATAACAACTACTATAGCCTGTTCGCTAAACTCAGACGCAACTTTCTAGATGTTTTAGTCGGTAATTTTGCCAATTTTAGTAAAATTGGCAAAAAATAATTACTAAATAGTTAATAATCACTAAATAGTTAGTAATTTTGCCAATTTTTGCAAAATTGGCAAAAAACAAAAAAATTATCGACTAAAATATCTAGCCAGTTGCGTCTGAGTTTAGCGAACCGACTATATAAATAGAGGAGGATACTATATTCTCCCACGCTATTTTGAACTTAAAAAAATACAAAAGAATTAAAAATCTAAATCTAAAATCTTGACTTGAAAAGTCGAATCCGTTCAGATCTTCTTAACTGTGGAAAATCATTACGTTCTTCAACAGCAGGTTCATTAATGGGTACCGCAGCAGGTTCATTAATGGGTACCAGTTCATTATCAGGATGATCAGGTTCTATCATTGAATCTACATTTTCGTTGATAGGATTTGGATGTAAATGAACTGGAGGTTGGATAGATGGCAGAAGATGCAGGGGGGTTCTTGATACTGTGGGTGATAATGAATTAGTTCTGGTTCGTTTACATTCTTTTTAGGTACCATGGTTTTACGAATTTGATCAATGTGACGTTTTAAACAATAGCCATCATCAAGTTGGACTTGGTAATGTAACAATCCATACTTTTTAACAATTGTGCCAAAATTTCCAAAATTCCTGGTTACCTTGGCAATACCGTACTTGTACTCTCTCCCCCACATTTAATTGTCTTGCACCATTGGATTGATTTTCTGATCTGCTAAGTTTTGGTGGACGTAGTGCGTCGTGTTTGATTTTTAAACATCTGTTCAGGTACATTTCAGCTGGTGATTTTCCACAGGAAAGTAGTGTCGCTCTATATTTTAAAATAATTTCTTCTACTTTCTTACTCATGGGTAAACGATTAGTAGACATAGCTTTTAGTCTCATTTTTAGGGTTTGAACGTTTCGTTCAGCTAAGCCGTTTGTAGCAGGATGACCAGGAGCAATAAACTTTTGAAAAATACCATGAGTTTTTGAAAAAATTTTAAATTGATCACTTACAAAAATTGTAGCGTTGTCTGACACCATAACTTGAAGATATCCGTGAGTAGAACATATCTCTAACAGAAGATCGATGGTTTTTTCTGATGTTGGCGCATCCCTAAGAACTTTGATTTCAGCCCATCGTGATTTAGCGTCAACCACAACAAAAAAATAAAAACCTTGGAATGGACCCGCATAATCAATATGGATGCGGTCCCAATTTTCTGTTGGAGTATCCCAGTGGTGTAGTGGAGCTTTTGAAGGTGATTTTCGAATTTTAGCGCAAGGTTGACATGACTTGACCATAATTTCAATGTCTTTGTCTATGTTTTTCCAATAGCAATACTTTCTTGCAAGTTGTTTCATCTTTGTATGCCTATGTGAGTTCTGTGGAGTCCTGATAGGATCAGTCGTTGGAGTTGAGTTGGAATAATGAGAAGGTTCTCAGAAGAATAAAGAGGAATCTAAAGGTACTGACCACTATCAAATCTCGAAAGTTGCAGTACTTCAAATACATTTTGCGAAATGAATCCAGATATGCCCTCCTACAACTCATCCTAGAATGAAAAATATTTGGAAAGCGAAGTCCAGGAAGAAGTAGAACATCCTGGTTAAAGAACCTCAGAACCTGGTTCAACACAACATATGCGCAGCTTGTCAGCGCTGCTGCAGATAAGATAAAGATTGCCATGTTGATCACCAACATCACCAAGAAGAAGAGGATGATTTCCAATCGGAAATAAAGGATTTGCAAACTAAACGCTTATTTATAAAATGAGTTTTTCAATTTAGAGGGCATTTTTCGCTAACATCTACGCTACTGAGTAATTCGGAACGTCTTTATAATATAAAATATGGTAATTCGTAATTATCACAGTTAGTCATCGTAACTGTACCATGGTGCATTGTGGGATATAGATTTTTTGTTTTGAACAATCAGCGACCCCCGAAGTGAACGCCATTTTGTGTTTTTTTTTTGTTACTTTTATACATTTTGAGTTTTGGCGATTTCTGCTGTAAGAATGAACGGGCGTTAACATTATTTTGTAAAAAATTCTTTTGTAGAATGCAAGCCTATGTGGTATTAACAGTGTTATAATTTTTATTGTTCATTGATGTTCATTGTTGGTCAAAGAGAATTAACTTGAGCAATTATACCACAAAAGCTGTCATACAATTTATTTTTCAGGCTGGCATTTTTCACAGGAAAAAACATATATAATGTTGACATACGAATGAAGAAGTATTTCGAAGACTAGTAAAAGGAACAGAACTGAATAATGAAATAAAGATACGAAAACTAAAATATCTTGACCAAGAGATGAGAGCAACAAAATACTGCAGAATATTATGCAGGGAAAGATTGTAACTTAAACTCCTCCTAGAATGACTGTTCATGGATGAATCGAGTAGTTTAACAGTCATTCTTGTCGGTCCCATGCTCGGATAAAGGAGGAAAGTTAAGCAGAAACCCAACAACCTACCCTTGCAAATAGAAAGAGCTTGCAAATTGCTTGATAAAAACTGCAAATGTGTCTCGGAATCAAACAGATGCATATGAAAAATAAAAATCGCAATGAATAAGTACTAAAGTGGCTGGACACTGGAAACATAAGAATACTTATATAAGGCGGTCATTTTCTACAGTGGAAACCAGACAAGAAAAAACGAATTCAGCACAGGTTTCGGGGTCCGAGAAGAATACTTGATCAGTGTTATGTATATGTAAAAGTTTTACGTCCATGAGTGAGAGACTGTGTTATATTAGACTAAAAGGAAAATGGCACAATATCTCAATTATATCCGCACATACTCCCACAGAAGATAAAGAGGAAACAATCAAAGATGACTTCTGTGAACAACTTGACAGAAGGCTGGAGAGAATTCCCAAACAAGACATTCAAATAATCTGTGGAGACTTCAACGCAAAAATTGACAAAGAACCTAATCTGAGACCGACAATATAGGCCTGGATCCCAAGTACCAAAAAAAAGTTGATTAATAGCAAGCTGAAAATTTGATAATACCTTAACGGTGTCTAGTCGGACAAACTTTGATGTACGGGAATACTGGAACAAGGGAAGTTTTAATTGTGGAACAGGTTAAAAATCTGAAACGTCAGACTACGAAAACGTCGCATGTATTTTGTCGGACAGAACTTCCAATCGATTTTTTGCCCTTTCATTAAACTCTCATGCAAAAATCAGACTGCTATTTATCACCAACATAATTCCTGTCATTTAACATCAAAATGCCCAGTTGGTGATAAATACCAGTCTGCTTTTTGCATGAGAGTTTAAGGAAAGGGTAACAAATCAATTGGAAGTTCTGTCCGACAAAATACATGTGACGTTTTCGTAATCTGACGTTCCAAATTTTTAACCTGTTGCACAATTAAAACTTTCCCTGTTCCAGTGTTCCCATACATCAAAGTTTGTCCGACTAGACACCGTTAAGGTATTAACAAATTTTCAGCTTGCTATTAATCAACTTTTTTTGGTACGAGGGATCCACGCCTAATAGGACAACACATCCCCTACGATATATTAAAATGATAATAAACAAAGGCTCGTAGGTATATAGAACTAGCATCGGCTAATACGCTTATAAAGTCTACTATGTTGTAACATAAAAGCATTAATAAACAGCCTTGCGTCTCCCCAGATGGAACCAAATTGACCACGTAGTTGTCGATGCTAGACATGGAAGCATGGAAGTAATGCTCTGGATGTAAGATGCCTCAGGGGAGTATTTTCTATCATCATAGAAACTTAAAACGAACGAAGCTATGGGGCATACGGGAAATAAAACAACGTCTAAATACAGTAGACCAGAGCAATGATGTCGAAAGGCTGTGGCAACAAATGGAAAAATCAGTTACTTAGACAGCAGAACTAATAATAGGAAAAGAAGGATCTTCTTCTTCTTCTTCAGGTGCCATCTCCGCTACGGAGGTTGGCAATCATCATAGCTATTTTAATTTTTGAGGCAGTAGCTCTAAATAGTTGTTTTGAGCTGCATCCAAACCATTCTCTTAGGTTCTTCAACCATGAAATTCGTCTTCTTCCGATGCTTCTTCTGCCATCTATCTTTCCCTGCATTATGATTCGTAGGATGCCATACTTCTCGCCCCGCATCACATGTCCGAGATACTGTAGCTTCTTTTCTTTAATTGTAAGTTCAACTTCCTTCTCTTTACCTATTCTTCTCAGTACTTCATTGTTTGTAACTCTATCTACCCAGGAAACCCTCATAATTCTTCTATAGGTCCACATTTCAAAGGCGTTAAGTCGTCTCATTGTCTCTACATTTAACGTCCATGATTCCACTCCATAGTATAGAATACTGTAGACGTAACATTTTGTTAGGCGTACTTTAAGAGCTAATGTTAAATCTTTGCTACATAGGACCTTTTTCATTTTTATAAAATTAGAACGTGCTTTTTCGATTCTGACTTTTATTTCTGCAGTGTAGTCATTGTTTTCTGTTATAAGTGTTCCTAGGTAAGTGTACTTTTTTACTCTTTCGGTCTGCTGGCCCTCTACTCTAATATCAAAAGAAGGATGACAACAAGGAAATGGTTTGATAAAGAAGATCCAATGTTGAAATAAAGCAAAGATGGTACATATGAGTACTTTAGAAAGTTGCAAAATGAAGAACATCAGAAGAGGATGCGGGACCTTTAATGAGAATGTAATACCGGGGATAACGGAAAATAAGGTTGTCGAAGAATTAAATAGGATGAAGGATGGTAAATCAGTAGGATCTGATGGAATACCTGTAAATGTTTGGACAGCTCCAGAAGAGGAAGGGATTAATAGTATGATATAGATAATAGTAGGATAATATATGAGGAAGAAAAGATGCTCAATGCATGAAAGGAGCGCGTGATGGTATTACTGTATAAAGATAAAGAGGACTTTCTGGATGTAGGAAGTAGGTATGTATAGATAGAGGGATAAGATTAATGGCGCACAGTTAAGGTCTATGTTTTTATCGAATTTATCTAATGTAGTCAACCTGATTGTTTTTATGACATAAAGTAGGTACATAGTTATCAAAAGTGAACATGAGTAGTAGAGGATTAAATGTAAACTGTTTGAGAATATAAGGCTGGTATTATCGTCACACCATGCATGTAATATCTTTGTAATAGACTATTTTTACGATTTATATTTATTTCTTCTGTCAGAATATTTTCTCGATGTCCACTGTGGTTATAAACGTAAAATTTCCAATGATATACTTTCTTCTTAAAAAGAGTTTCCAGAAATGCCATTAAAGCCAAAAAAGCTCTTCCTTTAAAACCAATTAATCAGTGAGAAAGTTACCAACCAGTGAAGCCATTACTGAGTGACTATGGCGGACCTGAATACAAACCGCGTAAGTGCCCTTTGCAAAACTCCCCGGCTATTTTTTAGGGTCTTTGATGACTTCCAGTTAATGGGATCTGGGAGTCGGTCGGGACCGTCCCTTCATATACCTATAGTTTAGCAAGAAGGGCGGGATTGACTACAACAACCGGCAGTTTCACTCTCTCTTCCCCGCCGGCTTGCGACCCCACGAGAATAAAAAGTTAGGTGGCGTGCAACGGGATAGAGATGAATGCGGAACGGTCAATCAACGCGGAAGTCACAGCTCTAGAAAACAAAAATACTGGACATTTCTTGCAGTTGATGTGATAGTAATACGAATTTATTTCCATTTCTAAACATTGGTTACCATACCGTCATTGCTTAATAGTATACCTATATTTTGTTATTCTGATTCTATTTGTTTATTTATTGACAAATAGTACTTATATGCACGATATTATTAATAGCAGTACATACATTACGTACAATATCAGAAGAAGAGCTACAAGAACGAATAAAAAAATTAAAAAATAGAAAAGCACCTGGTCCTGATAAGATACTGCTAAACATACTGATAATATACAATAATGAACTGCTAAAATATGGAAGGAAATATAGGATATAATAGGAATATGCTATTCGAAGGAAAGTCTCCTGCTACCGATACTCAAAAAGGGAGACTCGAAAAATCCTGAAAAATTATAGAGGTATTAGTCTGATGAACAGCACATTAAAATTATTGACGGCAGTCATAAAAGATAAAATCGAGGAAAAAGCGAACATGGCAGATAGTGTTGCCCAAAAACCGGTCTTGGTCTTGCAGTCTAGGTCTTGTTCTTGCGTTTTCGCAAGACCAAGACCAAGACCAAGACCGCCTAATTTTAGCAAGACCAAGACCAAGATTTAGCATGCAAGACTTAAGCAAGAACAAGACTAAGCCTGCGAGACTCTTGCGTCTTGCAGTTAGAACTGAAGGTCGTTTTAGGGAGTATATAGGAGAATAAAATATTTTGCACATCTTTAACAGCAGACGATTTCTTTGCTCTGAACTTAATTGTCCAGGTTTTTGGTACGAGTGTACCAATCAAACTGTGTTTTTAAATACATATTTTCTTAACATTCTGTTTTTTCATTCATTCGTTTATGCTGGATAATAAAAAACTTAGGTACTTTTTTAACTAGCCATGTTTTTCATCAATGCAGGGTGTTTTAAATAAGTATGGTAACCTTACAGGCTAATTCAGCACCAAAAATAATGGCAGTTTGATTCAGTGCCGGTGCTAGGGTATAAGGCGCCCGCCTGCAATACTAGCTAAGGCGCCCTTCGGTTTAATTAGGTATTTACCTATATTTAGATATTTTATCTTCTGGCAATGGTACAAAATGTAATTAGGATGTAAATATCTTATTTAATTCTTATTATCTAAAAAAATTATTTTCCGGATTAAAATTTTTAATTTTAAATTTGGATTTTAAATTTTAAAATCCATAGCATTTTGAAAATGAGTGTTTGTCACACACTACGCATACTGGAGCCGTGAATAAAATTCTATTGCATTGAAAAATTTTAAAGAAAATAATTTTTCTATGATTTTGTGTAACACCAGCAGAAAAAGGTGCTCATTTTGGCGCCCCATAAACAGGGTCGCCCGCCTGCAATTCATCCCTTGCAGGCCCGTTATCGCCGGCCCTGGTTTGATTTATAAACATAGGTATGTCCTATTAGAGGTAAAATTCAATAGCTACACTTTGTACTTGATGAGTTTTTCCATGAACACAATTATTGGATATTGAGAAGTTAATGAATTTATCTCCATAAAGTATCATGACTTTGGGATTCAAAATGAAATAGGTAATGAATACAATGTTAATAAATAATTATTAAGTACATAAATAAGTTTATACAAAACAGTTGCCTCTATAGAAAATCACATGTGATAGAAACAGAAGTAATGTATCCAAGTAAAAAGTGTAATGTAGTAAAAATATCCACATACATTTTATACATACAAAGGTACCTATACAAAATTTTGCTGACTTACAACTACTAACGATCTATCAAAAATAACCGTCTATTCTTTAAAAAATGAACAATAAGTTTCGTTGTTTGAAAATAAATGCCATTATTTTCGGAGACAGCCACAAAAGTCGCCTGCCTAACTATAAAATAGATAATGTTATTCATTATGTGTAAGCATAGGCTATCTGTTACAAAGAAATTTAAACCCATATTTTTTAATCAATCGCCGAACAGGTATATACAGTTTCAACAATACAATATATTATAACACACAAGTCGCCTGCTTGATCGCAAAATAGATTATGTAAAATATTTGCTACAAAGAAATAATATAAGCTCATTTCTTTAATCAATCGCCGAATAGATAATGAACACAAAAATAATAAACAGTTATGTTTAATAATGTATTGTTTGAAAGATCACTAAATAATATGTATTATTGATTCGGCACTCCAGATTGTAAGGAAAAATTCACTAAGGGCAATAAAAAGTTTTAATGAGTTTTACCTTGAAACCGAAATTCACAATCATGCACTTAGTGAAGTATACCATAAAATTATCTCAGCAATTAGAATAGAGCCCCAGTTGATTTCTACAGAGCTGGACAGTACCGTATTGAGTTCAAATTGATGAAAATGTCAAAATCTCAAAAAAGTGCACTTTGTGAGTTTCACCTCTAATAGGAGGGTATGTCCGCAAATGCTTCGTTTCCGAAATAGGGGTATTAAAATTTTTCTTACAAACTGAGGATTTATTTATTGCTCTAAAACCGGTTGAGATATGCAAATGAAATTTGGTGAGTTTTATGAGGTAGTTATTGCGCATTTTTGACATACAATTAAGAATTTAATATTCACCATTGGCATGCATACGTAACATGACTCGTTTGTTTAGAATCAAAGTTTGCCATACTTATTTAAAAACACCCTGTATTAATGAAAAACATGGCTAGTTGATAAAATACCTAAATTTTTTGTTATACAACATAAGCGAATGAATCAAAAACAGAATGTTAAGAAAACATTAGACTATAGTTGGGTTTTAATTTCAGTATTTTATATGCTAGAATATTCCACAAAATGATGCGAACTTTGAGAAAACCACAGTTTCATTGGTATACCCGGTATCCGGTATACAATGACACTTTACCTGTCTAGCAACAACATTTTTCCAGCGATATTGTTAAAGAATACGGCTATATAGCCTTATATATAAGGCTAACAAGTGAGATATTGAAGAGTAAGTTTCACTTTGCTTGTGAAGCAGCTGACGTGCCATAAAATCTGAAACCCATACTGGTCTGTCCAACAAAACGTAGTAGATAAAAATTAGAACTGGCATTAACATACTGTGCAGATCTGTCACCGAATTGAATGCTTTTCAAATCTCTGATAGTGAATAGCAAATACACTAAAAAATGCATGTTTCTAATAAACTTTAGTTAGTTAGAATATGGGCACGGATCACTTACACCGTGAGTTCAAACCCCACCCGGTGTCAGATATTTATTAATTTGGTTGGTTTTTCCTATGGCTATGATATTCAATCTTAAAATGTACCTACTCTGTTACGTTGTTCTAAGATATGCAATATGCTAATGGGCAACTGCGAGACTTGCAAGACTCTTGCTGCAAGACCAAGACCAAGACCAAGACCGGGAGCGCAATACCAAGACCAAGACCAAGACCAGGTGTACTGGCGCAAGACCAAGACCAAGACTAGCTAAGTCTCGTCTTGGTCTTGCATTTGGGTAACACTAATGGCAGATGAACAACAAGGCTTCCGAAAGAACCGCAGCACAATAGATGCAATTTTTATTATCAGGCAAATAGTAGAAAAGTCTATTGAATACGGAAAAGCAGCATACATGTGCTTTGTAGATTTAAAAAGTTCTATTGACAGGGTGAGGCGAAATGATTTAAATTTATTACAAGCTGAACAAATAGACCACCAGATAATAAGGCTAATTAATGAAATAAACAAGAACAACAAGACCAGAGTTATAATGTCAACAGGAGAAACAGAACGCATAGAACTAAAAGGAGGAATCCGCCAAGGAGACTCGCTCAGCCCATTGTTATTCAATTTGGTGATGAATCAAATAATTCACGAAGTAAGAAAACGACGTGGATACCACATGGGAGCGCATAAAATCACGACACTATACTATGCCGATGATGCAGTACTAATTGCTGATAACGAGGATGACCTACAAAGGCAGCTCCACACTTTCAATATCACAGCAAATAAACTTACTATGAGAATATCAGTAGAAAAAACTAAATGTATAGTGATAAGTAAAGAGTCGCGCAGATGCATGTTAGAAATAGACGGCAAAATTGTAGAGCAAGTAATGAAATTCAATTACCTAGAAGTAGAGATCACTAGTGACAGGAATATAAGAACAGATACCACAACACAAGCAACAAAAGCGACAAGAGTTAAGTGGTTGCCTCCGAGAAACCATATGGAGAAACAAATATCTGACCACGGAAAGCAAAATAAAAGTATACAAGACAACAGTAAGACCTATCCTAACATAAACAGCGGAGACAAGGACCGATACAAGAAAGACGAAACAACAAATCAACAATATCGAAATGAAAGTAAGTAAAACCTCGATACAACGGACTAATTGGGGGGGACGGAATGTTCGTTAAAGCCGAAAGTCAGTTATATAAAAATAGGTTTAAAATCAATCAATTTTTTTTTTGAAAATATCGTCTGCTGTATTTATATACAGTGTACAAATCTGTAATTGAACAAGGAATCAAGTTTTTTTGCTACTTTATTACTTTTCTACTTCATCTATAAACTTTCTGCAATATACTCGTTTGGTTGCCAAAATTATTCACTGATCCCTGGGTTGAATAAACGATGTATTTTTTTGGCAAAAACATAGAAATTGCCATCTTCTAAATGTCGAATATTTTCAATGGGGTAAGCAGGAGCGCTGTCTAAAATCAATAAAAATTTCACCTCTTACCGGCGGTAGTCCCCGTTTCTTCTCTTGAAATTTTCTCACTGCACTTGCGGGTACAAATATCTGTGATGAACCATGACTAATTAGAGCTATAATATGAAACGGGCAGATAATGCATTATATCTTTGACTGCTCTAGGTTTACGAGATTTGCCAACAATTATAGCAGTCAATCCAAGCGATCCATCGGCGCGTTAGTACAAAGCAGTGCCGAGAACCTGCCCTTGCTGATTTTTCTGCCAGAATTCGGTATTTTCCAATTATATTCCAATTCTTTTTACATTTGATCGGATTATTTGTCCGTTATATCCGAAGTCCGTTAAATAGAGGTCCGTTCTATCGAGGTTTTACTGTATTAAGATCAATAGCGGGCATATCATTAAGAGACAGACAAGGCAACACAAGTATACGAGAACGATGCAAAATTCAAAATATTAACAGGTGGATAAAAACAAGAAAGAAAAACTGGAACCAACATGTAAAGCGAATGGAACCAGATAGATTAGCGAACATCTGTAAAAACAACAAGTCGTATAGCAGAAGACCCGTTGGAAGGCCGCCGAAAAAGTGGAAAGACAATGTACAGTCAACAACAACTTAAACAGAATAAGAGGCAGACAAACAGGAGTAATCCTAGTCGCGCGAAGAAGAAGAAGAAGAAGAAGACATACATACACAATCGATCCTTTTCTACCATAAGATATCAAGGAAGGTGCGTCTAGCTTTTGAGAATTTTTGTCCAGTCTTTTCTGCTGTTCGCCATTTGTATTGCCTTTTGCCCTTATTTTGCCCTTATTCGCCCAAGATTTTCCCTTATTTTATAATATCTCTGCTATGTCGCTGTTCCACTCTTTTACTGATCTGCCTCTTCTGTTTTTATCTATTGGTTTAGCTTCCCACACTCGTTTCACTTGCGTGTTAGTATCCATTCGTGTTATATAACCGAACCTTGCTAATTTTTTCTCCTTTATTTTGTCGAGTAACGGTTTGATTTTAGGTATGTTTCTTATAATATCTTCATTAGTTTTGAGTCTGTGAATCCTTCTTGCTCCTATCGATCTGAGTCTGAGGTATTTCATCTCTACTGCTTGTATCCTATCTGGTGTCTTCTGTGTAAAATCCAATTTTCTGCTCCATATGTCAACGTTAACCTATAGGTACTATTGTGTTTTCAATTTTATCAATCAAAAGCAAAATAAAAACTAAATTAAATTTTTTTTTAAATAACGCGGGCACATAAATTTGATACACCCTGTATATTGAGCTGTAGATATTTCTTAGAATGTAGTTTGGATGTAAGTAGATTTCTCTTTTAATGAGCTTTCCGATGAACCATTAAAGACTTTTGTGAATAATTAAAGTGAAAATAACGATGTATTTAGATTTAAAATGGAAAAAGATTGTTTAGGGTATAGGTAATTATAAATTTCTCGAAATTGATAATTGAAAAGAAAGTTGGAATTTTAATATCTTTATTTCAACACGAGTATATGTTGGAGAGTTTCTCCGAAAGTAATTAGGATTGTCGGAATAATTTTGAAAATGACTGTTTTGTTTGTCGAATGGAAAAGTCGAGGTTTCTGATGCTTGGCAATGTGGAAGGGGAAAAGTAGGTAGAATGATTGAGAGAGTTTGAAAAGGAAGGCATTATGTTTTTGGCATGGCTAAGGAGCGGTTTCGACGTGTTAGTGGATAGATAGTTAGCAGATACCAGTGGCTGTTTGATAGTGGAGAATAGTGTAGAAAAGTGGAACGAGAGACAGATCAAATTGAGACGAAATACCTCTTTGATTCTGTATTATTGTGAGAAGGAGAGCAGAGAATTTTTGGAGTTTTGTTTGAATCGAGTACGTGTCAAAAGAGACCCGGCTTGTTGGAGAATTGGTGCTGGTATGCTGATGGTTTTGAAGCTGGACAACGGAGAGAGGCGTTGATGAGTAGCCTTTAACATAGTCAACGAGGGAGAGCTGTTTTGGGTCACGAGAAGACATCAGAGTGAGTGAAGCAAACGGTCAGTCAATTTATGTGAAAGAGATTTTTATGTTCGGAAACTAAATTTTTGAGTAAAAAGCATATGAATTAAAATTCCAATATTTCAAAAAGTAAATAGTAAATATAGGTAATCTTGCAAATACATAAATTTGTTTTGTTTAGTTTGTTTTACCAAAGTCATCGGGAACAAACCGATAAATTGTTTTTTTTTAACTATAATAAATTTAAGTGGTATAAATTTCATTCGGACATCTGTGTCCACAGGTTTTTAGATTTGATAGATTTCAGAGTATTGATTTTGATAAAGAAAAGACAATTCTGTATTTTTATTTTAATAATTTGCTTTATTTCTTTTCCCTATTTTATCCCGATTAGGATCAACTCAGAGATACTGAACCCACGAGAGAAGATAAGTATAACGTGAGATAATTTGGATTTTTTTTAATAGTATAAAAAAAGGCACCCTGAGATTTTTTATTCAATTTTTATGTATGATTTGCGACAATTAAATAATTAATCAAATAAATAATAATTAATATAAAATTAATAAGAAGCAGATCATAGCAGTACATTGTTTCATATAAGTATCATCTTCGTTTTCTTTGATATTTCTGTGTTGTTGGGAATCCCCTACTTAGTGACTGGTTTAGTTTTTCTGTACTCTCTAGTCGGTTGCTGAGATCGTGCGCGATGCTTTCTCTGTTTATTTCTGTTACCAGGTATTCGTATAGGTTTTTTTGCTTTGTGTTTTGTTGATCTATCACCACTTCGATTTGGTCATCCTTGTCTTTTTCCATGTTATTTTCATGATCTGTGTATTCTCTTTATTACATTTAGGTTGTATTTTTTTTGCTTCCGAGTTCCATTTTTCTGAATTGTACTTCAACTTTCCTCCTGTTACGGCGAATAAATACTATGTCATCGGATAGTCATCGGCAAATACGCAGATTTCTGCATTTATCATTTGCATTCTATTTCATTCTACAGTATTTTTTGAAGGATTTTGAAGTTATACTTCTTTAGGCGCGATTAAGAGTAAAATTTCATAATACTGAGTTTAGTTGCTAAAGCTTTCTAGTTATGTATAAATATATCAGTGCAAGAAAAGGTGTGAAAAGAATATATTAGTGTTTTTAGTAAATATATTTATTACGGAGGAAGTAAAATGAGCCTCCGTTCGGATCTCCGGGTGAGGACTATCTCAGGGGGAACACCATTACAGGTTAGACAAATCAGGATAGGATCTTGGAATCTTGGTAGTCTTACAGGTAAGAGTCTGGAGTTAGTGGATGCGCTCAAACGAAGAAGAGTTCAAATTGCTTGTATTCAAGAAACTAGATGGAAAGGACAAATGATGTCAGTGAAATATGTAATTGATAAAGAGGTATTGAATGTTGTGTGTATGTATGCTCCTCAAACAGGTCTGGGTGAGAATGAAAGAAGAGCTTTCTATGACCAATTAGGAGACGTACTGAGTGATATTCCAGCAGAGGAGAAAGTTATAATAGGAGGTGATTTCAATGCACATGTGGGCCAAGCCAAGACAGGATATGAAACAATACATGGGGGATTAGACTTTGGAACTAGAAATGAAGCTGGAGATGACATGCTTGAATTAGCAACAGCATTGGATATGGCGATTGTTAACACATTCTTTAAAAAGAGAGAAACTCAACTTATTACCTACAAAAGTGGACAACATCAATCCCAAATAGACTACTTCAAGATAAGGAAAGAAGACATAGGTGAATGTAAGGACTGCAAGGTAACAGTTAGTGAGACAGTTAGCCAACAACATAAGCTGCTTGTTCTGGACATCGAAGTAAAATGCGAAACTAAAGAAAATTATCGGAGAGGACCACAAAAAATCAAGTGGTGGATGCTAAAAGATGAGAAGGAAGGTCTATTCAGGGAAAGAATAGTAGAAAAAATATGTTGGAACATGAAAGGAAGCCCTAACACAATTTGGAGAAAAATGGCCAACATTATTAGAGAGATTGCTATTGAAATACTTGGGAAAACGTCAGGAAAAAAGTTTGAGGATAAAGAGACTTGGTGGTTAAACGAAGTACAAGGGAAAATAAAAGAGAAGCGAACATTATATAAAAAGTGGCAAGAAACCAGATCCGACACAGATCTTCAAAACTATATGGTGGCGAAAAAGGAAGCGAAAGTGGCAGTAGCAAAAGCCAAAGCAGAAGCGTAGTCAAGCCTATACGATCAACTTGATACCAGGGAAGGCGAAACGAAGATATATAAAATAGCCAAACAGAGATCAAAGAAGGCAAAAGATTTTAATCAGATTAGATGTATCCGAGTTGAAAATAATAAAATACTAGTTCACGAAAAGGATGTCAAAAAGAGATGGAGAAAGTACTTTGACAGCTTATTAAATGAAGAATTTGACAGACAGCCTGTAGAGTCAACGGAGACAGTAGCAGCGATGGTCACCAAAATAACAAACGAGGAAGTAGCTCAAGCGCTTCAAAAAATAAGGAAAGGAAAAGCGGTAGGACTAGATGATATTCCTGGGGAAGTATGGAGAGCATTGGGAGAGAAAGGAACAAGGTGGCTAGCAGGTTTATTTAATAGAATTATGGAAGTTGGACAAAGGCCAGATGAATGGAGAAGCAGTATACTAGTACCTTTCTACAAAATCAAGGGAGATATACAACAATATACAAATTCAGGGCTATAAAACTGCTTAGGCACACCATGAAAATATGGGAAAGAGTAATTGATAGACGGATACGTGAAGAGTTCAGAGAAATCAGTTTGGATTTATGCAATTTTCATTATAAGGCAGTTGATGGAAAAATACAGGAGTAAAGAAACAAACGCTCATATGGTATTCATTGATCTTGAGAAAGCATATGATAGAGTTCCTCGAGAGGTTCTGTGGTGGGCACTCAATAAAAAAGGAGTCCCTGGTGAATATGTAAAGATTGTGAGGGATATGTATGAGGGAGTAACGACTAGTCTTAGGACAGGTGTGGGAGAGACTGATAAATTTCATGTGAAAGTAGGATTGCACCAGGGCTCGGTGCTTAGTCCGTATTTAGTCTCATTAGTTTTGGACCAGATAACAGCAAAACTACAGGGTAACATTCCATGGTGCTTAATGTATGCTGATGATGTCGTGTTAGTAGGAAATAGTGAAAGAGACTTAGAACAAAAACTGGAACAGTGGAGACCAGCTCTTGAGGAAAAAGGTTTAAAACTTAGTAGGACAAAAACAGAGTATTTGGAATGTTCATTTAAAGATGGAGTTACTACAAATAACATGGTATCTTTGGATGGTGAACTGATTGTAAAAATTGTATTTTTTATTCTTGTTTTCTGCGCTTTATATTTTCATTCCTCTGCTGTTAAATGTAGTTTCCAGTAGATCAATTTTCCTAGAAGACTCAATCTGCAAATCCATTATCGGTATGGTAAAATATTTCTCTTCTTTATTCTTCTTTATGGTGCCGAAGCTTGGACTGTTAATGTTGACTAAACGAGAAAGCTGGAAGCTTTTGAGACGTGGCTTGTTAGGAGAATTTTAAAAATAAGTAGGTACAAGTAACGATCATATATTATGAACCAAAGAGATAGAGAACTTTTGACGACCATTAAAAGTATAAAGACTTCATATCTGGGACACATACTTAGAAATGACAAGCAGTGGTGTCATGGCAAAATTAGCAGTGTGGGAACGCAGTGCCGAAACGCGCTGCTAATTTTTGTTTACAAAACCTAAATTCTCTATTATTTTTTTTCTTTTCTCAACCAGTGCGGGAACGGCGTTCCCACGCGTTCCCACACCATGACACCACTGATGACAAGTACGAGTTGCTGCAGCTAATTATGAAGGGTACAGTTGAAATAAAAAACAACACAAACGCTTTTAAGAAAAGCAGAAGATAGAGGCGAATTTGCAATGGTTACAGCCAACCATCATTAGTGGAGTCGACACCAGAAAAAGAGGAAGTACCTACTTTTTCATATTTACAGTACTTATTTATTTATTTTAGTTCCTCTACGCTGTTCCTTATAACCGTCGAATCGCATCTCTAATACTCCAAGCCCTTTTTTTCGATGTGTGAAAAGTTGTGTCGCAAAGCAAAGCCTTCTCGTCATATTTACATATTTTTACATTTGAAAGGGAGCAAAATGCGCTCCGCTACCGCTCTTGCTGTATCTTATGATGATGGAAACCGGAACCTTTTCGAATATTCATTCTTTCGAGTGCGAGAGGGACGGAACGACACGGGGAGGGATAATTTTCTAAAAAAAGAGAAAGATAGGAACAGCAATGGCTGAAAGTACAGTCAGTGGCAGGATTAAATCTTTGATTGCGGGATGGATTGGGAGCTTCGTTTCGATAATAAAGTGAGTTCTAGATTCTGAGATTGTTAATTTTGCGAGGATATAATGAACGGGAGTTTTTATGTTCGGTATTGATCATTAGCACATTTCGGTAAATATTGTCTTCGATTTTACCTTTTTGTACTCAAACTTATTTTTTACAGTTACCTAATTAAATTAAAATAGAAACATTAAATAAAAATTATTTGTAGGTAAGTATTACATGTAACATTTGCTAGCTTCGTTATATTCCAAAAAGGGAGCCCCTGACTTCCAAATACATGGTTATTTCCCTCGATTTTTTCGGTCCCTGGCTTTTTTCGCTCCAATTTTTCATGCTTATTTCAAAAATTCACTACTGCTTTCAACCATTTCTTCTTTCTTTTTTTCTTCATTTCTCCCTCCTTCAGTATTGTTTTAACATTTCGGTTATCTGGCATTCGTATAATGTGACCAAGCCATAGGTATATCTCTTTGGGTCATATTTTTGCCGTAATTATTGATTTTCCATATATCCATTATTTCTTTATTTGTTCGTCTTTTTCAAATATTCTCTGCCGACTGTATTTCTCCGAAAAATTTTCTGATCACCATTTTTTCTCATATCACTCCTTTCTTTTCTTCCTGTTGATTCATTTTATCTTGGGAGTGGTTCCCACCCTCCATCGGGTTGGAAAATTTTTCGGTTAAATTAACCAGGGAAGTGGCTATAAAACCTAATTCTAAGCAAATACTGTCCTATATTTTTTTTTTAAACTCAATACTTTTCCAGTTATTTTATTCGTGATTGAAAATGGCCATATTCATTAAAAAATGACACCTTTTCGGACGGTTTTTTGCGAATACCTTAAAAACTATGCATCTCACTAAAAAAACTATTTATAAAACATTTTTGTAGTTTATAAAAAAAAACAAAGAGATTCGTTCCTTCATAAATCTTCTAATTATAATACAAAAAGAGATATGGTAGGTGAGAAGAGTTTGTTTTTTTTTGTGCATGCTCAAATCGGTGTATTCAACTTGAAATAACAGAGAAACGGTCGATTTTAGGTGTATAATGCTACCAATACCTTTTGTAGTGCTTAAAAGGACCTTTAAAATGAACAATATTAAATGTCGATTAAGTTCAAACTAAGCGAGGACAAAACTGGAAGAAATTAGGGGAGGCCTATGTTCAACTTTGGATGCAGAAGGCTGGATGATGAAGCGAGATATACTGCAAAAATTTGATGGGTAATTTATTTTAAGAAAAAATGAGAATTATATTTAACCCCTCATCCACCAGAATTTAAATACATCGTTTTCCTTCTACTTACTATTAGTCCAGAGAAATAAGATTTTTCTCATGACACATCCCCCTCCAGGCCGAAACCAAATTTTTTGAGTAGTATGGAGATCTATAGTAATAACCTTTATGTTTCCTGCAGCCGATTTTGATGATATACATAGTTATAAACAAATGAAGATCAAAAAACGGTAAATTTTCGCTTTTTTCATCTATAACCAAAAAGTTAAGCATTTTAAACAAATTTGAGGGTAAGAAACTCATAAATCGTCTAAAAAATTTTAATATGGCGTTCGCTGAATATGTCTATCCTTATTGGTTGCTTAGAAAATTGCAAAATAAATAATAAATTTTGAGTTTTTATAAATATTCATAACTTATGTAAAAATTAACTTAGAACCTTATTATTACAAGAATTGCTGAGACTTCTGGTGCTTAAATTATATTTTAAATTTCAAAGCAGTTGGTCAAATAGTTTAAAAGTTATTTAATTTGTTTATCCCAAATTTATTTTTTTTGCAACACTATAAGTCAGAAAATTATGAGGTTGCAGTAAGACTTCTGACAGTTTATGGAAAAAGAACATTTATATCATTGACTTAATTAAAAAAAAATGACAAAAAGTAATTTTAAACAGTGTAAAATTATTGTGCAAAAACACGTCGATTTTTTGCTTACTTATAAACAATTAGAAAAACTTTTTAACCGTTACCCGTAGAAAAATTATTTTTCCATATTTGGAAAGACTGAATTTTTATATACATTTAGAAAGAAAAACAATTGTCCTAGGACAATTGGGGACGAAGTTAGCCCCCCTTTTTTAATTCACATGTTTTTACAAAATACTTTTGCAGTATTTAGAATTATTTTTTTGTCATTTTTTTTAATTAAATTAATAGTATAAATTTTCTTCTTTCATAAACTATCCAAAGTATTAGTGTAACTTCATCATTTTCTGACTTATAGCGTTGCAAAAAAAATTAATTTGGGATAAACAAATTAAATGTCTTTTAAACTATTTGACCAATTGAGTTGAAATTTAGGGTATGATTTAAGCACCAGAATTCTCAGCATTTCGCGTAATAAGAACGTTCTAAGTTGATATTTACATAAGTTATGAATATTTATAAAAACTCAAAATGTATGATTTATTTTGCAATTTTATAAGCAACCAATAAGGATAGACATATTCAGCGAACGCCATATTGAAGTTTTTTATACGATTTATGAGTTTCTCACTCTCAAATTTGTTTAAAATACTTAACTTTTTGGTTATAGACGAAAAAACGAAAATTTACCGTTTTTTGATCTTCATTTGTTTATAACTATGTAAATCATCAAAATCGGCTGTAGGAAACATATAGGTTATTAATATAGATGTCCATACTACTCAAAAAATTTAGTTTTGGCCTGGAGAGGGTTGTGTCACCAACAGGATATTTTTTCCTTATTTCTCTGAACTATATACCTTTTATTATAGTGTTATTTCTATGTTCTATGTTCAAAAAGTTGGACGGGTTTAAAATGAATGGTTTTTGAAAAAAATAAGATCAAATTATAGAGCGCATTTTTAAATTTTCTTAAAATCTTCCTTTTTCTCCCTGTAACTTGAAAACAATCCAGAGCGAGAGATCCAGTAATGAACAACAAAAACAAAATTCTTTTCTAGAAAAAAACCCTACATTTTTGTTCGGTATCTTTTTTTGATATCTCTTATCATTTTCGAGTTACATGAAGTTGAATGTAATCGACATTTAGTATTGTTCATTTTAAAGCTCTTTTCTTCAAGCACTCTAAAAGATATTGGTAGCATTATATGTACACCTAAAATCGACCGTTTCTCTTTATTTGAAGTTGAATACACCGATTTGAGCATGCACAAAAAAAACAAACTCTTCTCACCTACCATATCTCAATTTGTATTATAACCAGGAGATTTATGAAGGAACGAGTCTCTTTGTTTTTTTATAAGCTACAAAAATATTTTATATAGGTAGTGTTTTTCGTTAGATGCATATTTTTTAAGGTAGGTATTCGCAAAAAACCGTCCGAAAAGTGTCTTTTTCAATGAAAATGGCCAATTTTCAACCACGAATCACTCAAAAATTAGTTTTCAAAAAAAATTATAAAATAGTTTTTGCTTAGAATTAGGTTCTCTAGCCACTTCCGTGGTTATTTTAACCAAAAAATTTTCCACCCCCGAGAAGGGGTGAAAACCTACAAATACCAAGCCTAGAGAAGACCAAGGTGCAGACGGCAAAATCGGTACACGACAATTAGACCGAAATCATTAGACCGAAAGCAGTAGACCGAACTCATTAGACCGAAAAGCACTTTACCGAAAACTCATTAGACCGAACAGCATTAGACCGAAATGGTAAATAAATTTAAAAAGCTTGCAGTAAATTATGCTAAGATTTTGTATATCTGTCTTATCTGTTTATTGTATTTTTTTTTTTTGTATTATTTTATATATAGACTGTGTAAATTGTTACTCTGTACAGTCTGATATGAAATAATTTTCATCCGTTAAACTAATTAGTGAAGCTAAAAATAAATTAAGGGTAGAGTGACGTTAACACCATTTTAACTGTTTATAATAACCATCCAAATAACATTTAGTTGTAATTAGGTACATTAGTCTTATCTCTTTTACTGCGACAAGTAAAAAGAACTGCTTTTCGGTCTTTTGATGTACGGTGTAGTGAGGTTTCGGTAAAGTGCTTTTCGGTTTAATGAGTTCGATCTACTGCTTTCGGTCTAATGATTTCGGTCTCTTTACAGTAAACCGCAAAATCAGGTGAGAGGAGATAAAGGTCTCGTCATTGGGGAAGGCAATAATTTGCATATTATTGCACTTGTATAGTGTAGATGCCAAATTTGAAGTTTTTTCCTAATCTACGCTTTAGCATTAAATAATTTCAATACAATTTCAATAGTACAGTGGAACCTCGTTAACTCGGATTAATCGGGACTACGGCCGATCTGGGTTATCGAAAATCCGGGTTAGCCGGAGAAAATGGTAAAAATCAATAAAACACGGCATACTTACAGATAAACTTCGTTATAATTGAAAAAACATGAAATATATATGCACAGTACACATCTAAATTACTTATCAATTACGTATTTATCAATTCTACCTAATGCTTCTAGTTTCTATTCCATTGTCACTACAAGATTTTTACGTTGTGTTGCCATTACGTAGACAAAAAACACGCAAACACAACATCTGAATAGATTTACGAACGATTACAGAACGAAAGCGAACAATACGACAGTACTACACACAATACGGTCTCAATCGCAACGATGTTATGTTATTTAATAACAGTGAAGACTACGACCATTGTTTAAAAAAAATTGTTTAATAGTCTTTTAGTCTTTTTTAAACAATGCTAAGACAGTTTGAAATAAATAAAGGATACTACAGGTGCCTGTTGTTTGCGATAACACGACAATAGACGTCGTGTGCCATGAGTCATTTTTACTATCGTATTATGTAGTTCAAATTACACAAATACCCATTATCTCTCAAATATTATATTACATACATTTTTATTGTTGAAATGTTTGTTTGATAAAAATCGGTCCGGGTTAGTCGGACTTCCGGGTTATCGGAGGCCGACTTATCGGGGTTCCACTGTATTAAAATTTCAATGTCAGTAACCAATGACTAACTTAAAGACGGTTTCTATACTTTTTCTATACTAAGAATAGAACATTGCGAAGATAGCCCCGTGCATTTCTTATGAACGATAGAAGCGCCGATGCTACGCCGTACTGATTAGAATGAATCGTATATCGGCAGTCGAGTAGCCACACGTGCCCGAGAGGTTTGTCAACACTGATCTCCATAAGCGTAAGATTCTATTCTTAACGTGAAATAAAGTATAGACCATTTTTAGATGCGCCATAATATGCAAATTAGTGCCATCCGAAATGACGAGACCTTCTATCAACAGAATGAATCACCAACTTTTCTCTCTCGGTGTTGTCAATTTTTACGTATTTTTGTTATTAGTGCCGTTTTTTTTAATTGTGGTTTCTTTAATATTTTCCTAGGAACAGCAGTTTGCATATGAACATCAAAAACAATTCAAGATTGTGTCCAACCTTTTTACATTATAGTCCAGGGCGCATCTGTTTTGAGATGGACGTTGAGAGGTGACTCAATTTTTTTTGCAGAAATTGCTTGAAAATAAATCAAATAATAATATTTGAGTTATCCTCCCTCTCAAAAAGGTCCGGAACATTGTTTAAATAATCAAAATGTCAAAAAATTAAGGAAAAATTCGATTTTTTTTTCGTTTTTTGATTATAACGGTAAAAGTATTCATTTCCGAGAAAAGTTTTACTGACAAAAGTTGCGTAATTAAATTTCCTACAATATAGAATTGGTAAAAAATTTTAAAAATAGTCACCCTTGTTGCAAAATAGCAATAATTGCGAAAAAACAATACAAAAACAAGTATTCGCATTTTACGTTTTTCAACCATTTATGCTATACTTAGGACCTTCATATTTCACCCAGAAAAACTTTATGATACAATAAAACAATACTGTAAATTTAATTACGATCGGTTTAATAGATTTTGCAAAATAAATTTTGCAATCCAGCTTTCTCAAAAAAAAATTCATTTTTTCAAAATGTTACAGGACTGAAAATAAAGCAGATAGCAAGTTGAAATTTTTTTGCTTATAGAAGTGTACTGTACCATCCATTTGCAATTTGCAAAATTAAAATCGATTAATTACCACGGCGTCAGGAAATTTTTGAAATAAACATTAATTTTTGGTGCTACGCGCAGGACAGCGGTGTTCGATTCACACAAGTTGATTTCCACCAAAATTTCTTTTAATCTTTACCTAATATATTATTTTCTTACTCTATATTTTGTTGTATTTTAATATTTTAATTCCACAAAAATCAAACAAATTTTATTATTGTTTGTGAAATATTGTTTAAACAATTGCATATGTTTAAAAATACTAAACTTTTATTCTCTAAGTTAAAATATATATACAATAAAGTTTTTGCTAATAAAAGTGTTATGTCAAAGGATAAAGTATGTGTTTTTATTTTGCAATAAACAAATTTATTTATTTATACCGAAATTTAATAAAAATTAAAATGTATCAATCATTATCAAAGGTCATTGGAATGCCCAATAAGAGCAAACTATCCGCTGTCCTGCGCGTAGCACCAATAATGAATGTTTATTTAAAAAAATTCCTGACGCCGTGGTAGTTAATCAATTTTAATTTTGCAAAATTGCAAATGAAAGGTACAGTAATCTTCTATATGCAAAAAAAATTCAACTTGTTATCTACTTCATTTTCAGTCCTGTAACATTTTGAAAAAATGAATTTTTTTTGCGAAAGCTGGATTTCAAAATTTATTTTGCAAAATCTATTAAACCGATCTTAATGAAATTTACAGTATTATTTTACTGTATCATAAAGTTTTTCTGGGTGAAATATGAAGGTCCTAAGTGTAGCATAAATGGTTGAAAAACGTAAAATGCGAATACTTGTTTTTGTATGTTTTTTTTCGCAATTATTGCTATTTTGCAACAAGGGTGACTAGTTTTTAAATTCTTAACCAATTCTATATTGTAGGAAATTTAATTACGCAACTTTTATGTCAGTACAACTTTTCTCGGAAATGAATACTGTATAAGTTATAATCAAAAAACCAAGAAAAAAATCGAATTTTTCCTTCATTTTTTGACATTTTGATTATTTAAACAATGTTCCGGACCTTTTTGAGAGGGAGGATAACTCAAATATTATTATTCGATTTATTTTCAAGCAATTTCTGCAAAAAAATTTGAGTCACCTCTCAACGTCCAAATGTGCTAATATTTTTACAGATGAGCCCTGGTCTATTAACCCACTACATTTTTACAGGTATATATTAATTTAAATTGACCCAGATATTAATCTGAGCAAGTGGTAAGCCGAGGCTTTGTTTGCAAATGTACCACTTGTCCCACAATTTAGTTGTTAGGAATCGTAACGACGTACTTACGTAAGCTTTTTAGGTGGTGAATTATAAAATGAGAAACGGGAAGAAATAATCGACTCTAAGTACCTACCTACAACCACACCCACACCTTACATAAGGATTTAATTTTTTCCGTAGTAATGAAAAATCGCATAAGCCTTGCTTAATCTCGTTTTGAAAATCTATTTCGTTCATTATTCGGTTAACGAACGAATAATGAAGATTTTCGAATTAATGAATTTCTTTGTTTTTTAATTGGTTTTCAGATTTCTGATCGTTTAATCACTATCAGCATTATGTTATTATTTATGGTGTGAATAATCAATATCAAAATTTAGTGAAATCAGGCATAATTCAAATTCATTATTTAGTATATTCTAACATTTGTTGATGTTATATAAAGGTACATTCCATGTCAAATCACTCAGGCAAAATATTTTGGATCTCCGATTTGTCTGAAAATTGGTATATAGCTTCTGCGGGACGTAAAAATAAGATATTTAAGGTCAAAAAATCTTCTTCTTCTTTTTTCTCAAAATGTTATTTTATGCGATTTTACAGTGATTTGGTGTTTATTTAAACAAATTTGCATTTTCTGTCGTAAAGTATCAATGAAAAACATAATATTTTAATAGAAAGGACTCAAAAATGTCAATATATGGCATTATAACAAGTTATTTTAAATCAAAACAAATTTTTGATCAAATTTTATAGTGTAAAAAACGTTAAAATACCGTTTTTACATTTTCCTCCATTCCCAAAATACATCATCATCGATTTGGCTGAAAATTTGCCCACAGATAGCCAAAAGATAGGATTTTAAGTGGTTAGAAGGATTTGAATTATATTACAATACCAAAAAAGTTACATGCAGTAATATCAGACTCAAAAGTATATATTAGTCCAGTCGGGATAGCATTTGACCTTGAATGCCGAGCTGCCCAAAATTTTATTTTTCTGATCTTTAGGGGAGTCAATAGTAGCCTAAATTTAAAATCACAAATGAATTCCTCCGTTACGTTAGCCGCCATCTTGATTTTAAAGGAGAACCTGTTTTGCTCAATATCTCCGCCATTTTTAACTTTTCGACAAAAATGGTAGGAACTGAAATTGTTCCAAATAAATCGTATTTACAATTATTACAATTTTTTTTTAACAATTTTTGTCGTGAGGTTGATATTTTCGAGTTAATTGTACTTACAGTACACGCCTATATTTTTGACTATAA
The DNA here is from genome assembly GCF_917563875.1 of Diabrotica virgifera virgifera. NCBI lineage: Eukaryota > Metazoa > Arthropoda > Insecta > Coleoptera > Chrysomelidae > Diabrotica > Diabrotica virgifera. The sequence continues at coordinate 16,549,883 of NC_065445.1, read as the reverse complement.
TATTGCATGTAACTTTTTTGGTATTGTAATATAATTCAAATTCTTCTCATCACTTAAAGTCCTATGTTTTGTCTATCTGTTGGCAAATTTTCAGAATCGATTATGATGTATTTTGGGAATGGAGAATTTTAACGTTTTCTACACTATAAAATTTGATCAAAAGCTTGTTTTGAATTAAAGTAACTTGTTATAATGCCATATAATGACATTTTTGAGTCCCTTCTATTAAAATATTATGTTTTCCATTGATACTTTACGATAGAAAATGCAAATTTGTATAAATAAACACCAAATCACTGTAAAATCGCATAAAATAACATTTTGAGAAAAAAAGAAGAAGATTTTTTGACCTTAAATATCTTATTTTTACGTCCCGCAGAAGCTATATACCAATTTCCAGACAAATCGGTGGTCCAAATTTTTTTTTGCTCCAATATTGAGTGATTTGAAATGGAATGACCCTAAAATAAAACCAGTATAGATAATAGTTATAGACACAAATTATAATGGGTAAAGGATTCTACATATTATCATACACTCCTCGTTTCCGGCACGTAGCGTAGTCTCCGAAAAACCTGATTTTACAAAGAGACAGGCGTAACCAGGGGGGTTTTGGGGGTTATAACCCCCCCCCCCCCATTGTGATGTACTTTGAGCTCTATACGCTTAACACCATACCCTTCAGAAACCTTTCAGTCAGTTGTAACCCCCCCCCCCCCTTAGGATCATCCTGGTTACGCCTATGCAAAGAGATGTCTGATACCATACGCTCCGGACAGTATGAATTGTTCATATTTAAAACCATTAAAATAAATATTTTTTGGAAACTAAAGGCTACGTGCCTGAGACGGTGAGTGCATGATAATATGATTCTTGCTTTAGAAGTTAGACCAAACTTGAATAAAAAGATTTTTTATGGTTATGTTAGCAATTCATGTAATTATTTGTAAACAGTCGGGCTCTTCTTGTTAGCATCGTGATCTACTGGTAAAGGAGACTTTCATGCATGACTCGCAGCTTATGTCTGCCAGTGTCTCGAGTGCTTGGCATTCTAAAATCCGCAAATCTAAAATCTCCCGTGGAACCAATTTCTGGTTACTTCCCTTATCTCTGCCTTTTACAATTTACAAGGCAAGCAGACGACGAATAAAGGAGATGAAAGGACTCTACAATATGCAGTCACAATTCGTCTACTCGTCTAGGAAAAATTTCAGCAAAAGTTGGTTCCGTATACTCACAATCTGAGTAAATTGGGAAAATGAAAGACTTCTGGGAGCTTATGGTAGCATTCTGTTTGTAACTACAGTCAGATACTGTAACAATATATCTCTGACTGTCAATTAAATTTGCCATAAACTAAGATAACCATGACATGATGTTTGTCATTGCTATCAGTCCATTAGTCACCAGATTCCAGATTCCACTAGAAAGGAGATGATACTTCTTGTGCGGATAGTCTCTAGCTACTTGTACTGACATCTTTTTTTATGCATGATCTATTTTAAATCCTTGTACATTGTATAAATACAAATATACATTGTATTATAGCAATACAATTACATAATCTAAATAAAAAAATATTTCTTATCTTACTATCTTATTGTGATGGATCCCTCCATTCTCTTCTGTTTTGCCATTTTCCTTCTAGTCCTCTACTTTTAGCCACTTTAAGTCTTCCTCACTTTTTTCCGTTATCTCTTTCTCGCCTGCCTCATCTTCTTGGATCAATTAACCTTCAGTGCAACACAAATTTAAGTATTCGATCGCTGTTCATTGTTTCCACTTGTCCTAACCATCACATCCTTGATGACTGGTGATTTGAAAAAGTTGGTGATGCTGGTTTTTTTATAGATCTCCATTAATTCTTTGTTGCTCCTTCTCTCCCACCCAGTCTTCTTCACGCTTTTTCTTTTCCATCTCTCCAAGTTACTAAGTTTATTTTTTTCATAATCTTTCGTACATCTTCTTGTTTTATTTTGCCATCTTTTTTATTTTTCACATTTTTCCCTTGTCTCTTAGTTCTTTACATTTTTCTCGAATTTGTTTTTGGATTGTTCTTTCTGTAACCATCAAGTCCTAAATAATATTGATATTTTCACCTTTGAGCTATCTTAGTTAATTCTTCTTCTTCATGGCCTTATTTTTTTGTTCCGTACTTGTTACATAATCAAAAATTTCCCTATCCTGGGGGCTTCTTAATACTTTCTCATTTATATGACTCTATCCTTCCATGATATTCTAAGCATTCGACGCAGGCAGCACATTTCAAAACCTTCAAGTTTGTTATTGGATCTGGCCTTTAACGTCTATGCTTCCATTCCGTACAAGAGAACAGGCCAAACCTAACACTTTAGCATTTTATATCTTAAGTTGAAATCCAACTTGAGATAAGTCAGAAATTTACGAAGTTTCAATAAAGCATTTCTGGCTTGTTCTACTCAGCTCTTTACTTCAGACTCAGGCTCCCAACTATCGTTTAGCAGACATCCAAGTATTTAAACTATCATGGTGGTCTGGCATGACTTTTCACCATCATCTACAGTTGCCAGAGAGAAGATCGGAGAACCTACTCTTTATTTCTTCTGTATGTGCTTCTTTTGTATCATTATTTTTTAGTTTCTTTTTTTATATTTAATGATGCCTTCTGGTTCTTTCTTATGGCTGTAGCGAGCGTCAGTTTAATATTATTTGCAACCAAGTGATTGTGGTCTGCTCTAAGTAATGCAGAAGCCTTAGTAATAGTATTCCTCTTCTTCTTCTTCAGGTGACGTGTCCGTATTCAGACGTTGGCGGTCATCATGTTTACAAGTTACTGAAACCTCTATCGGCTGCTACGCGAAATAATTCTTCTACCGTGGAACCACACGATTGTCTAATATTACGTAGCCATAAAAGTTTCTTTTGACCAATCCATCTCTTTCCCTCCACTTTTCCTTGTATTATAAGGCGAAGTAATAATTATATGGCCGAAGTATTATGTTTTTCTCCTCTTTATGATGTTTACGAGAAGACGTTCTGAATTCATCATTTGGAGAACATTTTCATTGGAAGTGTGCGAAACCCACGATATCTTTAGGATTCGTCGATAGCACCACAACTCGAATGCTTCTAATTTATTTAGCATTGTGGTTTTTAACGTCCATGTCTCAGAACCATACAATAATATAGACCACACGTAACATTTTAGGTCCTTCTTGCGAATCTTCATCAACAGGCTTCGGTTACATAAAACTGGTTTCCAGGTCATAAAAGCCTTACATGATATTTAAATCCTGGTCATTATCTCTTCATCACAATCGCCATTTACATTTAACCAACTGCCAAGGTATTTAAAATGGTTTACTCGTTCTATCTCCTCTCCATCAAGAGAAAGCACGCCTTGATCTACATTTATCTTTCCAACTGCCATCCACTTTGTCTTTGAAATATTGATTTTTAGGCCTCTCCGATAACTTGCTTCACTGACTAGATTTACTAATGTCTGGAGATCTTCTAAATTTTCTTCAAGAATGGCTGTGTCGTCAGCATATCTGATATTGTTGATTACTTATCTGCCCAGTCTTACTCCCTCTTGCCTGTCGTCCAAAGCCTCGCTAAAGATTTCTTCAGAGTACAGATTAAAGAGACTGGGTGACAAAACACAACCCTGTCGCACACCCCGTTTGATGGGTAGTTTTTCAGTACGACTATCTCCAGCTTGGATATATGCTACTTGATTGTAAAAGTATTTTAGCCGTCTTATATCGTAGTGGTCGAGTCCTGCTGCCTGTAGGCAATTGAAAAGTATATCGTGTTGTACTCGGTCGAATGCCTTCTCGAAGTCGATGAAACAAACATAAACGTTCTTTCGGAATTCACATTTTTTTTTGTAAAAGAACGCGCATACAAAATAGTGCCTCTCTAGTTCCTAGACCATCTTTAAATCCAAATTGCTTATTACCCATTCTACTTTCACACAGAAGGAATACTCGGTTTTGTATAGTTCGTAAAAATATCTTAAGTGCGTGACTCATCAAACTGATTAGTCTAAAATCGCTACATTTGGTGTGCCTGCTTTTCTTTGGTAATGTTATAAACAATGACCCAACCAATCATCTGATATTTTTCCTTCGTTGTAAATTTTGTTAAAGAAGTGGTTAAGTAGGTAATGTTTTCCTCATTCAAAAGTTTAAGTAGCTAAGCAGGGATTTGATCTGGTCCAGGTGCTTTATTGTTTTTGGCTTGCTGTATTGCTTTTCTGACTTCAGAGTTAAGTATACTGGGACCTCTGTCTAACTGGTTGCCACAGGTAGTATGTGGAGCATTTTCTCGAGAAATATTGTCAATAAGGTCAGTAATGTATCTTTCCCATTCTTTGCACTGTTGTTCGTGATCACAAATTTTTCCGTCTGCGTTTTTAAATGCGTGAGCATTTTTTTGTTTTCTATATCCGGAGGTGTATTTAAGTTTCTTGTGGAGGTTAAAACTGTCATGTTTTTTGGAGGTCTTCTACTTCTTTACAGGAATTCTTTACAGTATTCCTCTACCTTCTATTAATTGTCACGAAATCTATTTAATTTCGTGAGGAAAGTTCTTCACGGAGACGCGCAAATTTTGGCCTATCAGAATATCTACCCCATCTCTGTCTGTCGGATCTGTGCTATCACAGCATGAGTAGTGAAGGATTTTTCCACTCTGATTACTCCTGTGCCTTCCCATCGCAATTCAAGAGCCTGTGCCAAGAATGTGGATGCTAATTCTGTTAATTTCCTGATTTTATCGTAATATTTTTTCGTAATATTTCAATAAAACGGCAAACATTATATAAAAAGAAATTAATTTCGTAATTTAAGGGTAGTTTTCTAAGCACAAGCTCAAGAGCAATTGATATCCGTCCTTGTTTTCATGTAATCATCACTCTGAAGAGATATTGTATATCCCTATTCATATTCGTAACCATGGAAGAATCTCTTTGTTCTCAGAATCTGGAAACTAAAAATGTGGCGTAAGCAGCGGTTATTAACAAAAAACCGCTATTACTCAAAGATGTAAATATTGTAGGGATAGGGAGTGATATATATGTAGAAGAATGCATGTTTCTTCTTGTTAGTAATTATAATTCCGTGCATGTGCTAACTTTCAAGGGAGGAGCAAGCAAAAGAAGGTTTCTATTTTCTAGGACACAGTAAAAAATTTTAAGTGTTTTTGTTTTACATACAATCTTAGAACTTATCAGAAAACACGTAAATAACTAACCTACTGATTTTTTTAATTTTTACAACACATTTTATGTAACAAAATCTTTTTTTTAATTAGTTGTCAAGTGAAATAAGTGTATAGGCGAATTTAAACATTTAATTTATCAAAAGTTGATTCATATCTTTTCTAGAACACAAAGAACTAAGTCTTCAAAAATACAAATCACCGAGAGCGACAATCCAATAAACAAACCTGTAAGTCTTCAGTAATTTTGGTTTAAGCAAGTTTAAGTGTAAAAAATTCGACGCCAAGACCTGATGTTATCCCCCCTCTTTTCTTTCGAAATCTTGCAACTATAATTCCAATTCTTAAATATAAGAAGTAATTGGACTTCGTGAGTCCTAGATTTTCACCCAAAATAATCGAAAGTGGAACTAGAAGTCGATATTTGAACTCTTCGTGTAACTTTTCGTCGATTGATATACGTTTTTACTAATTTTAAGTCATTGTTGCAACTCTAAAACTGGAAGTCCTATGTCAAATTTCTCATCTTTAATACCATCCTTGGGTTATAAGCTTTCATTCGACACCTCATTTGTCATTCTACCTGGTATAACGACGGAGGAGTTATATTCGCGGTCGGACGGACAGACGGACAGACAGCCTAGGTCAAATTTATCACCTTTACTACCATCCTTGGATTATAAGCTTTCATTTGACACCTCATTTGTCATTCTACCTGGTATAAAGACGGAGGAGTTATATTCACGGTCGGACGGACAGATAGCCTAGGTCAAATTTATCACCTTTAATACCATCCTTGGATTATAAGTTTTCATCTTATACCTCATTTGTCATTCTACCTGGTATAATGACGGGGGAGTTATATTCGCGGTCGGACGGACAGATGGACAGACAGCCTAGGTCAAATTTCTCACCTTTAGTGCCATCCTTGGATTATAAGATTTTTTTTGACACCTCATTTGTCATTCTACCTAGTATAATGACGGAGGAGTGTTTACAGACAGACAGACGGATGGACAGACGGACGTGAATAATTCAAAGTTTTCACATTTTTTCAAAATTGGTTGTAAACCAAAAATGATCTAAACTTCTATCGCCCAATATCACTCACATAGTGTACCTGCAAACTTTTAGAAAAAATCCTTAATTATCTCCTTAGTGATATCTGGAAAACAATAACCTACAAAGTGGATTTTGTACAAGTAGATTCACAACAGGAAAACCGATTATGGCGTAGGCGCTATAATTTTTATCTTTACCGCGTTTATAGTGAACCTGGTATTGGTAGGTCCATCAAAATATACAGGCTACGGTGGCTAGGCCACTAAGCGAGAATAAACGAGATGGAGCCGTCGAAACATATTTATAACCAAAGACCGGATGAATTGAGGAGAAGAGGCAGAACCATAGCACTATTTAAGGACCAGCTGGAACATAAATAAATTAAATAAATTTTCCGTAAATAATAATAACTATAACGTAACAATCGGTAATGACTCAATTGAACAAGTAAGTAACCTTGTATATCTGGGTACTCATATTAATGAAAGCTGGAACCCTAGTACAGAAATAAAAAGTACAATTGCCAAAGCAAGAACAAGTTTTATGAAATTTAAGAAAATCCTGTGCAGTCATGATCTAAATTTGGAACTTCGCATAAGAATGGTTCGATGTTATATATTCAAAGTACTACTTTACGGGGTTGAGGCATGGACCCTGACAGTATCGCTTTTAAAAAACCTAGAAGCATTTGAGATGTGGGTCTGCCGCCGTATTCTGAAGATCAGTTGGGTAGAAAGAGTCACAAACGAAAGGGTTTTGCAACGTTTGAATAAAAGTTGCGAAGTAGTGAACACGGTTAAAAGGAGCAAATTGGAATACTTTGGTCATATAATGCGTCACCCAGAAAAATATGACATACTTCACCTTGTCATGCAAGGTAAAATAATGGGAAAAAGAAGTGTGGGCCGCCGTACAACTTCTTGGCTTAAAAACCTACGCCAATGGTTTGGGAAAATAGTCCTGTCGCCAGGGGGGGTACAACGGCCTCGTAAATTCAGATGGACTTACCCAAGTTTTTTTTATGTATTTTGACCCGTAGAAAACGAATTTTTTGGGTAACAGTTGATCCGGATGTCGATAAGATTGTTATAGACCAAGAACTTGAGGAATCAAATAACAGCGATTTTTGGCAAAACAAAACAATATTTTGTATTTTTTGGGTCATTTTAAGCAAAAAATATTTCTACAAGTTTTTTAGTAGGATGCAGAGTTTTCGAGATAAACGCGGTTGAACTTTCAAAAAATCGAAAAACTGCAATTTTTAAACCCGAATAACTTTTGATTAAAAAATAAAATAGCAATTCTGCTAAGCGCCTTTGAAAGTTCAAGTCAAATTATGTCGGTTTTGATTATTTGCATTGCTAAAAATTTATTGTGTTATTGTTAAACAAAGCTACAAACAACTAGTGCGTGAGTGATGTTTCTATGATTTCTCATTTAAAATCGAACGAGTAGGTAGAATAGGTACTAGTGCAATCAAGACTATTTCTACGTTACATGCGTTAAAACGCATGTAAAAGCACGGGAAACCCTACGTGTTTATAGCTTTGTTAAACAATAAAAAAATAAATTTTTACCAATGCAAATAATCAAAACCGATATAATTTGACTTAAACTTTCAAATGCGGTAAGCAGACTTGCTATTTTATTTTTTAATCAAAAGTTATTCGGGTTCAAAAATTGCAGTTTTTCGATTTTTTTAAAGTTCAACCGCGTTTATCTCGAAAACTGTGCATCCTACGAAAAAACTTGTAGAAATATTTTTTACTTAAAATGGCCCAAAAAATACAAAATATTGTTTTGTTTTGCCAAAAATCGCTGTTATTTGATTCCTCAAGTTCTTGGTCTATAACAATCTTATCGACATCCGGATCAACTGTTACCCAAAAAATTCGTGTTCTACGGGTCAAAATACATAAAAAAACCTTGAGTAAGTCCATCTGAATTAACGAGGCCGTTGTACCCCCCCTGGCGACAGGACTAAAACTAGCACTGAACTACACACACCGGCAAAATTAGCCGAACACCTTAAAAATGGGACATGTTTGATGTCTTCAATTTCCTAAACCACTGGTCCGATTTGAGTGATTCTTTTAATATGTTATAGCCTTATTGTTTAAGAATATCGTTGTAATAATATTGTTGCTAGACAGGTAAATATAATTTTATACCGGGTGTACCAATCATACTGTGTTTTTTTCTTAAAGTTTGGAACACCCTGTGGAATATTATAGCTTATGTAAAATATTAAAATTAATACTCGCTTGTAGACTTAAGCTTTCTTAACATTTTCCTTTTTGATTCATTTACTTATGTGAGATACTAAAAAAGTTATGTGCGTTAACAACTATTCATGTTTTTCATCAATAAATCCTCGTAGTAGGGGATGAAAGTATACTAAATTTGCAGTTACTCGAGCGTTATGGGGACCTATTGGAGTGTGAAGAGTATGTGCTAAAATCAGAAAAAAGTTAAGTTAAGTTTTCCATAAAGTGGGGGACTTTTCATTTTTTAATTTAATTTTCCATTTGAAACAATCATTTTTCTCCGATTGTAGCGCTATCTATCCATAATTCGAAAGAATGTGTCGAATAAAAGTTGCTTATTTTTACGTAAAGAATCCAAATCTGCAATAAAAATTGGGGGCTCCTATTTAAGATTTTTAATTAAATCCCTCACCCCACCTCTGTGGGGGCTCGTCACACCCCACGGAGAGGGGTAAATACGAACCCTGCGATATTTCGCGAAATGAACATCAGATCGTAAAACTGCAAAAAAAACACCTATTCAATATTTTTCAAAAATCTACCGAATGGCACCAAACACGACCCCCCACGGAGGTGGGATGGGGGTTACTTTAAACCATTTTTTCACCATTTCACCATTCTTTTATTGCAGATTTGGATCCTTGACGTAAAAATAAGCAACTTTTATTCGCAACATTTTTTCCAATTATGGCGCTATGATCGTAAAAAACGATTGGTGGAAATGGAAAATTAAATTAAAAAATGGAGAGTCCCACACTTTATGAAAAACTTAACTTAACTTTTTTTGGTGTTAGTACCCACTCTTCACAATCCAATAGGGCCCCATAACGCTCGAGTAACTGCAAATTTAGCATACTTTCCTCCCCTACTATGAGGATTTATTGATAAAAAGCATGGCTAATTGTTAAAACACATAACTTTTTTATTTTCCAACATAAGCAAATGAATCAAAAAAGAAAATGTTAGGAAAGCCTAAGTCTACAATCGAGTTTTAATTTTAATATTTTATATATGCCAGAATATTCCACAGGGTGTTCCGAACTTTAAGAAAAAACACAGTATGATTGTAACACCCGGTATAAAATGACATTTACATGTTTAGCAACAATATTATTACACCGATTTTCTTAACTAATAAGGCTATAACATACTAAAAGAATCACTCAAATCGGAGAACAGGTTTAGGAAATTTGAGACATCAAACAAGTCCCATTTTTAAGGTGTTCGGCTAATTTTGCCGGTGTGTGTATTTCGTGCGGCTGTAAATAAGGCAATGATTGTTAATATGTTGGGCAACATGAGAGCCAACGATCGACAAGCGGTCTCGGCACCTTAAGAAGAAGAAGAAGGAACATGACTTACGAGTGTTAAGAGTACGAAATTGGAAAACCAAGGCGAAGGATAGGAAGGAGTGGTAAAGAAATACGGCAAGAAAAAAAGAGAGCAACATTTGGTAATTACAGATCTTAAGAAGACGTACGACACAGTTCCTAGACCTGAGCTGAAATGTGATGTATGAAAGAGAATAGGGGTTCCTGATAAGTTCGTAAGGTTCATGAAGGATATGTATGAGAAAGAGTACACTAAAGCAAGGACTTCATTGAGTCCTTACCTGTTTAATCTTGTTATAGATGTACTGACAGAGAATGTATGGGAAGAGGCTCCTTGGTCCCTTTGCTGATAATATCGTATTAGTAGAGCAGAGCAAAGAAATGTTGGAGGAGAAGTTGGAGGGTTGGAGAAGGGTTATTGATGAGTGAGAACTTAAGGTTAGCAAGGTCGAAAACGGAGTATATGTGGTTGGGAGAGACAGTAATTGTTGGTGACATTGAGAATTAGTAGGAGATTTTAAATATCTTGACTCCTTCATAACGGAAAACTGGACACTATATCGAGAAATGGCTCACAGATTTCAGGCTGGTTTATTTAACTGAAAGCGAATGAGCAGGAAATCGGGAAAGGGCTGAAAAGAAAGATATACACGAGTGTGGGGAGACCTGCGTTGGTGTACGGCGGTGAAGTGTGACCTATAAAGAAGATTCAAAAAGAAGATGGAGGTAGGGAACAGAATCAAGAACGATTTGATTAGAGAAAGAGCCGGTCTGACTACAGTCTCAAAAAATATTCAACAACAAAAACTGCAATGGTTTGGTTACTTTAGATGTAGAAATGATGAAGGCGATAGAGCTGTTAGAAGTTGATAGAAGGAGAGGTAGAAAAAACCGAGAAGAAGATGGAAGGGCCGTATGACAGGAGACTTAAGAGAGAAAGGTTTAGATGAATAAGACACGATAGACGGAAATGAGTGACAAAGAAGAGTAAGGAACAGCCCTCCCTAAAAAGAGGTAAAGTTCAGGAAGAAGAAGAATATGCTATGTTATGGTATTAAATTAATGAATTTTATTTCCCTCTGCATAAAAATGATATTTACACAATATTCTTTATAAATGACTTAAGAATTAAGAAAATTGGAGGAATTGACTGAGGCACGTTTACTTAAAAAATCCATATATGCGGAAAATACATGTCGGCAGGCATATAAATATAAATCTCAACCGGCAGAATGGAAAAGCACCACCTCCATCTCCACCACCACCACCATCAACCAGACAACATAGAGACGACGGTGACGACGACGGTCGAGGAGGAGAGTTTTGTGTGCTATTAATGGGGATTTACAATTAGAGATAATTAGAGCTGCAGTAGCGTCTCTCAAACGGCTCTTCTTGCCTAGAATTGTGGCTTACAGCAGAGTGATTAACTAACGATCTTTAATTTAATTGGATGAAATTCCAGAGCTATAACCGACACATTACTAACTGATGCACAGTGTGATTCCGTTTTGTTTTAGCAACATTGTAACGTTATTAAGTCTTAGAGCCTTTTAATTAGAGCGCGCATTTTGAGCTCTAAAATTCTCTAAGAAGAACGAAATAGTTACCTTAAATTACTACTTTGTAGTTAGTTTAGACGACAAATATCTTGGCTGAAAAACATTCGTGACTTCTTCTTGTAGTGCCTATCCGTTTCGGATGTTGACGACCATCATGGCAATCTGTACTTTGCACACTGCTGCTCTGAAAAGATTTGTAGTGGTTGTGTTGAACCACGTACGTAGATTTTTCAGCCACGAAATCCTTCGCCTTCCTGGTCCTCGCTTTCCCTCTACTTTTCCCTCTAAGACCAGTTGCAGCAGTCCATATCTTTCACTGTTCCTCATGATGTGACCGAGGTATTCGATTTTGGCTGTTTTTATTTTGATTAACAGCTCTTTTTCTTTTTGCATTCTCAGCAAAACACCCTTATTAGTAATGTGGTCGGTATAAGATATCTTCAAGATTCGACGATAAAGCCACATCTCAAAAGCCTCAATTTTCTTGCAGGTGGCGTCTGTGAGAGTCCACGACTCAACTCCGTACAACAGTATAGGAAAGATATAACATCGTAGTAATCTGACTTTTATGGGTATCGACAAATCATGACATTTGAACAACTTTGACATTTTTTGAAATGCAGATCTTGCTTTCTCTATCCTACATTTAATTTCTATAGAATGGTCCCAATTTTCATTGACGTTCGTACCAAGGTAGTTATATGTTTTTACTCTTTCTATTTGTTGTCCATTCACACTGATTCGTCCAAATTGCTGTTTGTTCTTAAAGATAATCATACATTTTGTTTTCTTAGTGTTTAGTGAAAGTCCCTATCTCTGACTGACTTCTGCGATTCTATTCATTAACACCTGTAGGGCTTCAGAACTGTCAGCGAATACCACAGTGTCGTCTGCGTATCTTATGTTATTGATACATTCTCCGTTAATTCGAATTCCGGCTTCAACATCATCCACTGCTTCTTGAAAGATTTCCTCAGAGTAGATGTTAAACAGCAGTGGGGATAGTATACATCCCTGACGGACCCCACGTTTGATTTTGATATCGTCGAATTCTCTTACCTCTGTCCGGATAGAGGATGTTTGATGCTAGTACAGATTGCTGATAATCCTTAAATCACAGGTGTTAATTCCAATATTGGTTAATATCTCCATCAGCTTGTCGTGCTTTACTGTATCGAACGCTTTATGGTAATCAATGAAACATGCATAAATATTGCAATTTACGTCTCTACATCGTTTAAATAGCACTTGTATACTAAATTCGTGACTAGATCGGGTTAAAAACACAGACACTTCTAAGAAAAGCAAAAGATAAAGACTTATTTGCAATGGTCATAGCTATCCTTCATTAGTGAAGTTGGCACTAGAAGAAGAAGTCGTTTAGGACAATAAAATCCATCATTAACTTACTTTTGTAAGCCGTCCTCTTATACCTTAAGGTAGTAGCGTACCGATAGATCAGCGGGCCCTGGTTCCAGTTGGGATTCGGGCCCGCTCTCCCAATAAAAACAAACTTTGTATATCAAAAGTTTTTAATAAACATTAAATAGGTATAAATCATCATACATCATAAAATAGGATGTATTTGCTATCTTTTTCTATAACAAACCTTTGTTATTTATAGAATAAGACAGCAAATACAAAATAAGTGATTGATGTGATCGTTCATGAGTATTCTTTCATTTTTCAGACTGTATATTATATACGAATTGCGTGCCTTCTACACTATTTATATATTTATAGATACACAACATATAAATGCGTATAACATTTATTTATCCGAAGCGATTACGCTCGACATGACGGTCGCGAAATCAATTCTTTTTCCCCATCCTAAAATAGGTTTTACATTTATTTTAAATTTAAATAAGTACTTTTACACAATTTATATATGTATAAATACACATAATATACGTAAAAAATTTATTTCGCCGAAGCGATGACAGCCGCGAAATCAATCCTTTTTCCCCATCCTAAAATAGGTTTAACATTTATTTTAAATTTAAATACTTCTACACAAGATATATATACATACACTCATACACATAATATATATATATATATATATATATATATATATACATATACATAATATATAAACTCAAGCTTATAGTCGATTTACTTACGGCTTTTGCTGTAATTAAAAAAACCACTTGGATTCACGTGAAAGTTGGCATACACATAGCTAACATGTCAAAGAAAAAAAGTGATATTGTACCGATGTCTACTTTTTCCCTGGGGAGAATTTCACCCCTTCCCGGGGTTGAAAAAAACACACGTTCAAGATAAGTCCGGAATTGAATAAACTGACTAATTCTAAACAACTTTAGTTCTATAGGGTTTGTTCACAAGTCAATACTTTTCGAGTTATTTCGAGTGAATATGTTTATTTTTTAACAAAAAAAACACGTTTTTAGACGGTTTTTCTCAAATTATTCAAAAAGTAAGTATTTTATCGAAAAAAATATTCTTAGTAGAAATATAGCTTATAAAATGGTGTAGGTATATAGGGTGAGGCAGATAACTGGCCTATTAGAAATATCTCGAGAACTAAAGGCAACAGAATCATGAAAATTGGAATAAAGGGGTTTTGAAGGATGATCTATCAAATGAAAATATTTTCATCTCTTTGCAACTTCCGGTTATACCGGAAGTTGCTTATAACTTCGTTTTTTTTTTTAATGGGACACCCTGTATATTTTTACATTTTTGGATTCTCTTCGATGTCTTCTTTCTTAAAATATGAGGTTTTGTAATATTATACAGGGTATTTTAAAAGATAATTACGTTTTTTTATTAATTTCGTAGCAATATTCACACCCTGTAGAATTGTAGTAGTTTGACATCTAAAACTCTACTTACGTTCAAATGATTTTTAATATACTCTACTATTGTTAAGAATCATTAGTATAGCTAAATTTTTAATTTTAGTATACAGGGTTGGTCGAAACTCGGAATGAGTATTTTCTGAGTTTTCTTAAATGGAACACCCTGTATTTTAGTATTGTAATGAATTGATATTGTATGGTACTTTTTTATTTCTTAAGCATTCCCTACACCTAACTGCTTTAATTTGTGAGTTATTGGTGATTCAATCTAAACATTAATTGTAACAAAAAATACGTAAAATTTTATTAGTTTGGCCGTAAAAATACTCAATCCCAAATAATTTTTCAGAAATAAATACATATTAATCCAGACTGGTCCTTAAAATTACCAATAATGGTTTAGCTATAGTATTTTTACTACAAAAACGTTATTACGTAGGTCAAAATTTTTGACGTAAGAGAACTGTCAAAACATTAGAATGTGACTTTTCATTATTGCCGTGTTTATAATAAACATAGCAATAATGAAAAGTCACATTCTAATGTTTTGACAGTTCTCTTACGTCAAAAATTTTGACCTACGTAATAACGTTTTTGTAGTAAAAATACTATATCAAAATACCTACGTATTTAAGATTGTTGGTGCGATTAACAATTAAGCACAAATTAAAGCCGTTAGGTATAGGGAATGCTTAAGAAATAAAAAAGTACCATAGAATATCATTTCATTACAATACTAAAATACAGGGTGTTCCATTTAAATGGTAATAATATTAATTATATTAATAATAATTAAATGGAAAATACTCATTCCGAGTTTCGACCAACCCTGTATACTAAAATTAAAAAATTAGCTATACTAATGATTCTTAACAATAGTAGAGTATATTAAAAATCATTTGAATGTAAGTAGAGTTTTAGATGTCACACTATTACAATTCTACAGGGTGTGAATGTTGCTACGAAATTAATAAAAAAACGTAATTATCTTTTAAAATACCCTGTATAATATTACAAAACCTCATATTTTAAGAAAGAAGACATCGAAGAGAATTCAAAAATGTAAAAATATACAGGATGTCCCATTTAAAAAAACGAAGTTATAAGCAACTTCCGGTATAACCGGAAGTTGCAAAGAGATGAAAATATTTTCATTTAATATATCATCCTTCAAAACCCCTTTATTCCAATTTTCATAATTCTGTTGCCTTTAGTTCTCGAGATATTTCTAATGGGCCCTTTATTTGCCTCACCCTGTATACGAAGTCTGTAGACCCAGTAGGAGCAGAGTTAAAGTAGACCCAGTAAGAGCAGAATGAAAAGTAGGTAGGTTCTTAGTCGTCAAATTTCAAATCGAATATTTCAACGTCAAATAACCAACAAAAGAAGCACTTTTCTGGAAAAACTTATCGCAACTTTTTTAAAGCGCCTTATTATTTTTGTTTTTTTTTTTTAGTTTCTAGCATAAAAATTAAGTAGATATGTAACGCTCAAAATAAAATTGGTCCCTTTTAAGTTATTGGTGATACCAAAAATCTCAAGAAGTAAAAAAATATAAGTTTTGCTATTGTGAGTTTTTTGGACTTTTTGTTTTCCTGAACACAAAAATTGGTTAAGATACGGCTGTTCAAAATTTGCCTACACTCGTGATTAGTGACTCGTTGAAGCCCATTTAACTACAGCCTTTTCAAAAATAAGCACTTTGAACCAACGAATCTTACAGATCTTATAAACAATAGATACATAAGTAGTAAAGTAATTTGTGAAGCGGTAACGATTAATGTCATTTCGGATGCTAATTGGGGGTGATTTTCACGATTTTTTTTACCAACAAAAAAAATGAACCAACAGTCTTTTGATCGTAACCTACTTACTTTTGACGTTAAAAACTAAGAAAAAACAAAAATAAAGCTTTTTTAAATACCTACTTTAAAAAAAGTTGAGTTTTCCCCGAAAAGTGCTTGATTTTTTGGTTATTTCAGGTTGAAATATTTGATTTGGAATTTGACCAGTAGGAAGTCACTTTTCATTAGCTACAACTCTGGGTCTACAGACTTTATATATTATACACCATTTTTTTCACTTTTTTATAAGCTACATTTTTTCTAATAATATTTTTTTTGATAAACTACTTTACTTTTTCCTGAAATGTGGGATTTTTTGTTGAAAAATACACATTTTCACTCGCAAATGACTCTAAAAGTATCGACTTGGTAAAAAAAGTTTCCGTGTTTCTTAAATTTTATTTTCAAGTTTTTTGATGAATAGGTATTCTTCGTTTTTCATTCCCTGGTTCCACCGAACCCGCGGAACCATGCTCAGTACACCACTGCCTTACGGTGTCAAGGTAAGTTGGTAACTAGTTTCTCTATCTCTCCCACCCAATATTTCCTTTGCCGAAAGCCTTCCCAATATCTGCGTTCCATGTTCTTGCTGGTCTGCACCCTGCTTCTTCGTCGTTTTTTATCTGATGCAGCTTTCCATACCATCTTTACAGTTCTACATTCCCTCATTCTCGACATATGGCCGAACCACGATAACTGTTTGGTTTTAAGTCTTTCTAAGGTTATTCCGATACCGCACCTTTCACGTATTTCTTCGTTTCTTATTTTTTCAGATCACGTCTGGTCACCCTGATTACCGCTCGGTCCGCTTAGACAAGGCGAAAACGGCGGGTTCGTTGGGAAAAATATTCCAATGAGATTTCGTTGCATAATCACATTCGTGAGACATCCCAGAGTAAGGTTCAAGAAGTCGCCCACGTGAAAAGTGGTCCAAATTCTTTAAAAAAAAATTTTTAATCAAATTGCAAAAATCAATATTTTTTGCTTGGACAAATTTTTTTTAGATTTTCTTGATCATTCTGGACAAAAAAGGTCTGTTATAATGTGTCTCTAAAGTTGATCGTTTTCGAGTTAAAAGCAATTTAAAATTTGAAAAACGCGAAAATGGCCATTTTTAAGACTTAATAACTCAGTTAAAAATTATTAATATGAAAGTCAGAAAATTACTAAATCAAAGCCTAAAGCCCCCCCTACATGATCCTGAAATTGAAATTTGTGTCATTAATTTATTACAAAGCTGTTATTTTTAATTAATAACAATGAGCGGTTAGATCGTATTGACGCGGCTGTAAATGTGAGTGCGAGTAAGATGCACGATTGTCCGTGCCAAAAATATTGATTTTTGCAATTTGATTTAAAAAAATTGTTGTACCGAAAAATCGGTAGCTGTGGCATCACTGTAATTTGAGGTAAGTCTGCCCCCCCCTATTATGAATTTCTAGATCCGCGCCTGGCCCTACCTTAAACTTAGATTCCTGAGCTTAAAATAGGTCGATTTAAGCTAACTTACTTCAGTACGAAAGTTGATAATAATACAGGGTGTCAAAGTTAAACTTTTATTTTATTTATTCTTGAATACTTCCTGACAGGCATGCAGGAAAGCAGGGGTTTTTTGGGATGAGAAATCTAAATTCGTCACCAAAAATGATTATTACCCTATTACCCAGAGGGCGCCAAATACGTATTTTATTTTAGCGCTCATTTAATACGTTCAATTTTTTTTTATCCCCCACTCTACATACTTGTTGAGTCAAAACTTTTATTCTTTTAATATTTTTACTTAAAAACGGTATACTACATTCATCTCGCTACATTCAGATGTTTTCGAGATAAACGCATTTTAAATCTGCGGTACAACATGATTTTTGCATAATATCATTGCAGTTACACCCGAAAAATAAACTTGAAACCATAATAATTGTGCCAGTTCTCATATTTATGTCATTGCATCGCAAATTACATTTGAAGAAATTTGCTATACATTTTCGTAAATTTTTATGGTTTTAAGTTATTTTTCGGATGTAACTACAATGATATTAGGTATGCAAAAAATTATGTTGCCTCGCAGATTTAAAATGTATTGATCTCGAAAATGGTTGAGTTTAGCCAGATGAATGTAAAATGTAGTATACCTTTTTTAAGTAAAAATATTAAGAGAATAATAGTTTTGATTCAAAAAGTATGTAGAGTTGGTAATAGAAAAAATTGAACCTATTAAATGAGAGCTGAAAGACGTATGTAGCGCCCTTTGAGTAATACATCATTTTTGGTGGCGATTTTAGATTTCTTGTCCCAAAAAACCACCGCTTACCAAACTTCGTGTTATTATACCATGCATGTTAGAAAATATTCAAGAATAAATAAAATAAAATAAAAGTTTAACTTTGAACCCTGTATTTCGGTTATTATCAACTTTCGTACTAAGGTAAGTTAGCTTAAATCGACCTATTTTAACCTCAGAAATCTAAGGTTAAGCTATGGTCTATTCTTTACCAAACACCCTATATATGCCCTATGCCCACAACAGATAACAGATATGGCCCCGATGAAGACATTGATGACATTTACTACAAAACAGAAATAAATTGAAGACACTTCCGCAAAATGAGTCAGCATATAAATATATGAGAGACTTAGAGACTTTAAAAATGGAAAATGAACCACATTTTTAAGAGATATTGTCCAGTACGAAGACAGAGAAAGTTTTCTAACATTATTACCACAAATGGTCGCATTGCACATGTATTGATCCTTTCTCAAGTTAATTTGCTCCTGTTTTTAACTTGGTTTGCGTTATTTATGGTTGCCTTCACGTTGTGAGTTTTTTGTTGAGTCAATGAATAATTGAGGGGGCCAGACGTAAAAGGGTTTAAGTGCAGTTTTGATAGTTCTGAGATAATCACCTTCAAAGTTGTTTGAGTTTTATAAATTCTAGGAGTCATTAAACTAAAATATGTCTAGTGTACAATGTACTATAAAATGATAAGAATATAAGGATATATTATTACTCTTACTATATCCTTCCTTTTTTTCAATTATTAAAAAATGTACTTGAATCGGTACATGGTGTTGATAAATGTTACTGGTAAAACGGTTCAAGTGCAGATGTTAACTACATATATTACTAATCATTTTGTCCCAGCTGTTATCCACAGTGTAACTACAACTGGCACGTTGCAAAATACTTAATTAGTCTTCAAAATTGGTTACAAATCTAATATTTATTTACTTGAAATTAATCCTGTATTAACATGTGTTTACACATTTCAGAATACTAAAAATAGCTTTGTGGTAAAATGGTTCAAGCGCACTTTGTAGCCAATTATGCAAAAAAAGATCGTGTTGGGCAGGTCACCTTATAAGAATGGATAATGACATAACACCTAGTAGTAGTAGAACACTTAGCGGAACTATGGTGGAACGTCGGGCAGTAGGAAGATCAAGGAAGAGGTGGATAGACGAAGTGAGAACTGATGCTAAAGAGATATTTATGGTAGACAACTGGAGGAGAGCAGCCAGAGACGGAGATACTTAAATGCGGATGTTGGGGAAGGCCAGTGCCCGACTTGGCCTGTAGCGCCATGGGAGAGATATTACTGCTAGCATACCGTTTACAATGTCTCCTTTTGTATTAATTCATTACATTGGATTAACTATAGTAGTACTTTTTAAACTAAAATATGGTAAAGATTAGTATATATGTTACGGACAATGATGTAAATTGGCCATTGACGTTAAAGACCGGGCATTGTCGTGAATGTCCATTTCCCCTGGTTATTAACGACAATGCCCGGCCATTAACGACAATAACATTAGCTATTGGCCAATGTTGTGAAAAAATAACCTAGAATTAGAGTTTTCATCAATAACCGGTCAATAACGATGAAAAGGAAAAATGGCCAAAAGGAAATGGCCAATGTTGATAAATAAATAAAATTAGGTATAATATGACATTTATATGATGTCCTATTATTTTTTTATATAAGATAGCTTTTGAAGGCTAATCATTTTTATTTTGACAAGATAGTGAACCATGACATTTTGTAATACTTTTTACATAAATTTACTACGAGTAATTTCAGCACGAGCACAGAAATGAAGCAAATAATAAACATAACCTATCTTTTAGTCTAAATTTCAACATTGACCGATTAACAACGGGCGTTGTTGACATTGACCGGACAATGATGGAAAAGTTATCAAGAATTTAAAATTATCATCAATGTCCAGTTTCTATGAACAATAACGTTAATATCCGGCCATTGTCGACAATGACTAATTCAACAGGCCATTGTCGATATTGACCGGTTATCAACGTTATTGGCCGGATTTACGTTATTGCCCGTAACATATATAATATATTATGATAATTATTAATTATATAATACTTATATATTCTTTCTTATCCTTGTGGATTTTAAATATATTTATAAATTCGCGTGAGACGCTCGGTATAAGTACTGAATTGTTATCAATAATAAATCAGAAGCACAAACAATCCTAACAACCCATCAAGGAACAC
Organism: Diabrotica virgifera virgifera; assembly: GCF_917563875.1. Taxonomy (NCBI): domain Eukaryota; kingdom Metazoa; phylum Arthropoda; class Insecta; order Coleoptera; family Chrysomelidae; genus Diabrotica; species Diabrotica virgifera. Next base: position 16,529,265 of record NC_065445.1, on the reverse strand, counting down.
CCCAAATAACAAATAATAAAATTCCAGAGCACAAAAGTGTCAAAATCGTGATGCGGGCCACCTTTTCACCCATATACGTTCCCATTTAAATTAGCCACACTTGTTTCAGGTACTATCAGCAGTACAATCAAGAGGACCATCGTGAAGACGGGCAGATGCGTGTTCGGATGACAGCTCCGGAGCAACATCGTACCGATATAATGGGACAATCATAATGGACGAAATTACTGTATACAGTATTTTCTTTTAGATACAAATTGTGGTGTAAATGTCCCGATGAAATCGTTGGAAGCGCTTTTATTGAGATGTCACGAACAGGTGGCTGTGGCTGTCTAGATTTGATGTGGTCAGCGTTTCAGAAGAATGAGTAGAGTGCATGAGTTGAGTGAGATTCGGGAATTGGATTATTTGCTAGTTTGGCTGTAGGTTATTGGATAAAATTATTTAAACCATAGGCAGGGTCGATTTTACCAACGTATGTTGAACTACACATTTCATTTAAAACACAAAAACATTGAGTGAAAATTTAATTTTCTTAAAAACAAGCCCAAACGAAATTAAAAAAAAATTAATAATCAATGGCATAATAACAACTACTTCAGTGACGACGCGTGACTTTTTCTAAAGTGTTACCAAAACCAAATGCAAAAAATATTATTTAAAAAAATGAAGATATGGCTAAATGTATTGTTATTATCTGCTTCTTATTACTTTTATATTAATTATTATTTACTTGATCAATTATTTAATTAACGCAAATCATACATAAAAATTAAGAAAGAATCTCAGGGTGCCTTTTTATACTATAAAAAAATGTCTAAATTATCTTATGTTATACTTATCTTCCCTCGTGGTTTCAGTATCTCTTAGTTGATCCTTATCGGGATAAAATAGGAAAAGGAAATAAATAGAAAAATCATAAATAAAAACATACAATTACCTTTATTATCAAAACAATGTTCTGTAAATTTATCAATTAAATTCTGTGGGCATAACTGTCCAAAAGAAACTTTTACCATATAAATTAATCTAATTCAAACAAATATTTATCGCTTTGTTCTTAATACCATTAATAAACCCAGCTAAACAAACAAATTTGGTATTCGCAAAATTACTTATACTTCCTATTAAATTTTTGAAATGTTGGAATCTTAATTTCATATGCTTTTACGTAAAAAAATTAACTTCTGATTATAAAAAAAAATCTATCACATAGGTTATTGACTGACCTTTTGATTCACACACAATGATGTCTCCTCTTGACCCAAACAGCTCCTCCTTGTTGATTATGTTAGGCTACCAATCAAAGCCTTCTCCGTTCTCAGCAAAACAATTCAGCAGGATACCAGCAACGATTTCTCCAAAACACAAGCCAGGCTTCCTTTGACCAGGACTCGTTCAATAAAACTCCAAATCTCTCTCCTCTCTTTCTCTCAACAATAATCTCCTGAGACCCAAGTATCTTTTTTACTTGGTGTCACAAATAATTTTAATAACGATTATTCTTGTAACTTACTCTCTTGGACTTTACAGAATCAAAGAGGTATTTCTTCTCGATTTGATTTGTCTCTCGTTCCACTTTCAGCTACTCTCACTATCAAACACAACCACTAGTACTTGCTTCTGAACTACTCACGAAAACTTTTGACTGCTCCTCTCGGCTGACCATAACACAATAATCCCTCTTTCCAAAACTATCTGAAAATTCAAACTTCTCTCCTTCCCATTCCAAATTGCCTAAACCAATCAGAAACATTTCTTCTTCCCCATTCTTTTTTTCATTCGAAACACCCACTCATACTTTCAAAAATATTTCTACCATCATACTAATTACTTTCAGGAAATTCTACAAAATTTACTCGGGGTTAAACAAAAAGTTTAAATAAAATTAACATGAAGTAAAACTCCCTAGTGTAGTTGGTATATTTAATAAAAATTCTAAAAATTTTTAAAAATCCAAACGGATTACGTTCTAACGTTTTCGAACTTATCAGTCCATCATCAGTGAACTCTCTGTCCTTGCTAAATAGCCACAATGCCAAACACTGGTTAAGATGTATGTTCTAACTACATGGTAAAATTTGTTAAACAATTTGGCTTACATTGGATGCCAACGGATTAGTACTAGGTACATGATGCTCTACTCCATTAATTAAGAGATTTTTTATTATGAATAGGTCTACATTGAACTACGTTTAGTCTGTCAATCAAAAAGTTTAAAATTCCAAACTTTCTTTACCTTAATTTTCTAAGAACTAATTACCTATGGCTTCTATATTTCCCGTAATAAACAATCGGTTTAAAATACTAATCCTAAATAACTTTCACTTCACTTTTATTTACAAAAATGTTTTTAATATAACAACATGTAATACAACATAAACTGGCTGCTTTTTATAGTTACATCAACAGGCTTGTCTCTATCCCATTGACTACAACTTCATTTAACAAAGAATTAAAAATTATCCAACAAATAGCAGTTAATAATGGTTATACTGTGGACTTAGTAAATAAAATTTTACACAAAAAAACAAATAGAATTTTAGAACATCGAGTATATACACAGCCTATTCTAGTCGAACAGGAGCCAAAACCATATAGATCATTAACATTTACAGGTCAATTCTCTTACAAATTAGCTCATATTTTTAAAGATTACTGTAATATTTCTTTTAGAACTAATTCAAATTTAGGTTTGGTTTTCTTGAATAACAAGGACTGTCGTGATAGATCTGAGTGTTGTGGAGTTTATGAGCTTAAATGCCATACCTGCTCGTCATATTACGTCGGAAGAACCTTTAGATCGTTCGACACCAGATTGAAGGAACATCTTAGATACATACAGCGCCCAACATCTGGACAATCTCATTTTTCCCAACATATCCGTAACTCCAACCATAATTTCAATCCGGACATTGATTTCAAAATTCTTCACATCTGCAAAAAGGGCCACGTCCTGAATAACCTGGAACATTTTGAGATTTTAAAATCTTTAAAGGACCCTACTAGACATACATTGAATGCCCAATTAGAGCTTGAATTTATACCAGCTTATTCAGTTTTACTATAAAATAACCCACTCTTACTACAGTACACAACCCGACATCTAATTAAAAGTTCAAACCTGCAAAATCTAAAATTTTATTTCAAATCCATTCTCCATTGTTCGTTTCCTGTAGAATTTGATGATTTTGTAGCTCAGTACACAGCCAATTTTCCCATCTTAGCTTCATTACTGGACAATCAATTACCATCTGCACTTCTCCACGTGGTGATATAAAAATGTAACCTACAACTTTTTTAAAATGTCAGAAAATTTGCTGGTATGGCATTTGAGCTCATTCTGTTAATATCTCATAGTTGCCTGACCGTTTGAACATTTAATACGGAGTCTGATCAGTGCAATATTCTTAAACATTAAACACGTGTTTCTCAATATAAAAATGTCACCCTAAATTATTTGTAATTCACTAAGACTACACATTTTATATTATAGCTTTATAAATTTAATAAGTTCCGATATGGAAGTGCATGATCATTTTGTACAAGTTATCAAAACCTTTTAATCTATTAAATACTTTAAATTTATAACTTACCATTTATGGCGCATGAGGAAGTTGGTTGGCACCAATACTTAAATACAAATAGGATTTAAACAAACTTTAGGTTCTCTTTTAAATTAACACCCCCCCCTACCTCCCTCTACACACCTGTCATTAAACATTCCGCTTCCTTTGTCCTCGTTGACGTGGCATTGCCACGACTGCAATATTAACAATACTACCAACCAACTTTCTTTTATTTTTCTTTTTCTTTTTCTTTGTTATAACTTTCACGTCTTATATCTGTTTTCATTTACTAAATTTAAATAGACTAGGCTAATCAATTTATCTTACTCATCTACAATTATGCAACAGGTGATATGCTTGTACGTTAGATTATGCACTGCCTACTTACACTTAAACTCAACACTTCTTCTCTACTTTAATTCTTCTCTACTTGAATATTAATGTAGAATAATACATCTGTTATCTTTTAATCATGTACTTTTATTATTGTTACAACATTTTTTCACAATAGTGGTTACACATATAGTTTAGATTTTGTTATTAATGCTATAAATTAACAACTATCTTTTTTGTAAAATTTGAAAATGCTGTATACTTTATGTTACTAAGAGATTTAATTAAAATAGGCAATTACTGTACAACATTTGAGAAGAAGTGTTTTGACATTTCAGATAACCTACATCTGTCTACACTGTCAATATTCCCTCTTGAAAACACAAAAACTAGACTTCAATTTAGGAAGTAAAAACTAAGTTAAATAGTAATTGGGGAAATGTAGTGCTACCTCCCTTAAAAAAACCTTTTACCAATAATTGTTATGTCTTTGTGCTTTTAAACCCTATGTGTTATGTGTTAATTTATTTATTTAGTTAAAAACTATTCTCAAGTAAGTGCCTACACCCGGCCATTAATATTTCGTTTCTTTCTTTTTCTTTGTACATATCCCATTATACAATAGCTCAAACAAAATATTCTTTAATTTTATCAATTTCTTACCTTTTTGAAAAATTTTTCAATTTACAGTTTCTTAACCGATGTTTTGATAATAAATTTTTTCATTTAACTAACTAGTTTCCCTTTATTTCTATACACTTCATAGTTTCATAGTGTATGGCACTTACTACTTCATAATATTATGATATTATTATACTTATGACATCCCTCAGTTAATTTACTGAGAACAACATATCTTAAATTGTATTAATTTATGACAACAATTTCCTATTTGTCATGTCCTATACTTTGACCTCTGCCCGCATCGTATAACATCTACGAGCTTTGACCATCACATTTGTACAAGATCCTAGAATAACATTTCATACTTTGCTACAATTAATACGCAACTCCTGGAGCATTGTCTTTCTCCATTCGAACAAAACATCACCCGTTTCACATACGCATCTTCCTTCAGGATCAATTCCAAATTTGAAATCTTACTGTGTTTTAACCTACGTAACATGTCTGTTTACCCTATCACTATCCCAACAAACCAATTAGCATAATTTGGACGTACTAATATGACAACAACTAAGTTGCAACGCAATCCTTGTAACGGCATGTAAGTAGATTAGAACAATATTACTATCTCTTTTATTATTACTACTTTGAATTTGGAAGCATATTTAAGTCAGTTTATGTTTATTTTGTTTTTTAATGGTTAAAAATTTTAATCTCAACAAATTCAAACTGTATGCGCCCATTTGCACATACATGCCTATGAGCATTTTTGCTCATAGGTTTGACTTTGTATATACCAATATTCTGAAATGTCAACAGTTGCAAACCTTTATTTCAAAAAATTTTATAAAAAATTTTTAAATTTGGCTTTCTATTAACATCTCTTCAATCAGACACTGGTCTAACACAAGTTTTCTCTTATTGTAGCATTTAACTACTTGTAACGCCGACCTGAAGATGATCTGTATATTGTAGAGATCGAAACCGGTCGTCAAAGTATAATTAAATGATTGTGAGTAAGTCTGTGTTTCATTACTATATTTAATATGGACTCACATATGCAACCCATTCAATATTTGAATAATGCAAGACTAGCAACTTTGCTACACCGTTACAAGGAGCTGAACATCAAGAAAATGTTACAAAAATCTAAGATCTTTTATAACAACGAATGTTTACGTCTCAACCTGCTGCCTAGTTATGCTAGAGGTAGACTAAGAGAACTTAACTTCAATGCAACGAAGGCTAAACAAGTAAAAATTCTGGGTAGATCCATCATTAGGGATGAGATTCGGAAACTATACCAACATATCTACACCATTGACTTGCAACTGAAGACAATCTACAATAGCTTACATAGAAGAATGACAGCGCTCGAGTTTGATGAATGTATGCGTGATTTACATGGGACTATTAATTTTCATAGGAGTAGACAATATAGGAAACTTCATGATAAGATCAAGAAACTTAAATTTATAACACATAGAGTAAATAACAATATTATTTTGTCAAATCAATCTGTGTTTTCACAACTTAACAATGACCAACTTGTGGTGGATAGTAACAGTAATGGCTCTTATATTGTAACACCTTCTAATTTTACAAATTCTGATTTGTATACTTCTGAACGATTATTAAACGTTACTACCAATACTAGTCTTAGTGATCTTCCTGATCAAACTCATAGTATTAATACATCTATATCTTCTGACCCAGACAACATTTTCGATGGCTCTGAGCAACATACATTCTATACCCCTTTCATAAATTACTCTAACGTAGTATTTTCAAATAATGAACTGTCTCTACTCCAAAAAGGTTTCAAATTCAATCCCCCCCAATCTTCTAAAAAACAACAACTTAGAAATCTAGAACTACTTGGAGTTGAGAGTGAAAGTATCTTACAATCAATACCACTGGAAAACACAGAAGAAATTAGGAGCAGTTTGAAAGTATTACTGAAAAAAGAAAAGGAGGCTATTTGTAACAACAGAAAGGGCTATCACAGAAACCCTCTCAATGAATATAAGGACACCATTAAATCAATTGATAAGAAAATTAGTGAAAATAACCTTACAGTCACTAAAGCAGATAAAGGCAGCACTGTAGTTGTCTTACACACCCAAGACTACCATCAAAAAGTCACTAATTTTATACTAGATAACCAATTTCTAACAAAATCTGTCAATATTAATACTTTCACTACTAAAGTTAGAACAGCCATCAATAAAATCACTGAAGTTTTTGATAATACTACTAAAAAGAAACTTTTACCATCTAAAGCAAACGTTCCCAGACTCTATGGTCTCATGAAAATACACAAGACTGATGTCTTTGAAAACATACCAATCAGACCAGTGGTATCCTTTACTGATTCTCCCACTCATGCATTAGCTTCTCACTTAAACAAATTCCTTAAAACCTTTTACAACAATAAATTCGATTATGTAGTCTCTAACAACTTAAGTTTGACAAATAAAATTACAGAAGTTAATCTTAGTAATGAAGATTTATTGATTTCCTTAGACATAACTAATCTCTTTACTAACATTCCAACACAAGAAGTTATCAGTATTGTTGCTTTAGACTTGTGGAATAATAATTACCATCCTAATCAAATTATTGAGTATACAGAGCTTTTGAATTTGTGTCTGAGTCAGAATTTCTTTAATTTCAACAACACCACATATGTGCAACCGGACGGACTAGCTATGGGATCTCCTCTTTCACCGATATTAGCTGATATTTTTCTAAATGACTTGGAATCTAATAAAATAGTGAAAAATAATCCATTTATAGATTATATTAAATTTTACGCTAGGTATGTTGACGATACTTTAATAATATGGAATGGCACAATTGACATTCTTCACGATTTCTTAGATTTCCTCAATACTTTACATGACACTATTAAATTTACTTTAGAGATTCAGAATGACTCAAAGAGTTTGAACTTTTTAGATCTTACATTGACACTCAGAAATGGAACGATTGACTTTGGTATATATAGAAAACCAACCCATACAGGTACAGTTATCCCTGCCGATTCACACCACCCCATACAACATAAACTGGCTGCTTTTTATAGTTACATCAACAGGCTTGTCTCTATCCCATTGACTACAACTTCATTTAACAAAGAATTAAAAATTATCCAACAAATAGCAGTTAATAATGGTTATACTGTGGACTTAGTAAATAAAATTTTACACAAAAAAACAAATAGAATTTTAGAACATCGAGTATATACACAGCCTATTCTAGTCGAACAGGAGCCAAAACCATATAGATCATTAACATTTACAGGTCAATTCTCTTACAAATTAGCTCATATTTTTAAAGATTACTGTAATATTTCTTTTAGAACTAATTCAAATTTAGGTTTGGTTTTCTTGAATAACAAGGACTGTCGTGATAGATCTGAGTGTTGTGGAGTTTATGAGCTTAAATGCCATACCTGCTCGTCATATTACGTCGGAAGAACCTTTAGATCGTTCGACACCAGATTGAAGGAACATCTTAGATACATACAGCGCCCAACATCTGGACAATCTCATTTTTCCCAACATATCCGTAACTCCAACCATAATTTCAATCCGGACATTGATTTCAAAATTCTTCACATCTGCAAAAAGGGCCACGTCCTGAATAACCTGGAACATTTTGAGATTTTAAAATCTTTAAAGGACCCTACTAGACATACATTGAATGCCCAATTAGAGCTTGAATTTATATCAGCTTATTCAGTTTTACTATAAAATAACCCACTCTTACTACAGTACACAACCCGACATCTAATTAAAAGTTCAAACCTGCAAAATCTAAAATTTTATTTCAAATCCATTCTCCATTGTTCGTTTCCTGTAGAATTTGATGATTTTGTAGCTCAGTACACAGCCAATTTTCCCATCTTAGCTTCATTACTGGACAATCAATTACCATCTGCACTTCTCCACGTGGTGATATAAAAATGTAACCTACAACTTTTTTAAAATGTCAGAAAATTTGCTGGTATGGCATTTGAGCTCATTCTGTTAATATCTCATAGTTGCCTGACCGTTTGAACATTTAATACGGAGTCTGATCAGTGCAATATTCTTAAACATTAAACACGTGTTTCTCAATATAAAAATGTCACCCTAAATTATTTGTAATTCACTAAGACTACACATTTTATATTATAGCTTTATAAATTTAATAAGTTCCGATATGGAAGTGCATGATCATTTTGTACAAGTTATCAAAACCTTTTAATCTATTAAATACTTTAAATTTATAACTTACCATTTATGGCGCATGAGGAAGTTGGTTGGCACCAATACTTAAATACAAATAGGATTTAAACAAACTTTAGGTTCTCTTTTAAATTAACACCCCCCCCTACCTCCCTCTACACACCTGTCATTAAACATTCCGCTTCCTTTGTCCTCGTTGACGTGGCATTGCCACGACTGCAATATTAACAATACTACCAACCAACTTTCTTTTATTTTTCTTTTTCTTTTTCTTTGTTATAACTTTCACGTCTTATATCTGTTTTCATTTACTAAATTTAAATAGACTAGGCTAATCAATTTATCTTACTCATCTACAATTATGCAACAGGTGATATGCTTGTACGTTAGATTATGCACTGCCTACTTACACTTAAACTCAACACTTCTTCTCTACTTTAATTCTTCTCTACTTGAATATTAATGTAGAATAATACATCTGTTATCTTTTAATCATGTACTTTTATTATTGTTACAACATTTTTTCACAATAGTGGTTACACATATAGTTTAGATTTTGTTATTAATGCTATAAATTAACAACTATCTTTTTTGTAAAATTTGAAAATGCTGTATACTTTATGTTACTAAGAGATTTAATTAAAATAGGCAATTACTGTACAACATTTGAGAAGAAGTGTTTTGACATTTCAGATAACCTACATCTGTCTACACTGTCAATATTCCCTCTTGAAAACACAAAAACTAGACTTCAATTTAGGAAGTAAAAACTAAGTTAAATAGTAATTGGGGAAATGTAGTGCTACCTCCCTTAAAAAAACCTTTTACCAATAATTGTTATGTCTTTGTGCTTTTAAACCCTATGTGTTATGTGTTAATTTATTTATTTAGTTAAAAACTATTCTCAAGTAAGTGCCTACACCCGGCCATTAATATTTCGTTTCTTTCTTTTTCTTTGTACATATCCCATTATACAATAGCTCAAACAAAATATTCTTTAATTTTATCAATTTCTTACCTTTTTGAAAAATTTTTCAATTTACAGTTTCTTAACCGATGTTTTGATAATAAATTTTTTCATTTAACTAACTAGTTTCCCTTTATTTCTATACACTTCATAGTTTCATAGTGTATGGCACTTACTACTTCATAATATTATGATATTATTATACTTATGACATCCCTCAGTTAATTTACTGAGAACAACATATCTTAAATTGTATTAATTTATGACAACAATTTCCTATTTGTCATGTCCTATACTTTGACCTCTGCCCGCATCGTATAACATCTACGAGCTTTGACCATCACATTTGTACAAGATCCTAGAATAACATTTCATACTTTGCTACAATTAATACGCAACTCCTGGAGCATTGTCTTTCTCCATTCGAACAAAACATCACCCGTTTCACATACGCATCTTCCTTCAGGATCAATTCCAAATTTGAAATCTTACTGTGTTTTAACCTACGTAACATGTCTGTTTACCCTATCACTATCCCAACAAACCAATTAGCATAATTTGGACGTACTAATATGACAACAACTAAGTTGCAACGCAATCCTTGTAACGGCATGTAAGTAGATTAGAACAATATTACTATCTCTTTTATTATTACTACTTTGAATTTGGAAGCATATTTAAGTCAGTTTATGTTTATTTTGTTTTTTAATGGTTAAAAATTTTAATCTCAACAAATTCAAACTGTATGCGCCCATTTGCACATACATGCCTATGAGCATTTTTGCTCATAGGTTTGACTTTGTATATACCAATATTCTGAAATGTCAACAGTTGCAAACCTTTATTTCAAAAAATTTTATAAAAAATTTTTAAATTTGGCTTTCTATTAACATCTCTTCAATCAGACACTGGTCTAACACAAGTTTTCTCTTATTGTAGCATTTAACTACTTGTAACGCCGACCTGAAGATGATCTGTATATTGTAGAGATCGAAACCGGTCGTCAAAGTATAATTAAATGATTGTGAGTAAGTCTGTGTTTCATTACTATATTTAATATGGACTCACATATGCAACCCATTCAATATTTTTCCCATTCAATGTTTTTAATATTCTTCATGGAAAAATTCATTAAGGAGAAACCATTTTGCGTTGAAAGCTAACTTCTAATAAATATTTACAAATCAATATACAGGGTGTATCAAATTTATGTGCCCGCGTTATATTAAAAAAAATTAAAATTTTTATTCTATCTTTGATTGATAAATTGAAACACAATAGTATATATAGCTTCAATAATATCATTTTGTATATCACTTGAAACTCTCGAAAAAACAGTTGATGTTTCTAGATGTTGGCAAAATTTTTGAACTTTTTTGGCAATTAATGTTAACAATTCCCTGTAGTTGCCTCGATTGTCAAAGTCGTCGTTCTCAAAATGACCACGAAACGCTAATTCTTGTTTGGCCAAAAAACACACAGTATCTATTATAAGTGTGCTAAGGATATACCTATCTATTTTTTTAACAAACTCATTATGTTTAGCAATATTTACTTTAAAAGTTTGGTGAAGAGAACTTTCGATTCTTGTTTTGCCAAACTGAATCAAATTGGGTATACATCTTACATGTAGGTAACGGAGAAATTTCATGTCTCCTTTTTAAAACTCTAAAACTATTTAAATCGTGAACTTGGTCCACCCATTTTTCTGTAGAAAACAGAAGACATGGCCAACAATACAATCTATTTTTCTTGCAACCACATAACCAAGGATTTTCACAGTACCAACTAAATTAGAATATCGAACTACTTTTTTCATTCCTTTTTTAAATTGTTAAAATAGGTCTTCCATTTTCAATATTCTCATTTTTTTCTTCAAAATTATACAAGGAGAATTACTTTTCAAGTAGTTGATCGATTAAGCAGCGACACACATCCATGGTTAACTGCACGCACACTTTTTATAGGTACTGTAACCAAATTTAAATCTGGTAACAGGGCTACTGATATACACAGCGTGCTTACGCCGTCGCTCCTTCAAAATTTTCAGACACTAGCCGGTCCCGAACGACAGCGAGGATATAATCATTGTAACCACAAATGAGACTGGTAACAGAGTATAATAAAGTGCAACTGAGTCACATAAACTCGCCAATATTTTCGTGTGTCTACGAGTAGTTGGCTAATTACTGAATTAGGTACTATTACTATTAACATAATAATATATTGTTATGATCTGCTTCTTATTAATTTTATATTAATTATTATTTATTTGATTAATTATTTAATTGTCGCAAATCATACATAAAAATTGAATAAAAAATCTCAGGGTGCCTTTTTTATACTATTTAAAAAAAATCCAAATTATCTCACGTTATACTTATCTTCTGTATATCACTTATCTGTGTATATCACGATATACACAGCGTGCTTACGCCGTCGCTCCTTCAAAATTTTCAGACACTAGCCGGTCCCGAACGACAGCGAGGATATAATCATTGTAACCACAAATGAGACTGGTAACAGAGTATAATAAAGTGCAACTGAGTCACATAAACTCGCCAATATTTTCGTGTGTCTACGAGTAGTTGGCTAATTACTGAATTAGGTACTATTACTATTAACATAATAATATATTGTTATGATCTGCTTCTTATTAATTTTATATTAATTATTATTTATTTGATTAATTATTTAATTGTCGCAAATCATACATAAAAATTGAATAAAAAATCTCAGGGTGCCTTTTTTATACTATTTAAAAAAAATCCAAATTATCTCACGTTATACTTATCTTCTCTCGTGGGTTCAGTATCTCTGAGTTGATCCTAATCGGGATAAAAATAGGGAAAAGAAATAAAGCAAAATATTAAAATAAAAATACAGAATTGTCTTTTATTTATCAAAATCAATACTCTGAAATCTATCGAATCTAAAAACCTGTGGACACAGATGTCCGAATTTTTACCACTTAAATTTATTATAGTTAAAAAAAAAAACAATTTATCGGTTTGTTCCCGATGACTTTGGTAAAACAAACTAAACAAAACAAATTTATGTATTCGCAAGATTACCTATATTTACTATTTACTTTTTGAAATATTGGAATTTTAATTCATATGCTTTTTACTCAAAAATCTAGTTTCCGAACATAAAAATCTCTTTCACATAAATTGACTGACCTTTTGCTTCACTCACTCTGATGTCTTCTCGTGACCCAAAACAGCTCTCCCTCGTTGACTATGTTAAAGGCTACTCATCAAAGCCCTCTCCTTTGTCCAGCTTCAAAACTATCAGCATACCAGCACCAATTCTCCAACAAGCCGGGCCTTCTTTTGACACGTACTCGATTCAAACAACACTCCAAAAATTCTCTGCTCTCCTTCTCACAATAATACAGAATCAAAGAGGTATTTCGTCTCAATTTGATCTGTCTCTCGTTCCACTTTTAAACACTATTCTCCACTATCAAACAGCCACTGGTATCTGCTAACTATCTATCCACTAAACACGTCGAACCGCTCCTCATCGATGCCAAAAACATAATGACTTCCTTTTCAAACTCTCTCAATCATTCTAACTACTTTTCCCCTTCCACATTGCCAAGCATCAGAAACCTCGACTTTTCCATTCGACAAACAAAACAGTCATTTTCAAAATTATTCCGACAATCCTAATTACTTTCGGAGAAACTCTACAACATATACTCGTGTTGAAACAAAGATATTAAAATTCCAACTTTCTTTTCAATTATCAATTTCGAGAAATTGATAATTACCTCTACCCTAAACAATCTTTTTCCATTTTAAATCTAAATACATCGTTATTTTCACTTTAATTATTCACAAAAGTCTTTAATGGTTCATCGGAAAGCTCATTAAAAGAGAAATCTACTTACATCCAAACTAAATTCTAATAAATTTTAAAACAGCTCAATATACAGGGTGTATCAAATTTATGTGCCCGCGTTATTTAAAAAAAATTTAATTTAATTTTTATTTTGCTTTTGATTGATAAAATGCAAACACAATAATATCCCCGCCTTGTTTTGAGATAAAATCAGTATTAGTAAGTGCAACAAAAAAAAATTGATTTTCTCTCGACAACAACACTTTTCTCTTGTTATCATATTATCCTAACCTAATTCTCTTATCCTACCTTAAATTTTATGCATTTGTCTTTATTCGTGGTATTTGTACACATCATGGATATTGTAAACTCCTCGTATCTTTTCTGAATCCACATGCCTCAGGACATAACTGTTTATTCCATTTTCATTGTGCACGATGTATGGACCCTCGAAAATAGGCATTAGTTTTGCGTAAACGTCCCCAGTGAGATTTGATACTCGTAATGCCCTTACCAGCACCTTTTCTCCCTTCTGGAAAGTCACTGGGCGTCGTCTCCTATTATGATTTTGTCTTTGGAGATATTTTTCATTACTGCGCTGCAGCCTCCTCTGCACAATTTCCAAGACTCGTTGGTATTCCCTCTGCTCCGGTTCTTCCCATGGCCGTAATGGCATAACACCCTTCATGATATATTCCGGAGTCTCTTTTGTCACCGTACTTGGAATCGTGTTTAAGTAGTTTTCTATTTCTGCCACTTTCCGGTCCCATCGTCTATGTTGTCCATTTGCAGCAATGCGAAGGAATTTCGTAGTCTCCTGTATAAAACGCTCTGAAGGATTACTTTGAGGATGTCGGATACTGACAAAATTTGCCCCTATTCCCCTGTCTTGAAGCTGTCCCTTGAAACGCTCACTCCGGAAATACGTCGCATTGTCTAAAAGTATTCTTCTTGGTGTTCCTACGGTGGCTATAAAATTGTCAATCTTTCTCATTATTTCTTCCCCCTTTTTTGTACGGCAACTGTATAACTTTACGTATTTTGAAAATATATCAACCATCACCAAAATATGCTTGTTCCTTTGCGTGGTCATTATCAGATCACTTAACATATCTATTGCCACAATATCCAATTTTTGACGGGATACAATATTTTTAGCAATATTTTCATTTCTGAAATTTCTGCTTTTATATTTTTGACATATTTCGCATTTTTGGGTCACTTCTTTGGCAATCCGGTAATCCTTTCGGCAGATATAGTTTTCTCGAAAAACCAGCCAAATCTTCCTGCTACCGATATGCCCATTGTCATTGTGTAATTTTTGTATGATCCTCTCTGCCAATGTCTGTGTTACCAAATATAGTTCCTTTCCATCGATTCTTTTGAAGAATATGTCATTTTCTCTCTCCGCTCTTCTTTTTTCTTTTTCCTCCAGCTCTTCTTGATTTATTCTTATTTCGTTTAACGAAAATACACCTTCCTCTTGTGTCAAGATATTTAGTCCCACCTGAAAAACAATTCCTTCCTTTCTTCCAGTGTCTTCATCACGTGTGAGAGCGTCGGCTATAATGTTGTCTTTTCCTTTTATGTATCGAAACTCAAAATCATACTCCTGCAGCAACAAAATTCCTCGATGTATACGATTGTTAACCAGTCGATTTTTCATGATATGCACTAAAGCTGCGTGATCTGTTTCAATTATAAATTTTGCTCCCAATAGATAAAACCTTAACTTATTTACACAAAAAAGTACGCTAGCAAACTCTAATTCAGTCACACTGTATTTTCTTTCGTGTGTTTTTGTCACCCGGGAAATAAAACAAATTGGCACTTCTTGATTGTTCTGTATCTGCGACAAAACTCCCGCGAATTTTTGGATGGACGCATCAGTTCGTAATATAAAAGGTAAATTGTACATGGGATGATATATTTTAGTTCCTTTCGAGAATTCTTCTTTTAATATTTGGAAAGCTTTCTCTTGTTCTTTTTTCCAATTCCATTTAACACTTTTTTCAGTAATTTTATCAATGGAATCTCCTTCTGGCTTAAATCAGGAATTAGTTTTTTGAAATAGTTGATCGTACCAAGAAAACCTCTCAATGTTTTTAAATTCGTGGGCCTTGGGTATTCATCTATGAGTTTTATCCGGTCCTCGGCTAAACTAACTGTTTTTGTTTCCAATTTAAAACCCAAATATGTCACTTCTTTTTGAAAAAATTGACATTTTTCAATATTCAATTTTAATCCGGCCTTGTCCAGCTCTTCTAATATAATTTTTATGTGTTTTAAATGACTCGATTTATCTGGTGAAAAGATTAGTAGGTCGTCAATGTAGTGTACTATAAAATCTTCATACCTGTTTAATATTGTATGCAGAGCTCTTACCAGTGCTGCACAAGCACTTTGTAACCCAAAAGGCACTACTTTAAATCGGTACACAATACCATCGATCGAAAAAGCGGTGTAGTTTCTACATTTTTCTGCTAAAGGTATCAACCAAAAACTATGTTTTAAGTCAAATTTAGAAAAAATATGTGATCCTGTAATTCTCCCAAAAATAGCCTCGATGTTGAGAGGTGATTCATATTGAGATACCGTGTGTTAATTTATATTCCGGGCATCCAAACATAGCCTCAATTCTCCACTACTTTTTTTAACAATCACGATTGGGTTGATATACGGAGAGTCCATACCTTGCAATGTTCAAAAAACTAGCTTCCTTAACATCTCAGCAGTATGAATGTCTGATACATTTGACATGGGATTCTGCGATAAAAAAAACATTTTGAAAGTAAATCGCTAGTAGATTTTTGGTGTCAACTCAAAGACGAATTTAAAATTCTGTCAGATAAAGCGAAAATTATTCTTCTCCTTTTTGAAACAACATACTTATGTAAAGCAGCATTCTCTGCCTATGTGGCCACTAAAATAAAATATAGATCTCGACTAAAGGCGGAACCTGACATTCGATTGCAGTTATCCCAAATTCAACCGGATATGACTAACCAGTGCAACTACTCAAGGCAGCCTCATTCTTCACATTAAAATGAAGACATTACGTTTTTTAAGATTTTAGAAATAGGATCTGTGTGTTCATTTTATTTTTGTTATTCGTTATATGAAATTAAGTTTCTTATCTTGCGATTGAAAAAAAAAAATTGAATAAAGTGAATAGAAAATGTAATGGTTAATTCCCCCCCCCCCCTAACTAATATCTCTCGTTCTTTGCGGCCACCTATATAGGTTTTAAGTGCAATATGGTAACTGCTCCCTACAGAATTTCTGTCCTGAATAGTGCTCCTCGACCAAAAAACTTTGGGAAACGCTGCCATAGATCATACATACTTCTCAAAATTAATTTTCGGGCCAGATAGTAGGTATAAATCTTCATAATCTTGAGCCACTATTACTTGATCATCTGCATAGTTGAGATATATTAAGTGTTGGTGACTCGTATCCGTATCCCCATTTTTGTTTCTATATTTTTAAAGTGCTTTCGAGGTAAATTTTAAATAAAGTAGCGTTCTTCAACCCTTTGATGTTACAAATCTTATTGTTATTTGGGTCCCAGTTAGGAAGTGGAATGAATATTGATAGTAGCCAGTCTTTTGGTGACCAGTCTCATATACGTTGTTGAATAGCTTCGTAAGAGCTGTGATTTGGTGTGCCTCTAATAGCTTTAAAATTTCACCATGCACTTCATCAGGTCTTGGTGATTTTTCATCTTTAATTTGGTTAATGGCCATAGTTACTTCTTCGTTTGTTATTGAATAAACTGTAGAGATTATCTATTTCAGTCGATAATATTGCTGTATCTTCAAATAATTCTTGCATGTATTCTTTCCATCTTCTTAATATATCTTCAATTGTAGTTAAACTATTTCCTTCGGTGTCTACTAACTATGCCTGTGTTGGGTTGATTTCTAGTATTCTGTACCTCTTTAATCATTATCCTTGTGAGATCGGTACTCACCTGAGGGACCGTAGACGTTCTGATTCATAAGCGTCTCTTTGTAAAGACAATGACAATACTTTAGTAAGTAACAAGACATTACTAAGTAACAATACATTTACTCAACATACACACACACTACACATTTCTCTCCTGAGCTAGTGATAGTAATTAGTTGGCTAACGGTTCCAAACTAAGGCCAGAAAACAAAACAAAAGAGTTTGATTTTGGCGGCAATAATTTTGTGTTTTCCCATCGTGAACCGTATGACTGCACACTTGTCCATAGAGAGAGATAGGTCATATTCTATTCTATACAGGTTCTAATAACCATTCTTGTAAAATCCAGTATTATTATATTGAATATTCATTCAATTTAGGTAGTACCTATCTTATTCCATCGATTGACCATCAATTCTCCTAAACGTCATGTGTGATTTGTGTGAGAAATAATTAATGAACCAAAATCCCAACTTTCCCATAAAATCCAAAGAATTTTATAGCAACCCGATACCCGAGATCAATTTTATTCTCTCATTGAATCGCCAAAGGTAAAGAAAGCATTTCAGTTCCTACAACACATACCCATCCCGTCTTCGGTCCAGTGTACATATTACACTGCACTATACAGTGGGTGTTTTTATTTGAGTGACACCGTGTTTGACAAGTACTTGAAGAGTGTCCACACCTCGATGAATGCGTGTCACCCACAACCGGTGATTGAACTAGACGGCTCTACAAAGACTCTTCTGCAAATACACCTTGAGACACGACCGCGAATAAGAAAGAGGAAAAGACAGGGCCGGGTGCTTGGAGATTTGGCAAATATTGGTGGTTTGGCTAAAACATATCGAACAAACGAGAAATAAGAAGCAAATTAATATAACTTAAAAATAATTGTACAATAGAGGATTTGGGAAAATATCAGTCAGAAAGTCGATGGGAGCTCAAATAAAATTATTATAAGAACACTAAAGAAAATCTGTAAATAGAATTTAAAAAGCAGCTCAAAGCTAAAAACGATGGCTTGCATGACAGACAACATATTGGATTTGATGGAGCAACGGCGACTAGCAAAACACAACGAAAAACTTTAAAAAGTAAGTATGTATACAAAAAGAATTCGACGTAAAATACAAGCGGCAAAGAATCAACATCTAGCCAAACAGTGTCACGAAATTAAAGAACTCGAAAATAAATACGATACATTTAAAATTTATAAAAAAAAAGTAAAAGAAGCGGCTGGTATTTTCAATAAGAGACAAACTACACTGCTACGTGATGAACATGGTACAGTAATATTTAAAGTATAGGATAAACGTAAAAAATGGGAAAATTACATTAAGAACCTATTCGAAGATGATACGATTAGTAGTTTACCTCCGGATATTACTAACTACGACGTCTTGATGAAATTCCAAATGAAATATACAAGCTTATAAATGATAGCAATGTTTTAGAGGCTGTAACTTAGTTTAACCTGTGCTCATTATAGAACCATCAGTTTGTTAAGCCATCTATTGGACAAAGGTAATCCATGACCGTACCTATAATAAATGCGAGGAATACCTAAGTGACACACAGTTTGGTTTCCGTAACGGATTTGGAACAAGGGAGGCATCGCTTAGGATGAACGTACTTCCTCAAAGATGTCGTGATATATCTGTAGACTTGTAGGTACCTACTGTTGTTTTATTGACTTCCAAAAAGCATTTGATTATGTTAAGCACCCTATATTGATCGAAGTTCTAATGTGGTGGTCTTCAATAGACGCTGTTGGCTGCGTACAGCGTCACGCCGTAGGAATATTGTTCATTTTCGTTACTTTTAATAAACTTTGACGAACAAAAACTATCTTACAACCGAAAACAGTTAAAAAAGAGTAATTCTAAAACAAATTTAAATTACGGGGTGACTTGAAGTGACCATCTCCTATAGACGCTGTAGACATGGTACTGTAACAACTTGTACTGTTGTTTTATTGATTTCCAAAAAGCATTTGATTGTGTTAAGCACTCTATATTGATGGAAGTGCTAAGACGGTGGTCTTCAATAGACGCTGTAGGCTGCGTACAGCGTCACGCCATAGGAAAATTGTTCATTTTCGTTACTTTTAATAAACTTTGACGGACAAAAACTATCTTACAACAGAAAATAATTAAAAAAGAGTAGGGGAGAGTTGGACAAAACCGGGTACCAGTACAAAAACCGTCTGTATCTTGTGCTATGTTAGAGTAGCAAACGTTTGCTGCAGATTGAAATATTCTCAAATGACTTATATTTAATATACCGATGTCAATTTTTATAAATATTCTTAAATTTTCAATTTTTTTTATTTTTATGAAAAATATTGCAAAATACCCGGTTTTGTCCAACCGGTATTATAAAACTAACTAAAGTAACGTAACTAAACTACATAAAGTAACTTAATTACCATGTAAAAAGACTAATGAATAGAAAATAAAATATTTATTGAAAGTATATGAACACATATCGAAAATCTATGAACAGAAGTCCCAAATAAAAACTTCATCTACATCATCATAGGCACTACAGGTTTCATGAGCCCATTTAGTGCAAGGTGCACGACACACATTTTATCCAACCTTCCTTCGCCTTAGAATTTGAAAATAATTCATTGTAATATAGACATGCATCGTCATTGTTATCTTCTTCCTACAAACTCTCAGAATCTGCAATCGGTAATTTCGGAACCAATTTTGTTTTTGGTGCAGCCTTTTTTATCATGTTTTTCCTTTTTGTCCAGTTCATTTAGTTTTAATTTTTTTACGACTGGAGATTTTTTTCTACTAGCTTTCTTACTAGCTTCTTCAACAGAGTTACCATTTCTTACTTTTTTTCTTACTTCTAAAGTGGATTGCGGAACATTGAAAGGCTTTGAGAGGCTTTTTTGCCCTATGTTCTAGCACTTCAACTATTGCATTTTGCATGCTTCCTTGATCCCACGACTGACGAGTAGTTTTTCTTTTATAATGCCACCACATGTTTCAGTTTAACTAAAATCAAAAGAACCACTGCAGAAACTGGAAGTAACAATAATAGGTCTTATAAAATCGGGTACCTGGTTTTGTCGATTTTCGGACTACCCGGTTTTGTCAAACTCGTAAACGAGACATTAAATATTATTTAAATTTTTAAGTTATGAAATAATATTAAAAAGAATGTGTGTGTACTATGTACGCACGTAAGAAGATATTCTTCTATTATATAATAGGTAATTTAAACGAAGTAAATATACTTAAAAGGTTATTTGTATTTTATTTAAAAATCAAACTAACTTTCCTATCTACCACTTTCAAAAAATTTTTATTAAAACAACCAAAAATAAAAAAAAATATGAATCGCCCGGGAATTGAACCCGTCCCATCTCAGTGCTAACGCATTTCTAACTACTCCATCGAGGCACTAGAAATAAATATGTAAGTTTCGGATATAATTACACAACACGGCGACATATAGTGTAAAAATGTTATGCTTACATAATATTTTATTAATCCAAAAACACAAGAATTATAATAAATAATACATTTCCTAAAACCACTAATATATTCTTTTAATGACTTATTTGCACGGTTACAGATACATACATACCTATCTTGAAAGATTAGCAATTAACTACATACTGTCAGAACTACATACTGTCAGTGTGCGCAGGCGCGCGGTAAATGTACAATTTTACCGTCAATCGATTCGCCGCTAAAGAAGAATATCTTCAAAAATTTTTGGCCAAATTAAAGGTAATATACTAGGTTACATGTATTAAATTTTGAAATGGCTATTAGTTATTCAGTAGAGGAAAAAAACAACAACAAACTTACTTTAAAAATCGAGTTTGCTGCATGGAAAAACAGGTGAGGTCTTACTACGCCGGAACAGATTACTCAAATGAAGTAGAAATGAATACACACGACTGTTTGTGGTAAGGGGACACTAGTTTTAACATTGTCTGATAGATAGCAGCAGACAGTTAGAAGAATTAAGGGGCACCCGGTTTTATCAACCTACCCGGTTTTGTCCAACTCTCTCCTAATTCTAAAACAAATTTAAATTACGAGGTGACCTGAAGTGACCACCGACTTAGCCGGTTGTCTCCTATATATACGCCTATACACGCCATACAGCGTGTATTGGAGATTTGGATAGCATCAATTAAGTTGCATTGTCTTGGATGACAGAGACGTTCGCATACCTAATTGAAAATTTGTACTGGAATCAAACATCAGTTTTAGTAGACGGTTTAGAATAACGGGCTTTTAATATTAAAAGACGAGTAGGTTCAGGGCTGCCTCTTTTTGCCAATGCTTTTCATTTCAACGTTTACTCCGAAAGAATTTTCAGAAATACTGGGCATTCTTTTTCTCTCTGTATAAGGTCCTGTTACTGCTGCGTATTTCACTATCGATCTGATAACTGTTCTTTTGTTCTTTTCAACTTTTTAATAATAATGCAAATCAGCAACTAGTATTTGATTCATTATTTTTTATTCTACGATTCTACGATTTTTATAAAACTGAGGAATTAAAATCATTGCCGAAGATTCAACGTTTGACAACCGCTGTAAAATTACAAAAGTTTGAATGTTTAGCTCCCTCTATAATATTTTTATCAACTAAGTGCAAAGCTAAATGATTTGAGAATACTCCAATAGATGGCGCTAACAACGGAATAAAAAAGAAAGTTGAAAATTATCCAAGATTCAAACCTACATTAAAACTACGTTTTAAAAACACAGATGTCTCTGTCGAGAAAATTGATTAAATGTAAATGTTTCCCTTTTAATATAAATAATATTTTTACACTAAACTTTAATAATATTAATTAATGAATGCAGAATAATGAATAAAGAATTTACCATTGTCGTTGGTGGTTAACATTGCACTTTTGACTATAAATCTATGCTTTTGACATGGACATGACATGAGAATGAGAGAAGATCAAACTGTCAAATCTCAAAACTTAACCTCACTAAAATTCCTCAATCATAATGTTATCAACAAGTTTAATATTAAAAAATACGATTAAACCTAGAATAGTTTCATGTAATTTTCATGTAACAAGCCAAAATAATGAAATTCAGAAAATGACCCGGCTGCGAGTGGTAGACAATAGTGAAATTGGTAAGCAAGCCATGGCTGAAGGAAAACCTCCAAAATGTATTCATGTGTATAACAAAACTGGAGTAGGAAGAATAGGTATGTAAATTGAATATTATTATGTATCTTACTTACTCCGTGGCATTACAAAACCTGGGTTTTAGCTGTCTCCACAACATGCCTCCATTATTCTCTGTCTTGAGCAATCTCCATCCAGTTCTCCGCGCCCATAGCTTTCAGGTCTTGTGCTTTATTATCTCGCTACCGGAGTCGTGGTCCATCACGTGGTTTTCTTCCGGTTGGGACTTCTTACCATCCATACTATCTTTTCGTCAGAATATCTTCTGAGGTCTCCTGCCCATTACAGTCTTTTGGATCTTATTTCTTTCATTATTTTAGCATTTGAATGTACTTCTTCAAGCTCTTTGTGAGTTTCTATCCTACATTGTCCTACTGCTTAAACAAGCACAGTCCCAGGATCTTCCTTAGGATTTTTCTGTCCCAAACATGTAGTCGTTCTTCATTGGAGTCTGTTACTCTGTATCATCCATGTATCGCTACCATACATCACTACTGGTCATATGATTGTTTTATAGTTGTTTCTATTTCCTATGTATTGATAAGTGAATAGTAATAGCAGAGAATATAAAGATCTATACAGTATTTTTACCTTATATAGAAGATACTCTGTTCTTTATTAATGAACCTCTGATTTCATATATCTTTAATGTTGTTCAACATTTTCATTGACACCTTTTTGTTTTCAGGAGATAGAGTATTAGTTGCTATAAAAGGTGAAAAGAAGAAGGGGATCTTAGTGGGATTGAAACAAAATCAAAAATCCAAAGTACCTAAATTCGATAGCAATAATCTAGTTCTAATAGATGACAATGGCTCTCCATTGGGAACTAGAATACATGCACCAATACCAACAATCCTTAGGACAATTTTGAAAGAGAAAACACATGCCAAAGGTGCTGATTATACAAAATTGTTGGGAATCGCTTCAAAATTTACTTAGTAATAACTGGTAAATTAGATTTTGTATAAATTAAATATAGGTGTAACATAAATTATGAAAGTAATTTTATTTCTGTAGAAATATCTGATTCATATCTATTCATATACTGCTAAACTTATTAGAAAATTGTTGAAGATATTTAATAAAAGAACAAAGAAATAATAAAAAAGTAATAAAAGAAAAAATGTGAAGGACAGAACAAACAAACAGATAACATATTTAAAACTACAGAAAACCCGTAAAGAATTATATTGTTCCGTTCCAAGACAAACCAGCCAGAAACTTTTACTAAAAAGAGACCTTAAATCCTATAAAATATCATTGTCCCCTTTTATCTTCCTTTTTTAATGGTAAAATTCTGGACCTCAGAGGTAAACTACACTATGTCATTTCGAGCAACTGTGTTTAGCGTGTGTTTGCAACAAAGTTAATAGGACTTAGGATGCTAATAAAAATCTGATATATCCCATAATTGGTTGAAAGACAATATGACCATATTTTAATGATAATATATAACCAATTTGTATAATCCAACTAATAAAATAAGTGGATTAAGGGAACTTATTCAAAACAACACCATGTCAACATAATGTAGTGTTTTCTGTACTAGCGTCATTTGTTCTTCCTCTCCATAAAACTCTTTTGGATAGTCAATCCATGTATCTTTTACTATGTGTTTTGGTTCTATTAGTTCCTTTACCTCCATTCTTTGATCTCAAAGCGCCATATTTCCTTTTGCAGAACATAAAAATAATGTTCAATTTATTTTGAAACACATTTCCATTGATCTTTTATTATTCTTCTTACAAGTACATGTGCTTCGGTTCTTATTGTCTTGTAATTGGACGGCGTTATGCATAACTCGACCAAGCGCCTTTTCTTTAATATCGAGATAATAGCGGATTATGGTGACACATAGCTAAAACTATCTTGGAAAAAATCCCTGTTATTGTCACGTTAACAGTTACTAAGAAAAACAAAATTAAACCAAGCGACATTAATTCACCTACCATTAAGCAACCAAGAAACAAAAAACTTTGAAGCCATTTATCTCAAAACTATGTTTTGGCGCTTGGTCGAGTTATGCATAACGCCGTCCAATTGTCTTAGCCTCTTTTGACTTGGTTGATATATATTTCAGGTAAGCATTTTTCTTGTCTTTGCATTTTTTTCTTTATTTCCGTACAAAACGATGGAGTTCGTCCCCTTGGGAACACTTTATTTTTATTTATATTTCTTTCAAGTGAGAACGGTCCTGGTAGGCAAATTGTGAGGTTGATTAACGTCTGTTCCGTGAATAATCCAATTTCCATTGGAATTACGAATAGATAAATCGCCAAGTTAACACAGTGTGTAAATAAAAGTACAAGTGCACTAGTGAGTAAAAATAAATCGTCCAAAGCATCGAAAAAGTAAGATCTCTCCATTATTTACTGTAAACAGGTATTTTAGATGCCAATAATTATTCGAACAATATAAATAAAATAAAACCACTGATAAGAAATTCAAGTTTTGATGGGTCAAACAGACTTGATTTATTTTCGCAGTGCAGAGTCGGACTTATAAAATAAATCTAAAATAGTGCGAGAATTAAAAATCAATAATTTTAATTTTTACGGTGATTACGAACTGGCTTAAAGTTAATTTCTAAATTAAGTTTATAGATTGTGTCTAATATAGGTTTATTTTTTAAACTAACCTTATATTTTATATTGTATTCTATACAGATTTTTCTAATTGTAACATTTAGCGGGGCACTTTTAGAAAATGGAAAGAAAGGATAATGACACAGGAAGTGAAACCGATGACGAAACGAAACGCAAAAGAGAAAACTTGGATGATTGTTTTAATAGAAGTAAAATTACAAAACGGTCACCAAGCAAAGCAGGCAACGAAAAAAATGAAGACATGGAAAATGTTATGATTACGATGATGAGAGAGCTCATGAATAAAAATGATGAAATGCTTCAGGAAATAAAACAAATAAGAAAAGAACAACAACAAACCAATAAAGAGTTAATGGATGTAAAAGTAGAGAATCAAAAACTAAAAAAAGAAGTAAAATTGCTACATGAAAGAATGGAGCAACTGGAGAAATTTAGCAAAAAGAAAAGCTTGATCGTAACTGGGTTGAAAGTACAAACAAATGATGATAAGAAATTAAAAGAAGAAATGGAAAATTTCATAGCCCAAGAGTTGCAAACACAAATAAAACTAAGAAGTGCAACAAAAATAGGAGAAACAGTATGCGCGATAGAGACAGAAACTTTCACGGATAAAATGGAAATCCTAAACAAGAAAAGTAAACTAAAACAGCATAAAGACCGTATCTATATAAACAACGATTTGACATCGAAAGAAAAAGAAATACAAAAGGAAATAACTAAAATAGCAAAGGAAGAAAGAAGCAAAGGTAAGCAAACGAAAATCGGCTACAAGAAATTAATAGTAAATGGCAAAATCTGGATATGGGACGAGGAGAGAGAACAGCTGATAGAAAATTCAAAAAACTAATAAACGAAGAACAGCGGCTGAAATATGGTATTGACATGGCAAAAAAAGGAATAACGACTTTGGAAAATGAGGGAAAAAACGATACAAATAAAGAAAAACATGAGGAAATAATAAAAATTGGAACCTGGAATGTACGAAGTACGTACGAAGAGGGTGCCTTAAAAAATTTAGATAATATTATGGAGAATTACAAAGTAGACATCCTGGCCTTACAAGAAACAAAACAGTTGGGAACTGAAATAGTCAAAATAGGAAAAAGAACCTTTTTTAAGAGTGGCGGGACAAACAGATATTTTGGAGTTGGATTTATGGTGACAGAAAAAATAAGTAAATTAGTTATAGACTTCCAAGCAATATCAGATAGAATATGTTATTTAAGAATAAGAGGAAAGTACAGAAAAATTAGCATCATTAATGCACATGCCCCCACTGAAGAAAAAGACCTAGAAACCAAGACAGAGTTCTATGAGAAGCTAAGTAATTTGATTGATAAAATTCAGAAATATGACATAAAGATAATCGTAGGAGATATGAATGCCAAAATAGGAAGAGAAGAGATTTACAGAAGTATAACGGGTGGAAAAAGTTTGCATAAGGAATCAAATGAAAATGGGAAAAAATTAATTGAATTTGCAACAGAAAATAAAATGAAAATTGTAAGCACAAGATTTGACCATAAGGATATTCATAAGATAACTTGGATATCTCCAGATGGAAGGACAAAAAACCAGATAGACCACGTATTAATAGAAAGTAAACATATCAGAGCAATTACCGATTCCAGAAGCTACAGAGGGGCAGATACCAATAGCGATCATATTCTAACGATAGCCAAACTTAAACAAGAGCTGCCAAGAAACCCAAGAACAGCAAAAGAAAGATTAACATACAAAATAGAATTACTTAAAGAAGAAAAAACGGCAAACAAATTTGTGGCAGAGATAAATAAAAGACTTCGTTACCCCACCGCAGAAGATATTGATGAAGAATGGAGGAATATACAGATAGCGATGACAGAAGCAACGGAACTATGTCTAGGAAAAGTACAAGCAGAGAAACGAAGAGACTGGTTTGACGAGGATTGTAAAATAGCATTGATACGTAGAAATAAAGCAAAAATAGAAAAAGACAAAAATAATACACAGGATACTACAGAAAAATATAAAATGGCAAGAAGAGAAGTAAAACAAATCTGCAGAAAAAAGAAAAGAGAACATCTTGACAAACAGTTGAAAACAATAGAAGAATCATACGTAAACAAGGAAATAAGAAATTTCTACCAAGAAGTAAAAAAATCTCGAGGAACTGCAAAGAGTAAAACAAGTTATTGTAGGGGTAAAGACGGTGTGCTTTTAGGAGAAACAACAGAAAAATTGAACAGATGGGCGGAGTATTTTGAAGAACTATTAAATGAAAATAAACAAGCAGAACCCCAGGAAATAAAACAACATGAACAGGATAACACAGAACAACAACGTGAAGAAGAACCTACACTACAAGAAGTAAAAGAAGCAATATTGAAGCAAAAAAATAACAAAAGCGCAGGAGGAAGCGGAATTCCGGCAGAGATTTTTAAAGTAGGAGGAGAAAAGCTGCAAGAAAAAATTTTCCGACTAATATTAACAGTCTGGCAAAAAGAGGAAATGCCGCAACAATGGAACAATGCACTCATCTGTCCAATCTACAAAAAAGGTGATGAAACAAGTTGCGAAAATTATAGAGGAATATCGCTATTAGAAGTGGCCTATAAAATACTTGCAAAAATCATCCGAAATAGATTGCAAAAGGAGGTAAATAAGATCATTGGAGAATACCAAGGAGGTTTTAGACCAGGAAGATCAACAACAGATCAAATATGTTTATTAAAACTAATACAGAACAACAGCTACGAACAAAATTTGGGACTACACATGTTGTTCATTGACTTTAAACAGGCTTACGACTCAGTAGACCGAGATATGCTATATGAAGCAATGAGATCCTTGGGTATTTCAGGAAAGCTGGTTAAATTAGTGAGAATGACGCTCAACAATACAAAAAACAGGATAACACTGGAAGGAAATTTTTCAAAACAATTCACAGTGAATAAAGGACTGAAACAGGGTGACCCTCTATCTACAGACTTATTTAACTTGGTACTAGAACACATAGTAAGAAGGATAAAAATTAATACAAGCGGTACCATATTTAACAACAGACAGCAGTTTATAGCTTACGCTGATGATCTAGTCATCCTAACAAGAACAAAGGAACATCTCCAAAAAATATTCCAAAAGTTCGAAGCGGAAGCAAAAAGGTATGGATTAAGAATCAACCAAGGAAAAACACAATACATGGTAATGAAAGGAGATATAAATAAAGAGGATAACTATATAAAAATGAAAGGAGAAGGAGATGAATATAAATTTAAGGAAGTAGCAGAATTCGAATACCTGGGAGTGACTGTAACCAGTACTGGAAGGGAAGAAAAAGAAATAGATAAAAGATTATTGAAGGGAAGTCGAGTTGTGGGTGCCTTAAACACGATATTAAAAGCAAAAAATGTATCAATAAACGCGAAAATCAGAATGTATGAAACGATAATACGGCCCACAGTGTTGTATGCGAGCGAAACGTGGGTAATGAATCAACAAGAGGAGAAGAAGATACAGATATGGGAAAGGAAGATCCTGAGAAAAATTTTTGGAGGTATACAGATAGCGGAGAAAACCTGGAGGAGACGAACAAATGAAGAAGTAATGAGGATGTATGGGAGACCAAAAATAACGACAAAAATACGAGCCCAAAGAGTTAGATGGCTGGGACATATTACTCGAATGCCAGAAACTAGAAACGTCAAACGAATATTGAATGACAGAGCATTGGGAAAAAGGAGACGAGGTCGACCAAGGAAGAGATGGTTAGAGGCTGCAGAGAGGGATTTGGAAGAAATCGGGGTGAAGGACTGGAGAAAGAGTGCAGAGGACCGAACAGAATGGAGAAATATTATCCAGAATTTAGAAGCCGTAGGCCTATAAGGCCTGTTAGCGCTGTTATATATATTTCTTTCAAGTGATAGTTAGGCTTAATGCCCAACTTTCTTTGAATCCACCACTTCCTGTGATATATACATATTATATTTCCGCCTCTTTCTGTTATTCTGTTTTGGAATAGGTATCTTATGAAGCTTTCGACTTTTAACTTTATGGTGTATTCTGATGTTCTATCACATATAAGTAAGTTTTTTCATTCGGATTCTTATTTTTCTGATGTTAGTGCTCTTACATTCAAGATTTGAGAGGGGTGTAACTTTCTATTTGACAGAATATAGCCTATCATAGATCTTTGTCCTCTAGTATTTTCAAAAGGGTATTTGTATTGTTCTTTGTGAGGGAAAAATGTATTATTAATACATATTTCGTTTATACTGCAGAGGTCTGTCAGAAGTTCTCCGTTTTCATTATATCGATATTTTGACAAAAGTCAAAGGAAAGGTTGAAATAAGAACTGACAGAGACTATACCTTTACACTTTACTTTCCATCCAATAATTATTATAAGGTAGACTTACAATTACATCTATTATTAAACTTTGTTATTACTATCGCTACACCCAGTCTTACTTCAACATTATTAACAAGTACCGAATTTCTAATTAAAGCAGTGCAAATAGTACAAAAAAACCTTACCAATTACAAAATGGACAAAGGTTTTCAAAATCCTTCATTCTTTAGTTAATGAGCAAAGCAGAAGTTTAACTTATCATTATTTTTTGTTTCTTTTTTCAATTTTTTTTTCCAATTATCACAGCACGTTTACTAATCCGAAATAACACAGAAGGAGCCAAACAAAATCAAAATTTAATAAGTGTACTTAAGATTGTTATATGTGTATATCGCCTTGTTGTACGGCGTGAAAGCATGGACTCTCAAACAGGACAATATAGAAAGCATTGAGAAATTCGAGATGTGGTGCTATCGACGAATATTAAGAATAATGAATGGCTTTAACGAGACACAGATGAAGTATTACAATGAATAGACAAAAGATCTGAAGAAATACTTGCCATACAAAATTGGAATACGGGGACAAAAATTTAGATGGCTACAAAATATATGGCAGGGAAATATTGAAGGAAAAAAGAATCGAGCTGCAGAACAATATCCTGGTTGAGAAATCTAAAAGAGTGGTTTGATTGCACCACAAACAAACTGTTTGGAACAGCCGTAAACAAAGTTCGAATAGCTTGATGATATCCAATCTTCGACAGGGATAGAAAAGAAGAATCCTGTACAAGGATGATATCCACAGTAAAGATTTGGTAACGTAACTACGTCAATTTGATTTAAATAGACACATTCTGTAATACAAATCACAGGAATAGAGTAACCTACTGCCTTCAGAAAATAGGAAGCCCAACAAATATACAGAGTTAGTTTTAAGTATGAAACGCCCAATTATCTCGGAAACGGCTTGCACGATTTGTTTAGATGTTTTTGTGTAAAGGTCTTCTGATGCGGCCGATATTATGGTGGAATTGACATTGTTGTCAGATCTTCTATTTTTCTGGAAATTTAATGAACTTTCTAATTTCAGATGGATCAACCTGTATATCTTTTAAATGTATTATTTTAACTTTGGCAAAGATATTGTAAATTTAACAATATCTCCGAAATTATGACATTTAAATATAGAAAACATTACATTAAAAATAATAAGAATTTCTTAGGGACTCCCCTTTGAAAATATGCTGGGTGTTCCCTTTGAACATAAAATATGAAAGTTCATTAGATTTCCAGAGAAACGGAAAACCTGATAACGATGTAAATAGCACCATAATATCCACCGCATCACTAGACTCTTACCCACCAAAATCTATAAAAATCGTGCAAGTCGTTTCCGAGATAACTGAGGTGTTCCGTACATAAAACTGACTCTGTATACTAGCGAGTTTAAATGCATTAATTTTGTAATGAGGAGTGAGAAAGAAATACGTCAGGTAGAAAACCCATTACAAAAACAGCATTTTATGTGGCTAATCCATCAGAAAAGAAAACAAAAATAGGATGTATGAGACTATGGTGAAAAGTATCACTATATACAACTGTGAAGTATAGTCACTAAAATAAAGAACGGACATATAAAGAGTGAACTACGAATAACAAAGGAATACTAAAACGGCAATCAGAAGGAAAGAGAAACCGAGGTAGACCGAGAAGAAGTTAGAGCGAAGGAATAGACAAAGAGCTTAAAGAAAGAAACGTAGAAGAGGATCTATGGAACAAACAGACGAAGAGGTGATTGGAAATCGGAAAATGGCGGAGAACATGCAAACCGACATGTATTAGGAGTATATTAAAATTTAATTTTCCTAATGGTTCGAATTATATACAAAACTGAATAGATTGGTGTAGCAAACTTGTGAAGATTGGGATTCTCTGAGAGATGTAGAGAAATTCGATGTAATAACAAATAAAATATGTTTTTGTACGCACACATGTCACCAGAATCGTCACTTTTAAACAAGTTTTGTTTGGTTTCTTCTGTATTCACTTAGCATTACACCCCAAGAGTAAAAAATGTGATATATTTCCCTACATCTGCTTTGCCTATCTAAAATTGCTTATATTGAACCACTCTTTACAGTATAAAATTAAGCATTATAACTAGAGACTGGAAAATATGCACTAAAAAATGTCTAAAATATGCATGCAATATGCATTTTAAAACAAGCTGAATATGCACAATTAACATGCAAATATGCATTTATATATGCACTTATTTTTATATGAATAATTTTATGGTTTACGTTAAATACATAAATAAATAAAAAATAATAAAAATAAATAAATAGGTTTGAATTTAAACCAAATTGTATTATTATTTCTTAATATATTTTTTTAACTTCAGGTTTTGTGACAAATAAAACGGCAAAATATTTTATTTTGACCACAAGATAAATAAGAGTACAATAAAATAAATGTACATATTTTTATTGTTACAATATTGATTCATATTTTCTAAACTAATATTATAAAAAGAGTACAATAAAACAAATTTACATATTTTTATTGTTACAATAAATAATCATATATTGATTCATATTTTCTAAACTAATATTATGTCTTCTATCTGTTAATATTTGTTTATAGGCAGAAAAAGATCTCTCAACGTCACAAGATGTAATTGGGGCATATTTAAACTTTGCTATTAGAGACGGATCCATATTAATATTTTCATCGAAGTTTCCAAAATTGATTATATTATTTATTGAACGCAATAAAGTGAAACCCTCATTTTTGTTTAAAACGTCATCAAGTTTATCTTTAATTTTTACTCCAATTTCCCCATTCAGATTTGTTATTTTCTGTTTAACCGAATCAACAATAGACATACTATTGTGAAGACATAAATTTTGAGCCTCTAATTTTGTAATTGAACTTTCAATGATATCGAAATTCGATTTTATATACAACAATTGATTTTTAATAGACTTTTCTTTAAAAATATTTTGACAGTTATCAATAGCGGTACAAGTCGGATCAAAACTTGAAATAACGCTTTTGATGTCGTCGTAGTGTTCAGATAAAAATATAGCACTTTTAAGCCAAGTTCCCCATCTGGTTAATACTGGTTCTGGTGGTAAAGGAATATCGGGAAGCATCTCCCTATATACCTGTACACGTAGTGGTGCTTTCAGAAATACTTTTTTTACATTATTTATTAAGGTGTTTACATTGGGAAATTCAATTCTAACTTTCTCTGCAACTCTGTTTAGGCCGTGCGCCAAACATGTACAGTGAATTAAATTAGGGAAAAAGATTTTAAGATTGGATGCAGCTTTCATCATATATGAGGCGGCATCACTAAGCATTAATAATATTTTTTCAAATGGTACTTGATCAGGTAAAAAAAAATTTGTTAGGGATTCGTTAACAAATCTAGCTATTGTAGCATAGTTTGTTTTTTCCAAACATTTTACACTAATTAAGTATGAGTTTTTAAAATCGCCAGAGTCGTTAAGAACTCCAACAATTAGATTCGCAATTTGTCGACCCTTTGTATCCGTTGTTTCGTCGACGGAAATCCAAAGATATTCGGCTTTTAACTGATTTTTAATACTCGTCATCACATCTTTGTAACATGCACGGACATATTTTTTCCGAAGAGTTGAAGAACTTGGTATTTGAGCTGGTTTATCTTTAATCTTGCAATAAGTTTTTAAAAAGTTTTGACACGATTTATGTTCTAACTTGTGCAGAGGGATATTGCAGTTCAAAAAAAAATGGCATAAATCCTTTGCAAAGGTTTCTTGCCCAACTGACGTATTCTGAATCTGCAAACTGTTCTGTAGAATCTGCTGGCGAGGTTTATTATCATTTTTTGATAGCTTAGTTTGGTGAAGTGAAGTTTTTATGTGTTGAACTACTTGGAATTTCTTTTGACATGGAATCTGGAATATAATGATAATGATGTTTTAGATGTTTTCGTAAATAGATACCTACATTAAAATGATCAAACTTTTTAAACCTCCCCCAATTTTTTTTTATTTCTCAAAGTGAAATTGAAATCGTCAAACAATAAAGTACAGTCAGTGTACCGTAGTATACAGGGTGGGCCACTCTCAACACCTCGCTCTGTATAAGCCAAACCGTTGCGAACTTTAAAAAACAGTTTTTGAAGAAATGGGACGGTTTGTCATTTTAGAATAGACAGACACATAGATGTGCAAAGAAGTTTGATAAGTTTAAAAATCTATTGAAGTGGAGAACTTACCTTTTTATCACAAATGGTGCAAAACATACTTTCACTGTCGATAACTTTTAGATGATTGTTACTTCCAATCCAACTTCTGAGAAGACTTGATTTTTCCCTTGCTACTTTAGGCATTTTCACAATAATAATAAAATGATTTTTTTACACAGTATAGTCAATAACTTGCAATCACAAAAGTTGAATAATCGGCGATTGATTTAAGACTAACCATTCATAAAATAAAATAATCTATCCTACCCTTAAAATGCTTAAAATTTCGTTTTGGTTGGTTTTCCCAGAATAATTCATAGTTGGCCGACACCAGCAGAAAGTACAGGTAATATTTGTAATGTTATTCAAAATATAATCGGTATTTACTTAGGTAATTTGTAAATTCTGAGAAGTCTATAAATCTTAAATATCCGGATAATGATACCTGCAGCTATAAATAACGCCCATTATGTTTATGGGTACAACAACAAAGGAGCTTAACAGCAAAATATTTACTTTCACATTTTATTTTAATGGATGTTGATGTTACTAATATATACCTTATTTTTAAATGGGGTAGAGTAAATTCCCATCAAAATATGCATTTATATGCTCTTAAATCTCCAAATATGCAAGGCATATGCATTTATGAAAAACATGAGAAATATGCAGCATATATATGCATATGCATTTTGCATATAATCCAGTCTTTAATTATAACCAAGCATATTTTAAATAAAGATTTAAGTTTGGTAAGGGCATCAGAACATCTTTGGTAATAATACTTGAAAATTACGCTATTGTAAGTATTTTTATTTCAGTACAAAATGGCAGTGTTCAGGAATATCGTGTAGCAGGATTCGCAAAAGACCTGGCAAAATTCAAAAATTGTGTTTGCACCTGTACAAGTTGTCTACATACTCGCTTTAGAAAATAGTTATTTTGTTTCGAATGTATTGAAATTTAGTGTTCAAATGGGCTAGTGATGTGCAAAATATTACGCTATGCTATATCCAGTTAGCGTTAATAACCTCTCCTACTCAATTTCCAGTCACTTCTACGTGGTAATCTCTGGTAACCTGAGCAACTATTTGGAAGATTCTGTTAACCAACCCCAGTGAGAAGCAGAAAGCAGAGTCAAGGCAGACGAGAAATGGGAGAAAGGTTAACGACCTCTTCTAAACCGTTAACCAGATATATTACATCATGATTGATACAAGGCATTCAATCAACCTCGTGGACGTCAGAAGCTACCAAGGACCAAACACAAAAATAGTGATTACTTTCTTCGAATAGCAAAAATCAGAGGAAGAATATGAAACAATGCAGAATTAGTGTGGATAATTTGCGCATTGAAACCGTCGCGAAAGAATTTAGGAGGCGCTGGAAATTGTGAAAGAATCGCGGACATGTAGAAACAATAGCTTAGAAGGCCACAGAAGTATGGCGGAAAACCAAACCAGTTAAAAAAGCATAGTTTGACAAGGAGTGCCAAGATGCAACAGATAACAAAAATAGAAATACCTAAAAACAAATCAAGCAGGATGCACGAGAAGAGCATAGTAGGAGTACAGGACTCTAAGAAGAGAAGAAAGAAGATTACAATTAAAAAAAGAGAAATCAGTTGGAAAGCATAGAAGTGGGAATTTAACACTGAAACTCATTACATATTCGTCGACTTCAAGGTCTCATACGACAGTATCAAGAGAACAGTACTATACCAATCGATGTGTGAATTTGGTATACCAAAAAACTCAACCGATTAACCAAAATGACAGTGTCTAACTTAAAAGCCAGTCTTAGGTAGGATACAGGGAAAGAATTTTTGAGATAAAGAATAGACTCAGACAGGGGTTCCACTGGTTTAACTTAGTAAAGGCACAGTATAAAGAGGGACAGTAGAACCACTCTCCGAAAAATTGGAAATAAAATCTGTAGTCGTGCATGGCGATCGCGCAATGTTGGCAGTCGCTTTTGCCCCACTCTCGCATTGCTATTCGCATAGAAACGTACGGCTTTTAACAGGGAAAACCCGCATCCACCACTGGTGAATTACCAATTGCGTACTGCCGGTATTACTTCCTGAGATCAAAGCGCCGACAGAAGAGTGATTTTACTGTGGAACCTCTATATACTGTGGTAAAGGCTTACCTTGGTATTACGGTATTACTTTGAGAAAGGCAGTCCGAGATACACGAATTAGAGACGGTGGTAGTGTTTACAATAAATCGATACAAATCTTAACATACGTTGATGACATTGACATAGGGCGTAACAAGCGAGATGTTGAGCAATATTTCCTAGCATTTTAAACGGCGACAAAACATGTCGGTATATAGTAATTAATGAAGACAAAATCAAGTACATGTTGGTTACTAAAGATCCTACCTAAATGAGGACACTTACTAAAGATCCTACCTAAACGGAAAACAGTCTTTTGAGGTCATATATCTTTAACGTGTTGATAACTTCACATACCTAAGCCGGACTTAGATGTGCTCAATGTGCTGGACATAATACAAATGCCCGATTGCTAAAAAGTGAACCACAGGAACACCAGTAGGAAGAAGAAGCAGAGACTGACCACGAATTAGGTCAGCGGTTGCCAACCTGTGGGGCGCGCCCCCCTAGGGGGGCTCGAGACTGTTGCAAGGGGGGCATGCAGCTGTTACAATTATTGTTTGTTACCATTAGGAAATTGTAACAAAATGGCTGAAAGTGAATTTAAAAATGGGGTAAATACTATTAAAAAGTAAATTCTATTGTTGTTCTGAAGCTATTTCCTTGTGGCATTTTTATAATTAAGTATTGTCTATGGGAAATAAGCCACAATTTTACTAAAAAATGAATTTATTAACGTTTCGAAGCCCAAATCGGGTTTCGTTGTCAAAATACAAAATATACTATTAAAATAAACAAAAATGTTGTTACTAAGTAAAAAAATTGTTCTAATAATTTATTTAATCTGACTCATTTATATTGGCAATTCAGACGTATATTATACACTTTAAAGTAGAAGACTTTAAAATAATATCGCCAATATTTATGAGTTGCGTTAATGGGACGACTTTACTAAAAGATAGTTCATTCGATTACATGAAATCAATCCCAACTCAAGAATATCCGTCGCAAAAAAATCATAGCATGTGATCTGTATTTAAAAAGACAACCAAATGCAACGATGACAGTAAAATTCTCGCGTTAGAGATTCCATAGTAAATCACGAGGGAAAACCAGGAAAAAACCTCGTGATACTATCCCGACATCGTAAGTATTTGGTCTTACATTTAATTTACCTTCAAAAAACTAATACCAAATTCTGACTTTAATATGTTTAAATTATAAATAATATTAATAATACATACATATAAGTACAATAAGTAATACTAAAATATAAAATTTGTACTAACTCGATATGTTATTGACTTACTAATCGTGGTATTTTCTTTCTATTGACTTCCTCTTTCAGTATGGGTAATCACATCCTACTGCATTCTACGGAGGAATTTGCGACACAATTGGTTTCATTTAGCATAATTAGAGCCGCTTCTTTGATTTTTCTCTTTTTACTGTCTGATTCTTTCAGGACTATACTTGAATCTCTCCACTGAACTCTATGTTCATTATCCCATGCGTGTTGACATATTTGAGATCTATCAAATTCTCTATTTTTAATATAAGACTGATGTTCACTTATTCTAATAATACTTATTAGAATTATTATTGTACTAATAATACCTATTTTCAACTAAATAATGAATTCTATAAACAAAATTTTGGTCCAGCAATGGGCTCTCCTTTATCTCCATTATTGGCTAATATATTTATGGAGGATTTCGAAACTAATATCATTTCTAAACAAAATTTAAAACCCACAGTATGGTGGAGATATGTAGATGATGTGTTTTCAATATGGCCTCATAGATCAGAATTGTTGGATACATTCCTGAATATTATAAACGATCAAGAAGAGACAATAAAATTTAGAATGGAAAAGGAATACAATAACACTTTGCCTTTCCTCGATGTTTTAGTCTAAAGAAGGATACTGGATATGAGACTCAAGTGTATAGAAAACCAACACACACCAACAGATATCTTAATTACAAATCAAATCACAACATCAACGTTAAAAAGGGAATCATTAAATCCTTATATGATAGAGCCAAAATTACTTGTTTTAACGAAAATTCATTTTTAGAAGAAAAACAATTGTTAACATCTGTTTTATTAAAAAATGATTATCCTTTATCGTTTATAAATAAGGAATTGTCAAGATTGGATCGAATGGAACAGAACAACTTAGAACGGGATCCTACAACATTCACAAGAAATAATACGAGGAAAATATCAATACCATATATAAAAGGACTATCCGAGAAACTTAAAACAATAGTAAATAAATTCAGCATTTCAACAACATTCAAAACAACAAACACATTGAGATCTATTCTATCTAAAACTAAACCTAACAATGAACAAGAAAGAACAAAGAATTGCATTTATAAAATACCTTGTGAATGCGAACAATGTTATATTTAGGTGAAACATCAAGACCATTAAACGTTAGAATAAGTGAACATTAGTCTTATATTAAAAATGAGAATTTGATAGATCTCAAATATGTCAACACGCATGGGATAATGAACGTAGAGTTCAGTGGAGAGATTCAAGTATAGTCCTGAAAGAATCAGATAGTAAAAAGAGAAAAATCAAAGAAGCGGCTCTAATTATGCTAAATGAAACCAATTGTGTCGCAAATTCCTCGGTAGAATGCAGTAGGATGTGGTTACCCATACTGAAAGAGGAAGGCAATAGAAAGAAGATACCACGATTAGTAAGTCAATAACATATCGAGTTAGTACAAATTTTATATTTTAGTATTACTTATTGTAAATCTATGTATTATTAATATCATTTATAATTTAAACATATTAAAGTCAGAATTTGGTATTAGTTTTTTGAAGGTAAATTAAATGTAAGACCAAATACTTACGATGTCGGGATAGTATCACGAGGTTTTTTCCTGGTTTTCCCTCGTGATTTACTATGGAATCTCTAACGCGAGAATTTTACTGTCATCGTTGCATTTGGTTGTCTTTTTAAAGACAGATCACATGCTATGATTTTTTTGCGACGGATATTCTTGAGGTGGGATTGATTTCATGTAATCGAATGAACTATCTTTTAGTAAAGTCGTCCCAACGGAACGTTTAGGAACGCAACTCATAAATATTGGCGATATCATTTTAAAGTCTTCTACTTTAAAATGTATAATATACGTCTGAATTGCCAATATAAATGAGTCAGATTAAATAAATTATTAGAAGAATTTTTTTACTTAGCAACATTTTTGTTTATTTTAATAGTATTTTGTACTTTGACAAAGAAACCCGATTTGGGCTTCGAAACGTTAATAAATTCATTTTTTAGTAAAATTGTGGCTTATTTCCCATAGAAAATACTTAATTGTAAATTTTATTGTTTTTTTTTTGTATATTTTTACATGATACTGTATACTATTTTGTAGCCCATTAAATAAATTATAATGTCAGTTGAGTATTTATGAAATTAGATTGTTAGAAAAATTAAGGGGGCGCAACAATTTTTTTGTTTTTTTAAGGGGGGCGCAGGTACAAAAAGGTTGGAAACCACTGAATTAGGTGGTTAGATGGAGTTGAGACCTGCTTATGGATATTGAAAATCAGAAGATGGCAACAGATCGGTAGAAACAGAATGACGACGAATGTTAGAAAGATTGTCAAGCCAAAGATGATGTAGATATTTGTAGAACATTTTAACTAATAGTCTTTGTATTTTGCCTAGTCATAGTGTTTCCCATAAATGTAAATATACTAAAGGTCCAGTCTATTTGAACAGAAAAAATAAACGTTAAAAGTTAAACATGTAGGTACCCTTTCAAACCTAAATCTGTTCCATCACTCTTTTTAATATATTATGTATAATTTGAAAATTGTAAACCAACTATTTAGTAAGTACAAACAATACAAATTGTCAATTCTTCATATTCCTTAAGTATTTTTATTTCTTAGGTCCTAGAATGTTAAATAATATTAATAGGATAACGAAAAATCGGGTATTCGGTATTAGGTACTATTCGTTTTTTATTTATGTGCATGGTGGCACCCAACGTGTTAAGAGAAAAATATTTTATTTTAATATCTAATTTTCTTTATCTGACTTTCTTATACTGATTACTAAACAGGGTGTTGTTAAATAAGTGCGACAAACTTTAAGGGGCAACAAAAATGATGATACATAGTTTGCTATATAAATGTATGTCCGCAAATGCTTCATTTCCGATATAGGGGGTATTTAATTTTTTCTTCTTTGGCGTACAATTAAAAATTTTATATTTATCATTGGCACGCTCACATATAAATTACCATTTCTACCATTAAAATTTCAGACCATTATGGTCTGAATTGTTTTAAAGAATAAAATAGGTACACCACTGAGATATTTTAAAATAAAAATAATTTTTGAATTTCTTGTTCAATTTGTGACAAAAAATATTTTTTACCTTTTTTTTTTCATGGCGCTTTTGTGCAAAAAAATAAAACATCTTAAAGCGTATTTTTCATTAATTTATATTAGAGTAGGTGATGTCAGCATTCATCTAATGTTAAATACGAAATGTCAAATTGGCGTTTCTTCATGATTAATATTTTAGTTTGTTACAATATTACTGTGAATGATTAATTAATTTTTCTTTTGTCGAAAGGAATGAAAAATTTTACAAATATTAAATTAGTTTGCCTCTGATTAAGAATTTTTGGTCGAAGTAACCAAGAAATGCCCGATTTTTCATTGCAATCCGAATTTATTGATATAGAGATAGGTATAGTTTAAAATTAAAGACGTTCTAAAAGTCCTTAAACAAATAGGGGTGCACATGCAAAACTAGGTCTACTCGAACTAAGCTGTACCTAATCGTAGGTGATTCCGAACGAAAATTAGCTAACCAAGCCAATTAGATAACATTCGGAAAAGAAATTAGGAACTAATGTAGCGTTAGAATTAATAATAAGATACACCGATGACACTGTACAGTAACTATGACGTCATAGTTACTTGAAATCTACAAACTGACAAACATACTGAAACGGCTGAACGAATAGTGTACCATATATTATTATAATATTAAAATGTACTTAAAAAAGCTAAAGAAACAAAACTCATGGTCATTACAAAACATCCAAAAGACAACGAGACACTCCATATGAATAATACATATCCAGATAGAAAGGATAGACAAATACAAATATTAAGAACATTGGTTAGTCAAAACGCAAAATAAACAAGAGATTAAACGCCGTCCAGAAATAGCATGGATTCATTATTCATTCATTTCATTTTTCGATTGAAAGGTTGTACCCACAGGTATTAACCACCGATATACGAATGGATATGTTTCTCATTATGTTTTCTCATTTCTCAGCAAGCTGTATCTGACGATCACAAAAGAGAGATGAAATTAGTCGAAGAATAATGGATGAGAGAAAATTGTGACGAAAGGGAGGATGTGATATCTAGGTACGACTTATTTAATGTCCACAGAAAGGAAATGTAATAAACAGCATATTTAAAAAACGAGTTCCCTCTGTGCTTACTAGTTGACAATAGCAACAAAATAATTGTTAATGAGAACGAAATACTTAAGAAGAGAATGGTAACTGTATACATATAACAAAATTTTTTAATGATGAAAGAAATGATAATACTGTATTCTACCACAATAATTGTACTGACGGTCCAGAAAATATGAAATCAGAAAAGGCTATAAAAAATTCTAACATTAGGAAAGTTTGTGGTCCAGATAATACACCAACATAATTGCTGAAACTAATAGATGAAGGTAACATCAAAGTAGTTGTAATTATTTTAATACAATGTATAATACTAGAATGTGCTCAGAATATCAATTAATCTGCCTAATAAGTCACACTCTTACGATTTTCCTAAGAATATTTCAGAACAGAATTAGACACAAATGCGAAGATCTCGAAGAAATCCAATTTAGTATTATAAATTATGCTATGGGAACTAAAGAGGCACTTGTGCGCTTAATATTCTATTACAAAAATGACGTGCTAAAAAATAGTCTCTATATGATTTGTGGATTTCGAAAAGGCATTCGAAAAAGTATATCATGTAAAATTTATGAAGATTTCTTGAATGAAATTACATTGAATGAATATAAAAAATTAATGAATTACAAATAGCTCTGATTGTCCGAAAATCGCGTTTTTACATTCAAAACTCCATAAGTTCCTAATTTCTCTTCACATAGAAGTGCAACGTACAAAATAGATTATCTTTAATTTCAATTACTGTCTTAATATTCCCCCTGTTATAAAAAACTGTTCAATTTATCACCAAAGATACTTAAGAGTAGATTACTTTACATTGAATCTTACATAAAGAATATTCCAAAAATGTTGTAAGTAAACATGCACCACGATAATATATAGTCGTTAGGCCCACTATTTAAAAAAAATTATTACCTCCGTGAGTCTTTTTTATTCACTTATTCAAGTCGGACAACTTGTCCAATACGGAAAATTTTCGGAAGGGGGCGTTTAGTAAATATACAGGTTTCTAAATTGGAGTAGGTTCGGATAATATTACTAGTAAATTGTAAGTATTTTTATCAAACAATCCTGCAACAAAAATCATCATTTATGACTTCATAGTGCGCCTCCCATAGGAAGTGAGGCGCAAGTATTATAAAGAGTCATAACATACTTTCACAGCTGATTTTTGAAGGTTTGTTTGATAAAAATATTTACAATTTACAGGTAATATTGTCCGACAATTTTAAGGGTAGAGGAAAGTTGCCAATTATGGAATACCATTTTGTTTTGGCGATATAAAATAATACCTTTATAGAAATGAAAACAATTTAATGTTATGACACATCAGTCATACATTTTTATATAGTATAATTCAAAACCTTCTATTAAATATCTTAATTAACAAAAAAAAAATCGAACAAAAAAACAAAATCCCAAATGAGCAACCAAATATGGAATAGGTACCCATATATGGAATATAGGCATAAACCAACATATCAATAACAAAAATAGACATAAACATCTGAGATCAAGTAAAGTTAAATAAGAAAATTGTGAAAAATGAAAGAAGTAGCTTAATTCACTTGCAGACATCAAAGATCCATGTATGAAACTCTGGACCAGCACAATCATAATGAGCCCACTTACATCCACTATTCCATAATTAGGCACCAACGACTGTCCATATTTGGATTTGTACATTAATTCAAACTAGTATCAACATTTTTTCAAGTCGTAATGTTTTAATTACAGAAGGTCATAAAATACCAAAATAAAGGTACTATTGATATACGCAATAGCATAACAAGTCTGTATTCATGCATAATTACCAATAATACTCGTTGAATATATTTACCTTTGAAATTTTCTGCGAGACGATAAAACAAAACGCGCCTGTCAGACACGTATCGTTCGCGCATCTGACACAGAGGTGTGAATACGATAATAAAGAGAGCGACTGAAATAGAGGATGGTCTTGTAGTGCGCTTCCAACTTATATTTTCGGAAAAATCGAGGAATTCCATATTAGGGCACTATTCCATATTTGGTTACTTTCCTCTACTCCAGTTGTCGGACGCACCATAGTTTAGAAACCTTTATATTTACGAAACTTCCCTCTTCCGAAAATTTTCCGAAATAGAAAAGTTGTCCGACTTGACATAAATAACTGACTAAAAAAAATCTCATGAGGGATGTAATAAATTTTTTAAATGGTGGGCCCAAAGGCTAAAATGCGAACATTTAGTTAATCAATAAGAAATAGGAAGCCTGCTTCCATATTTATCTAAAGAATAAGTGCACTGAAATTTTTTTAGTATCAATATTTGGCACATTTCATTAAGGAATCTTTCGGGCTCGTTACGAAAATTTTCATTTCTGAAGTATTCTTTTAAATAAAGTTATAAAAACAAAGTTTTTTCTATTGTTCTTCTAAGAAATAAATCATCAATATTGATTGCCGCCTATGCCGATGACATCAGCGTCATATCTCGCCGAACAGAAGAATAGGTCGTAGAAATATATTCACATAATCCTAATAATATGATATTATGATAATAGATGTGAGTGAGATCGAAAGCGTCGAAGAGTATATACCTATACCTAGATCAGACAATTGAGACAATCAAACTTGGCAAACAGAATCAACTGACAGAGATAACTAGAAGAATGGAACACTAGGACTCTTCTTTTAATTTTAAAATCTACTTAAGGCAATGTCTGGCCTCGTAGCCACAATTAAAAACAAACGTTTTTATTTGGGTTTTCTGGACAAATAATAAACTACACCAAACAACCATTGTCCAACTGGAGCCCCCAATGTCGCCGGCGATGCAGCGATTACCGCAACAAAGAAACAATAACCGACCAACACATTTAGGCCTGGTGGCCAGAACATCCACGTCGCCAGAGCCAGTGTAGAAACAACAGCAAGACACCAAGAACCCGCAGACAGATACCAAGTGACATCGAATAAGTATAATCTCTGATCTGTTAAGTTTCGGCAAGATCTTGTATATTATCTTTTAATACATTAATTATGTCTTCTATAAAAAATAAACATGATTAGTTAAATTATTGTTTTATTTGCTCCATTCTGGATTTTCATTGTTCATGTTTTTGATTAAGACAAGGTGGACTCACAACTTGGGAGATTGAGCTAG
This sequence comes from Diabrotica virgifera virgifera, assembly GCF_917563875.1. Taxonomy (NCBI): domain Eukaryota; kingdom Metazoa; phylum Arthropoda; class Insecta; order Coleoptera; family Chrysomelidae; genus Diabrotica; species Diabrotica virgifera. The sequence goes on along the minus strand of NC_065445.1, from coordinate 16,484,605 downwards.
TCTAGGGTAGACGATAGCTATCATAGTTGATTGAAATATTATTCTTCGATATTATTTCAATTATCTAGGGTAGTTTATCGTATCACTTTGGCTGTGTTGTGTTGAAAAACAAAAAGTTACCAATACATCTAAAGAAAAGGGTATTCACCAGTTGTATTAGTTGAAAGAGCTATGTTAAGAGTTTCTCTGAGAGAACATATACCTTTATATGTTCTCTCAGGACGAGAACGAGGAAATGAGGACGAAGGTGGAAGATCTTCTTCTTTTACTTCTTGGAGATCTTTCATCATCATTCTCTTTGCCTTATCCCTATGCGGGGTCGGCTTCCCTAATTGCATTTCTCCACATATTTCTATCTTGGGTCATATCAATGTTAATCCCCTTTACCAACATGTCCTGCCTTATCGTCTTCCCCCAGGTTTTCTTTGGTCTTCCTCTCCTACTCCTTCCAGGGATCTGCACTTCAGCTATTCTTCGTATTGGGTGATTAACGTCTCGACGTTGAACATGACCAAACCATCTTAACCTATGCTCTCTCATTTTGGCATCAATTGGTGCCACACCTAGACTTCCCCTAATATACTCGTTTCTAATTGTATCCTTCTTTGTCACTCCACTCATCCATCTAAGCATTCTCATTTCCGCCACATGCAATCGTTGTTCCTCTTTATTTTTCACTGCCCAACCTTCAGTTCCGTACATCATAGCCGATCTTATGGCTGTTTTATAGAATTTTCCCTTCAGCTTCATTGGAATTTTTCTGTCACACAACACACCAGTCGCTTCTTTCCACTTCATCCATGCAGCCCTAATTCTACTGCAAGCATCTCCATCTATTTCTCCATTACTCTGTAATACCGATCCTAGGTACTTAAAACTATTGCTTTTCAAAATCATTTCACCATCCAAAGATACCATTTTATTTGTAGTAATTCCATCTTTAAATGAACATTTCAAATACTCTGTTTTTGTCCTACTAAGTTTTAAACCTTTTTCCTCCAGAGCTTGCCTTCACTGTTTCAGTTTTTGTTCTAAGTCTCTTTCACTATTTCCTATTAACACTACATCATCAGCATACATTAGATTAGGCACCATGGAATACTACCCTGTAGTTTCGCTGTTATCTGGTCCAAAACTAATGAAAATAAATAAGGACTAAGCACCGAGCCTTGGTGTAATCCTACTTTCACCTGAAATTTATCAGTCTCTCCCACACTTGTTCTAACACTAGTCGTTACTCCCTCATACATATCTCTCACAATCTTTACATATTCGCCAGGGACTCCTTTCTTATTGAGTGCCCACCACAGAATCCCTCGAGGAACTCATATGCTTTCTCTTGGAAATCTCTCGATCTGTTTAATTCTGAAGCTGCCTCTGGTTAATTTCCTGGGAGGTAGATTGCCAACTATCCCTCCATCTTTTAGGTGGTCTTCCGGGGGGTCTTGAACCGGGCGGGTTGTTTTCTAGGGCAATTTTTGGGAGTCTATTCTCATCCATTCGTCTTACATGGTTGTACCACATCCTCTTGTGCTGCCTTCCCCATCTTACAATATCTTGAATTTTGCATTGCTCTCTAATGTCTGTATTTCCTTCTAACTTTTCTAACCTTTCTAACTCTGTCTCTTCTTGTTTTCCCCACTATTGTTCTTATGGTTTTCAATTCGGCAACTCTAGAGGTGGAAGATCTAATTAGAAGAATTGGGCAAAAGAAATGGAGCTGGTCAAGATAACGAAAGATTGACGAGAAACATTGTACATTGGAGACCATGCAAACACAGTAGTAGTAGAGGAATACCACAAAAAAGGTGGCTAGACGATATCAAAGCAAAAGTGGGGAAAAACTAGCACCCAAATACCACAAAACAAAGAAGAGTGGAGAACTCATAAAGAGGCCTTTATCCAGAAGTGGATACAAACAGGCTGAAGAAGAAGAATACCTTTTAAACCATTAATAATTAAAATACCAAATTACTGAAAACTTCCGTAGAATTTTATTTTTATGTTTTAATCCTAAACTCTAAACAATATTCATTTTTTTATGTATAAAATCTAATGATTGCACTTATTCTTTAGATTTACAAAACCTGACTGAATTCCCTATGGTCTCGTTTTACTCCACTGATAAGTATAGGCTTAAAAAACATTTAAAACAATTACACAACTTTCTGAACACTGAATGTGTAGAAAAACATGCAATAAGTACTTTGTACATGTGTAGATACTGAATACTTGCTCAAAAACTTATCCTTTCACGATGAAAATACTTTTTGAATAATCCATTTCTTTCAGTGGGTTTTCAACAATTTCCTTTCTTTCACCTACCAACTGGAACCGCTTATGAAATGTGTTGCATTTTCATAATAGGCTCTTTAACCGTACCTACTAACATTGTGCCAACATAGCCATTGAACTAAATCTTCTCAATCGGTTGTATACCAGCAACATGCAAAACCAACAATTAGAGTGAGAGGACGATTGCTACATTTTTAATTCTATTAGTTAACCTGCTTTAATAGTTTCTACAATTTCTGATCCATCTAAATACTTAAAACACTTTTTTTACAGTATTTGCTACATTAATTTCAATTCATATCACAAATCAAAACGTTCTCATTTTATTTATCAATCTCTCATCAAAGAATACACTACCCAACTTGGGTGATATTTTCCCAGAGTGTATACCCATTGGGTGGTGTATTCTTTGCTCTCATCATATAGATGGCATGGCAACAGTGCTACTCGAAAAATGGAAAAGGATAAATGACCTGCATTAAAAAAGTATACACGGTATTCACTTGTGTTACAAGCAAAACTAAATGGTCCACCTTTTTTTATTTTTAAGATTTAACATCACATCCATAAGTATATCGTCTTGTAGAATTTCCTTATTCTCTTACAAAGTTTCATCACACTTTTCAGAGTATCTGTCAGAAATGTCTATACAGGGTGTTAGTAATTAAGTCCTATTTACTACTTTAAAGGGTAATTCTCCATGAAAAAATAATGATAGTTTGCTCTATAAACGTATGTTCGCAAATGCTTCGTTTTCCGGGTGTGAAATTTTTCTTACAAACTGACAATTGAATTATTACTCTAAAGCCGTTTGAGATATGCAAAAAGAAAAAAATAGTAAGCCACTGAGATATTTCAAATTAAAAATCATTTTTGAACTCCTCGTTCAATATGTGACAAAAAATCTATCTTGCCTTTTTTGATACAATGCGCCGTTTTCGTTGGATAAGTAGGGGATGTACGGTATAGTGGCCTGCTCGATCGCCGAAGTTAAATCCTCTAGATTTTTGCATTTGGGGTTTTCTTAAGTCCCTAGTTTATTCTCCTCCCGTCGAAAATGTTGACGACTTGAGGAATATAATTATAGCAGGCTGTTGTTTTATTGACTTCCAAAAGGCATTTGATGGTGTTAAGCACTCTACGATCAATATATATTGATCGAAGCTCTAAAGGACATTGGCTTGGACGGCCGAGATGTTCGAATAATTGCAAATTTATATTGGAATCAAACAACATCAGTTTTAGTAGATGGTGTGAAATCACAGGCTCTTAATATTAAAAGAGGAGTACGGCATGGATGCCTCTTGTCACCCCTGCTTTTCAACGTTTACTCCGAAAGAATTTTCAGAAAAGCACTTTCTGAAAAACAAGAAGGAATACTTGTGAACGGTTAAGTCATCAATAATTTGCGATATTCGGACGATACAGTACTAATAGCTTCTAGTCAAGAAGATCTGCAAACACTACTTGATAGTGTCGTTGAGAGTTGTAGGGAGGCAGGTCTGGATCTGAACATACGGAAAACCAAAATACTCGTAATAAGTAAACAACAGCATATAAAACCGTCTTTATATGTAAATAATACCAAACTTGAGCAAGTTGATAAAATCGTTTACCTTGGACAGCAATTAAATTGTAACGCAGAAAGTCACGGCGAAATTAGATCTAGGATAGAGCAGGCTAGAGCGGCTTTTAGGATGTCTAAGGTGTTATGTAACAGAGACCTAAAATTGGCATTGAGGATCCGCCTACTTCGCTGCTACGTGTTCTCGGTCTTACTTTATGGTGTTGAGTCCTGGACTGTGAATAAAATCGATCTAAATCGCCTTGAGGCTTTCGAAATGTGGTGCTATAGAAGAATTTTAAAAGTTTTCTGGGTGTAGAAGATTCGAAACTCCACAATACTAGAACGTCTCAGCAAGACTACTGAGATCGTAAAAAGCATCAAGCAGAGGAAGCTGGATTATTTCGGACATGTAATGAGGTCCCAAATATAGGTTGCTACAAAATATCATGCAAGGAAAAATAGCAGGCAAACGCAGTCCAGGACGAAGAAGAACCTCATGGTTGAAAAACTTGCGAGATTGGTATGAGGTTGATACAAGCATGCTATTTAGGGTGGCAGTGAATAAAATTAAGATAGCTATGATGGTAACCAACGTTCTAAAAGGACACGGTACATGAAGAAGAAGAAGGCTGTGAGACAATAGGAAATATACCAGGAACACGACATTCAATGAGGTAGGGGAAGTATGCCTGAGACGGCATACTGGCTGAGATGGCATATCACGCATTTTTCGTAAACTATTCCAAATTTGGTGCCTAGTGTGACAGTTTTCAGTTCCTCAAGTTAAAATTTGTCAACATTGTTGAACTTATGAATGTTAGTTTTATTTTGACAGCAGTAGCCTTTGGAATGTTAATTAAGTAGGACAAAATATTTATTGACTTTTTTTGTATCACATTATAATTCGCGAGTCTTTACACCTGAGTTAAGTTTTTAAATTTTCTGATGTTCCTTTACCTTATGACTATCACGCCTGTATCGATTTATATCTTAAAAATGTGCTTAAGAAAAATTAGGTTAAAAAAACGGTATGATTGCAATGTTGCCTGAGATGGCATAGTAAGCAGGTGGATTAGATGGCATAGGTATGCCATCTCACCCTTATGCGTTTTTACACTGCATTCATTTTGTTATATGATTGAAGTTTTTCGTTACAGTTATGGGTCGTTTTAAGAGGAATTCGAACCGACAAAATCGATTCCGTCGATGTTGAGACAAGTGACGAGGAAGATGCTGCTTGCATTTTTGTAATGGCCTCTTTTCATTATCTCGTTCTCGAAAAACCTGACTAAGATGTGCCAAATGACTAACTTTGCCAAATTTGTGGCAATTGGTCATATTCCGAATGTGCCGGTGTACCCAAGACTACAAAAAAAAATTATTTGTGACTTATGAGTCGAGATTAGTGCCTTTATTTCAAGGGTATGCCATCTTACCCACATGTATGTGGGTGAGATGGCACATGTAATACTTTGCAATTTATTTTCTCAGAAAAAAACTATAATATGTACCTTGTTAAAAAATAATGTTATATTTATGTAAATGTTCCTAGCACTGACTTTCATTTTTATTACATATCTAACTCTATCAATTATCGATTACAAAACATTTAAAAAAAAAAGTATGCCGTCTCAGGCATATCTCCCCTAAAGAGGTAAATCTTGTTTCACGTCTGAGGGAGGTTATTTTGTACATTTGTTTTGTACATAGTTTTACACCTAGTTAAAATCTTATTAGTGTTACTTTCTGTTATTGTTCTAGTTTAATGTTATTGTATAAGATAGTTCTTGATACTGTATTAAAAAAATGCGCAATGAAAAAGACCGTCTCAACCGTTTTCAAAGCAATAAATAAGTAGGTAATCAGTTTGTAAAAAAATTCAACACCCTGTATCTCGAAAAGTAAGCATCTGCGGACATAAATTTATATAACAAACTCTCATTATTTTTTCATGCAGACTCACCTCCTGTAGTGTGTCACACTTGTTTACTAAAATCACTAACACTGTATAAATTCCGATTCTTTTTCAGCTGTTTTCACTCACAAACCAAAAATACCATCTGAAGCTTATGGATATCATTTCTTTTAGTAATACTATAACTTGTTATTTCCCAACTTGCATCCAATGCCATAAACGTCTTCCCTCGGTAGGCTAAAAATGCGGATCTGCAAAAACGTATTTTGACTACCTCATAAAGAGTAAAGTATTCTGACTAATCAAGAACTTTCATAAAATATTACCTATATTAACTAGAAACAGCTTAAGATTTAATTTGTCTCAGAGGCTACCATGTTTCTTCCTTTTTGAGTCGTCAGAACTGTCGGTGGTGTACCCTGAACTGTCTTCAGAACTGTCAGGGTACTTTACAGATAGTTATGAGGACTCCAAAATGAAGAAAATATGTCAACTGATGGTGGTAGTGGTAGCCTCTGACACAAATTAAATCTTAAGGCTGTCTCTAGTTACTTTAGTTTTACTCACATTTTGAGTACTAGAAAGCAAAATTTTGTTGGAATTTTTCCTAGATAAGTAGACAGATATAGAATGCATAGTGTAGATTCTCCCATGTCTACTATTTATCGGTCTGTATGTCTTACAAATTGTAGAAGGCTCAGATTAAGGGTAGTATCCAAAAATTTGCGTATCGACCGAAGAAATCTCTAGTAATTCTGTTCTTTAGATTTCTATTTGTTAATTACCTATTTGTTGTATTATCTAATGTCTCCTATCTTTTGCTAATCAATTATTCAAAGTATCCGTTCAGAAACTGCAGAAAAAATCACGAGGGAAATGTAACGGGTTATTTGCCTAATCCAACATAAATACATCAACTACAATGCCATTTCGCAGCAATCGTCTCAACTCTTTGCCAAACATTTACCTACCTTACAGCTAATCTTGCCATGCAATTCGCATTCTCAGGTTTTATCAGTCGGTTTCATTAATAATTAGAATCACGCCTGACGTTGAAAAATTAAAAAAAAAAAAGAAATTTATGTTGTTAAAATTCCTTTTTGTTAGTATAGTTTCAAAATAAACGTTATTTGTGACATTTAAACGAATAAAATTTAAAAAATAATAATATAAAAGTGAGTCAATGTTGCCTATAATTCTCATATTATAATATGTAGTAATTGTGATTAATAGGACAATAACTACAAAAATTAGAACGCAAGTACAGCTGCGGTCACTGAATAGTTTACATCTCCATTTTTTACATTGTAATACTGTAAAATCGCAGTGTCCTACGGATTTGCTAAACGTCAAAGTACTTGTTAAAAATTTCGCGCGTATTGAAAAATAAAATAAAAAGCTATTAAACGCGCCCAAAATGCCTAGAATACATTTGAATGACGCGCAAAAATCAAAAGCAATTGCCAAACCCGAAGGGTGGTCAGTAAGGCAAGTTGCTACAAATTTGAAGTGGGCCATATTATATGCTAATGGAAAATCATATATTTCCCATATAAATCCAAAATGTTTGTAAAAAAATATGTTTACAAACATTTTTAATCTACAGTACGGTGTTGGGTGGTTCAAGAGGTCAGAAGATCTCCACAGAGCAACAAGATGAGGTATTAGTAGATTATCTGAGAGAAGCTCCTTTTGCCACAAGCTCGAAAAGCTAGCGAAAAGACGGCGTTTCCGGGCAGCATTTGCACTGCAAGGAAACCTGTTTTGACTTAGGATCAAAAAAGGAGACGAGTTGCATTCTGTAATGAGTTCATAAACTGTGACAACAACTTTTGGTCTAATGTCGCATTTTTTTATAAAAAAAAGTGTTTCAATCATATAGCAATGGTCGAATAAGAGTTTATAAGCCGAGAAATCATAGGTTTGATGAACGGTAAATGATCATTTAAGAAATAGTGGAGGATTCTCGCTCAACGTATAGGGATGGATAACTGCTGAAGGCCAGGGCGTTTTGTTCTCGTATAGAAGAAAAACTAACAGGATTGCATTACAAACATTCTTGATAACATAATGTTGCCATCAGTGATCCAGAGAGTCCCCAATAACAACTTTATGTTCTATCATGAAAATTGCCCGGTACATACTAGCAGAATTGTTAGAGAATGATTGGAAGAAACTCATGTTAATGTTTTCCCTTGGCCTTCCTGGAATCGACCCTAACGCCATTGAAAATGTGTGGACAGAGTTAACAAAGAAATTAAATTAAAGAAACCTTAGCCCACGGAATAGAATTGAACTATTGGGACCGTGCAAGTTCGGCAAAGCGACCTCTATTTCTACGCTCTGTACTTTTATTCGCACTTTTAATTATATTGGCCAATTATATTAGTCCTGGTTGCTGGATAATTGTCAAGACCATAGTCCAAAAAAATAATAAGAAGAAAAAAATAAGATGCAGGTTATGTTTAGCAAACGTAAACAATTGTATGTAGTAAATAAAATCCGTTATTAAAATGCAGTATTGCAAGCAAAATACAATTAATTAAATTTACCTTTATATAATAATTGCATATCATATCAATATTGTGGAGCAATATATAATTTTTCTAAGTCAATGACAGAAGGTATGAAATATACGTCAATTTGACAATTTCAATTGACAATATGAATTATTTAAGATAGTTGCAATATTTCTCCGCGACTCGCGCACGGTCGTTTCTCGTTTCCCTTTCCAAGTACTTGCACACCGCGAATAGGAAGCAATTGAGCAGGCATGGGATGAACTTGTTGAATATAACATGAGGAGATTGGTGCTATCTATGAATAGAAGATTGCAAAGTTGTATTCACATAATGGGACTTCCATCAAATGCTAACTGTTAAACTGTTTACCATTATTTAATATAAAACAGATTTAAAATAACTTGTACAGTAAGGGAAAAACCATTACTGTATAATATAATATGTATCTTAAAAATTTATATAATTTAATTAATTAGGTTGTTACAAAAATGTTGTTTCTACATACGCAAACAAAACGAAGGTTGATTGACGGAGTTTGTTTGTGTAACCTCGCAGAGACTCACGTATCGTTTACTTTTCAAAGTCCGAATTATAAGAAGATATAAATAGCCCACAGAGGAATTAATATTGACATTATAGTATTGTTATTATTCATATTAAGATTAAGATCGTTACTATGCTAGCTAGCAGTCATGCGAGAAGGGTGTCCTGACGGACTACTCCGCGAAACAACATCTTAGTAACCTTATGTTGATGGATGTTGTAAATTACAAATAAAGTTATGTTAGAGTCAGTGTTTCAACTCGACATACCAATCCTGCAACGTATCATGGCAATCTACCAACTTAACAAACTGGATAATTTTAACATTGACTTCCTCTTCTGGGTCTGCCACTGGTAATTTTGAAACACTTTGACGTAAAATGTGCCTTAAAGCGGCGTGAAGATTAAAAAAATCGCTTGCTATAGATATGTAAGGGTGTAAACTATTCAATGGCCGCAGCCGTACATTATCAATTACCTGAATAAAGTAGATTAGTAGATCTAATACTGTTTGAAGTCTTTAATTTTTGCATCATTTTTTGTGTTTGTTAACTTTAGTAACAAAGTTACTAATAATTCAAGGCGAGAGTTTCTCATCTTAATGTGCATTTTATGGAGTCATGTGCCGACCCCAGACATTCAGGAGAACTTCGCGAAATATTGGTGCAGAAATGGAACAATCTTCCGCAGAATGTGATCCAAAGCATGCCTTGACGTTTGAAAACTATTATCACTGCCAGAGGAGGGAATATTCGATACTGAATTTCTTCTGTTTCAAGAAAAAGCACATCAAATTAAAATTGTCACAATATTTTATTGATATCTTTTGTTTTTAATGTTTTATGATAAAACGTTCTTTACTTTCTGGTCATCTTAACTTGTTCATTTCAATCTCTTTAAAGCATTTAATGAACGAAATCTCCAATACCTTACATAATTATGTATTATGAATTGAATATGTATCCAATTGTTATGCATAATCAGATTCTGAATTAAGATAACTTTCATCAGATTTTTTCCACTTCTTATAGGCAAGCGATACAAAAATAAAACAACAAAAGGAACGAAAGAAAAAGCAAAACTACTTGTCAGGCATGATTATATGAATTATTTTATTGAGAAAAAAAAAATACAAATAAAAATTGCAGAAAATGCTGACAGCCTTTACAAAACAAAACAATAACATAAATTTTCATGCAGCATATAAATTTTGAGTCTGTATGTGTGTTGTGGTCATAAAAAATTACATTTAGTCGAGAGTATGATGGTCCCAAAAACATGTCTGACCTGCATTGGTTATTACTGAAAGTTTTTAATTCAAAACATATATCTAACTTCCACGAACTGAATATTTTATAACAAATATATTTAAGACACTACGCTAACCATACGCATAGTTTTTTTACTACAAAAATAAGCTTACTTCATTGAATATTTCTGACTTCAGAGCATTGCCAAAACAGAACATGATTTTCATCTCTATTAGTTATATATTACTTTAATAAGAATTATAGATATTATTTGTACAGTAAAGAAGAACAACGAAAAATGAATGATGCCTAACTTCTCACTGTACGAGGAACATGGCCATGACGAAAAGTCCTACTATAACGTTTTAGCACCGCTCTGACGTCAGAAATCTTGAATGACGTAATCGTATGTTTGTAGTAAAGAAACTATACATGATTAAATTATATAAAGCACACAACAGAATCGGTCTGAAGTAACCTTTAAAACTAGTAGTTCGACAATTAATAATTCAATAAGTATATTATGAGACCACCACACCTGACTTTTCCTGTTTAAACTACGTACCTATGGCATAACGAAAAACAATATTATAATTATTTTCAAACTTCATCATACGTATACCAAATTTTAAGTTATGTACAAGATGTAGATAAATATTGTTTGTGTGTTTCTAGATGGATTTTCGAGAAACATATGCATATTTAAGGAAAACTAAAGTTATTTATATTTACTCCGTATATAAAATCAAAATAATGACATAGATTTAAGGATTTTAACCATTTATTAAAGTTGTGACTAATTTTCATAAAATATTACCCGTCTAAAGTTGGTACACAAATTTGTAAAATTATTTAAAAATGGAATCATATGACAAGTAATACACTATACTTATCGAATTAATTGAGAGGCAAACATGTTTTTCTGGTCTGAGTTAGGATGTGATTACCGGTTATGTCCCGAATCGCCTCAAAGCTTGTTCAATAATTTTTGTCGCTCGATGAGAGATGGCGTTTTATTTTTCTAAAACTGTTACTACTGTCAAGACGAACGTATATTTTATGTGGAAGGGAAAGTACGTAGCAAAATAGTACCAACAGAAACAGATGTCCAGGAGCCCAGCAGCATAGAGGATCAGGTACCCAAAGAAGTGCGGTCCCATACATTAAGCTGTGCAGAAACGGAACGTTAACAAGAAGAAGAAAGAAGACTGTAAATACTGTTTGACATTTGCATAATATTAGTACAATAAACGGGTATTTCTTTTTTTTTATTCATGTAAATCTGTCAGCTCATTCCTATATTTACTAATTTATTGAAGCTGGCGTGGCATAGTATTTCTTAGTGGAAAAATTTAATCTAGTGGAAGCTGTAGCACCAAAACGATTCTTAAAAGTATATAAGGACTCCTCACCTTCAATTCTCCCACTAGAAAAATGGGTTGCTCAATTTATACTTCTTCATAAAATCGTCTTAAAGACGATTTGTTTGAATGACGTACAAAAAGTGCATCAAATATAGGATAATGTTCTGAAATATCGTCGAATAACCCAGTAAAGAAGCAAATTTAGTAAAATTTCATTAAGCAGTATACGAAATATTTTGGCTGAAGTTGTGGGTCTCAAAAAGCAACAATGGGTGCCGTATTCACTCACAATTGAAAAAACACACTTGAAACATTTCACTTGAAAACTTGAAATATTTCAACACTTAAGTGAGTTAGAGCCCGGAAATGGGCCAAGTAAATGTTAGTGATCTGAAACCAGTGACAAAAATTACTAATTACAATAGAAATTGTTGCAACTTTCAACCTATTCACCAGCTTTAGCACCCTCTGACATTTGGCTGTTCTCAATCTCAAAAAATTTGTGCGTGGGATATACACTAAATCATTACTTCAAGAATCTTAAATTAAAAATTATATGTATTGCAAATCATAAACTCGTCCTTTCTTCATCGAATGACAAGAACAACCTACTTGATGTACTTAATTATTGTTTTTAAGCATCATTTGTCGTTAAGAATTTATATTAACATATATAAACTTTTAGACAAATTTAATTTCCAGCGAACACCTAACCATCCAAAATTTATTGACAGAAAAGTACATATATCTCGCCTCATTCAATGACGAATAACACTTGCTTGGGTGGCGTGTGGTTCACTAAGAGACATCTTTAAGGGCAACATCCCGATAGCTATTAAACGGAAAACATTTTACCGATGCGTTTTTCCTATTAATGATATTATACGGAGCAGAAACTCTCACGCTCACAAAAACAACAGCACTAAAAATGCGAGTGGCACAAAGGCGCCTGGAAAGATCGATTCTCGGGTAACAAAAAAAAAGACAAAATAAGAAATCAAGACCCGAGGAAAAAAACAGGTATCACTGATGTCGTCGAATTGGGCAGGTCACGTAGCGAGACTAAAATACGTAGAGAGACTAATACGACATTAAACAGAGTGAAGGGTGGCGAAAAATGGGACTTATGTCCAGCGGTGGACGGAAGAGGCTGCATGATGCTGACGAACATTGGAGCTTTATACATTACTGTATTGGTGTAATTTCATTACTCTGTGCAGTCAGATTTTAGACTTTTCTTCGCATATAGCAGGTTGTACCATCAATAATAGTCTAATAGTCTTTTAAATAGGAAAAATCAGATTATTTTGCTAACAAACACCAACACCTCATGTCGAATTACAGAATTTCTCAAAAATGGCGCAGTTTGATAGGATATAACAAGAAGATTCATTAATTGAATATGTACTATAAGTGCCAGATGAATTTAACTTCAAATATGTTACATTAAAACACATAGAATTTGTATGTCATGTGTATTTATAATTTCTAACAATGCATATGATTATTTGGACTAAAATCCATCTAGAAAACAAATGCAGAATGAAAAACAACTAAAAAAGAAAAACTTTTCCCATGCATTCAGATCGTGCACTGACTGAACACAGAAACTATGCTAAGTGGCGCGACTACGCGGCCAAATCTAAAATTATAAATATGTACAAAAAAGGAACAAAACGTTTTCACTATATTTTCTAATATAATGATAAATATATATTTTTGGCGTTTCAAATAAAAAAGAAACTTTACTTCTTTTAAGTAACAAAAAATATTTAAAAAATCGTCATGTATGTATATATACTATATAATATTTACTTCCATCTTTTCCTTGACCAATTCAAGTAATATTGTAGAAATGTATGAACAGTTGCAAATGTTGCTGGCTCCTAGCCACATACAATACACTCACGGCAACATTAACCGCCCTCCTTGGGTTTCTGTAAATTTGCAGAATTTGTCAATCTTGGACCACATTTCATGAAAGATACGGTGAAAACTAGTAAGCTACCTACCTTTGAGGAAGAGAAAACAGTAAAATTTTTGAAAAAAAAATGTCGTTTATCAAGGGATGCTTAGCAAAAATCCAGTGTTTGTAAATTCATACAAACATGATTTTGAAAATAATCATAGTCTAATTAAAAAGAATTACGAGTATTAATAATGCGTGTTACGGCCTCTGGCCCTTAAAACTTCTTGGGGCCGGTTCTTGGCAATCATGATATCCTAGATATCCGATTCGGAAATATTATGCCACTCCTGTACAGCAGCTGTCTTTGAGTTCTCCGATAGGGGCTGAACTACGGTACGGGATGCTATCAGAAAATTTCGGGAGACAGATTCATACACCCGCAGGCCAGATCAAGGCCGACATCTATGGACTAAAATTCGAGATAGCCGCTTCATTGTCAGCAACGTGCTGAGAAATCGCTTTTGCACCGCTCCTGAAGCTCGTACGCGTCTTTTTGAGGTGAGAAATGATAGTGCGAGTGAACGTACAATTAGAAGAAGACTAGCAGAAAGAAATTTGAGGGTTTTCCCTTCAGAGCGCGCCACACAGCTGCTCCCCCAACACCGTAGAGCTATACTAAGAACATAGTGTTCTCAGACGAGAGCAGAATAGCCCTAAGAGGTCCAGATGGACGTCCTCGTGTCTACAGGCGTTAAAATGAAAGGTTTGCTTCATGCACTATGACCGAAAAGTAGGGTCAATAATGATTTGGGAAGGTATCTCTAACGAAGCTCGTACCGATCTTGCTGTGTTCGATAGTGACAGTGTGAATGCTTGAAGAAGATACGTAGAAGAAGTTCTCCAAGAACATGTCATGCCGTTCGCACCGTTCATCGGTGACACTTTAGATATAACTTTATAATGCATGACAATGCACATTGCCATACCACAAGAATCAACTGTGACAAGTGATGAGGTTGGGATTCAAGTATTACCATGACCGGCACGCAGTGCCGATCGTAAGTAAACGAACACAGTTGAAGAGGTTTCCGCTTACGGTCAAACCGCGCTGACCCGCTTTTATACGTTTTCAAAATGAATGCACGTTTTTACATGTACGCGTACTTAGTTAAATTTAGTTTATTTCCGCTTTTTGTAGCGCGGGTTTAGCGTTTGTAAAATGAATAAGGAGGCATTGATTACTGCAGTTTTTGAAAGACCAGGGATTTGGGACACAAGGGAGAACGATATTTCACTTTCTTTCATTATCTTATTTTAAGTTTTGAAATATATGATGATATTCTCCATAAATTATTCTTTCGCGATTAAGAACATAATAATCTTGTTTTCTTTTCAATTTACAACTTTTTTTTTACTTATTTTTACTTTTACTTGTTTTTTTTATTTTTACTTGTTTTTTTTTTCTTTACAATTTACAACTTTTTTTTACTTTACAACTTGTTTTCTTTTCAATTTAGTCAAAATAGAATCAAAAACAATAATATCGTCATCAGAAGACGATATTTTGCCGGAAGTTGTAGACGCAACTGACAGATTTGAACGATTTTTCTCGCTTTTACCCGTATTCACTGTGTTACCATTCACGCGCGCGATAACCGCTCAGATTCGCGCGGTTTGTCCGTAAGCGGAAACCGCTTGCACTATGTGTGTACCCTTACCCAATTGAACACATTTGGGAATTTGGGACAATCTCAAAAAACGGTTAAGTGCAAGAGTACCAGCCCCTACATCATTCGGAAAGCTCAAGACGGCTGTGGAGGAGAAGTGGCACAATATCTCCCAATCGGATGTCCAGGATATTGTAAATAGATTGGCGAACAGGCTCCAAGAAGTCCTTAACCCCTTCGGTACGGTGATGCACCCGTGTGCATCATGCTTGACTGTCCGGTCAGTACGGTGATGCACATGGGAGCATCATGAGTTTTCGTTCGCCATAAGTCGGTGACACCATCTTCATCATATTTCAGGTATTTTTGTTCCGTCCGAATTACCTTATTCAAATTTAAAAGTGGGGAAACCACGTCCAAAAGTGGGTGATGTCCAGAAGGAGATTAGATTTAGTTAATTTGATTGGTGATAAGATTGTTTGGATGTTTGTCTGATGGGATTGTGTGGGAGGTGAAGGTACTGTGCTGCTGTTTACAACTTACCTTACTATCCCTTGCAAGATAATTCGGATGGAATTTCCCAGATAGGAGACTGCGACGATATCAAGCACAAAATAATCTGGGGAATTCCATCCGAATTATCTTGTTTATCTTTTTTACTAATTTTTGTTTAAAATGGTATTTTATGGATAAAATTTAATTCAACTCACATACTATGTAGAATAATAAATTTAATAAAAATAGTTTTATTTCTAAAATTAGTGTTATTACATTAACTTTACATTAGTTGTAGTGTGATACTGTGCGATGCGCGCGAAGCCGCTCGGTAAACGGTCGAATCCGTATATAGGAGCCGACTTGCCGAATGGCGGTCCGAAGGGGTTAAGGGCCAGAGGTGGCAATACCCTTTATTAATACTCATAATTTTTTTAATTGGACTATGATTTTCAAAATTATGTTTGTTTGAATTTTCTTCGAAGATTTTTAAACATTGAATTTTTGCTAAATATCCCTTGGTAAACGACTTTTTTCGGAAAGGCAAATTTTTTAACCTAATATAAACATTAATAATATTGAAAAATATTAAAAATATTACTAAAAGATTTTTAAATTAAAAATTGTTCCGTTTCCCTGGTAACACCTCTATAGCTTCTAAAAATTGCAAGCCAGATGGATGCTGCAGTGAAGACAAGAGGAAATTCTAAAAGTTGCAATTTACAACCCCGTCTATAGCTTGGTAAAGTTGCAACGGAAAATGGACCTAGTTACTCTATAGGAGTAATAATAATACAATAAAAATGTATACCATTTTTATTCAGTTGCAATGCGAAGGCAAAAACTGTCTTATTTTTCACTTAGAACAGGGAGCGCAAACCAGCACTCTGAGTCGACGATTTTTGAATCTTTTTGGAGTCATCATCGGAGAGGCGTAGTTCCGTTGGAACTTTACCAAGCTGTAGACGGGGTTGTGAATAACAACTTTTTAGAATTCCCTATTGTCTTCACTGCAGCATCCATCTGGCTTGCGATTTTTAGAAGCCATGGAGGTGTTACCAGGGAAATGGACCAATAAGTTTTCAATTAAAAATCTTTTTGTAACATTTTTAATATTTTTCAATATTATTAATGTTTATATTAGGTTGAAAACTTTGCCTTTCAGTGGCCAGATGACGCAAGTCACCTACTCGGGGATAAGCTTTCGTGGTTTTGTCACTTCGAGCAGAGAGCAGTAAGCCTACGCCTCTCCGATGATGACTCCAAAAAGAGTCGAAAATCGTCGAGTCAGAGTGCTGGTTTGCGCTCCCTGTTCTAAGTGAAAAATAAGACAGTTTTTGCCTTCGCATTGCAACTGAATAAAAATGTTATACATTTTTATTTTTGACTTTTTTTCAATAATTATATTGTTTTTTCTTCCTCAACGGTAGTTTTCACCGTATATTTCATAAAATTTAGTCCAAGATTGACAATTTCTGCAAATTTAAAGAATATAAAGTGGGCGGTTAGGTTTGCCAGTGAGTGTATATGAAAAGCAACTATAATTATTACTTTTTAAAACAATTTTGGTTAGTATCAATTAGTATTTAAAATATTTAACAATCTGATACCATTCCAATATTTTTGTCAAATTTCACGCAAGGTTTATTTATTTTGACTCAATTCCCACATGCACAGATTTTTTCAATAAATTATTATATAACACTTAAGATTTAGTAACTCTTAAAGTGATACAAAAGTAAAAGTATAATGTCTAAAAATTTGGCAATTCAGTACGGCAATGTATCTAGCGAAAACATATACAAACGATCCATAAGAAATATGTACAATGTTATGTATAAACCGGTAAGGAAAAGATGAAACAATCTGAAGACCGAGCATAACACTGAAATGTTTTAACCCCATCCATATAATTTTATAATGGTTTAAAGATAATACGAAAGCTCAATAAAGATTCTTATATGTATAGCTAAATTTACAATATCTCAAAAATATCAATTAGTACGGTCGTGTAACAAATAATGATTGATTTTTTAGAAATAATCATTTCATTTTTGAATTAGACTATTAGAGTATTTATCTATTATAACTTAATATTATCAGATAGCCAAGCGGGACAGGCGGCTGACTCACTTCGCTTCGCTGCGAGGTATGCGAGTTCAAACCCTAGCCCGATGAACAGAAAAATAAACAGACTGACGCAGTAGTTTGAAATTCTAATAAATCTGAGACTTAGTCTGGAATACGCTAATGTCTGATCAGCCTATGGGGGAGCAGTACGTCAAGGGATAAGATAAGGGCACATAAGGTATACACTGGTTGGAAATAGTTCAGAAGAAAGAAAAATGTTCTGGGTGACAAGGATGCATTGTGTATGTAACAGGAACTCTGTTACCAAAATAATTTAAGAGAACTAAGGACGTTGTAGATATTTGTGCTGCCGATGTTCTTCAAACACACCATTTTTTCAATGAAAAAACGGTGGACTTGAAGAACCTACTCCACAAAAATTCTAAAAAACAAGAAGACAACTCTCGAAATCCTACTGATGCGCCATATTTTTTTTTAGAAAATAAAATATTATTTTAACTTTTAATACTTTTTAATAACTGAATCTTTTTAGAACTATAAACAATATTGTTATTCAAATTTTTAATTTAATTTTGTAAAAATCTACAATATGGATATTTTCATTTGGTCTACATTTCTCGGATTTAACTATGGTCTGTCTTTAAACCAAGAGGGGTAATTCAAATTTACCGCGCCGTAATACTTGTTTGTAATTAGTCAAACCTCAGACAAGTTTACTCCACCGTTATGAAATTTTTACGCTAATGACATTTATGAAATGTTGACACTACTGCCATTTCATAGGTTAATTAAGTTATATCGGCGATTTTTTGTGTTTTCTGCGTTCTTCCTTTAATGTTTAGGTTTTTAGTCTACTTTTATATAAAAAACAATTGTTTATATAAAAAACAGACGTATTAGTATAATATAATATCTATGGATCACCGTCGAAGGCCGATATGATCAACCAAAAAAAGATGTATTTGGTGATATTTCTAGTGACTTTCTTGGGTGTGAATCTGTCTTTTTAGTTTACTCCTCTTGGTTTAAAAACAAACTATCGGACTTATTTAGTTACTATTCACTACATACTCATATTAATCGTATTTAACGTGGTAAAAAATATACAAAATTTTATAATAAAGGATTAAAAAAAGCATCAATCATTATTTGTGTGTGATGGTACTATTTTTAACAAACAAACATCAAGATAGAATCGAAATGCCAATAGCTATTTACGTAAAATTTTACATCTTTTGGGAAAAAATAAAGCAATTTAACTGTACAACCCAACAACCCCCAAAAATCAATTTTATTCGAATGATCGGTTACTTTACTTTTTCTTTGGTAAGAAATGAATCACACGAAACAATAATTTGCCGTTGTTGGTAAAAAATATTAAATACTAATAGGTTTTTGTCACATCCGAACACTTATCAACTATTTAGTGCCAAATTATATTTTATTTCGAGACCGGTACTTTCTACCAACAAAAGAAAATTGTTTACGTGGTAATACAACTTTCAGACGGCCAAAACATGTATTTTTTAGCTAAAACACTTCCTTCCATCTTTCATATAGTCCAGGCGGGATTTAAAATCAGACGATAATGGACATTTTCCATACGAGTCTAGTTTTTTGCTATGGAATCACTTCAGCTTCAGGATCTACCCTGTATCAATAATCACGATTGGCGCCAGTCCCAAACCTTGAGCTTAATTTTCTATGTAACAAATCTGAAAAAATTGAAAACTTTTGCTTTGTGCGCCCATATATTCGTCTAAAACTCTAGAGATATGCTCCTAAAAAAATTGAGAAGGAAAAAGTTGCATTTTTCAATTTTACATATTATTTGGCTAGCTAGAACTTGAAAATTTAATGTTTATTATTTAAAATATAGCAGTCATGGGGAAAAAGTGCAAAAAATGGGAGTTTTTTCTTTAAATGTTTTCAACCCCTTAAACACAACTTATAGCCTTCATATTCCGTGTAGAAAAACTTTTTAACACAACTGAAACATGTAGGTTATAATCGTTTTATAATTTGTATAAATAGTTTTTACATAACTATTTTGCAAATATGATAAAATTTACATAAATATATTCGTCTCAAAATTAAAATCATTTCATATCATTGCGCCAACTCTGAATTTCGATTAATAACGGTGTAAATTGTATTAAAGTTTATGGAAATTACATTTTACGGAGAGGCGTAGGGCTGCTGCTTATCCCCAGTGTGGGTATAAACTTCCATGGTTGGTCAATTCTAGTAGAGAGCAGCAGGCCTACGCCTCTCCGATGATGACTCCAATAAGAGTCGAAAATCGTCAATTCAGAGTGCTGGAATGCGCTCCCTATTCTAAGTGAAAAATAGGATTGTTTTGCCTTCGCATTGCAACTGAATATAAATGGTATACATTTTTATTTTATATTAGTATTACTCCTACAGAGTAACTAGGTCCATTTTCCGTTGGAACTTTACCAAGCTACAGACGGGGGTTGTGAATTGCAACGTTTAGAATTCCTTCCCTTTGTCTTCACTACAGCATCCATCTGGCTTGCAAATTGTAGAAGCCTTGGAGGTGTCACCAGGGAAATGGACCAATAAGTTTTCAATTTAAAAATCTTTTAGTAATATTTTTAATATTTTTCAATATCATTAATGTTGCTATTAGGATTGAAAACTTTACCTTTACTTATATCAGTTTATGCCGTTAATAATCAAAATTCAGACGACTCTATTCATGTATGTCGATTCAAAATGTAGATTATTTTCAGATTTTGTTAAATAAACAATTAAGCACAATGTTTGCGACCGGCGCATGTCGTGATTATCGATTCGATACAAGGTGCATTGTAAACTCCAGGAAAAAAAATACTCCTATGGAAATTGACCACTTCAAAAGAGATCCCGCCTGAACTGATAGCCAATAATTTTTTTATTATAAATTATGTAGCCCAAAAATTACGAAATTTCAGATTTGGATGGGGTTAACAATAGCATATGAGCTAGTGAACGTTTTAGTTACTTCATTCTAACATTTTTCTACTGAGGAGTACATCAAACCTCGGAAAATCTGAATTAGAACAATTACATCAATAAAAACATTAGATTTTTCAAATCTATTTTTGTTTCTGTTAAAATAATTTTATTTGTACCTCTTACAATTGCGGCTGTCAGAGCAACAGTGGCCTAAGCCCAAAAACGAAGTTTTGAGATAAATGCAATCTTTGCATTTTTATTCCCATTATGTTTATGGGAAGGCGCTACAAATTTCATAGCGCCATCTAGCCAAATATTGGAAGATTTAATGTTGCTGCTTTTATTGATATATTAATCTAAAAACGCTCAATTTGTGGCTTAGGCCAGTGTTGCTCTGAGGGCCTCAATTATCTTCCGAGATCTAGTGTTTACAAAAACGATCTTAAAAATAAAAAAAAAAGTAAAAATTAGAAATAAATTAACAGTTGCATAATGACGTAACGAAAATTTCACCGGCTCTTAAATCTAACAGGGACGAACAAAATAAATTAGAGAGAAAAAGAACATTCACATGAAAGGCCAGCCCATTTTTATATATTTTTAAATAAAAAATGGCGCTCAACGTTGTCGTTAACATTTTTTTTTGCTATATTTGGATTAACATAATCGAGATGGCGGGCCCTACGTAACCTAAGAGCCCGGAGCCGTCACTTTTTAGTCCTGTCTCCTCGCCTGTCCGCTAGATGGCAGACTGGCGAAGTGAATGATTTTCGATCACGACGCTTGTTTCACGACAATCACTCCCGGCCTGGATTGTTGGTATTGCTGAACTGTCGTGGCATTGAACTCGAGGTAGGCCTGGAACAAAATTCGAATCAATTATTATTAACATTCTATGAAATATTTACTTACAAAAGGAACTACACATAATTGTATTACGCCTGGTTGTACCAACAAATCTTAAGCTCCAGCTTAGCACAGCACAGCTTATAGATAATGCCGCTTTAAGTCTCACTTACGTTGCACCATAATTTTCGATTCTTATCTAGCACGTCTTAACTGAGACGAAGTTTAAGCTGTAATCCACGTAACAATCCATTGTGGCAAGCTGAAAATTGATCTAAGAATCAATGGTGCAACGTGTATGTTTCGTAAGCTGAGCTTAAGGCACATCTTAAGCTTAAAATCTGTTGGTGCAACCAGCGTTGCATCACTGAGTCTTAGATCAATTTTCAGCTTGTCACAATGGATTGCGACGTGGATTGCAACTTCGTTTCAGTTAAAGCCATCGGTACATAGCAAATATTTTACGGCTATCCCTACTTTTTCTGTCTACATGGAAAATTACATGTAGTAAAATTCCCACTGGTATGGATATGTAAACATTACTAAAATATCATTCTACTTGACAATGTCATCATTAACTTTAAAGAAATGGCTTTTGAATGTAATTTGTATAATAATTGCAAATTATTAATTCAGTTAATAAATGTGATAATTTTTTCACTAACTATGTATTCAGTGATTGTAATAATTTATATGTAAAACAAAAACTAATACTCAATCGAGAAAAGAGGAAAAGTGTTAAAGTGATTTTTTAATAATATATTGTTACTATGGAACGCTTACAATTTTGAACAACTTTAACTTTTTAACTTTAACTTTGATCACAGAATATATTCTGATGTATTCTCTGCTTGGATCTTAACTTTATATTAAGTTCACGTCTTAAATCAATTATTTATCAAATCAATATTATTTAATCAACAACTCAAAATATTCCCGATGCCATGTCAAATATTTAAAACTGTCAGTGTCTTGTCATCATATTCTATTTGACTCAGTGCGTTTTATGACAAAGCTAGCGAATGTTCGATTTGGAAAATATCACCACGGACATGGTATTCATTTTATTCGAATCCTGAAAAACTAATAACTATTTTTAAAAAATTTAAACGCAGAATGAAAAACTAAATTATTATCGAGTGCTGAAGTCACTTAGAATAAATAAAAAGTTTCTTTTGAATGAGATATTTGAAATTAAAAATCACACTACATTTTCTCTTAGTTTTTCACCCCTGTAACTTATTAAAATAAACATTATAGAAGTTTTCAGTGACTTTCGGCCCTCGGCAATAATGTAGTCTTTCATTCTGCGTTTAAATTTTTCAAAAATACTTATTAGTTTTCTCAGGATTCGAAAAAAATGAATCCCCATTTGAATAGCATTGCAGCCGAAAATACGTACCCATCCCCTTAAGACGTACTTACATAAAAATCGAAAATTATGAATACATATATCATATGCTGAGCTGGGCTAAGCTGGAGCTTAAGATTTGTTGGTGCAACCAGGCATAAACCTACCAATTTTCCGCTGCAATATGAACCGCTATGCCATTTTTTGCATTAGATTCGAGAAAATGCCAGGAAAGTTTGTGAACAAAATTCATGGCATAGGAAATTGCATTCATGGAAAATTGCATTTTGTGCATAAGAAAAATACATATCCAAAGTGCATATAAAATGAAAAATGTGCAACTCGAAAAATATCGACAGGAATGAGTTCAAATTTGTTACTCGGGGTTTGTTGAGGTCGCTGAATACGAATATGATACGACAATGGTTCTCGAGACGCGCCTGGCGCCCAGGGTATGGATCTCGTCTCCTGGAGTTTCATGTTAATTTCATTCTGAATCAGTCGACAGCGATTACTCTGGGGTTTTTGGGGTTGCTGCACACGAATAGGACAACGACGATGATCCTCACGCTACCTGGAGTTTCATGTTTCATGTCGAATTTTAAAAATTTCCCGGACTGCACGAAAAACAAATGTAGCAGTCCTAAAGGCATCAAATACAAAAAAAAAACAACAAACTAATAAGAATAATAAAAAAGAAAAATAAAGAATAAGAAAAATCAGCCAAGGTTTCACAGTTTGGTAAGACTTTTTATCTACATATGAATATTGTATGTTTATACTCCCGCTTAAACCTAGCAATCCTCATACATACAGTCAACATTATACCCTATGAGATTATATTTATACTCTCACATATGTGTAAGCTTTATCGTACAAGTAGTAAAAAAAGTAAGAGGTATCGAGCATTGCGTTCATTAACGAAATTCACATGTATCAATAAAAACAAAAATTAGAACCTACAGAACTGATATCCGGGCTACATGCATGCAGAACGTGGGTGCTGAAGAAATCAGAAATAGACCTTTTAGAAAAATGGGAGAGGAAAAACAAAAAGCAATATAGGAAGGTGTGAAAATAAATGATTAATGGGAAAGAGAAAATAATAAAGAACTTAAAACTTAAAAGATAATAGAACTATAATATAACGAACCAAAAATAACGAAGGTAATCAAAGCACAGAGAATACGATATTTATGACACATTAAAAGAATGGGTAAGAAAAGAATGTCGAAAATGAAACTATCACGAAACTAATACAAAAAGAAGAAAAGGCAGAAGGCAGACCAAGAAAAAGATGGAAGGACAGCGTATGTGAAAACTTATAACAAAGTAATATTGAGAATTGGAAAGAAAGATATGGAAAGAAGTGGTTAAGAAACGTATGGAAAGACTATAAGGAATATTAAACTTTTCAACCCTTTGCCTTCTAAGGCTTGTTGAGTATTATAAACAAATAAATATTATAAAAAGCAGTCCTAAAAACGCGGAAAAAGTTAAAAAGATTTAGTTATTACTTACATTTACTTATTTGCAAAATTGATAAGATCTACTTACCGCATGAACGTCCGGCTTGATATCCGCAGATCTGGTGGTAAGTGCAAGCGGGACATCTTGTTCGTCGTCGAACATATGACTGCCTTCGAGGTGTCTGATGGCCTCGACGATTGTCTCGAGGTTCTGCCTGGAAGTGTTTGAAATGTTGTACACTCGGCTGTTGTCTTCATGCGTTGAAGTGTTCGGCGAGGGCAGTCTTTCGACTTCGACCTGAAACAAATCGAAATTTTCTTAGTCCTTGATAATAGGATTTATCATGAAAACAACTATCACATCAATGGTGCAATATTTTCGCGGTTCGTCTGAAACTGCTGAAGACGTTGTCAAATGTGATGCGGCAACGCTCGATTAACGTTCGGCTGCTCTTCTCTTATAAACACCATTTTGCGTCACAACAAAAATTGGGTCTGATAACTTTTTTCTATTGGCTTAATTAAACCGTTCGATAGGCACAACTGTCTTGGCGTTGGATAGTTGAGAAATATTATTGATTTCCGGTTTAAAGTTTGTAGAAACCGGGGTTTGCCATTTTTTGCCAGGTATTGGGGTATGTTTACGCAGTATCATCAGTTTCCAGTTGAGCTCATTAAAAGTCGAACGGTTTCAAATTACATTTTTCTGATTATCCACTTCTTCTTTCATGGGCCTTGTCTCATTTACTGGACACTGGCAATCACTATTGGAAGAGTCTTTTTGTTTTCTGTTACATGGAAAAGCTGTTCAGTACTCCATACGCCAGTTCATTCTCCGATGAAACGGAGCCGTGATTGTAACTTCTGCCAATTCCTCGTCAGGCTTAGATTTTACCCGTAAGTTTTATTTTTAATAAGCGTCGTTAGTCAGGATCTGTTCTGATGAGTCCAATAGGACGAAATGTGCATAAACGGATGGTGGTCATCTCTGTATCGAAACAAAATCTTAAACTGTTTTTCTTTACTTCGTTTACTTACAAAATGAGTACTGGGAATCAAATAGTTGTATTTTTACCTAAACAAATCGATGTGTCGTGGAATGCATTTTGTAGATTCCCCACATCTATCCATTTATCGTCAGTTTGCTTTGTAAATTATAGAAAGCTCGGATTTAGGTTGTGACCATAATTTGTTTTCTAGCGTAAGAAATCTTTAGATCTCGGGCTCTTTAAAATTCGTCTTGCTTTTAATTCGTCGCTGTTGTGTCTTTTACAAATTTTTTTGAACAATTTGCCCAGAGGACTAAAGGTGCATAAACCGATGATGGTCTCTGCATAGAAACTAAAACTTAAACAGTCGTTCTTTATAGAAATGTCTTACCTTAGGTTCAGCTTTAATCGCCGCTTCCAACACCGACGGTAACCTCTGTTGTTCTGGCATCACGGGAATAGGACTGGAACTTCTGGAATTGGCGGGCGACGCACTACATACCACCGTCTGGGTGTGACCGATGGGTAAACTCTCCGCGGCTATCAGTTGCATACCAACAGCATCGGTGTCCTCCAATTCCAAGAATTGCGGTTGCGGTTGACGCTGCGATTGAAAGAGCTGTTCTTCCAGCTGCCGCACTTGGTCTTCTAATAGCAACCGCAGGCTGCGTTCCTGCTCTAATTGTTGCTTTAGCTCCGTGGTGTTATCAGGTTGTTGGTTTACTACGATGAGTTCCGGTGACATTGAACCTAAAGCATGAAAAAATTAGGTTTTGATTTTATCAATTTGACCAAACTGTTAAAGGTCTTATATAAGTAAGCTTGATGGTTCGTCAGGCTTAAAGATACAAAATCGAAATGAAGAAATTCAGGATTAAACCAATTGCAGGAAAAACCTAATCCAGTACCAATTTAAAAAACGAATACAGATAATAAGAAGCGTGGGTGATGGAAAACTGTTGTGCGCGAAATAATTCTTCTACTGTGGAACCACACCATTGTCTCATATTATGCAGCCTTAAAAGTTTCTTTCGACCGATCCATCTATTTCCCTCCCAATTCTCCTTGTACTAAGGGGCGAAGTAGATTTCATTTACGTCCTTTAATTATATGATTGAAGCATTCTGTTTTTCTCCTCTTTATGGTATTTATCACAATAAGTATGGAAGTAGGACTCGCGATCATTAAGCTCAAATATAATAAAGCACCAGGTCCAGATATGATAACAGCAGAAATGCTGAAAGCGACAGCAGAAACTGGCGTAAAATTACTTCATCTACTCTGTAACCAAATATGGCATTCTAAACAATGGCCTGAAGACTGGACAAAATCTACAATAACAACAATTCATAAAAAAGGCAGCTTCCATAAATGCGACAATTATAGAACTATTTCTCTTATATCACATGCCAGTAAAATAATGCTACATATAGTCAATGAGAGACTAAAAACATTCCTTAACTGAACCATACGAACACACTACCGGATCAGTTAAAGTGCTTGACACACTTTCAAACGAATTTAATCCAGAACGGGGTGTCAGACAGGGATGTATACTATCTCCACAATTATTCAATATATATGGAGAGCATATTATGAGAAGAGCACTTGAAGGATGGGAAAAAGGCATCTCAATAAATGGTCATAAAATAAACAACCTACGTTTCACAGATGACACAGCCCTCCTTGCAAATAGTCAAGCAGAGCTGATTGATCTTATACGACTGGTTGAAAACGAAAGTCAAATATTTGGTCTGCAATTAAACATATCAAAGACAAAGATCATGATAGTGGATAGACTACATAACAATCATCCACACATAACCACAATTGATCGGTTTGAGGTTGTGAACTCATACTTATATCTGGGATCATTAATCACAAACACAGGGCCACTACCACAATATGGAAGGACTGTCAAATTTCAAGAGCGTTAAAGATGAGGTTGATCAACTGCTTAATATTCCCAATACTGACCTACGGATGTGACCCTGAGAAATTCGGAAAGAAGAAAGATAGACGCCACTGAAATGTTCTGTTGGAGACGAATGCTACGAATTCCTTGGACCGACCATAGAACAAATAATTCAATTTTAAGAGAGCTGAAAGTTAGCCAAAGACTTTCCAGTAAAGTCCATCTGCAACAATTAAAATACTTTGGACATGTTATGAGAGCAAATACAGAAAACATGGAAAGACTCATTATACAAGGAAAGGTGGAAGGCCGAAGATCGCGAGGAAGATCCCCAACAAGATGGATCGATCAAATTACGGGAATATGCAAAAGACCTATGCATGAGTTAAAAGAAATGACCAGAGACAGAGATCTTTGGAGACGGACAATACACGACATCACGTCGACAACTACACTCCCTCCGGGGGGTCAGGATTGAAGAGAGAGATGGTATTTATGAAAAGACGTTCTGAATTCATTGTTTTAAGAACGTCTTCATTGGAAGTGTGCGAAACACACTGTGCAACAGGCATATGGCATATGAAATGCTAAGGTTATAAAGATAAGAGGAGGGAGGAGTTTAGGAAGAAGTAGTGTCATGGTTGAAAATTTTAAGGAACTGGTTTAAATGCAGTACAATAAAACTCTTCAGAGCAGCGGTAGATAGAGTAATGATAGTGATGATGATATGTAACTTTCGGTTGGGTGACGGTACACAAGAAGAAACCAGTGTCATAACAAGAATCGATTATGAGAAATAAACGTTTTGCATATCTTCTTCTTCTTCTTCTAATTATATAGACATTACTCTGTCTGTTTTTTAATGTGCCTCCAGTAAGTTGTCATTCCATCTTTTTCGTGGTCTTCCCACTGATCGTCTTCCTCTTGGGGAACCGTCTCTCGCCGTCCTTACTACTCTATTTGTTGTCATTCGGCTGATGTGGTCGTTCCATTCTACTCTTTTGCTTTTCACCCAGTTATTAATGTTGTCCACCTTGAATCTCCTTCGTATATCTGCACTTCTAGCTCTATCCCACAGCGTCTTACCATCGATTTTTCGCAATGTTTTCATCTCTGCTGTTTCTAGCATTCTTTTTGTCCTTTCTGTATCAGGTAGTGTTTCTGCCGCGTATGTCATTATTGGTCTGATGACTGTTTTGTAAATTCTGCCTTTTACTTCTTTTCCGATGTTTTTATTTCTCCATATTGTTTCATTCAGACAACCTGCGGCTCTGTTTGCTTTATTCACCTGATCTTCCACTTCTGTTTCGAGCTTTCCGCAGCTGCATAGTGTGATGCCTAGATATTTAAACTCCATGACTTGTTCTATTATTTGACCCTCCAGCTCTAATTTACACCTTATTAGATCTGCTGTTATAACCATGCACTTATGTCTTTTTTGGGGAAATTAACATGTTAAATTTTCTAGCAATTATATTAAATTCGTGCAGCATACGTTGTATAAATCATCTTCACTTTGAGAGATTAGTATTGCGTCGTCTGATAAACCAGATTATTTTAAGTTGTTTTTCTCCCATTTGGTATCCTTTTTTTGTTCTTACTTTTTTTATTATTTCGTCCATGATCAGGTTGAACAACAGAGGACTCAGGGAATCTCTCTGTCTTATCTCATTGCCAGCATCAATTGGGTCAGTTAGTTCTTCATCTACTTTTACTTTTATTGTGTTGTTCTGGTAGATATTTTCGATCGAACGTTTTGCATGTAAGATACAATTCTCTTAAACCCAAGGTGCTCCTGCGCACCATTACAGCTACGACTAAAAATTTTTTGGTGTAGAAGGAAAACCTAGGTAAAAGTAGAATAAGAAGATTGGAAAAATCGGAGACAATTATTGACGAAGGCCTAGTCCAGCAAGTCTTATTACCATTTATACTCCTTATATTTTCTTTTTCTATAGTGTAAACAAAAAGTGTTTTAAGAAATTCATATTTATAAGACGAAATAATTAATGACTGAGTAAATTTTCGAATAAAAAGGTAAGATGATACAATACAGTGAAAGAAATCACAATATCTTACAACTTTCTGAATAAAAACTGTTCATCAAAGATCGTCAAACTTTGGGCAAAAGAGTTTTCAGTTCATTATTAAAAATATTAAAATATCATACCTATGCCCTCGTCTGATGATTCTGCCGTAATGGTGGGAATTATCAATTCAGTCTTTCTCTTCTTGGGTGGCAGTTCGCCGCCTTCGTGTTGGTTCACTAGCCGTTTCAGCTGACAGTTTTGTGACAAAAGTCTGGTCTTCTCCTGTTCCAATGAGTAGATATATTCAGCCGTTTGTTGGAGGATTGCCGCCTGTAACAGAAAACATAAAGTTATTAATAATTTGTACCAAAACAGTTTACTTTTGAAGGACCGAAATAAAACCAAAGAGAAAAAGACGCAAAAAAGTGCAATGAAAAATTTCAGCAATAGATCTAAGCATAAATATATTGTTCGACCCATTCTACCATTGAAAACGATTCAAAAATATTTTTAATTTAGTAATTGATATATGTAACTCTACTTTTGACAATAATTTGTCTGAAAAAATACCAGCCATGAGCTGATATAAACTATAAGCCAATCTATATGTACAGATGGAAGAAGAACGTACGTAATAGAAACCTGAGAGAATGGTTTAATAGATCCTCTGCATCCCTTTCCCAGCTGATAGGCAATTTGCTAGCCAACGCAAGATAATCTAGCATGGCACAGGAAGAAAAAACAGTTGTAAATAATATCAATGTAATAATTGAAAGACGGTTTTTATTTCATTCTGTTTCAGAGGCAACCACCTATGTATATTGTAAATTCCCTGTCCCTCTTGTGTGCTTTATTTATCGTCCGTTTGCTTTGCAAATTGTAGAAAGCACGGATTTAGTCTGTCATCAGAAAGTTGGTTCTAACGATTGAATTTTTAGATTTTCGGAAGACTTTTCTCATTGTGAATGTAATAAATTAATGTCCCATATTTATCTAGATAGAATCTAGTCTAGATCATTGTTTGTATACAAGTTAAATCACTATTCTATGATTAATTACCGAATTGATATCATAAAACACTTACTCAGAGACCCGGTATCATTAAAACTCATGTTACATCACAAAAAAATGTAAGTCATTATCCTTTGAAGTTTTACAATGCACATTCGGTTTCCGCATCATATCGATATTACACATCATCAATTACGTTTTGACTACCATTAAAATGTAAGTGACGAATTAGCCCAGATCTAGTATCATACACAAAACAGAAATTAAATACGCTGACTTGCAAAATTTCCCCCCTCGTACCACTAAAACAAAAATCTCTCCCGTCATTTCTTCCTCGGGGTATTAACTTATATACATGACGTTGCGATTTTTTATTGCTCCTAGTCGACAGACGATGTTTTGGTGAATCGACTTAATTTTCAAAAAATGCAAAAAGTAAGAGAGGAATCGTAAAATCATGGCATCGTTAACTTAATGATCTTGTTATGCCTGTTGTTTTCTTTGTCCTTCCTTCTTTTATTCAATACAGTACGTTGATAAGGATAAAACATAGTACATAGTAGTATTACTTCGTCATTTTGTTCTTTGTTGTTATTGGGCTAAGTTAAACGCGAACGAAAATTTATAGTTTACTCACAGAAAGATTAAAAGTGTGATAAGAGAAAGAAAATTGATATGATAGGATTGAAAAAAATTTAAAAATAGCAACAATACGACGGAAAAATAAAGAAAAATCCTAGAACAGTCTCATGAGCAAAGTACGGGCCAACTCCGACCCGCGAAAGTATTTAACCCGGCCCGCCGAGGGTCCATCGACATGGATAGTATACATACCTATAGCATTGTTTATACAGGGTGTTTCATTAATAATTGTCCATATAGTAACTGGAGAAACCTTAACACAAAATACGAAGATTTAACCTAAAACACTTAAAATGTGGTTCCTTACTGAGTTACAGGGTGTTTTATTTAAAAATTTAAAAACTATTTTTGCTCAGCATTTTAAAACCATTCGACGTATCATTTTCATACTTGGCAGAGAGTGCGACTACTAGACACCCTACTAAATTATGATTAACAAACGTTTCTAGCTACTACCAGAGGCGTACGACAGGGATGGTGAATGGTTGACCCTTCTCAATTCTACGCCACTGGAGGAATTACTATTTTAGTGCCATTTTGAGATTTTCCAATACTTTCTACGTAAATAATATACTCTTCATTGGTAACGATAAAGTCATTAGTTTTCGAGATATTTGAAGTTAAATATGAAACGGTACAGTTATTTTGATTAATTTATGATCTTCATATGATTAAAATTTAAAAACTATTTGTACCCAGTACTTTAAATCTATTTGGCGTATCCTTATCATACTTGTTATACTTGTTAGCAGAAAGTGTAGGTACTCTACACCCTACTAAATTAAGATAAACAAACGTTTCTAGCTACTGCCAGTGGCGTACGACAAGGGATAGTGGCTGGTCGACCCTTCCCAAATTCTACGCCACTGACGAAATTGCTATTTTAGTGTAATTTTTTGATTTTGCAATACTTTTTATGTAGATAATATACTCTTCATTCGTAACGATAAAATGATTAGTTTTCGAGATATTTGAAATTAAAAATGAAGCGACACAATACAGTCTTCAAAATAACCGTGTCGTTTCATTTTTAACTTCAAAAATCTCGAAAACTAATGACTTTATCGTTACGAATGAAGAGTATATTATTTTCATAGAAAGTATCGGAGAATCCAAAAATTGACCTAAAATACCAATTTCGTCAGTGGCGTAGAATTTGGAAAGGGTCAACCATTCACTTTCCCCCGTTGTACGCCTCTGGTAATAGCCAGAAACTTTTGTTTAACACAATTTAGTAGTTTGTACAGTACCTACACTTCCTGCCAAGTATGAAAAGGATACGTCGAATTTTTTTTAAATGCTGAGCAAAAATAGTTTTTAAATTTTTAGATAAAACACCCTGTAACTCAGTAAGGAACTAAGGAACCACATTTTATTTAAGTGTTTTAGCTTAAATCTTCGTATTTTGTGCTAAGGTTTCTCCAGTTACTATATGGACAATTATTAATGAAACACCCTGTATAGGGATAGTTGGTCAGCCCAATAAAAAAATTTGTTTGATTCAACACCAGATGTCCCCACAATTTCTGCCAGGGTCGTAACGTCAAAATGCATAGACACCAAGTTGAATACGATCCTATTCATAACACCCCAACTCGCATACATAAAGAAAAATAGATATATGGAAGAATATATTTAGAAATCACACTATAGTAAGAATAGATAAGAAAATAATGCTCCAATTTGTTTCTAAAACTTGTTGCCATTCGGTAATATTAACTGGAGATCTGCGGACTCTCGTGTCATTGGCAGGAAACACGTTTTCGAAAAATGTTCGCATTATTTTCAATTTATTCTCACTCTCTTGTGATATTAATGTTGAAAATTTGTCTCTTTAATTTTGGGCTTTGATGGGGAAGAGATTTCCCCATTTTTCCTCCCCGTTTATCCGCCACTGAAACATAGCCATTATAAGAAATTCCAGGAATATAGTTTAGTTGTATTTATGCTTAAAAAAATAGGTACGTACTATTGAAAACAAAACGCCTTCTCTTGTAAATACAATCAATCATTGCATGTAAAGAATCTTACACACAATTATTTTATTAAAAAATCCTTTATACTTGAATGAAACCTCACGGCATGAACAAAACGATAGACAAGGAGAGAAAGGATTTTCTCTCTCGAATAATTCTTGATGCCGCCGTCGATTTGCATTCGTTTTGCACACAACATTGCAATATTTGCGTTTTATTGTGTTTGTTATGTTATTCTCCGAAAGAACCGGTAAACGTTTAATCCATTTCTAAAAATAGCATCGGTTGTAAGGCGAGCGCCGCGCGGTGCTGCCCCCGCTACGTGCGGTGGAATTCGGAACTAAGCCAAACACGCGACTACTACCATTTGCAGCGTACTTGATGGCGTATGTATGAAAGAAACTGCCTTGGAAAGGGAATTAAAGGCATCGGCGTTCGTTGGTTGAATTCTACAGGGTGTTTACTTCGCAATTGCATACAAAACGCAGTTGCATAGAAAATCCATGGGAAGTAGCCTACAAAGTCTTATTAGATAAACAACATTATATAATACTTTCCTACGTCAATGAATACATTGTTGTCTGAGGTCAATATAAAGTAACACTCAAAAATAAACCAGATTTGATTATTGATCTATGAAAAACAGATGGCACAACCAGCTACATTCCTTGTATTAAATCTCATTAATTTTCCCATAATACTATATCAACATGATATACAGTAAAACCTCCGTTAACCGAAACCTTTTTAACCGAAACATCGTTTAACCGAAATGGCTGACAGTTTCAATAATTTCGTCAACAAAAAATAAATTAAAAAAAAACCAATAAAATTAAGGAGATTGAAAATATTTAGAGTATTTTTTTAACATAATTTTCTTTTGCGTTTTTCTTTGACAACGATGTTTTGCATCTACCTCCAATACTATGTAATTTGATACAAGAAGAATATAAAAAACAATGTTATTTTTAACCGAAATTCTTGTTATCCGAAACGGTCTTCTTCCCAATTATTTCGGTTAACGGAGGTTTTACTGTAGTATAATATGGTTCTAAAACTGTTTCTTCTTCCTTTTAATAAGCAATTCTGCTTGTTAATTTGGCAGATTGATACCTTATGGAACGTTGTCACTCCATCTTTTGCGCGGTCGGCCGATAGTTCTACAGATTGGTGATTTATCTCTTTTGACCCCGTAGGAATACGTGTCTTCCCCATTCTGATTATGTGGTTACTCCATTCCCTTTTGCTATTTAGTGTCCATTCGTTTATACACTATACGTTTCATTGTCTACTAATGTAATGTAATGTCCACTCCTCTTTCGATCTCTTAGCGTACTTCCTGTAATTCTTCTCAGACTCTCATTTCTGCCGTTTCTAGTAGTCTTTATGTTGTGGCTGTATTGAATCTTGTTTCTGATGCATATATCATTATTGGTCTTACACTGGCTTTATAAATTCTTGACTTCATCTCAGTGTTAATATGTCGGTTTCGCCATATAGTACCTTCCTGCCAGTCTATTTGCTTTTTGAACTTGATTTCTCACTTTTTTAGCCAGGTTCCGTAGCTGGACAGTTTATTCCAAGGAATTTTATTTCCATTACTTGTTCAATACTGATGCCATCAATTATATTTTACATCTGGTTGGTTTTTACTGATTACTATTGTTTTAGTGTTCTGAGATAAACTTGTCATATTGAATTAATTATTTTGCTCTTATGGAGTGTGGACTAATCTTTGCAGATTATCTTCATCTAGGGCGATCAGAACTGCGTCGTCTGCGTAAGCGTAACAGAGAAACTGTTTCTTGTGGAATGGAAAGTTAAATATTGTGTTTATATGAGGTTAAGCCACAATTGATTGTAATTAAAAAATCGTTGTCAAAATGAATTTTGTTGAAAAGAGTCGCCAAGTTGTTGTTGAGGTTATCCTCATATTCATCATAATCATAACACTCTCGAATTATCTATTCTAGAGCAAGGTTAAATAAAAAACAGGATAGCCCATCATCCTATCTTAGTTCATTTTTGGAATGGAAGCAGTATTTGGAATTCCACCTCGGTCAAAAGTTTATATCTATTAACTCTGTCGCATGTAACTTTGAAATCATCGAATATATGGTGGGTGCCAACGCCGAACTCTAGTGTTTTTCCAAGAATCTGGGATGGATAGGAAAGCATTCTTTTGTATAATACGTTGGATAGTACTTGAACTTCCTCACTTTCTATAATAAATGTGTTTTCTACTTCATTTTATTATCCTTTTTGGAGTAGATACCTTGTTAAATCATCCTGTGGAGTACCTACTGTGGTTCTTCAAAAAGTCTTCAAAAATGTTATAATTATTTGACTTAAAACGAGAACTGCATGACAATTTAAGATATTTATGTATGTAAAGCATTTCCTTTTCTCCCAAGGTGTATTTTAAAAATTCTATTAGCAAAACTGTTTTTTAAATCAGATTACGACTACGATAACCCCGGGTATTGGGAATTTCCAATATCCTTTACTTGTGTCATCTGAATTTTGACCTTCAACTATTTTGTTGCCGATATTTATAAAGCACGGTAACGCATACGATGCAAAGTGCACCAAGTACAATACACATTTTCATGCATATAGTCAGTGGTGGATTTAGGGGGGGGGGCTAGAGGTGCTGTAGCACCGGGCCCCCAGGTTGAAGGGGCCCCCAGAAGACCTACACATTTGTCTAAAATTACGTATTTGACATTCTGACGCGCCGTCGTACTTACTCTACCAAACTCCTCTTATTTATTGTAAAAATTACTTTGAAATTATTGTTGTATTGACAATTTCATATAATCTTTTTTCTGAGAGAAAAGGAAAGGAACACCCGATAACCACCCTTTTATGACATGACATAAATGGCAACAGATTAGCAGGTATACTTTTACATCTCCTTTTCGGAAATCTTACAATACAATGCTTTTAAATCGCTCTGAAAGTTAAAGGTGTTTGACAAAAATATATGTCTTTCAATGGGTGCCATAAAGTTAAGAAATGAAATATAAAATATACCTACTTTACCCTTTAAGCTTAACAACAAGTAAATCTTTTGTTTACAACCAAGTAAACTAGCTGAAGAACGTCAAAGACGACAATAAGTAATTCATACCTACTTGTGTTGGCGTTAGCTTTTAGTCATTTATCATTAGATTGTGAATCGTGAGTTGATGCTGGTGAATTTTATTTATTCGGTTCGGATTAATTGATTATTCAAAAAAACGAGCAGATTCAAAAAAAAAATTTCCAGACGGGCCCTCTTCACATTTAGAAGGTTCAAACAAATTTAAAGTCGAAACATTTTATTTATCGATCGATACATTAGTGACAGAGTTAGACAAGCGACGTGAAGCATACAGTTATGTATCTAATCTTTTTGCATTTTTTGTAAATTTTCGCACTATTGAAGGTGAAACATTAAAACAAAATGCGCGAAATCTTATCGAAACGTACCCGCTTGATATAGATCAGGCATTTATCGAAGAGATTATATTTTTTCAAAATTTTATCTTATCTCTTCCTAATTCCGAGAATTCTGTAGTAACACCTAAAGACATGTTGGATATTATTATCGAAAAAGACCTTGTTTCAGTGTTTTCAAATACCTATATTATTTTAAGAATATATTTAACTATATCTATCACGAACTGCGAATCCGAAAGATCATTTTCAAAATTAAGCTTTATTAAAAATAAATTAAGGTCATCAATGGGAGAGAACAGATTAGTTTCGTTATCGATCTGCTCTATTGAGAATGACGTATTGGGGGAAATTGATTTTGAAAGTGTCATAAAAGCATTTGTTGAAAATAAACAAAGAAAAAAAGCGTTACCTTGTCTTAGCCTTGTATCTTCTGCATAATTTTAAATGTACTGAAGTTTATATTGTTTTAATTTTTAAAGTGCCTTGTCAAAAAAGAGTTGGGTAGGGCCCTCTACAAGAATTAGCACCGGGGCCACTAATGAATCAATCCGCCCCTGCATATAGTCCAGGGTAATAAGGTTTTTTCCATGACACTTGAACATCCAGGGTACTGAAGCGTTTTTTCGACAGTTAATACCTATAAGAGCAAATTGTAACTATTTCCTGCGTAGGATTTGGCAGCCATTTTTATTTATAAACAATTAAGTGTAAAAAAAATGGCCTTTTTTACTTTTTTTTCAAATCAATGGAAAACAGGAAAACTTAGGGTTTTTTGGTACAAATATCTTCGAGATTATGGGAAAAACTTTAAAATGACGTATTACAAAGTTTGATATACTCATTTATTGTTAATATAATTGCAAAAAAAGGTCGGAATTGCAAAAAAAAATATTTCGCAATAACTGTTGTAAAAATTAGTGTACAGCTTTGAAATTTTTGTCAAATAAGGGTTCTTTGGTGCTTAATATGTGATAAAAATTTCAAAGCGATTCATTCAATTGTTTAAATTTTATTCGAATTGTTTATCCCAGAGAGCATTTTTTTTGCAATAACATAAGTCAGAAGAAAATGACGTTAGAACCATTCCACAGGTGTCAAATGAAAGAGCATTAGCTATATTTTCAACTTGGTTTAAAAAAAGTAAATAAAAAATGCATTTATTAGTAATAAATAATTATGCAAAAGTATCGTAAATCTTTCCTTATAAACTTTTTATTTTGTTATATAAGAAATTATACATATGTATTACAATTTTTTATCAATTATGATATAGATAACATTACTTGGTAGTTGTGCACTTAAAACGGTAAAAAAGTTAATTTTTTTGGAAAAAGTTATTCAAAAAGTGTATGAAGAAAAATTGACGATACATTTGCATAATTATTTGTTACTAATAAATGCATTATTTATTCACTTTTTTAAACCACGTTGAAAATGTGGCTCATGCTCTTTTATTTGACACCTGTGGAATGGTTCTAGGGTCATATTTTTCTGACCTATGTTATTGCAAAAAAAATGCTCTCTGGGATAAACAATTTGAATAAAATTTAAACAACTGAATGAATCGCTTTGAAATTTTTATCACATATTAAGCACCAAAGAACCCTCATTTGACAACAATTTTAAAAGCTGTACACTAATATTTACAACAGTTATTGAGAAAATATTTTTTTGGCA
Source organism: Diabrotica virgifera virgifera (assembly GCF_917563875.1). NCBI lineage: Eukaryota > Metazoa > Arthropoda > Insecta > Coleoptera > Chrysomelidae > Diabrotica > Diabrotica virgifera. The sequence goes on along the minus strand of NC_065445.1, from coordinate 16,446,676 downwards.
ATTCCGACCTTTTTTCGCAATTATATTAACAGTAAATGAGTATATCAAACTTTGAAATACGTAATTTTAAAGCTTTTTCCATAATCTCGAAGATATTTGTACTAAAAAAATCATAAGTTTTACTGTTTTCCGTTGATTTGAAAAAAAAAAGGGGAAAATGCCATTTTTTGACAGTCAAATGTTTATAAATAAAAATGGCCGCCAGATCCTACGCAGGAAATAGTTATAATTTGTTCCTATAGGTATTACCTGTCGAAAAAACGCTTCAGTACCCTGGCTGCTGAAGTGTCACGAACAGGGTATATTTTTGTCTTATTAACCTGGCCTAATAACAGTAGAAAATACAACATCTCAAGGTTGGGGTGATAAATTCCGGAAGTATAAACAATATTATGTACCATATACCTACTGTTTATACCTGGTACTTCAAGGAAGAATACAAACAAGTGACTAACTACAGAACTACACATAAAACATTTTTTATAGAACAAGGCATTTAAGAAAAAATAAATGGATTTTTAAATACAGCACCTATCGAATTGCAACTTCAAAAAGTCTACAATAGAAAAAAAAAGAAACATTTTGTTACGCGGGGGTTTTTGGGGTCGCTGAACAAGAATATGCCATCATAACTGACCCCGGGCACTTGGTGTCCAGAGTTACTTTTAAGACACCTCATATTCTGTAATTTTGAGGCTTTCAAACACTAAAATGATGAAAACATACACTAAGCATCAAAATTAACGCACCACCTTAAAAATGGGACATTTTTGATGTCTTGTATTTCCTAAACCTGTTGTCGGATTTTAGTGATTTTTTTAATATGTTATAGCTTTATTTTTCAAGAATATCGGTGTAATAATATTGTTGTTAAACAGGTAAATTTTCATTGTATACCGGGTGTACCAATCAAACTGTGTTTTTTTCTCAAAGTTTGCATCATCCTGTGGAATATTCTAGCATTTATAAAATACTGAAATTAAAACCCAACTATAGCACCAGGTTTTCTTTAACATTCTGATTTTTGATTCATTCGCTAATGTTAAATAATGAAAAAGTTTGGTACTTTAACAACTAGCAACGTTCTTCATCAATACAGGGTGTTTCTAAATAAGTGTGACAAACTTTAAGGAGTAATTCTGCATGAAAAAATAATGACCGTTTGCTTTATAAACATATGTCCGCAAATGCTTTGTTTCCGAGATACGGGATGTTGAATTTTTTCTTACAAACTGACGAATTATTTATTGCTCTAAAACCGGTTGAGATATGCAAATGAAATTTGGTAGGTTTTAAGAGGTAGTTATTGCGCATTTTTTGGCATACAATTAAGAATTTTATATTCACCATTGGCGTGCATACGGGTAATATGACCGGGTAATATTACCCGTATGCACGCCAATGGTGAATATAAAATTTTTAATTGTATGTCAAAAAATGTGCAATAACTACCTCTTAAAACCTACCAAATTTTATTTGCATATCTCCACCGGTTTTAGAGCAATAAATAAATCGTCAGTTTGTAAGAAAAAATTCAACATCCCGTATCTCGGAAACGAAGCAATTGCGGACATATGTTTATAAAGCAAATGGTCATTATTTTTTCATGCAGAATTACCCCTTAAAGTTTGTCACACTTATTTAGAAACACCCTGTATTGATGAATAACATGGCTAGTTGTTAAAGTACCTAACTTTTTTATTATTCCACATAAGCAAATCAATCGAAAAGCAAAATGTTAAGAAAGCCGAAGGCTACAGTTGAGTTTTAATTTCAATATTTTATATGCGCTAGAATATTCCACAGGGTGTTCCAAACTTTGAGGAAAAAACGCACTATCATTGTTACACCCTGTATACAATGATATTTACCTGTTTAGCAATAATATTATAACATCGATATTTTTGAAAAATAAAGCTATAATATTCTAAAAAAGTCACTAAAATCGGACAACAGGTTTAGGAAATACGAGACATAAAAAATGTCCCATTTTTAAGGTGGTGCGTTAATTTTGATGCTTAGTGTAGTATAGTCGAAACGGAAATCGGTCAGAATGCGTAACAAAGTGGCGGTATCAACGTTTGGTACAACAATATGTTCGAGAAGCCGCTTTAAAGATATTTTAGCATACCATTAATCATAGTACATTAGTGATTTTAGAACAGTAAACATTCGGATATTAGTACAGTTAAAATAATTAGACGATAATAGTATTACTCAAGAGAAATACAACTTTTTTGCTTTTAAGGACAAAAAAAAGCAAAATCATTAGCGGAACCGAATTCAAAATTATTCTGCACTTCATTTGAAAAATTATTTGGTTAAAACATTTCATTTTTGTGTAAAAAAATATATTAATTTGTCTGGACTAAATTACGGTTCTGTTGATATCCTAGAAGGCCTTGGTGTTCACACAATGTTGCCAAATTGAATTTTGTTATATTCGGTTTAAATTTTCTAGTTCTAGCCAATTTTTGGGGTTGCTAAACACGAATACATAGAATATTCCGAGAAATTTTATGCACTCTATTTCTGTATTTTCACCCATGCGCCATCCTGAACACAATGCAAAATGTTGCAAGTCTATGGGTGCTATATTTTTTAAAAATTGCTTTATTTTTCCTTAAATGCCCTGGTCTACTTACTATATGCACTCGAACATCTTATTTTTCATTCTATATAAAAAAATTATTACTCCCTGTGAAAAGTTGTCGACGTGAAGAAAAAATTGCTCGAAAAATTGAACAAATATTAAAAGGAAAAAACTCATTACATACCGCTGATGGACGTTCGAAAAGAAACGTAAATTATTACAGTTCTTATATGGAAAACGTTTTTATTGACACAATTATTGTATAAGTCGAATAAAAAATTAAAGTGTTGTGACACAACCAACCGTTTTTCAAAATCAACGAGTTGCACAGGAAATGCGTTATTATTATTATCGTTTGTTTTGACTATAAATTCAAAGTGACAGCCTTGCATGTCCGTAAAACAATTTGTCTTTTTACAAATGATATGTCATGTAAAACGTTTCGAATCAGATAACCATCGCAATTTTATCTATATTAGGAAAATTTTATGACAATACGTGTATCTGTTTTTAGAGGTATTAAATAAATGTTTACCAAAGACGAAGCTCATCGTAATAGTCTAAGAGCTAGCAACGTTTTCGAGAAAGAATTTTAAGAAAGCTGGTTCTTTAATATATTATTCGATTATTCCTTATGCTAGCTCAAACAGCATACCGACCATCTGGCTGCAGATACAGGTTGCGTTCATTACTGCGCAGCACACCTGTATAGTGGCTCGGAAATCCCTTAGAAAATTTAAACCGAATATAACAAAATCCAGTTTGGCAACATTGTATGAATACCAAGTCCTCTGATATCAATAGAACCGTAATTTAGACTAGATGCATTAATGTATTTTTTTACCAACAAAAAATGAGATATTTTAAACAAATAGCGTTTCAAAAATAATGTGCAGAATAATGTTGAATTCGGTTCTGCTGATGATATTGCTTTTTTGTCCTTAAAAGTACAAAAAAGTTTAATTTATCATGCTTAATATTGTATCCTTAAACTGTACTAATAGTAAGTTGACTACTAATGACTAATTTTTATGATTAATGGGATGTTAAAATATCGGAAAGCTCTTATCTTCAAAGTGATGTATCGAATTTCTTAAACATTTATACCAAACATTGATACGGCGACTCCTTAAAGTTCCGTTTCTATTTTACAGGTAAATAATATATTGAATTTAAAATTATTTTAGGAAGATCGTTTTTTATAATTACTTTTTAAACATTATTAGAAATATGAATTTATAGAAAAAAAATTATCTTCTTAAAATAATTTTAAATTCAATATACACACACCGGCAAAATTGTCCGATTTGAGTGATTCTTTTAGTATGTTATAGCCTTATTCTTTAAGAATATCGGTATAATAATACTGTTGCTAGACAGGTAAATGTCATTTTATACCGGGTGTAACAATCATACTGTGTTTTTTTCTTAAAGTTCGGAACACCCTGTGGAATATTTTAGCATATATAAAATATTAAAATTAAAACTCTTTTTTGATTCATTTGCTTATATTGGAAAATAAAAAAGTTATGTGCTTTAACAACTAGCCATGTTTTTTATCAATAAATCCTCATGGTATACTAAATTTGCAGTTACTCGAGCGTTATGTGGATCTATTGGATTGTGAAGAGTGGGTGCTAAAACCAAAAAAAGTTAAGTTTTCCATAAAGTGTGGGACTCTCCATTTTTTAATTTAGTTTTCCATTTCCACCAATCGTTTTTTCCGATTTTATAGCGCCAAAAATGTGTCGAATAAAAGTTGCTTATTTTTACGTCAAGGATCCAAATCTGCAATAAAAATTGGGGGCTCCTATTTAAGATTTTAAAGTAAACCCCACCCCACCTCCGTGGGGGTCGTGTTTGGTGCCATTCGGTACATTTTTGAAAAATATTGAATAGGTGTATTTTGCAGTTTTACGTCCGATGTTCATTTCGCGAAATATCGCAGGGTTCGTATTTAAAATTTTTAATTAACCCCTCACCCCTCTCCGTGGGGTGTCACGAGCCCCCACGGAGGTGGGGTGGGGGATTTAATTTAAAATCTTAAATAGGAGCCCCCTTTTTTATTGCAGATTTGGATTCTTTACGTAAAAAATAAGCAACTTTTATTCGACACATTTTTTAGAATTATGGATAGATAGCGTTATAATCGGAGAAAAATGATTGTTTCAAATGGAAAATTAAATTAAAAAATGAAAAGTACCCCACTTTATGGAAAACTTAACTTAAACTTTTTCTGATTTTAGCACATACTCTTCACAATCCAATAGGTTCCCATAACGCTCGAGTAACTGCAAATTTAGTATACTTTCCTCCCCTACTATGAGGATTTATTGATGAAAAACATGGATAGTTGTTAACGCACATAACTTTCTGAAGTTATACTTCTTTAGGCGCGATTGAGAGTAAAATTTCATAATACTGCGCGCATGCGCACACAGACAGTATGGCGTTTAGTTGCTAAATCTTTCTAGTTATATATAAATATATCAGTGCAAGAAAAGGTGTGAAAAAAATATATTAGTGTTTTTATTTTGTCTGTTTGTTACCGTGAATTGTCATTAGCTACGTCCGAACCGATACAGACACAGTCGTCGTAGTGTATTTGGTATAGCATTCGGCCAGAGATCGAGAGGTCTTGAGTTCGAACCCAGTGCAATCCTATACCTTTTTTTAATTTTTTTGAAAGTGGTAAGCACAAAATTAGTTTGGTGTTTAAAAAAAAATTAAAACAAACTGTTTAAAGTATATTTATTTTTAAGAAATCATATAATAGAAGTATAACTTCTAACGTGCGTACAAAGTACACACACACATTCTTTTTTAATTATCTCACATAAGTAAATGAATCAAAAAGGAAAATGTTAAGAAAGACTAGGTCTACAATCGAGTATTAATTTTAATATTTTACATATGCTAGAATATTCCACAGGGTGTTCCAAACTTTAAGAAAAAAACACAGTATGATTGGTACACCCGGTATAAAATGATATTTACCTGTCTAGCAACAATATTATTACAACGATATTCTTAAATAATAAGGCTATAACATACTAAAAAAATCACTTAAATCGGACCACTGGTTTATGAAATTCGAGACATCAAACATGTCCCATTTTTAAGGTGGTCGGCTAATTTTGCCGGTGTGTGTATACCTGGACAGGTGTGGTGCGCAGTAATAAACACAACTTGTATCAGCAGCCAGATGACCTGTACGCTGTTTGCGGCAGCATAGGGCTATAAAAGAGCTAGTTTCCTAAAAATTATTTCTCGTAAACGTTGCTAGCTCTTAGACTAATACGTGTAGCTGTTTTTAGAGGTAAATAAATGTTTATCCTCATTACGATGAAAAACAACTACATAATCGTTGCATTTGCATCGGAGACGATGTGATAAACGTCGAAAAAATCATGTGACTTAACTCTATTGTGTTTGGATGTTATTGCGAAATAGATAAATATATTATTTTGTAACAAAGTACTTTTATTTAGATATATAATATTATCTACTCGAACACATGTGTTTGTTTTGCTCATGTCGTAAATAAAAATAAGGTATACACTACTACTACTACAATTATTGTTCAGGAATATTTCAATCTATATTGTTCAGTATAATTGTACAGAATATATTTAGGAAAATATGATTAAATAGGATTAAAATCCCAACATAAATTAAACATGACCTCCATCCCCACCTCCTGGTGGTGGGGTTGTGATCAGCTTTGAAATATTATTCCTTTGAAGCAATCCTCATTTTTGAGTGCAGATTTGGATTCCTTAGAAATAATTAACTTGCATTGGGGGACATTGGGTGGAATGCATTTCTACTTTGTAGCATTTTCTTTTACATAAAAGTATGTGCTTTTGTTGAGAAGAACATACTACACAACAGAAGTACCTACCTACTCTACTACTGACCTGAAGTGTCTACTACTAGTACTAAGTACTACTAAGCGTAGCGCCGGTCGTGTGCGCATCACACAAATCGTGTTGGAACTTGGAACTAGTTTTCTATGTGCTTGTGATTTGTGAATTCACATTTTTACGTAAGTACCTAATTATTAGAATTGTACAGGAGTAAAAATGCGTGATTCAGAATTCGAAGTGACAAAAAGTCATGCGAGGATAAAAATGAACAATTGTTGTTGACCCTAATTAAGAATGAAAAAAGCTGCTGCCTTCAATGAAATAATGGAAAGAAACCTAGATTCAAAACAGATTTTAAAAACAGAAAATAAAACAAAAAACACCTAATCCGCAGTAGTTCATTCACCAACTTCACCTAAACTGAAACAAATACTATTGAACTAGCAAATACATACTTTAAAAGCGTAGTAAATTCTATGTATCTGGGAACTATCTGGGAAAATGTACTTTAGGAAAATTGTGGAAAGAGACTAAAATCTCAACCACCACCTCCACACCCTGGGAGGTCACACAGGGAAACTCACATTTTTTCTTGCAGTTTGGGATTCTGTAAATAATTTATAAAATACTGTATTCACTACAACAAAAATGAAAATTCGTTTGAGCACTTCTGATCAGGGTCTACTTTTTGAAGTTATACTTCTTTAGGCACGAAGGGTGAATTTTTATATTCCCTGGCGCATGCGCACACCGACAGTATGGTATTAGTCGCTACATCTTTTAAGTTATATAGCTCAAATAAGGTGTGCGTGAAAAGAATATATTATTTAAGGTAATACAGTAGCGATCAACAGGTAGCCAAAACGCGTTCCAAGATTGCGGCTGTAATTTTGAATATTTTTTCGAGATATTTGGCACACGTATTCGTAATACAATAAAGAATGGCGGTACAGAGCTCAATTTGAAAAATATATTAATATGTGGAAATTACTCTGTAATTAAATACAATATTAAAAAAACGAGCCTGTACCGCCATTAAGAAGAACAAAAAAATACACTTTCTTCAAATAAACTTTTTTATCTGATGCCTAGATTTTGTGTCACTTTGGAACTACTAATAAAATAAAAAATTTTAGTAGTTCCAAAATGACACAAAATCTAGGCATCGGATAAAAAAATTTATTTGAAGAAAGTGTATTTTTTTGTTCTTCTTAATGGCGGTACAAGCTCGTTTTTTTAATATTGTATTTAATTACAGAGTAATTTCCACATATTAATATATTTTTCAAATTGGGCTCTGTACCGCCATTCTTTATTATATTACGAATACGTGTGCCAAATATCTCGAAAAAATATTCAAAATTACAGCCGCAATCTTGGAACGCGTTTTCGCTACCTGTTGATCGCTACTGTTTCCTCTTAATGTTTTTTGTAAATATATTTACTATAATTTTTGTCTGTAGATTTGTCTTCCTCCTTATAAGTATTATTGAAAATGTTTATTTTCAATTAATGTATCTGTCACCGTGATTGTAATTATGTCCGAGAAATGATCGACTGAATACAAAAGCGGTGGTAGCTTATCGGTAGAGCATTCGCCTAGGGATCGAGAGGTCCCCTGTTCGAATTCTGACAAAGTCATATCCTTTTTTTTTTAATTTTTGGTATTCTTTTTGTTCTTTCTAAAATTAGTTTAATATTTAAATACAATACAAAAAAACTGTTTATAGTAGATAGGTATATTGATTTCGTTGAAATCATAGTATGAAGTTAGATTATATTATAATAGAAGTATAACTTCTTACGTGCGTACAAAGTATACACACATTCTTTTTTTTTGTAATTACGACGCCATCTATCGCAAATCAAAAAAAATCAGATAAAACTTGCTTTACTTTTTCAGCAAAATCCGAATTTTCTATATTCATATAGGTACATTTTATCTGCATGAATACACTGGTGCGTAAGGATTACTAATTTGGCTCCTATATTCCTATTAAGTTCTCAAAGCATACCATAGTCGAGAGGTTTTACACATCGAATATATCTCAATCACTTTCTCCTTATTCAATCTAAAAATAAACATCGAAACAAGGGGAAGCAGGAACATCATTTCATTAAGTGACATCACCTTGGTATACAGTATGTCCCAAACTGACGCAGAATTTTTTGTCAATGTAGTAGTACATACTCTCAATGTAAGTTTTAAGTCAAAATTATTTTGTAATCTCAACAAAATAGCTATTTCACTATAAAACACGGAAAACTTTTGTTTTCTATACTTCCACAAAATTTATTATTTACAACTATGTGACTACAGCTGTTTCGGCAGAGTGCCTTTCTCAAGTGATATAATTTACAATGTGTTTGCCTTTTTAAGTCTCCAACTGAAGAGGTTGAGGAGTGGGGAGCTGTTTGTCTCGAGTTGGTCATTCAGAATTATATCTGTATTTTTCAGTTTATTAATTTCCATAGATTCTAAAAAAGATAGCTTAAGGCCTTTATTTTGGATATGCAGAATTTTAAACTCTTCATTGAAAGAATGATTATGATCTAGAAGGTGAAGTGCGTATGCAGAAGTGTCTGTTTTTCTATTGTTGAAAGCCCTTTTGTGTTCTGCTATCCGTTTGTCAAAAGTTCTGCCAGTTTGACCGATGTACGTTTTCGGACAGTCACCACAAGTTAGTTTGTACACACCACTCTGTAGTTGCTTTCTCTTTCGGCTTTTATTGTTCTTAATAGGTATATTTGCTAATATATTAAGAACAATAAAAGCCGAAAGAGAAAGCAACTACAGAGTGGTGTGTACAAACTAACTTGTGGTGACTGTCCGAAAACGTACTTCGGTCAAACTGGCAGAACTTTTGACAAACGGATAGCAGAACACAAAAGGGGTTTCAACAATAGAAAAACAGACACTTCTACATACGCACTTCACCTTCTAGATCAGCGGTGCTCAAAAGGTCGATCGCGATCGACCGGTCGATCGCCAAAGTTTTTGAAGTCGATCGCGATTCACTGATAAAAATACAAATGGGAAAAGATGGGGACTCCTGACTGTCACCACACTTGCTGACTCATTTGTCAACAAATTGAAATTATTGATTGACCAAAGGAAGAGAAAGGAGTTAAACAACATTCCATTGATGAAAAAAAGGTAACCGCTCATTTGAATTATGTTTATTATGAGATGAAGCTGCAAGCAGTTCGTAGCGACTTTGAAAGAAGCTTCGCTAATTTTTAAAAACTGACAGATATTGTAACATTCATGTTATCCATTTTCTTGTGAATAGGTGGAAAAAATTGCCACTGAAATATCCGTTACTTTCAATATGGAGATCATGTCCGTCGAAAATGAGGTACTGAAAATAAAAGTCCAAAACGACCGATACGAAATTTTGGTCTTTCATATCCCCTGACAAATATCCCTCGTTGAGGCAAGTAGCTCTTCAGCTCATAGCATTTTTTTATCAACGTACTTGTGTGAGAGTCTGCATTTTCCCAAATGAAGTTGGTAAAATTAAAGTGTCGTAATCGGCATACTGACGAACATCTCTCAACTCGCTTGCTTTTGGCAATTACGTACCATCATATATATGAAAAACTTGTGGATGATATGAAGTGCCATGCATCAACATCCAAAAAAATTAAGATGAAAAACATTGCTGTAATTACAACTCTATGTAGTTACAACTTTTTATCAAATAGAAATGTGCAATAAAGATTTTTATTTTCAAAATTGCTTTTTTTCCTAGCAGTCGACCGCTAGACGCTTATTATTTACAACTATGTGACTACTGATCACAACTATGTGATCACGTTTATTTGAAAATAGAGAGTACAAAGAAGTTTTCTGGTAAGCTTTAGATCAAAATGTTTTATAGAAAAAAAAAATAGTGCAACTTTTAATGTCGACATTAGAAATCCCCAATATAACGCTTATTTTTTGAGGGACAGACAATCTAGGTCTAATTTCTCACCTTTAGTACTATCCTTGGATTATAAGCTTTCATTTGACACCTCATTTGTCATTCTACCTAGTATAATGACGGAGAAGTAAACGTTCTTATTCTATTATTCTTGTAGGTACATTTAACATTGATTGAAATTATGAAAGAAATGGCATGGCAACACTGTGACGCACAAACATAAGATTCAGCTGTGCGTTACATAGGGTGCACTAATATCCAAGATGTCCAAAATTTTTGATTTAAGATCCTTGGACTAGGACCGAACTCTCTATTTAAAAACCGGCGCGGATCGGAGCGAGATCTTCCATTGAGAAGTCGAGGCTGATACCGACTAGGTATGTAACCCCCTTCCGACTTGGCTAGTGACTGGTACGGTCAGTCAGTGCCGTGGTAATTTTAGTATGGAGTGGTCTAACGACGTTGTGTTGGAATTTTGATCAATACATGAATTAACCAACTTACTACTAAAATTTCTATCACCAACACTGGTGGTGCTCTTTTCTTTTCACTATAAAAAAGGGACACGCGTAGTTCAAATTTAATAATAATAAAGTGAACAAGTGCTTGTATTGAAAGTCGCCATTACGTCAACATTTGCATCGTACTAAGGCAAATCACAAAAACGAAATCACGAGACACACTGTGTACACAGCGTTAAGTTGAATTCCTGAAATACTCGACCCCTGCGAGTTCTTCATTTGTTATATGTTTAGTCGTACCTCTGCGTTAGTCATCTGTTCAGTTAAAAGGCAGCTAACCTGATAGAGGAGCAGCTGTTCTTTTTAGTTTCGGGGCCACGGCACACGAACGGTGTGTTTCATGACAGGTGAAAGACCTTCTACGTTACTATACGATGATGAGAAGGCAACGTTTATGTACTCATGTACAATAAACTATATACACCGTAGAAGTAAAAACAAGAGGTGCAGACCTTCATGTTGTGATGGTGGCTTTAAAAGCCACTTTGAAAATACGTCATGCGTTACGTTTGGGGTTAAAGGCCAGGAATCATAACATGGATCCGCTTAAAGGCACTAATGTTCTTATAGTATGTGAGATCTTTTAATACCTAAGCTAACGAATTTTTATTAATTCATTTAATTATAAAAATAAGATAGTGTATTTTGAAGACAAACCCCAAAAAAGTTCTCTTGTGATTTTTTTCTAAAATTGATGGTTGTCGAGTTATACGCGATTTAAAATTGAAAAATGCGAAAATAGCTATTTTCAAGGCTTAATAACTAAGCCTATCGCGTAAAGACTTTTTTGCTCAGAATGACCAAAATTATCTAAAAAAATTTTGTTAGAAATGAAAAAATCATTTTTGTGAATTTGTTTAAAAAAAATTGTTTAAACAATTTTTCGACCACGGCACCGCCAGGCACCCTGTGGATTTGTTATAAGGACCTCTTTTTGAATAAGTTTGTGCAAAAATATCGAATCGGAATAATTTCGCTAACGGGGGCGACGATACAGTCCCGTCTATGTTAGGTCCTAGTTATTCTGAATGAGATGATACTTACACATGTTATTTTCAAACAAGTAAACATATTTATCCCACTCATATGATAAAATAAAAAATACCGAAGTACTTTATCTCACACGACGAACTTGGCCTTATTTCTTTCAGCAAACGAGCATAAACACATGTTTTCGATTTTTATTACATTTATACGTTAACCTAAATAACTACAGTTAACTATAAGCCGCAGTTTTATGACCATTTGTGTGGTATACTATCTGAATATTTGCTATTGTCAATGTCAATATCCGTTTCGCGCTAGAAGTTGCAAATTAACAACATATTTCTGCATTTCTGGAGTAACGGAATAATGTATTACATGACGAGTTGGGGGAGTCTATTAGCAAAAGTGGACAAAATTAAAACACCACAAACAAAACAAGTTATTGGGTAAAGAATTAAACTCACACGCTTAGGATTGTGAGATCACAACGATATCATGGTTAAGGTTGTAGCGTTTTCATTTTCTGGTAATGACTGCCCCTAAAATTTTGATTGTGCTACCAACATATGCCTAAAAACGACCTCGTAGAATGTTTAGCCTAGTAAAAAAGTAGAGTACTTCTGCCGTGTAACCCATAGCACTTTAGTATTAAACACAGACTTTAAACTTTTAAACTTTCTTTCTCGAACTACCTATTAAAAATGTTTATATTAACATTTAGTAAGTTGTCTGGCTATAGGGTATAAAATAGTCAGATGCCAAGGATTGAGGCATATTAATACATGCAGTATAAGGCGGAAGATGTTAAGTAATTATTCTCTTAAATACAGATTCTTTTTAAATTTTTTTTTGTCCCTTTTTGTTTGATCATAAAATATGGGAGATATAGAAGGACTTTATCTTTCTAGAGTTCCATGCGGGGACTACGTTCAACCTCGTAGAATGTTTAGCCTAGTAAAAAAGTAGAGTACTTCTGCCCTGTAACCCATAGCACTTTAGTATTAAACACAGACGCACTTTGTTTCTCGAACTACCTATTAAAAATGTTTATATTAACATTTAGTAAGTTATTTGGCTATAGGGTATAAAATAGTAAGATGCCAAGGATTGAGGCATATTAATACATGCAGTATAAGGCGGAAGATGTTAAGTAATTATTCTCTTAAATACAGATTCTTTTTAAATTTTTTTTTAAAAAAAAAAAAAAAAAAAATCAATGGGAAAATCCCAATAGTTGGCTGTATACCATAGTTTAAAAAACCAATACAGAAGTAAAAACTTCGAGATGTATTCTGGTATAAAATCGTTTATTTAAAAACTATAAAATGTCATCGAATGCAGAACGTTTTCGTTCTAAACAGAACATCTTCAGTGCCTAGAATGAAGTATTTCCACGTTAGATTAAAGCAAAAGGTTTAAAATGTGACTGTTAAAATGAAAAATGTGGGAATACTTACATCCTACCGAGTATTTTGAAACTAGCACACCGTAAATAGTGTTAACATCATCATATATGGTTTACATAATGTAATATGTTAAAATGTTATGACTACAAGTCGATGTTAATGGATAAAGTGGAACACATGCTAAAAGGGTGCCATGGTTCCCTGCTCGAAGATACTAGGTACTTGCCAATTCAATGGGCACAGACCAACTGAGAAATTGTGAAGTGGATATACAATTTGACAAGGGTGACATGACATGACAAGATAAAGCCAATTTTTGGTTAAAGTTTCATTTGATTTTGGATTTTTTAATAAAATGCCAAGGTTTGTCTGCAAAAATAATTTAAATTATTTGAATAATAAAATATACTGTAAAGTTTAAATTAGCAACTCTCTATTCCAGAATAACTTATAGATTCATTAAATTTAATGCAGATATATTACGTGGTTTAAGTTGTGACGTCATCGGATGTGAAATGACGAGATGAAAGTTGAGTTTGTTGAAACAAGGAAATACACTACATAATAAGATAATTAGACTTGCATGGAAAAACAAAGCTAAACAAGCCGAGAAAACCAGGATTTAATAGTGTTTTTATGTGATGAAATGTTGGTTGCCTAAAAAGGCAAGCAGACAACAGGTTGAATGTAAACGGTAGAATATTGCAAGAAAACAGTATATATACAAAAGGTGGCTATTTATTGTGTTAAATTTATTATTATACTATTGTAATGAATAATTATGTCTGTTAAAAGTTGGAAAATAGTTGTTAAAAAATTAAATAACTAAAGATTACTGTTAGTGAGGTAGATATATGTGTGACGGATATGATTGTATATAGTATTGTGAAATGAATGAGAGTATGTAATAATATAATAAAATTAAACTATGTGACCTAAAGTCTAATTCATCTTTATGTAGTTTTGAAAGGACTGAATGAATTGAAAGTAATGTATCTTGATATTCCACCAACGTGGAATAGTGAATAAAATAATTAGAATGAGAGCTACCAATATAGGTCAAATTGTGTGTTGGTGTCAGTATGTAAAGAAGAATCTAAATTGAATGAGTATATGAAATAGAAAAGTATGAGATTGATTTCTATTGGTGATAGTGGAGTGAACAGACTGAACTAAATGAAATATATTTAAGTGCACAAACTTTATGAACGTATGTGATTGTAACTGAAATCAAACAAATGAAAAATGTGAAAAATTTTTTTATTTTAAATTGGGATAAATGGATATTGGAAGTTGCCTGATACGAATGGAAATGAAAAGATAGATGAAAAAAGAAGAATAGTGAATGCAATAAAACTTAAATGTTATAATCTGAAAGAAGTTTGACTGAATGGGTCGTAATGGATATAGGTGTGCAGTATCCTATTGTTAAGTAAAGTCTAAGAATCTAAAAAGAAAGAAGTGACAGAATGTTACTAAGTAAGGAAAGTGATATATATGACAGACCAGAGAGATTGGATGTATGGTGTTATTTATTATTGTAAGCGGAGATGAGAAAAAAAAAAAAAAAATGAGTAAGTAACATAACAGGCAACAGGATAAGGGAGTGTGAAGAACATTCCAAAGAGACAATAAACCAGACCGATTTAAGGATTAATAATAATAAGAGGCATTTAAATAAATTATGAAAGAAGTGGTGAGATGAGATATAGAGGACCTGAAAAAGAGACAGAGACACAAGGTCAGACCAGAAATGAATAGGAGTGGAGGAAAATATGAAGGATAGGAAAATAGAAGAATCAAAACTGTGTTAGGGATGGGATGGTGGGGGAGGCAGCCATGAAGTTGAAAAGAAATGCAAGTTGAGATGTGTGTTAATGGGTGATTAGTATGGAAAGAGAAGACTGTTAAACTAGTGGGGTAGTGGAAAAAGAGGGGGGGAGGGGGAAATGGAGAATAGGAGTATAGGGGAAGGGGGGTGAGAGGAATAATGAGAGAAAACTAGGGTTGGATTAAGGGAATAGTTGTCGATGGATAGGAGTGAAAGGACGATTTAAAGTTGTTTGACGATTAACGCAATTGGGGCTGGTCCTCATGTCTCTGGAAATCTCGAAATTTTTTTTTGTCCCTTTTTGTTTGATCATAAAATATGGGAGATATAGAAGGAATTTATCTTTCTAGAGTTCCATGCGGGGACTACGTTCAACCTCGTAGAATGTTTAGCCTAGTAAAAAAGTAGAGTACTTTTGCCCTGTAACCCATAGCACTTTAGTATTAAACACAGACGCACTTTGTTTCTCAAACTACCTATTAAAAATGTTTATATTAACATTTAGTAAGTTATTTGGCTATAGGGTATAAAATAGTAAGATGCCAAGGATTGAGGCATATTAATACATGCAGTATAAGGCGGAAGATGTTAAGTAATTATTCTCTTAAATACAGATTCTTTTTAATTTTTTTTTGTCCCTTTTTGTTTGATCATAAAATATGGGAGATATAGAAGGAATTTATCTTTCTAGAGTTCCATGCGGGGACTACGTTCAGTTAAAAATGGTAAATGTTGCTGCAACTGTTACTGCAAGCTATGAATGCTTCTTTCCCCCGCGTTTCCATGATCATCTATGAGACATTCGTTATTTCAATTTGTAGTTATAGTTATAGATTTATTATTGCATCTCTCAAATTTCGTCATCTCTTCTTGAGCTGGTTGTGGGGTAAACTGAGTAGCTCTACACTACATCCGATACAGCTGGTCTCAAGCCTGGAAAAAAAAGGAAGGGTAGAGGAGTAACACCTCTACAAAAGACCAGAGTTCAGCTGCCTTGGCTGATAGCACTCTTGTCCAACTTTGTACAGGAGATTCACAATACAATCATAAACTGAGGAAAACCTAAAAAGAAAAAGAATTACTCTGGGAGGTAACACTAAACGGGGATTTTATTGCCACGGCCAACAAAGATGAGATTGTGAGAAAATTTTTACAGAAATTAAATCATATACATGCTGGGTGTTTTTAAGAAAAATACTAATTTTTTCCATAATATGGCTTTATGTTAGAAAGTACTGCCAATATAATTATGAAGTGGATCAAATTGGCCAAATAAAATTTGATACATAGAATAAATTCCTTCAAAAGATCAATGAAACGATTAATGCTCCAAATATAGATTAGAAAGTGCAAAAATCTTTTAGATTAGTCAAAAACCTATTCAGGATATTTATTAAAGTATCTATTGTGAGGCACATCATTTGTTTTAATCCCCCTTATTGTATATAGTGGCGTTTCTACCATTTTAACCCTTCTGATTTGACCGTAAATCTTCTTTGTTGATCGAAGCCCTAAATAAACATCATTTATATTCTAAAGAGATATATCTATTCCATTTAATTTGTTCCTTCCAATATACATATACAGAGAGGATTAAAATTATGGAATAAAGTCATTTTTTCGACAATAGGCTACTTAGGAGAAAAATCCCGAGACGGTCGATTTTTATTTTTAAATTATGATTTTTTGGAATATACATCACATTAATAACGTTATCGTCGCCAATCATGGATTACTTCATCACGCCCAGATGACGTCAGTAGTATGATATACTTATATGCCAAAAAAATCATAATTTAAAAATACAAATCGACCTGTTTTGGGATTTATTATCGCCCATTCTCGAAAAATTGAATATATTCCATAATTTTGCCTCTCACTCTATATAGCACTTACAATTGTCATTTTATGTAAGTTTAGGTTGCTCATTCATCCAAATTCCTTTGCAACTTGTCATATAATGTCGGTTCACTAAACTCAGACACAACCGGCTAGTGATTTTAGTAGGTAACTCTTTTGTTTTTTGCCAATTTTGCCAAAATTGGCGAAATTACTATCTATTTAGTAATTATTAACTATTTCGTAATTATTTTTTTGCAAATTTTACCAAAATTGGCAAAATTTCTTACTAAAATCACTAGCTAGTTGTGTCTGAGTTTAGCGAACCGACTATACCAGGTGGTGAATAGGAAAACGGGCCATAGGAAACTCAATGTAAAATTCTAAATTGTTGAATTCCTGCTTCCCTAATTATTTTACATCAAAAGTCATGAGAAACTATTTGTAGAGGATTAAAATCTGTATTAAAAACAAAAGTTAAAATTGTTCTACGATTTAAACAAAGTCCAAAATTTTGAAAAATAGAATACATTTGCCATACCTAAGTAAGTGCGTAAAAGTAAGGCCACATGTTACTATTTCTGACAGTACGCAAACTATTGACTGAATAAAACATCTTTATTATTACTACTTTCTCCTCAACTGAGGACATCTTTTCGACTTTATTGTTTTTAAACAATAAAAACGATAAAATAAAAATACTGACAGTTCAAAATATTGTTAATATAATAATTTCATTGTGACCGAAGGCAACCTTATACACATTCTCGCACTGTGTGTGGCCTAAATTTGGCAAATACTTTGATAAAATTTATTATATTTTACAACATTTTGGAATGTGTTTAATTCGTAGAACAATTTTAACAATTGTTTTCAATAAAGATTTCAATCCTCTACAAATAGTTTCTCATGTCTTTTGATGTAGAATAATTAGGGAAGCAGGAATTCAACAGTTTAGAATTTTACATTGAGTT
Source organism: Diabrotica virgifera virgifera (assembly GCF_917563875.1). NCBI lineage: Eukaryota > Metazoa > Arthropoda > Insecta > Coleoptera > Chrysomelidae > Diabrotica > Diabrotica virgifera. The sequence continues at coordinate 16,428,727 of NC_065445.1, read as the reverse complement.
TCCTATGGCCCGTTTTCCAATTCACCACCCTGTATGTATTTTATTTACTGTTTCTTTAATTTAAAATTATAAGAGAACCCTAATATATTGTAATACGCGTATCATTTCGAATCCCTGGCCGTTTTTCTTCTTTTTTATGCCCCGTACAAATTTTTACTGCTCTCCAAAAATTTATCCAAGAGCCAGAATATAAAAAAGTTGGATATTCTGACTTTATTGCCAAAAACACAACTTCGACTCTTTTTCGTATCTCTCGGGAACCGTATCTCTAACCCGAATCTGTGCTGTTAACAGGCTAACAAATGTTACCAAGTTGTTTATGATGGATGTTGTACTTGATTTTATGTAGTTTTCATTTTTTTTATTTCAGTACATTCGCAACGCGAAAGAAAAATTGCTGATTCCAATAAAAAGTTCCAGGCAATAAAAACGTATATATGTAATGTTCTAAATTTTAATTAAAATCCAAAATAGCGTAATTTCAAGCAAGAACATAATAAAATATAATCCAAAAAATAAGAGGAAACTTGAACAATATTTGTTCAAAAGAAATGGTCAAAAGAATGTCTTGAAATGGTCAATTTTTCTAGCAATATTTTCTTGAGACAGACAAAAAATCTTACTATTTCTTTCTTTCTTTTAAATATGCCATAGAACAAACAATTAATCTCTATTGCTAATATTTATCGATTTTCACAAAGCCTTCAACACACTTAAACTAAGCAAAATAATACAGGCGCTTAAAGAACGCAGGCAAGATTATAGGTATACAAAATTATTATACAATATATACCTACAGGCAACAACGAATGTCAAATTACATACTAATAGTAATCGCATAAAAATAGAACAAGGGGTTAGACAAGGAGATTCAATGTCACCTAAATTTTTTAATAAGTTGCTGGAATAAGCTTTTAAGAATTTGGTTTGGCTAAAAAAGGGAATTAAAATAGATGATGAATATTATCTAAACAACTTACGATTCGCCAATGAAAGTAGCTAACGATCTAGGAATGCTAAGATAGATGGTAATTGGTACCCAACCAGAATATCAGTAATTGGTGGGCAAGAAATAGAACTCGTAGATAAATAATATAAATATGTACCTATTATAGGACATGAATTATGATTGGTAGGGATAATCAGATCCATGAACTGAAGAGAAGAATCGGTCTTGGGTGGGCAGAATATGCAAAACTGAAAGAAAAGTACCTATTTGATCATTGCGTCCTCCCAGTGTTAATGCGGAGCAGAAACACTTGCCTTAATAAAGCCTCGGCTACCAAACATAGTCACACAAAGAAAAATGGAGCGATCCATGTTTAGGAATAACTGCGAGAAAATAAAATACGAAGAGATCGGAGAAGAACCAAGGTGACTGACTTCATCAAAAGGATAGCTAGACTAAAATGGAAATGGGCAGGACACATAGCTAGAATGACAGATGGGCGATGGACAAAGAGGTTGTTGAGGGAAGCTAGACAAATAATCCCCGACAAAAAATCCACACAAATTATCCCCGGACAAAAAATTCCCACAAAAAATCCTTGACAAATAATCCCCACAAATTTTTTTGGACAAAATATCCCCATAAAAAATCCCGGACAAAAAATCCCCACAAATTATCCCTGGACAAAAAATCCCCACAAATTATCCCTGGACAAAAAATCCCCGCACAAAAAATCCCCGGACAAATAATCCCCGGACAAAAAATCCCCACAAAAAATTGCGGACAAATAATCCACATAAATTTTTTTGGACAAAATATCCCCACAAAAAATCCCGTTCAAAAAACCCCAAGAAATATTTGCTGCCGAATAGTTCTTTAAAAGTTTTCCCGAAATTTTACCAAATTTCGAATTCCAATTTCATGCTGAAAACCTCAAAATTTACATGACAAAAGAGTGCGTTTTTTCAAAAATCGTGGAAGATATAGGGAATGAGCTAATCGCGCGTTATGAAAACGCGCGTTAAGCGCCTCTCAAAAGAACGGGGCCTTAGCTCATTCCCCATATCTTCCACGATTTTTGAAAAAACGCACTCTTTTGTCATGTAAATTTTGAGGTTTTCAGCATGAAATTGGAATTCGAAATTTGGTAAAATTTCGGGAAAACTTTTAGAGAACTATTCGGCAGCAAATATTTCTTGGGGTTTTTTGCCCGGGATTTTTTGTGGGGATATTTTGTCCAAAAAAATTTATGTGGATTATTTGTCCGCAATTTTTTGTGGGGATTATTTGTCCGGGGATTTTTTGTGCGGGGATTTTTTGTCCAGGGATAATTTGTGGGGATTTTTTGTCCGGGATTATTTGTCCGGACCCCTGTTGAGGTGGAGGCCAAGAGAAGTGTTAGTCGACCACCTACACGATGGACTGACTGATGATTTAGGTTTAGATTTAAATTTTAAAAACTGGATGGGACCGACGAAAGATATACGGGGTTGGAAATTAGAGGAAGAGGCATTCAGCAGTAGACTTTTGAGGCCGAATGATGATTTAAATATTCTCAAAATAATAGAAGCCGACCACAAATAAGTTCAATACGTTAGCAAGTGCTTCACTACGGGGAGTAAGCTTGTTGCAGATATATCTTAACAAGCTTAGAGCGTATTCCAACGTTAAGTACTGCTTTGGGTCCATGAAGAAGAAATATGGTTCAACCTAACTACTACAGGCTTTTTTATGACAGCAGTTAATATAGGCAGAATAGCAGTCATGTTTTTTTAATGGAATAGACATTTTAGTCATTCAAGCAATCGCAATAGGTTCTACAGTCAGACAGGGTTTATCACTAGCTCAGGGGAGTAATGTGCAGTGTGTGTGTTGAGTAAATGCCTTGTTACTTAGTAAAGTCGACTTCATTGACTTAGCGAAAAGACTCTTATTGAATCAGAAAGTTTGCGGTCCCTATATTACGTAATAACCATCATTGTAGCTTTACCTGATGATGCCTATATACCTTTTCTTATATTGCTCAATTTTATTTTGGAAAACATCTAGAGACACGTAATAAATCGAAGAAATAAGTGCTACCAACAACAGAGCATTAAATATTGTTACCTTGGAAAAAGGAAATCCTTACATTAATCATTCGAATTAGGCATTCAATTCGGAGACGAAATGTTAACGTTAAATTTCCATATAAATCTCGTTCGCTTGACCTGTGACTGTGAACTGAACTCGATTCGATTTAGAATAAGGTAATTCGTCATCAGCGCGTTAAATTCGGCTAAAGCTTACGTGATCAAGAGAGCGTATACTGTATTTCAGAAGTTTCTTGAATAATATACAAGATTTATTTTCCGGAAATACAATCAAACGCACGTTTTACAGGATGTATCGAGCGTTAGAATATTTCAAGTACGAAAATAAATCTCCCTTCGAAAGGATAACAACCTAATTTTGTTTTATTTTTCCTTTTTGGTTGTACTAGGTTTGTTCAATGAGCTTTGCGGTTCGCTAAGAGAGTGTGTTGTTACTAGCCTAATTGTATTTTGTTATGTTGGTATACTCTTCATATTGTTACAAAACTGACTTTTCTATGATCTTTTAGGCACTAATGTTTAGTTTTAGTTGACTTTATTTATTTTTCATAACTTACTTCTAAACAAATGAAAAACACTGAATTTATATCCTTTATTTTACAAACTCCGATATAAATTTATTTATTACACCAAGTCTACTAATTTATCTATACAAAAAAATATAACGCGCCCGTTACATATCAAAGTACACCGACGGTTTCAAATTCACAACTGAACTCTAATTCCAAAATGGTCTATTTATATAGTTATGTACAATTAGTCTACTGATTTCCAGAAACATCGAAAGTTAAATGTTATTTACAGAACAATAAAAAAAGGTTTATATGGCCTTCTAGATACGCCGATTGTAAACAAGTTTCTTTTGTCTAGCCCACAGAAAGGGTCTCACAGCTTGTTTACATGGGCGGTTTGCCAACGTTTGACGCCGCGGTTTACCTGAAAAACCCAACCGCCGCGGTTCGTACACATGAGAGCGATTGACTGGCGGTCTCATTCCTCCTCTAGTAAACTTACAACCGCCGCGATTTGACGACGGAAAGGTTGCATGTGTACGATTTTGAGCGGTTGCATTTGTTTCTATGTTAAACTTGAACCGCGGCGGTTGGGTTTTTCAGGTAAACCGCGGCTTCAAACGTTGGCAAACCGCCCATGTAAACAAAGCGTCAGACAGTTCGCCACCAGAAGCTTCCGGAATTGACAGGGCCGGCCTGACAATATGAACGTGTGTGAAGTTTCATTTCAATCTGTCAATTCACTTTTTGTTTACAAGCCATTTAGTATCGACGGGTCACAGTATTTTTTACAATGGAAACAGAAGTATCGTGCAGTGATTGAATTTTTATTTTTGGAATATTTAAGCAAAGGAAATTTATGAACGAATTTTGAAAGTGTATAAGGACTCTTATATCAGTTAAAAGATTGGCTTGCTAAAAGGGTTGCTGATTATAAATGTGGCCGTACAAGCCTTGAAGGCGATTCACGACAAGGACGTCCAAAACAGCAACAACACCAGAAATCGTAGAAAAAATAGAGGTATTGGAAAATCATCTGGTAACTGCAAGAGATTTAGTAGAAACCCTATGGGAGGTGTAAGCAATATTTTGACTGAATCTTTGGGTTTCAGAAAGCTGGGTTCACAATGGGTGTTAGCATTCGCTAACAACGGAACAAAAACACATTCGAATGCGACTTTTTCAACAATTAGAGCGTTTTCGAAAGGATAAAGTAGATTTTGTGCGTCGATTCATTACTATAGATAAGACTTGGGTTTATCAACATGGTCCTGTATCAATACAAGAGGTTGAGGAGTGGTGTGGACCAGGTTCTTCGGCTCCGAAACGAGTTAGTGTCCAGAAATCGACCAAGAAGGAGATATCATGTTTTTTGCGATGGTTAAAACAAACTCTGGATATTATTGTAACTTTTAAGACCAGCTCAAGGAAAAAAATCGTGAAAAAAGACCCGGTTTCCAGAAGAAAAAATCCGTGAATTAAAGTTCGGATTGTTGGGGCGTTCATTGTTCATCAGATTTGACTCCTAGTGAGTTCCATCTGTTTCAATACCTAAAAAATCCGAGCGTGGAAAGTGGTTTTCATCAAATGATGAGATCATAACAGCTGTAGAAGCGTATTTTGCAGCCCTTCCTGATTCTCACCAGGGACGGAATTTATAAATTAGAATCTCATTGGAACAAGTGTATTGATGTACAGGGAGACTAAACTGAATAATAAAATGTAATTTTAACCATAAAATTGTGTTTTTCTTATCGAAACGCTAAACTTATTGAACAGTTTAGATAGAACAAGACGAAGCAAAACAAAAATCTTTAGTTAAATTTAAAAGGTATCCAAAAATATTACTAATCTAAAATAAAAGTAGCAAATTATAGTATAAGGAGACATAACTCAATAAGTAAAATAACAAATTAGGAAATCTCAAAATCACTTTTTCACATACGACGACCAAGCTTACTCAAAAATTATTTGACAGATTCTTCTGAAATTTTAACCACGTACAATTTATATTTGTCACACATTTGTGACTAAACTTGTCACAACTATAAATTTGTCACAAACTAAAATAACACTATAATTTTAATTTTCTATCCTTTTCAGTTGTTAAACTGCCAAAAATTGCTAAAAATTCAATAATTGTCTTTAAACTTGCTGCCTCTCAATAATTTCTTTATAAAATTTTTTTTCAGATCACATCTAGTTAATACTAGTATACCAGCCGTCAATGTTATGACAGTCACAGAAAATCCGCCATTTTAAATTTTTAAAATGTTGAAAATTAATAAAAAAAACTTTTTTGCATATTTTAAGAGTGCATTTATCAAGCCAAAAAATATAGAAACCTTATATACCATAAAAGGCACACAATAACTTCCAAAATAGTTCTTTCGAAATTGACACAACATTATAAAGGTCCCTTACGAAATTTTTTAGTTACATAATTATTCGTGCACAATTATTATAATAATATACGAGGATAGATTGATATTAAACTAGCCTTTGATAGATGACGCTACTTGATACCGAATTGCTTTCGGTGTTGACATTTAACCAAGACACCGATCGGCCGTCGCCATGGGAAAATTACACGAATTACATGGGAAAAAACTTGTTTTTTCTATCAAAGGCTAGTTTTATATCAATCCACCCTCGTATGCTAATTTTTATTATAATTATTTTCTCCAATTCAGAAAATTTATTTGACATTTTGCAACTATTTGAATCAAGGCAACGCTGCAGAATCGAGTTAGAGTATGATGCATTTCCCGGTATTGAAACTTGGAACGAATACATTCATGTATTATGTGTGTATTGGAATAAAGTAAAAACAGCTGATATTAGAACGAGCAAAAATAATATAATGGTAATAATAATCGTATGGCGCCAGCCTGCTATTACGAACTCTCGCCAAGGTTAGAGTACGCGAGGTTGCCGCATTTCTAGCGAATAAATTTAGCAATAAATTGAAATTACACATTTTTGCAAAACGAAGTGCTTTGTGGTTCTGTTTAAAAACTGTTTAAGAAATAAACTCAATCAGAATATGTGAAGCGCAAATAACTGTAAGATTTACTGAGCGCATGATGAGGCATGAAAAACTTGAAACATACTGAGCCTAAACGTCTTTTATCTTCCACCTTCTTTTTTGAGAACGAATTCGGGAGTAAAAATCGAAGCATCAAACATTATTTATTTAAAAATATTTGTATTACACCAAACAATTGTGCTGTGAAAATCTAAGTAATATCCAGATCATCCAGAGATTTCAAAAAGTGTTAAGGAACATCGTTGATGCTCCTTGGTATATCAGAAATGTAGACCTCTACAAGGACCTTGAGATGGAAGATGTAGATAAAGTTATCAAGAAGATGGCAGAAGATGAAAACCAATAATTGTGCCCATTGTTCATCGTCATTCTGCTGGGACAAAACACTAAGTTTTGTCCCAGCAGATTATTTTTTTTATTTGGTTTTGAGTAAAATTTATAATTTTGGCAACAATACTAGGAAATACACAGATTTGGAACCATAAATATACTAAGATTAGGAAAGGTATCGTCGTTTATATTCTTGATTACTTCTATGTAAATACATACATACATTTTTTATTTTTTGTAATCTTGTCGCCAGAGGATTATTTTTTACTAAAAATATACCAAGTGACGTCACGAACAGCTGATCGCGCCTAACTTTTGTTGTTTCTCTGATTATTTTTAAATTAAATTATATGTATGTATAGTTTGAACTGCGATTTATCTGTGAAAGTAAAATTAACCTTTAAACTTTAATCCTAATTGAACTTCTCTATGTCTTATCCTAATAATTGTTTTTGCCTGTTGATCATGACCTATACTGCGTTTCAAACGTTAGAATCAGTATCGTTGTATATTGCAAATTGCGGAGAAGACCTTCAAAATCTAATGAACAAAATAAAACAGACCTGTGATCAGTATGGACTAGAACTCAACGTTAAGAAAACTAATTTATTGTCGATGCTCTTGCCTCGATATTATTGAAAATATCGATATCGAGAAAAAAAATAAAACGCCACAGTTGTTTAATTATATTTCGTGGAATAGGCATTTAGATAAGTGATCTGCAACCCAATCATCAGCTGTTATAATATTTTACACTTGAGTGCTTGAAATTGAAGCTCTTGAGAGTGACTAAATGACTGATACACTGTTTATATCATGTGGCATTTGTGGCAATATTATGGAAGTAAATGATAATGACGCAAAAATAATTTTCAACAAAAAAAATGAATTGCTATTTATTCCGAATCTCCGGGATTAGTAAGTATTAGTCGTTTCAAAGAAGCATTCAGCCATATTCAATTTTTATAAGAATCTTAAGTTATAAGAAATATTTGTAATATTTTTAGAATAATGCCCATTTGCCAAGCATGCAAAAGTGGGCATAAAGAGCCTACACAGCTCAGATGTATAATTATTCTTTTTATGTCGATATTTTATCGAGTATTGTATCGATATCGTATCGAAATCAATATCAATAAGATATTTTTAGTATTGCCGATATCGATACTCGATACGATACTTCATTGGCATACCCAATACAATACTTAATACTTAAAAAGTATCGATATTGTATCGTATCGTGAAGCTCTACACACTGGATAGAGTAGACAAACTCGTATATCTCGGCAACAATATCAATGAGAGCTGGGATCCAACTGCAGAAATTAAAAGCCGAATAGAACAAGCCCGAGCTGCTTTTGTAAAAATGAGAAACGTACTTTACAGTCATGATCATGATCATAGTATTGACCTTCGAGTTCGAATGACATATTGCTATAAAAAAAATAGTAAATCCTTTATAAAAGGTATATATAAAATTCCTAAAAAGGGCTACATCACAATCACATAACTAGTTTTCGACTGGTTTACCAGTCATCATCAGTGCTTACGTGAAGTTTACATGCTAACCACCAAGATATAGTTTAACAAACATATGTGGGTCAAAGCCATGTATAAGTGGTCCGTTAAGGAAACATCAGTTTAAAAATGCCAATTAGAGCATGGATGTTTAAACTATTTTAAAATAATGCCCCAGGTAACATCTGAGCTGTGGTGTGACTAGATTACATGGTGAAAGTCTGGTAGCAAATGACTACAAAGGTCATTTGCTACTTGAACGTGGTCCTGGTAGAAGAACATCGTGGCTGAAAAATCTAAGGCAATGGTACGGAAAATCGACTACATCGTTATTCAGAGCTGCTGTAAATAAAGTCACGATAGCGAATACGGTAGCCCAATTGAATTGTATCTCGCCCCAATGAATTGTATCACCCGAATGTCATTCTCTAGGGGTGAGCAAGTCTCTCAGGCTGGGTTAAATCACTATGCTTGTTTGCTTGAATACGGTAGCCAACATGATATCGATAACGGTCATGGAACTCGAAGAAGAAGATCTTTCCTTGCATGATACCTAAGTCTTAGTAAATAGACACAGACTACAGAAAATATGAATAATAAGAAGAAAAGAAGATTATGTAATCGGATATGCCTATCGTGGTAGTATCGTTTTAATTTCGAACCATAAATAAATATCCACCCTATAACATACCAATACACTTTACGCCCCGTTTATTATGTTCGTTTCGTCAATTCCAAACATTAACATTCTATATTGGAAATTTCTCTAGAGATTCGTCCATAGAAGCGGATTAGTTTCGATTCGATTGCGAGAAAAAATTGATTGCAAAATCGAAATCTTGGTTAATCTCGCGAATTCAATCAATCGGCTAGACGTAAACAATATTAAAATATTGCGACAAGTTAATTTTCTATTTTGTAATTGACTTCATTGTTTAGAACTGCAAATAGATTGATAAAGGTGAAATTTGAGGTTGAAAACTGAGTCTAGTCATTATTTTTACGAAAGAAATGTAAGTTCGAATGAATAAAAGTCAGAACAACAATTCAATTGTCGAACTTGCCATATAACCATAGGAGGCACAAAGAATCATAATTAGGGTTACCATACGTCCGGAGTTGAAAGACATGTCCGGATTGGCGTCCGGACATGAGAAATGTCCGGATTTTTTTCTTTACTAAAAAAATGTAAAACACTTGGCCCAACGGTGGGAAATTTCATTCTTTATGGTAGTAAATCGACTTTACTACCTAAATAAGCAACCCCAAACACTCATGACAAATGGAAAGAACTATTTGAAGCATTTTCTAAAAGCAACGTTTAATTGTGCCATATGCATTTCGCATATAGGTATGTACAATGTAGACTATGTAGAGGTAGCAGCACAGTCAAATTCACATTTTACATTTTCTACAACCCCTTGGATTATCCCTGTCCGGATTTGGCCGTAGTAAATTATGGTAACCCTAATCATAATATATGAGAACAATATAGTGTCACCTCGTACGATTCAGAAGAAATCTTGTCCAATTTTTCACATGCAAAAAATAAAATTTTATTTTTTACTGTATGAAACCCATAATAATTACAATCCTGAATTTTAAATAATTCTTAAGCCAACCCTGGACAACAGTTAGTACCTAGTTCATCCCTACCTAATTTCATCCTTGCCCCTACATACAATTTGCTAGGAGATTTGTGAAAAAAATATATTTAAACTCTCTCTCTCTCTTGTGTTAGCTCTCGTGGGCAACACATCTATATCAGTTGGACCTTTCTATGGATGCAACTAGTAACTCAAACCTTTCTCTCGGTTCCATTATCGCTTAACAAACGCTTTTTCTCTCTGCGCATATACGACGCTAATCCGATGTAGACAAATCGCGAATCCGCTAAAAACAGTTAAACCTCGTGTGAAACCGGTATATGTGATTGATCGAGACGCGAGTGAACAGTGACTGGGGTAAGTTTTTATAACCTATAATATTGTATGTATTATCATAATCCCTCTCTAAATCCCACTTGAACCACCAACCTATAAACACACAGTGCACTCAACTGAAATTATATTAATTTCATATATGTAGACTTGTTTTTCTTTATATTTTAATTTTTTTATTGATAATCTTTATTTTTGTTCGAAGATTGTTGTAGAATCGTTGTATTGCTTTCACAAGTGTAATATTAATAAATGAACTTTCCAGTATGTACTTGCCATAGTCTACACACATAAATTGTATCATAAGTTCTCGTAAAGTCCACAAATAATAGATTAGTTGATCTATCCCTAGCCCTTCCTTTTTCATTTGAATTTGGGTTTAAACTGTAGATGTGGTCGATGCAAAATTGTCCAACTCGAAATCCTGCTCGCTGTTCCAGTTCAAATGGTTCATATTTTTTTTACTAGGATTTTCGTAAATTTTCCTTGCAATCTACTGAGAGCGCTGGAAACTGAGATGCAGCGGTAGATCTTGCAGTCTGCCTTATCACCTTTTTTATGGATCGGTGCAATCCATCCTTCTTTCCAGGTTTCAGGTATATTATCTCTCATTAAGTATAGTGTAACATATTTAACTGAAACCCTCGAGGTCACTTGCACCGCATAAACGAACGTCTGTCGTCTCTTCTCCTTACGGTTGCAGATAAATCGGTTTTACTGTACCTACTCCTTCTGGTCCATAGGCTTTTTTTATTTTTCATGGCTTTTAATGTTTGGCAGTTGGGTCGTCTCCGATGTTAATTTCTGGTGCGTGGATTTGGTACCTTCTGGGTGTTTGTTGAAGATACTCAGACCTGTACTCGTAATTATGGTGTCCTTCTTTAAATTTCGTATAAATCTCATAAGTCTCCGAAGGCTTGCTTCCACCTAGTCATGATTGCTGCGTGATTTAAACCAAGAACATTATGAAGTCGGATGGGGATTACTTCGAAGGATGCGACAGTTTAGACTTGACCGTTTGAAATCACAGGCTCTTAATATTAAAAGAGGAGTACGGTAAGGTTGCCTCTTGTCGCTCCTGCTTGTCAACGGTTACTCTGAAAGAATTTGCAAAAATTCACTTTCTGGAAAACAAGAAGGAATAATAATTGTAAACGGTGAAATCATAAATAATTTGCGATATTCGGACGACACAGTACCTGAAGAGAAAGATGGAGTACTTCGGACATGTAATGAGAGGTACCAAATATAGGTTGCTACAAAATATCATGCAAGGAAAAATAGCAGGCAAACGCAGTCCAGGACGAAGAAAGACTTAATGGTAAGATCCTGCGAGATTGGTATGGTATTGATACAAGCATGGTGGCATATTGATACAAGCATATTAGGGTGGCAGTGAATAAAATTAAGATAGCTATGATGGTAACCAACGTTCTGAAAGGACATGGTACATGAAGAAGATGTTACGAGCTGGATGACGAAGAAGAAAGTGTTGTGACATAAGGCTGGATAGTTTTGGAACAGACCCCGTACAATATAATTATATATCTTTAGTGATATATAATTTATATTGTACAATATAATTAGGTATATTATTCTAGTGTAGAGAAGGAATTGTTCTAAGAAATTTGAAGGAATCATCTTGAAGTTGACCGGTGCGCTGCGGCCAATCATTTCTCATTCCCCAGCTGATGCCGCAATGACGTCACGACGCGTCGGCGTCTTCTTGGTCGATACGACGCCCGCATCCGCTGACGTCACCGGGGTGAACGTCCTACTTCGGAGAGCGCCTACACCCTCCTCCGCCGCCGCGCTTCTACTTTTCTAGCTTCGGCGTCCCCCGGTGCCCCGCTGCCTAGCATCTTTTTGCGAAATCCCGGAAAATGTCGAGCTGCCGCCGCCTCCATTGCTCTTCCTCTTCCTTCTTCCTTCTTCCTAAATAAACGTCGGTTGCTCGCCGGTTTCGGCTGCTGGCCGCTAAAACCGGAGACCGACCCACCGAAAAAAGTATTATGTAACTACCGGAGGGCCTCCAACATTCCTCGGGAAACGGTGGAGACGAGATTTTTCTTGTTTTTTGATTGGTTACGATTCGTGTGGAGGTATTTGGGTTTGAGGAAGGTTGAGGATCACAACAAATTTGTGAAATTCTTGAAACTTTATGTAGGTAAGCTTCGAATCGAGAACGTTGGCTTGTTTTCGTTCGATAGGTTAATGGGATAAGATTTGATCGCCTTTTATTTATTTATCCAACAATTTAATAGATTATATTGTTTACAAATGGCAAATATCCACAACATAAAATAACTTCCTTCTACTTTACTGTACCTATACATATAAATATCCATCTCGAGACACGTATCTCGAAGAAAACTGTGGAGTTATTTAAGAAGCTGCGAATATTATCGATATGACTATGAGTGAACAGCATTTAATTTTTACGTCTCATTTGAAAATTTAGTGGAAAAGGCGGGAAAATTTTTGACGGACAAAAAAGAGATTTATTTCAAGAGGTTAAACTCCTTACCAGTGAGTTTAAACCTCCAACGTGATACGTGATGGACAAGGAAGGTAATCTAGAGACTGATGAAATATTGGAATCGTATCGAAATTATTGTAGCAGTTTATACAGAAATATGTAACAAGACTCCAGAAGAAAATCTGATTCTCCGACTACACGAGGGAACCTGAAGTATAAGATGGACTTAATTCGCTAAAGAGAAATAGATCTGCAGAAATTGATACAATAATAGGAGGAATGCTGCAGTAACTAGGTGACAATTGACTATCAGAATGCACTTCAGACTGGTCAGACCAGGATACGCTTTGTCTCCTGACCTATTCAATATTTATGGTGAACATGTCATGAGGAACGCATAAGGGCGATGCCACATTATGCATTTTGACCGAATGCGTTTCCACCGCATCCAGTCAAAACGCATAGTGTGACAGGTCGGTCCGGTTGCGTTGGAAACGAATGCGTTTTGAGACATCGGTCCGCGCTTACGACTGCACCAGACTAAACGCATAGTGTGACAGGTCGGTCCGGTAGCGTTGGAAACGGATGCGTCTCCACCGCATCCGGTCAAAACGCATAATGTGACATCGCACTTAGAAGGATTGGTCGATGAAGTATTGGTGGTTGGTAGAAGAAACTCAAATTTAATATTTTCTAATGACACTACACTTACAGCAGGAAATGAACAAGAAATGTTGGATGCTAAATGCTCTCCTTCAAAGAGTTGATGTGGAGGCCCAAGAAAAGACGAAAATAATGGTGACAGACAGATTCAGCTGAGTAACAACTTGCAGGAATACCAGATAGTAGGCAGCTTCAAATATCTCGGATCTAGTACTACTTGGGGTCCGAACATGCCAAAGATACATGGATGTGCGGTAGGTCGCGATCGCGGTCGCTACATCGATGTCAAAGTCAAAACAAACCTTCATTTTTTTATGAACCCGGATGTATCACCCGTTCACCCTCACGACCATGCATCGCGGTTTACAGCGATGTCGATGCCAAAACAAAATAGTTTGTTTTACATCGCGATCGAGCTGCTGATCGCACGGTAAATTAAAGTTTATTGGTGGTTTTTAAACCACGTGACATTCGCCGGAGATACGGCTGGTGTATTTATTCATTTCTTGTTGTTATCAGGTTGCGACAAGTTTTGGTTATATAGATACCGCAAAGAACACTGAAAGGAAGGTATCTTCGGTTTGTTCTGTCCGTCATCGATGTAAACCTCGACCGCGATCGCAACCTACACCGCGCTCATCCATGTATCTTCGGCATGTTCGTACCCTAACGATGGTAAATGCGAAGCAAAAGTTCGTAGACGCATTGGTATGGCAGAAATTTGAGATTCTTCGCGCACCAGCACCCCAAAAAATTGAAGCTTTTGGAATATGGTGTTATTCTTTGAGAAAAATACTGAGCATACCTTGGACAGCTATCTCACAGACAAATGTCTGCAGCAATTTCTTCAGTTCTTCGGTCACGTTGTTCGCAGAGATGACATAAGAATAGAGAGATTAATCGTTTCTATAAACGTTCCGGGGAAAAGACCAAGAGGACGGTCACCAACCAGATGGTTAGACCAAATTCATAATTCAGCGGACCACTCAATCTGCGAGATCAATAGAGAAAATATGTGAGGGTATTGGAGGAAATCACGATCTTCAGTAATGGAGAAACGACGAGAAAGAGGGGGGAAAAAGGTGGGAAGGGGAGGGGAGGGGAGAGAGAGAGCAGTAGAGAGAGAGAGAGAGAGAGAGAGAGAGCAGTAGAGAGAGAGAGAGAGAGAGCAGTAGAGAGAGAGAGAGACATTGAGAGAGAGAGAGTTCACCACGACGTTCATCATGACTATTATACAGTGTGATAACTGTTAAAGTAAAAATCCTAGAGGCTTGAAACTTAATACACAGGTTCTCTTGGTCCAAGGAAAAACCTTGGGGATACCAAGTTAAAGGTCACCAAAGTTACAGAAAACTTTGAATAGAAGACGTAGATGGTCTTGAAACTTGGTGTACAATTTCTTTAGGACATAAATACATGATATGTCAAATTTGGACTCAAAAAATAATCTCTTTTTTTACCCAGAAGCTGCTTTATATCTAATCGATTCTGTGATTATCTGTTATTATTAAGGACGGGCATTAATTAGATGCTAATATTTGAAAATATTACTATTTATAGAGTGTATTTTATTGTAATGGTTCGAAATAACTATTGAATGGGGATGTTCTTAACCAAATCGTTAGACATTAAGGGAAGTATTCCGTTAAGTCTAAGAATTTTGTCGGGTTTTTCTATCGATTTATTATCATACCAACTACCTTAAATATATCAAATATATTGTATATGTAATTCAACAAAATTGTCCTGCTACAGGATTGACGTATCGTACGAACTATAGGTGATCCAAGCTCCGTAAAATGACAAAAGCCTGTCTATCTAAAAGACCATATTATTCAGTAGAAGAGTTTCTTTAATGAATAACTAAGAAATTACAGTACATACCCTTATGCCTTATGTACAAGTATGTATTTACATAGTATTTATTTAGGTGTCATATGCAGCAGCTTAACCTTTTAATGGCGGCTATACGAAATATTTGGAATAAACAGATAATATGTAAAAGGTCTATTGATTTTGACATATTTTAGTAGATTTTGAAGTCAAAAAAAATATTGCTGCTGTATTTTGTCTTTATCATGTTGTTCCCATTTTGGGAACGTTGGCATGTAAGGTATTGTGTATTTTCTAAAAATAAAATACTTAACTGTTTGAAAAAAGTCTAGTATTTTTATAGTACACAACACAACGCCCTTGGTTAGTGCCTTCGGGAATGTGATTTATCCCGTCAAATTTTATGTCGCTTAGAAAAGGGGCAGATGGACCGCCTTTTCTTTTTCTTTGACCTGAACCTGCTTTTACAAGGGCTAGAGCAACGTTTCTGCGAAACTCAAGGTGTGTTATATTTGCATTCTCATGTTGAAAAAAGCGAAAAGCTGCCACAACCGCCAAATTCAATCCATGAGCAAACAAGTTCCACCACCATTTTTTTGATCTAAGTTGGGGACGATAAGAAGCAGCTAAACGTTCAAAAAGGTCAACCCCACCCATTCCAATGTTATATTGTCTTATCAAATTTGGTTGAGTTACATCTTTTTATGTTCAGACTTCACTCTTCTTGTGGAATTTTGAACAAGGTTACTAGAAAGTGATTACTTGCGACTATTACAGGATAATTGTCATTCCACTTGACACAAATAACATCGCTATCTGATTTGTAATCATAGGTCCCTCGATCTTGTTTTTTGATGGTTGAGGATGAAACTAAATGACATTTGTTGATCCTATTTTCTCGAACTGTACCACAAGCCCGTATACCGTTTTCTGATAAAGATTTCAGAAGGTAGTAGCTGGTAAAAAATTATCGAAATATACAACATGGCTGTTCTTATTTTGCAGAATTTCTAACATAATTTTAGCTGATTGATGGCCATGATATGGAACCATTGATTCATCAATGCTTACATGTTTATGAAAAACTCCAAACTGCTGAATATTAATTTTTTGAAAAGTGGTCAAACTCTAGCTACTTTTGAGTGAGCTAAATTAGAGTTATCACAAACGTGAAGATATCTTTTTATTATTCTGAATTTTTCACGGCTCATTATTTTTGCAAGGTTTGGAGCCTGCATGTCATCTGCCGTTGACCAGTAGTCATTTTCGTCGAGTAGATGATGATATCCGCTAATCAGGAGCAAGCCAATAAACTGACGAATATCTTCATCAGAAACTGTAAAATTTTGAAAATTTTGATTCCTTCGAGCGTAAGTTTCGCTTTGATTACGTATAAAACTAATAAATTCTGGAGCAAAAAACAAAGAGAATATTTCAAACTCCGTTTTACCCACATGCTCGGCTCCTACTTTAGGTGGATCTTGGGCTTCTTGCTGGATTGCCACTTTTTCAGATTTCCTCCATTTTTGTGATGCTTGACTTCCAACTGATTCTTTTTCGTCATCTGATTCGGCATCACCATCATGAATTTCTACCTCTCCAGGAACCTCTATTGGCATGTCAACCACGTCCAAAATCTGGTCCTCAAGAGTGTCCTTGTCACTAACAATATCTCGGTCTCCTGAAATGGGAGGAAGTATTACAACATCAATGTTAGAGGATAATGAGGTTTCCACATCTTCCAAAGCATCCCGTACACATGTGTTCTTCTTGAACAGCTCTATCGACTGTTTGTTATTCCTAAATTCTTATTATCACTTGAAAGGCGATTGCACTAATCGTTATTGCCCTTGAAAATTTAAGAGCTAACAGAAACGACATTATAATTTATTAGGGTATATTAGGTACTCAATGATGCCAACGTTCCCATTTTGGGACATGGCTAATTCCGAGAATTTTTTTCAAAAAGTAATGAAACAATTCAAGCGCAGTATAAACTATTTACTAAGGTAGTCAATTGCTACCTTACTTGAAAAAATAATAGCAATAGAATAATTTTTGCTGACTTGATGACAAAAACCGTAAAACGAATCAAAAAATTGAATTTTTGTGCTTTTTACTTTTTTTTTAAGAAAATGAACCCAAATCTAAGTAAAATTTTTTGATAAACTAGCAAGCCCCTTACCTTTGCAAAACATTATGTAGTGCGATTTACAAAAATAATTGCATAAACAATCCTAAAAAAATGTTTTAATAGGTGTTCCCAAAATGGGAACGTTGGCAGTTAAAAGGTTTAGTTTCTAAGGTTGATTATGCAAAATGCAGTTTATTTAAATTTTGCAATTTATTGTTTTTGTTTTAGCTCGTTATCTTTTATTGTATACTATTGACGATTTATGTGATTTCAGTAAATTGTATGTGTTATTGTTTTTTGTTTTCTCTGACTCTCCAGAAAATCGTAAAAGTTTCAATGACAATAAAGCATATTTCTATTCTAGATCAATATGTTAAATGTTAAAAAAGAAAATTTTATTTCCTTTAAGTTTGCTATTTAAAACAATCGACATTGACATAGTAACGTTATGTTGTAATTTTCGGAAATATACCGTGACTCACTAAAATCAAACTTGTAAATCATGAATCACATATTTGACGTACCCACCTCATGCACTCGGATGCAGCAATCAATGAACCAAACTACTCCCTCTACTCGTTCATCTCGCGGAGAGAGCGGGATTATATCACCTCAAACCAGGTTCGGAGTTTCCACTATATCAGAAAATGTTAGGAATTTTTATGGAATAATACACACAACCAAACTTACATGGAATCACCTGATATTTCTTATTATTTCGTGCGAATTTAAAAAAACGAACACACGAAGTCAAACAATATTTATTTTAAATCAATTTAAATAATGTTTAAATTGATTTTATTTTATTTTTATTTTATTTTATTTTATTTTTTTTGGTGGTCAGTGGTATCACCTCGAGTCCTTCTGCAAGCTTCAGTTTGCGTGGGCACGCTCCTAATACAATTATCAACATTTTGTTGTGGTAGGTTGCTCCATCCTTCAAGAGCAGCTTGTACTAGCCGTGAGGTGTTTTGTGGATTATCCTGGCGAGCTCTAATTTTTCTTTTAGGCATATATCCCACAAATTCTCTATAGGGTTAAACTCGGGTGAGCAAGCAGACGGTGAGCAAGCAGACCACTCCAAACAAGGGATACCTTTGCGTGGGCACGCTCCTAATGCAATTATCAACATTTTGTTGTGGTAGGTTGCTCCATCCTTCAAGAGCAGCTTGTACTAGCCGTGAGGTGTTTTGTGGATTATCCTGGCGAGCTCTAATTTTTCTTTTAGGCATATATCCCACAAATTCTCTATAGGGTTAAACTCGGGTGAGCAAGCAGACGGTGAGCAAGCAGACCACTCCAAACAAGGGATACCTAGTCACTCTAATGGTATGTGGAGGCCCATTATCACGCAAGAAAATTAAATTTTCTCCTGTTGCACCTCTCAAGAGCCTAACTACAGGTTATCAACATACCTGTGAGCAGTTAAAGTTGATTGGATGAAAATTAAAGGAGTTTTTTTACGGATCACAATTCCTCTCCAGAACATTACACTTCCTCTTGTATATTTGTGAACTAATCTGACAGTTTTCGTTCTTGCTTGTCTTCCTCGACCTCTAAGTACGATTTCGTGGGTAATCTGATTTTACACAAATCCTGACTTCTGAAAATAGCACATTTTGTCAATTCCCAATGTTCCAGTTTTGGTGGTGAAGACACCAATTTAGGCGATCAATCTTGTGCTGTCTGGATAACTCGGGAAACCATAACTGGCTCCTGCTGTATACTTCTTCGCACGAACTCTTCTTATCGTTTCAACTGTAGCTTCCAAAAGCTGCCTTTGGAGCTGCCGGTGAGAAATAGTTGGGTGTCTTCCAGCTGAATGGACAATTAAACGATCGTGGCGAGCCGTTATTACTTTTTGGCGACTTTCCCTTGCTTTATTTTTGAGCTTTTCTAGTCCTGTTACCTAGCATAGGTTTTGGACAGAACGCCCTGTGTTACGCCTAGCTCTACAGCTATGTCCCTCTGAGAACATTACTTGGTCCACAAGACCAATAATCTTTCCCTGTTGTAAGTTCTATATCCCCATATGACGCATATTTTCGTTTTTGGACGCAAGAGTTAGTTTATTTATTTTCGTTCAATTTGCAACTCAAGCAAATAACAAATAACCTATACCGTACCGAGCTGTACTATCTGATTGTCTTATAGATTTGTTTATTTTCAATAAAAACCTTTACTCTTCTCAACAATAACAAGTTTTTGTATAATGGTGATAATTTGTATAGAAAAAACCCCATAGCAAATTGACAATTGAAGACAAAATAAACTCAAATATCCTTGCCAGGATATGAATAAGATAAGTTGTATAGTTGTGTAGATGTGTACTTAACACATACAGAAACCAAAGGTGAAACGTGATACTCAGCAAACCACTAAATCGGTTACTATAAGGCGACTAGTCCCATGACAAAACTTGCTGTTTAACTTACTGCAAACTCAGCACATATACAAGAAGGATTTTTATTAAGAATAACACTAAACAATATTAAATCTGGTAGAAATCCCATGTGTTTATTCTACCAACAAAGTTGTTAAAGAATAGTAGAATGAAAATAACGAAAGACTTTATAAACTAAGCTAAAGTATTTATGAAATTAATTAGGAATGTTAAAACTGAAGTCCCCTCCTGCCTCTTACCGGCATTGTCCTGGGCGTGGCGGCAAACCACCTTTTTTCTCCCCTTGCACCTATTTCTTCTTTTTCGCGGCATGCTCCCAGTTCTCGTAACTGCAACCTATATAGTGCGGAAATTATACGCGAAGTATTTACTATAACAACGCCTACTACGACTAGTACTATACTATAAATCGTAGGGTGAATAGTAGGCCATTAAATACTAAAAAAGGGAGTTGATTTTAATTTTTTACCTTGGCTAATTCATTATATATATACCATTAAAAAATAGGGATAACGAAGAAATTTGCGAATTCTAATATTTTTGTAAGACAAACATTGTTTAAAAATATACAAATTGAAGCTTAAGTGTGCGCTTATTTTCGTTTCGTATTTTGATCTTTCTATTACTCATTATTATTCTACTTCTCTCTTGTACTTAGAACTAAGGGCTAGCGAAGTAGCTTAGGGATATGAATATACAGGAGAGAAATAGAGGAGCTAAGCAGGAAAATAAAATGTATGTGCATCAGAAATAAAAACAACCGTATAAATAAGGGATGGATAGGTGGACCAAAAAAATCTTGGAGTAGCGGCCGAGAGCGGATAGACGAAACCCGGGAAGACCACCCACAAGATGGACTGACGACATGAAGAGGTTTTGTACCAACTGGATTGCAGCAGCGCAAGATATATTTGAATGGAAGTTTTTCGATGAGGCCTATGTTCAGCAGTGGACGACTATGGGCTGATGATGATGTATAAATAACGTGTCAAGAGCTAGAGCAATATACAAATCGCCATGAACTATTTCAAAAAGTTAAATATTTGGCCCGAAAATTCAAGTTACAAGTTCAAGCCATTTAAGACCTTAATGGAGAAGTAAAAAACTGACATAGAGAACATTGCACAGATCTAGAAAAGTTGCTGATCAGAATTAGGTATACAAAGATTCTTCAAAAGATAAATCAGTTCCAGCAATCAAGAAACATGCAATCAAACAGGCAGAAGCAATCATTAAACGAGCAGAAGTAGAGAAGGCTTTCAACCAACTAAGAAACAAAAAAAACAAGGATCGATGGCATACCAGCAGAGACAGTGGGCGAGATTGGCGTAGATGTAATACTGGGTAAGTGCAACGTGATATGATCAAACACGCTAATGGCCTGATGAGTGGTGCGAATCAACCTTGGCCAACCAAACAATGGTAATGTTCCTCAAAAATCAAGAGTAGACCAGCAATTGTCTGAACCGAAACAGCTAAAAAGAGCGAACAATAACAAGGAATAACAAGCTCAGGTTGGCCAATACTTTCATTTTTCCCATTGCTAAAAACGCAGCTAAAACATCGAACTCTAAAAAAACGATAGAAGTCCTAGCCCTGATAGAATGTAGAATGTAGAAAATGGGAAGGCCAATAGAGCCTGATACACTGCGACCTTTGCAAATCTATTGTGTTTCCCCCTTCTTTTAAAGGACTTCATCTAGCTTGGTCCTCTTAGGGCCGGTTGTTCGAACGCTAATCAACAATGATCATTATCAAATATTTAATTACTGTCACCAACTGTCAATGTCAACTTTGTTTGGGTTGCTGAAAACATAATTAATTACAATAATTATGAGATTTATTAATCGATTATGTTAATAATTGTTATGTTAATTGATTAACTAGTCTCATAATTGTAATCAATTATGTTTTCAGCAACCCAAACAAAGTTGACATTGACAGTTGGTGACAGTAATTAAATATTTGATAATAATCTTTGTTGATTAGCGTTTGAACAACCGGCCCTTAATGAGATTCAACAGCCTTGATAGTGGCCTTTTCATGTAGCCTGGTGCTTCCGGTTTTTCCTCCCCGAGTTCTAGAAACCGCACTCGTGTGAGGCCTTCGCAATGACACAGAACGTGTAAAGCGGTTTCCTCTTCTTCCAGATAGAACCGACAGGAGTCTTCTTCTGTCAGGCCTATGAGACTCAAGTGTCTATTCAGTCTACAGTGTCCAGTCAGCAGACCCACTATCATTCTGACAGTGCTGCGATTACGCGAAAGTAAGTCTGCTGTAAATTCAGCCGAATGTCCTTTGATGAACTGTTTGGCCTGTCTCCGTCCTGAGGAGTTGTTCCACCATTCAAAAGACTTCTGTTGCACCCATTTGTGTATAGCTGCTCTTTTTATCGTATTTGCGATTCCAAAGAAGGGTTCCTGACCAACCAGTGGCGTAGATGCGCCTTCTCGGGCCAATGACCCTTATGTCCCGGCACCCAGGCAAGTGTCAACCTATTTCGACTTCCCACCTGAGAGAGGACATTCAAACAGTTCCATACCAGCCATGAATCGACCTATACCGAACTGAGAGCCTTTAGAGCCGTTTGACTATCCGATTAGATAACGATGGAGTCGTTATCTAGATTTCGGCTGATTAGTTCCATAGCGCACCTTTGTATAGCAGCTACTTCGGCTTGAAATACGGTCGCGTATGTTCCTAGACATACCCGGACTTCCGTCCTTGGTTTTATGCCATATATTCCAGCCCCTGTACCTATATCGGTTTTGGAGCCGTCCGTATAAAATATTGAGTTTGCCGTTATCGGCGGACCAGTTTCCCAGTCCTCTCTTTTTGATGTGATTTGAAAATTTTTGTTAAAGCTATACCTCGTAACCATTCGGTCTACAGGCATTGCTAGAACGGAGTCTGCCTTTATGCCCTAGTATAGCCTAAGTTATCAGCTACCTGCATCATACTTATTGGAGCTTATCTGGCCTCACTCTGTATGTATATATGCAGGGGTGGTAGGTTTAGCAGAACTTCTAGCGCGTCCGATGATGCTGTTCTCAAGGCTCCTGTAACACTTAAGCATGCAAGCCTTTGTGTGCTACTGAGCAATCGAATCGCCCCGAACTGTTGCGTTTTGTTCCACCACGCCACTGAACCGTAAGTTATCATAGGCCTTATAACCCTTGTGTATAACCAGAGGTTCATTTTAGGATTTAACCCCCAATTCTTACCACGCATTCGTCTACATCTGTTCAGGGCCATAATGATCTTCTGTGTGACTTTTTGAATATGTGCATTCCATGTCAGCCTCTGGTCGAATATTACACCTAAGTACTTGGCCTGACTTGTGAATGGGATTTCTACTCCCTTGAGCCCTAGTGGCTGTAAGCCTTGCAGTGCTCTTTTCCTGGTGAAGGGAACAACGGATGTTTTTTGAGGGTTAACCTTCAGGCCTTCTTCCTCACACCAGCTGTCCACCATCTTCAGAGCGACTTAAAGTCTCTCTAAAATTACTTTCGCGTCCTCTAACTACAATTACCAAGTCGTCCGCATATCCCAGACAGTAAAAACCCTCCCTGGACAGCGTGTTAAGTAGGTCGTCCATAAGCGTAGCCACAGTAATGGGGATAGAACTCCTCCTTGTGGGCAGCCGCTTACTGCCTGATAACGGCTCAAGGAGTGAGAAGGAAGAGGAAGAACAGATATATCCTTAGCCAACTCTTAGTTTGATGTTGAATGCTGCTATTTCTGGATTATTATTATTATTTCTATAAAATGTCTCTCAACGATGATTAAAATTTTTTAAATGTACCATTAAAAAAGTAAAAAATATCGTGAAAACAAAAAACTATATTGACGATCAGAGGAACTTTTTTGAAAATACTGACCTAATCTACTGAAGAATTTCTTGAGAAATTGAAAAGTAGGTAGAGAAAGCATTTTTATAAACAAATATAATATGTAATCATCTGTTTGCTTTCATTCAAACGTATCAACAATTTTTGTGTCCTATTTTATGAATTAAAAAAAACGAACCATTCGATATCCATTCTTTGATAATGCAGCAGGAACAAAGTCTTTCATTAATTAATATTACAGACCTTATCTAACGTTCGTAATTTTTCTTTCGTTTATCTTTCAAGGACTAATGTGTAAATATAACAAGTGTACAACTTGGTCAGATTTTAATTCGAAGGAGACTGACAGTGTTTTCACTATCACATAATTCATAAAACGGACGTAGTAATGATAACAAATAAAGCTAAAAATGGAACGATTTTTTACATAGTCCTAAAACTTGTGTATTAACTAGGGTAGTCTTTTGTAACAATAAATTCTGATATGGAAATAGAGTGAAATCTGGAAAAAGTAAAATTAAAGTATTGGTAGGGGAGCCCAAGCGGGGATTTTTGCAGTTACTGGAGCGCGTCAGATACGGGGAGAAACCTTGTTCCCTGTAAACAGTTTGAGCGGGGCGTAAGGAAATGGGTCAGTCACAAAGTTTCACAAGAAAAAAGCGAATATTTCGAGAAATAAACATCAGATCGAAAAACAGCAAAATACACGTATTCAATATTTTTGAAAAATTTATCGAATGACTCCAAACACGACCCCCCACGGACTTGGGGGGGGGGGGGTAACTTTAAAATCTTAAATAGGAGCCACCTTTTTTTATTGCAGATTTGGATTTCTTACGTAAAAATAAGAAACTTTTATTCGAAACATTTTTTTCAATTAGATAGATGGCGTTATAATGGAAAAAAACGATTGTTGGAAATGGAAAATTAAATTAAAAAATGGAAAGTCCCCACTTAAATGGAAAACTTTACTTAACTTTTTTTGATTTTAGGACCTAATCTTCACAACCCAATAGGTCCCCATAATGCTCGAGTGACTTCACATTTAGCATACTTTCCTCCCTTACTATACAGGGTGAGGCAGATAACTGGCCTATTAGAAATATCTCGAGAACTAAAGGCAACAGAATCATGAAAATTGGAATACAGGGGTTTTGAAGGAAGATCTATTAAATGAAAATATTTTCATCTCTTTGCAACTTCCGCTTATACCGGAAGTTGCTTATAACTTCGTTTTTTTAAATGGGACACCCTGTATATTTTTACATTTATGGATTCTCTTCGATGTCTTCTTTCTTAAAATATGAGGATTTGTAATGTTATACAGGGTATTTTAAAACATAATTACGTTTTTTTATTAATTTCGTAGAAATATTCACACCCTGTAGAATTGTAACAGTTTGACAACTAAAACTCTACTTACGTTCAAATGATTTTTAATATAGTCTACTATTGTTAAGAATCATTAGTATAGCTAAATTTTTAATTTTAGTATACAGGGTTGGTCGAAACTCTGAATGAGTATTTTCTGAGTTTTCTTAAATGGAACACCCTGTATTTTAGTATTGTAATGAAATGATATTTTATGGTACTTTTTTATTTCTTAAGCATTCCCTATACCTAACTGCTTTAAATTGTGCTTAATTGTTAGTCGCACCAACAATCTTAACTACGTAGGTATTTTGATAGTTAAACCAATATTGGTAATTTTAAGGATCAGTCTGGATTAATATGTATTTATTTCTGAAAAATTATTTGTGATTGAATATTTTCAAGGCCAACCTAATAAAATTTTACGTATTTTTTGTTGCAATTAATGTTTAGCTTGAATCACCAATAACTCACAAATTAAAGCAGTTAGGTATAGGGAATACTTATAAAATAAAAAAGTACTATGAAATATCATTTCATTACAATACTAAAATACAGGGTGTTCTATTTAAGAAAACTCAGAAAATATTCATTTTGAGTTTCGACCAACCCTGTATACTAAAATTTCAAAATTAGCTATACTAATGATTCTTAACAATAATAGACTATATTAAAAATCACTTGAACGTAAGCAGAGTTTTTAATGACAAACTATTACAATTCTACAGGGTGTGAATGTTACTACGAAATTAATAAAAAAACGTAAAAATATATATGGTGTCCCATTTAAAAAATCCAAGTTATAAGCAACTTCCGGTATAACCGGAAGTGGCAAAGAGATGAAAATATTTTCATTTAATAGATCATCCCTCAAAACCCTTTTATTCTAATTTTCATGATCCTGTTGCCTTTAGTTCTCGAGATATTTCTAATAGGCCAGTTATCTGCCTCACCCTATATAGCATGTGAGATCATATCTAAAATAATTACATATTCTTAAATCTGAGGAAAGTGGACATGTATGCGACATTTTTGTCTGACATTTTTTGTCGATAGTTGAAGATCCTCATAAGGCTACTAGAATAATTGCAACCGAAAATCAAATCAGTATAACAAAAAATATTCGTCAATGTTTAAAACAAAAAGAAAAATGTCATTCCTATTATTTATAAATAGCCTTATTTTTGGGATCGAACCATGAAAAGTGAAGAATACTGGGTATTTTTAGAATTAATTGGAGTTAATTGGAGAAGTGAAGAATACTGGGTATTTTTAGAATTAATTGGAGTTAGACTCTCCTCAACATCTCATTAGTGTTAAGGCGTTCGTGGGTTTCTCTAGTGGGGCTATCGGATGGCCAGCAAGATCCCCTGATTTGACACCTCTAGATGATTTTTATGGGGATATTTAAAAAGTAAAGTGTATGTAAATAGGCCACAAACTATCAAACCAAAGACATAAACATTGTGTTACTATGTATATCATAAGAGCTGTCACAGATTTTGTTTTCATACTTTGCGCGCACTGTATATCCAACTTCTCTGAGGTTATCCTTTTTCTATAAGAAAAAAACTGTTTAGTGGCTAATGAACTGTCATCGTCACTTGATCGAAGTAGGTTTAT
This sequence comes from Diabrotica virgifera virgifera, assembly GCF_917563875.1. Lineage (NCBI taxonomy): Eukaryota > Metazoa > Arthropoda > Insecta > Coleoptera > Chrysomelidae > Diabrotica > Diabrotica virgifera. The sequence continues at coordinate 16,401,978 of NC_065445.1, read as the reverse complement.
TTTGATCCTTCAACACAATATCGCGAATTAAAAATCCCACCTCAAATACACAATAAAAAGATAATAAATACCATTTCCTTGATTAATATTTGACAAACACACACGCTCGTAGCTATTCTTCACCGCAAGCATATATTCCACCACACAAAGGAATGTATTATCACAGCTGTCCTGCGTTTGATGTTAGTAAAACGGAAACATCAGTCCACCACAATCACAAGATGGTTTATTTAAGAAACATCCTGATGGCAATTGCCGTTTTAAAAAATCCATTGGATACAAAGATCATTAAATTTTAGGTTTCTGATCGTAAAAGAGTAATGTAATGATGATTACAATGTTTTACAGATAATAAAAATATACTAAGATGATTATTTCATTCATATGAGATTCTGACCAATAGAAAGCTACAGAAATCTAAATTAAATCGATTATTTTTTGATGATTTTCTTCCAATCGTATAGTAAGATATTTGATCACGTGTTTAATTCTGTCCAATCAGATTAAAATTATACTGAGAATTATCTACTGTAGAAAATTACCGATAGAATTTTTTTAAGTAGATTGTTTCTGTTTAATGGCAACCAGTTTCCTAGTTTTGACAACTGTCACATTTAAGAAAATATCCATAATATACGTATTAAAAAATAATCTTTCGAATATCACACGACAGTAAGAATAAATAAGAAAATAATGCTTCATTTTTACTCAAATTTGTTGTCATTGGGCAATAGCCACTCGAGCCTTGCGGGCTCTCGTGTCTATTGCCAGACAACAAATTTTCGAAAAACTGTCGCATTATTTTCAATTTATTCTCACTCTCTTGTGATATTATACCCGATAATTTTTGATAATTTCCCGTCGTCAAGTATATTACGTCAGATGCCCTTCGTTGCTACGAAAAAATACATTCAGTGACATTAATGACAATTAATGTTTTAAAAATTATAAAAGTGATGACTTTCAACCGTCAAATGAATATTTATAACAACTGTTTGTTTAATTGTACTAATTTGTACTTACATAAATAAATTACAATAAAATTTTGGTTTTGAACAGTTTTATTCATGAAATAATCGCAACAAATTGCACTCGATCTCTAAAATTAATATAGAATTTTTGCCCTCGTGACAATTTGACATAATTTAAATTTAAATAAAACTGTCAAAGTGTCACTCGGGAAAAATTCAATAATTTTAGAGCTCTTGTGCAATTACTACTGATAATTTAAGCCAAAATTTGCAGTTTCTTGATGGATATAATAAAAAAATTCAAGAACAAAAAATATTGATGATAATTAATAAATTCCAGATGCAAAATAATGTTCAGCGATGTACCTGCAACAACTGACAGGTGTGTGGAACTATAACTGTGAAGTATGTACACATAATCAATCTTACACCAATGTTTACATTTGAAGGTTTTATATCTTTTTTATAGTCATTTTACAATAGAATATTATGACGACATCGTGATTATAACGAGCACATTCGAGGGACTACAAATTATGGAGGAACAATGGTATGATGGAATATGACAAAAACAAAATCTATGACAAACACAGATGACCCCACACGTATAACTATAAAATGGCAGTGAGTTAGAACAAGTGCATGAATATGTACTTGTTCTATGTATGTTCTTTGCTCCAAATTCTGAAACTTGACAAAGACCCAAGTGCGGAAGAAATTACTAGAAGAAAAAGACTGGCATATGGATAATTTAAACCTCGAAAATACCTAGTGAAGCAGCAAATTGTTTAAGCAGTGTATCCTCTCTATCATGACATATGGATGTCAAACCTGAACCGGAAGGGCAATGGAAAGAGGTTAGATTAGGTACACGACTGTCAGATAAAAAGAAGAACGACTGGGTAAGATCAAAAACAAAAGTTGAGGATATTACAATAAAAATTGTTAAACTCAAATGGATCTTCGCAGGCCAAACTGCTAGACAAAAAGACCAAAGTTAGAACGCGACAATATAGCATTGGAGACCTTACAAAGGTATACGATCAAGAAGAAGACCACAGATGAAATGGGTAGATGACATAAAATCTACTAAAACAAACCCTGGAGCTGACCATTCATAACGGGCACAATCCCGTTATATTGGATTTTAGACTAAAAAGATTTCTGAAAGTCAAAAGAGAAAAAGTGACAAGAAAAATTGACATCTCACAACTGGAGAACTCTGAAAGGAAGAAAGGAATTGGTATCAAAGTTAGAAAGAAATAGAAACGATAGAGAACTTGGTACAGGCCGAGATTCAAGTAACATAGACTGCTCTAAAAAGAAAAACGACAAAGATGCAGGAAGAAGACATTGGATTCAGATCATGAACCTCATGAACGTAAGATGAAAACATAAAACAATCCCAATAGAAAACAATCAAATCAATAAAATCATTAGAAAACAGTGCAGGAAACTAAAAAAACTGGATGTCAACAAAATGTAACAACGCTAAGTAGGTTGGAGCCTTTTGAGTTTGGAGGTGATATTATTTCCCCACTAAAACAACACAGATCAATATTATACTTCTTTATAAATTCAGTAAATTTCTCCAACGCTTTTTTACACATATTAAAATGAAAAATCCTAGAAAGCTATAAACAATGACAACAAATTGGGACGAGATAAATAATTCGCCTGGCGTTTGTTTGATCTACTCGGTGTGCGAATCGTCTGGCCTAATAATTCCCATCCTTTAATTAGATGATTAACAATCTCCTACATCCCAAAATGTTTATATATCGCGAGAGAGATGGAGAAATATGAATGAGGCCCGAATTTTTTTCGCGTGATGTCATCGAACCGACCGACTGCTTGGTCTGGCCGGTGTTTGAACGGATTGTATTTATCAGCTGTTTCTGTGTTTTTGAGACCTGCCGGGCCCCACAAAAGGTGCTTTAACAATTTAGTAGTGTCTATTCTAGATCTCTAACTTTTAAAATAACGCAAGCAGAGACGAACTAGATTGTTTTCAAATTGGTGTTAATGATCTTTTGGATAGATTGTTTACCATCGTCAGTCATTATTAATCATTGGTCTACGGTCTACACACTAGAAAACTTATGATTCTTCGACTAAACAATAATTCGTTTATATTGAGTTTTTATGTTTATATACAGTATAACGATTAGTGTTTCCAACGTGTAACGGTATAAATAAAAAGTACTTTTTCACTTTTACCAAAAATTTTTCTGTTATTTGTCTTACTGATATGTTTTCTGATAACTATGTGAGATGTGAGGATTATGAAAGATATAGATTATAGATGGAGTGTTAAAAAGTTATGGGAGGAAATGATAAATTTCATGTGAAACTAAGATTGCATCAGGGGTCAGTGATTCTCTCCCCAATATACAGCCCAAGTAGAGCTCTGGCGTCGTTCAGAATCCGTCTTCAAGTATCTTTTCCTTGGCTGAACTCCTCCACCCTCAATATCTTTGTAACATTGGTTCACACTTGGTCTATCCACCTCTGTCTTTGTCTTCCTACTGGCCGACGTCCTACTAAGCTAAGCGTTCTACTAGATGTTCTATTATTATTATTTATCCATTCTTAAGGTACGTTTTTATTCAAGCGTCTGTTGCTTATCGTTTAGCGATCATCGCTGAGCGATGATCGCGGTGTACTCTGCCGTCCTCAAATAAAACGCGGTTTGTGCAGCCAACTTAAAACCGAGAAATCGGCTCTCAAAGTTTTTTTCTCAGGACTCTGTATGTGTTGACGACATATTCCAATTTTGTTTATTTTGGTAGTAAATAAAATGATACGGCTTTCAAGCATTGCAGAAGCACAAATAAGGTCACAAGAAAACCACATATAGCAAAAACTCGATTTTCAATTTGCAGATACCGCGTTTTAATTGAGGACGGCAGTACTGCTTGTGTGGTTTGTTAAGGAACCGTTTTGACTGAACCGTCTGTCGCTGGAGCCGCTAGCGTCGATTGTTGGTGATTTGCCCGAGAGCAGATACAGTCGCAGACGCTGGGCAATTATAGTGGCGTCTGTACCTGTGTTACTGAACTTAACAGAAAATCAAACTGAAGTTCACTCAATCGGAAAAACTGTGGAAACTTAACATCATCTCCTAATAAATGGTTGTTTATCAAAATGTTGAAGTATCATTCTTCTTGTATTCTTTTAAATATTGCATGTTTTTCTAATCTTGGAGCACTTAACATTTCTTCGTCTTCTATTTCTTCTGCTAGCAGGTATTTTAACAATAATTGTTTTCTTTTACATACGGTCATCGCTGCACCAAAGCCACTTGTTCCCTAGACAACTCACTAATCATCGCTTCAATAAAAACACTCCGGTTGCGATCATCGATCAGCGACAATCGCTCAAAGATAATCGCAACAGACCCTCCAATAGAAATGTACCTTTACAAGGCGACCTGACCTGCCCAGCGCAATCTTTTGATTTTTGCGTAATTTGCTATAGAGCATAATGGCACAGGCTTCAGAGGCGTAGCTACCGCCGTATAAGCCTTATCAATTATACGGGGCCCCCGACATTCAGGGGCCCCAGCGCGACATGTCGAAACAAAATTCCATTTAAAAAAATTGCACAAAATATTCTACAATTATTTCACTATTAAAACGCTTTGAAACAGTGTATATTGTTTGGATATCGACATTTTTGTGTGATGGATTCTTTATCTATATAAAACTATATTTATGTACAGGTACCTACCTATCTATTTTTTGCAGTTTGCCTTTATTCCATAACAACAGAGCTTTTTTGTTTTCAAGCTACTGTTTATTGTCTATTCACCTTTGGCTGTGTGTGAGACATTATATAAAGTATAATGCCAAATTGCAATTTTTGTAATCGCGTTATGTTTGAATACATGAAACCTTGTGTATTGTTTGCGTATATTTTCATGTAATCGGTTCTTTATCTATAAATTGTATTTAGCTATATCTATTTACCGGCTGCTCGCATCGTAAGAATAGAGCTTCTTTGTTACACTTATTTCCAATGTCCAATAACTCTTGGCTTGAAAAAACTGAATCTATTTTCAAACAATGGATCTCTACAATTCAAATCTATTTTTCGACTTTGGTATATTGAGTTTCTTAGCTTTATTATTTATATCTATATTTGGGAGTTATACGCAGAACTTATTAGTTCCTAAGGTTGTATGTATTATGCAATAATATACGGGGTGTTTCATTAATAATTGTAAATATTTTAACTGTAGATTCCTGGGCTCAAAATATTAAAATTTAACCTAAATCACCTAGTCCGAATGTGCTTCCAAGAGTAGATAGTCTTTGAAGAAGCCGCCTTGTAATTAGTTATTTTAAATACCTCCAGAACGCTTCAATTTAGAGAAACGAAAACTGGTACGCCTATTTATCTTCCAGAGATAAATCGATGCCATAAATTTTAGAATTTCTAGTACCGGTCATAGGCATCCGTTTTGGGTAGGGCAATGATTATTTTTTATCGCATAACTTTTTTGTCTTTAACCTTGAAGTCTTTTTGACACTAGATTATTAAAGTGTGAGGCATTTTAGTAATGAATGGTACTCTTGCGTCGGCGTCGGTAGTATACATCCTTTTCTAGAACCGTCGATTTGAAAATTTTGCGTTTTTTAATTTGAAAAAAGCTATGAAAAAAAACGGAAACTGGTACGGTTATTCTAGAGATGAATTGATTTCATCAATTGCGAATTTCTAGTATGTACCGGTCATATGCGTCCGTTTTGGGTAGGTCCACGGTTATTTTATGACACTTTTTTGACACTAGATTATTCAATTATGAGGTATTCTAATACTAAAAGCTACTCTTGCTTTAAGTCGGTAAAATACACCGTTTTTTTTTTAATTTTTTTTTCAAATTTTGTTCAAATTCAAAAAACGAAAAATTTTCAATCGATTTTTCTAGAAAACGGTGTATCCCACCGACTTAAAGCAAGAGTAACTTTTAGTACTAGAATACCTCACAATTTAATAATCCAGTTTCAAAAATAAAAGTTAAAGACAAAAAAGTTATGCGATCAAATAACCGCTGCGCTACCCAAAAAGGACATATATGACCCGTACTAGAAATTCGCAATTTATGAAATCGATTTATCTCTGGAAGATAAATAGGCCAGTTTTGTTTTTCTAAATAGAAGCGTTCTTTTAGAGGTATTTAAAAAGAAACTAATTAAAAGACACCATCTTCAAAAAACTCAAGCTCCCTTAGGAAGTATTTTCGGAGTAGGTGATTTGGGTTATACCTTAATATTTTGAGCCGAAGAATATACAGTTAAAAGATTTCCAATTATTAATGAAACACTCTGTATTGTTTTGTTTTATTTCATTATATTTTATTTTGTAATAATATTGACGATTTATGTAATTTTAGTAAACTCTATTTGTTGTTGTTTTTTTTTCGACTCTGTGAGCTTTCTTTGTCCATAAAATTGTAAAATTTTCAGTGACAATAAAGCATATTTCTATTCTATTCTATACAAACGTTTTTGCTTCTTTTGTTTAACATTTTTTTAGCACTATCCCACATCAGTCGTCGAAAAGGGCCCCACAACAAACCTTAATATGGGGCCCCTGTAAGGCTAGCTACGCCACTGACAGGCTTACATAGACAGTCGATGTGAGTAAAGGAGATTAATATTGATACGACCCAAATCAGAAATGTATGGCCAACTCTAATTAGGGAATCTGATATCGCATAGAGATAAAAGAAAACAGAATGATGTTAATAAAATATATTAGAACGAGCAACAAGAACGTTGCTCATAAAATTAAAAAAGAATATATTCAGAAGTAAAACAAAACGCATAGATTTTTTTTTGTTTTGTTTTTTGGCCTTGGTATGGAATCTTTAGCCACGTAATTACATATACACAATGTACCTATATAGCTCACGAGAGTATATGTGTTGTGTTTGTGTGTTGAGTAAATGTCTTGTTACTTAGTAAAGTCGACTTCATTGTCTTTACAAAGAGACGCTTATTAAATCCGAACGTCTGCTGTCCCTCAGGTGAGTAGTGAGTACCGATCCCACAAGGATAATGCATCGATATTAAAAAAATGAATATACGCTGTGAGCTCGTACGTAGAGGGGATATTTACAAATTCGCGAGCGCCAGTAGTGGCAAGTCTGTAAACGTTTACCGGAAATTTGACATAAATGTCAAAGTGAATAATTTAAAATTAAAATTAAAAACATTAATTATAAAAAATATTAGTTGGTCAAAGCTGTGGTATATATTTTTACCTTAAATATATTTACGTTTTAAATACTAAATTTAGGTTTTTTTTAATGTTCCGTAATATGTAATTATAATTTAATCTAAAAATCTTAGCGCCAGCTACACGATAATTGTGAAAGTATCCGAAGTAAGAAATTCATATTTTATCAATAGAACGTCAAAATGATTAGCAAAATCTTAAAAAAATCGATTACAATTTAATTACTTTTTTGCGTTGTAAATGTTAAGCGATAACAATTAAATAATAAATTTAAAAATTACCGGTGAAAGTTGAATTAGTAATCCGCTAGGAGCGCCACCAGCGAAGCTCAGAGCGTATAGATCAGAGTAATCAATCTCAAGCAGATAGAACAAAAATTAGTTTCTGACAACAAAATATGTCAGAAGGCCTTAAAACCTTAGAAAAATTATCCATGAAAAAATGGCTGTTTTTCTGCATTATCTATAAATACAGTGGACAGTGGTGTAAAAGAGAACTGAAGGTTTGGTTTCATTTAAAGTTTTTCATAATACGTCATAATAATAATTTTACTAATCTTACCACATTTTAACTTAGTTTTCTTTTATAGACTCGACATACCTGGAAAAGAAAACGAATATTAAAAAGCCGTAAAATAAAAGTGTGTGATTGCTAATGTTTACAATTTATACAGGAGTGGGCATAAGTTAGCTAGACAGAGCAAAAGAGGAGTCAGTGTTGCGTAAGCTGTAAGTTTAAATAAATATTCCAATATTTTAGAATCCTATTTCTTCTTTATACCAACCTTTACCTTTGTACTCTGTACCAATTTGTAAAAACATTAATTAATTGTAAAAACATTAATTATTTAAAAAAATGAAGATATGGCTAAATGTATATATACACTGACCAGCACAAAATTCCGCCACCCAAAATTTTTGATTAAGTTTGACAATCTATAACTTTATTATTTGTAGTTCGATTTTAAAGATTCTTGTACGAGTTTGTAAGTACATGTATTGATGTCAATTGCTATTATTCCAGTAACAAAAAATTTTTGCTTAGATGGCATTATACGGGGGTGAATGTAAGCGTTGTTTTTTCTCCTAACTTTAAAAAATTCGGTGGAAAAATTGGAGGGCTGATTTTGTTTCATACTCCTTTTGTATTATCCTGGAGGTATCACTAAGGTCTTGTTTTTTGAATTATCTGAATATCTCTTTTCTTGTAAGAGCTCTAATTAAAAACACTGCTTTGAAGGTTTATTTAATTAAAAATATCAAACGCACTTAAATTAACAAAACAAAACAAATTTAACAACAAAACAAAACAATTCAATAGCGGTTATGTCCACCTCTTGCAGCAACGACTGCTCGCAATCTGTTTAGCATCTAATAAAGATGTGTTTTCCTTGCCTGGGGAATAGCCCGATATTCCTCTACCAGGGCCATAACTGTACCAAATTTTCTAGAGGCCTAGGATGACGGCAAATAGTTTTTTTATTCACCCCATAAATGCTCAATATGATTGAGATCTGGGCTGCATGCGGGCCATTCTAATCTTATCAATCCAACCTCAATTGTATGAGTCAATCAGTGTTTTTATTTACAAAAAATGGTACAGCTCTTACAAGAAAAAAGATATTCGGAAAATTCAAAAAACAAAATGTTGGTGATACCTCCGGGAAAATATGACAGGACTATGAAACAAAATCAGCTATTCCATTTTTCCACAGAATTTTTTAAAATTAGAAGAAAATACAAAGCTTCCTTTCACCCCTGTACAATGACATGCAAGCAAAATTTTTTGTTACCGGAATAATACCAAACAATATGAATACATGTACCCACAAACTGGTGTAAGAATCTTGAAAATCGGAGCACAAATAATAAAGTTATAAATTGTCAAACTTAATCAAAAATTTTGGGTGGCGGAATTTTGTGCCGGTGAGTGTAGCTTCAATAATATCATTTTGTATATCACTTGAAACTCTCGAAAAAACAGATGTTTCTAGATGTTGACAAAATTTTTGATCTTTTTTGGCAATTAATGTTAACAATTCCCTGTAATTGCCTGGATTGTCAGAGTCGTCGCACTCAAAATGATCACGAAACGCTAGTTCTTGTTTGGCCCAAAAACATACAGTATCTATTATAAGTGTGTTAAGGATATACCTATCTATTTTTTTTAACAAACTCATTATGCTTAGCAATATTTGCTTTAAAAGCTTGGTTAAGAGAACTTTGATTTTTGTTTTGCCAAACTGAATCAAATTGGGTATACATCTTACATGTAGGTAACGGAGAAATTTCATGTCTCCTTTTTAAAAATCTAACACTATGTATTTAAATCGTGAACCTGGTCCACCCATTTTTCTGTAGAAACCAGAAGACATGGCCAACAATACAGTATATTTTTCTTGCAACCATAATATAACCAAGAATTTTCACTGTACCAACTAAATTTAAAATATCGAACTACTTTTGTTGATTCCTTTTTTAAATTGTTTAAAATAGGTCTTTCATTTTTAATCTCATTTTTTTCTTCAAAATTATACAAGGAGAATTACTTTTCAAGTAGTTGATCGATTAAGAAGCGACACTCATCCATGGTTAACTGCACGCACACTTTTATAGGTACTGTCACCAATTTTAAATCTGGTAACAGCGCTACTGATACACAGCTCGCTTATGCCGTCTATTCTTTAAAATTTTCAGTCACTAGCCGGTCCCGAGCGCCAGCGTGGGTATATAACCATTGTAACCAGAAATGAGTCTGGCAACAGAGTATAATATAGCTGCAGCTGAGTCACATAAACTCGCCAATATTTTCGTGTCTACGAGTAGTTGGTTATTTACTGAATTAGGTACTATTACCACATAATATAATAATATATTATTTCTATTGGTAAAAATATTGGTAAATAGAATTATTCATCGTCATAAAATATTTATTTGCAAGACTTTTAACTGTTACCAATGGTAACAGTGGTTACATGGACGCTTCGCCAGTGATATCGCTATACATAGTGGAAAAATGGACTCTCGGAATTATAAGTACGAGGCGCCTTTGAGATGTGGGTTTTTCTAAGGATGCTGAAGATCTCTTTAGCCGACAGAGCACGTGACCAACAACGAGGTGCTGAGAAGAATGGGGACTGAGAGAGAACTCTTAAATATTGTAGAAAACGAATTATCTGGGACATATTTACAGAGGAAAAAAATATATCTTTCTAGGACTCATATTGGAAAGGAAAGTGGAAGGAAAAGGAAAAAGAGGTCCAGGAAGAAGAAAATGCTCCTGGCTGGAGAATATGAGAGACTGGACAGGCATGGCGCACATTCGATACTAAGAACAACTCAAGATAGATAGCAATTTGCTGTAGTTATAGCCAACCTTCAGTAATGGAGAAGAATCCGTAAGAAGAATTTCTTCTTTTTTTTCTTGATCCTCCTAGCTCATCCTCAAATCAAAATAAATTAGGTTCGTGTGCCCCATAGAAACGTACATGGTAATTTTCACATTACGATCATCGAATTATACAAATTGACTCGTTTCACAATTAATGTTTCTAAGGGCATTCAACCAAAATTCGTAAAAAAACAACTCTATTTTGTGGGATGTCTATTTCTATGCCCTGATCTCTTATTTATGTGTACTCTTTTCGACACGCATAGGCGTATGGTGCTATCTATCAAACAATACCTAAAAATGACCCGAGCCCTTTCCTTATCGATTCTTCTAATAGCACCCGCATTATTAAATGCGGTCAATGAACTAATCCACCATAATATATTTCTTTAATTTTACCAATATCGTTCTGTTGGAAATAGATAAATAAATAGAATACAGTGCAGTTTATTATGTTTTTAAACGTTTTTTCAAACGCTTTTCTTTACTTCAATAGTTTGCATCAAATCTTTAGACGTTAATACTGACCTTTCTTCAATGCAAATGAATGAAAATTTGCAGACATATGCATTCGCGGGAACAATACACGAATAGTCAATAACTTTTTTTTATGTTTATTAATTGTTTAAATAACAAAAAACTATTTTAATGGAAAATGCTTAAATTCTCTTGTTTTTTACAATGTAGAAACTTGAAACTTTTACGGATTGTAGCTAATGATATGAACTATACATAATTTTACTTTTTACGTTAATTGTTTACGTTATGCTTCATAAATAAACAATAAAGTTTCAAATTTTTTGCCGATTCCGACTACTTTTCATGTTTGTACATCATATGTTTTATACATATTTTAATAAACATGACGATATATTTTAATGTTTGAAGAAAAGTCTAAGACTAAGAAGTAAAAAATAAAAAAATATGAAAAAAATATTTTTAACCCTCCGTTAGTTGCTATCGGTGTCACACACCGACGACAGAATTATTCATTCGGGATTTACAAAATAACTGGTTTTTTCTATCGCCACTTTCTGTACCTCTTCCTATCAACTAACCTCGTGTTAGTATACATTCTTACCTACTTGGGTACAGTTGTGCGAGTTTTATAGCTATTTTCGGCGCAAGACTCCGTAGCGACTAAAGGTGTGGTTATTACTTTATTGGCATAACTTGCAGTTCAGGTAAAGATTTAGCATCTTATTATTGCATTTTATCGGTAAGTTTTGGTCAAATCTTATTTATAGATGTCTTTTGAAGCCGAACAAAAACGTTTGTTGGAATTATGGGAAATTGTTCCTAGCGAATATTTTTATATTACAAATAACAGTATGTTTATTGTTATACTAGGGTTTTTCATTTTATATCTGTTGTTTTTCAATAAACATTTTCAAAAATATTTTTCAGTCATTCCTATACACAATATAAAATATTTGTATGAATTTTATAGCAATAACTATTTTTTTTTAATTGTCGGTCTCTGACACCGTAGCGACTCTTGATGCTCCGTTTATCCTAGCGACTAACGGAGGGTTAAGAAACGCTTTTCTTTAGTTACGAGTGACTAAAATTAAACATATTATAAAAAAATCAACCAAAAAGCAAAAAATAAAAAAAATTGAAAAAATCTAACACATTCGTTAAAGAAAAGCGTGGGGCGAAAACCGTTTATTCGATGAAGACGCGCCTAGCTTTTCTTTGACGAATGTGTTAGATTTTTTCATTTTTTTTTATTTTTTGCTTTTTGGTTAATTTTTTTATAATATTTTTAATTTTAGTCACTCGTAACTAAAGAAAAGCGTTTCTTAAAAATATTTTTTTCATATTTTTTTATTTTTACTTTTTATTAGGTCAATATCAACTGTAATCCTTAAGCTGCGATCCAATGGAACGTGACGTTGCACGTCAAGATATAAATAGAAAATATGTAATAGAAAAAGATAAAAACTACCGATGGGAATCAACGCAACGTGAAATAGCGTTATTGTCCTCAAAATTTGTCATTGACGATCCTTGGTCTAGGACAAAACCACCTATTTATGGCCAGTATAGGTTGGCACGACGTCTCCCATCGTTTGTCGGTAAATGAACATGGTTGAAACTGATCACTGGTAGAAACATGGTAGAAACTGATACAGACCTTTCCAACTCGGCTGGGGGCTGGTACGGTCAATGTCATGGTAATTTTACTATGGACTGGTCTAAAAACGACGGAATTTTTATCATTGTATGAATCAACCAACTTAGTAAAATTGCTACAGTCAATAATGGTGGTATGCCCTCGATACTTGAGAGGACATGCTCCATTGGAATGGTCCGAATGAAGACTGGTGAATAGTGCAACGGCACACTCCATCGGATCCCAGCTTTAAGTATGTCACGATTGCTTTTTGAACAAGCTTTTTCCTTTGACACGATTAATCTTTCTTCTTCTTCTTCTTCTTGACTGGCTTTACAACTCGGGGTGAGTCTTCGCCGCATCCACTATGGCCCTCCATCGTCTGCGATCTTGCGCTTCGATTTGCCATTGTTGTACCCCAATCCTAGATAGATCGGTTTCAACATCATCCTTCCATCTTTTTCTGGGACGGCCCACTGATCTTCTACCGTCTGGTCTCTCGAAGAACACTGTCTTTAGCACTCTGTCTTCCTCTGATCTTACTACATGACCTGCCCATCTTATTCGATTAGCTTTTATATGTCTGACGATGTTTTCAGTACCATATAGAGTCACCAATTCAGCATTGCGGCGCCTTCTCCACTCTCCTGTCAATTCATCTCTTTGAGGACCAAATATCATTCTGAGGACTTTCCTTTCAAATATCAGCAATTTATTTATTTCTCGCTGATGTAGAGTCCATGTTTCACTCCCATATGTAACAACTGGGCGAATAATTGACATGTACAGTCTTAATTTAGATTGTCTTTTCAGCAGCTTAGATCTTAATAATGATGATAGGGAGTATAATCTTTGGTGTTTGGGATTAATCTTTGGTGTTATAAAATTAAAATGAATGCTAAATTTATACTATAGCTACATTTTTGGTAATAGAAATTAAAAAGCAATTATTGAATGTTTTGAAAATTGAATATTTGTTAATATAAAGCTTGGAGGTAAAAGAAAAACTATTCATAATATTATTGTACATACAACCGACATAATCCGGTTGTTTGTTCACTAAGATGTCAGTCACTCTTATGCAAAAGGTTTTCAATTTATGTTTTACGAATTGTTTTCCCAATTATCTTGTTTACAAACAAAATATTATTTTCCAACTACATACATTGATTTTCTTGATCAAACACACAAGAGTGTGAAAACACAACCGTCTGAATAATAAGTAAAATTTCAAGTTTTCTTCCTGCGTAATAAGTAATATGAGATGATATATTTTATAACAGTGGTTCTCAAAGTATGGGTCGCAGCACCTTGGAGGGTCGAGTTAAGCATGAGTTAAGCAGCTTAAGAGGTGACGAAATTATTTCCAAACAAACAAACCTTGAGTATGACAAGAGGTTATGCCGGAATTATACTCGTCTTTGCCACTGCTAATGCCACTGTCTGAAATATTGCCCGAAATACGATATCGACGCAAGTGAAGTGTTCACAACAACCTCACCAATGTCGGCAATGTCCTCATAACTTAACCCTTTGCGGTCATTGTCATGTGATACATGACACCATTACAACTCGTATGAATTTACTAACAATTTTGCCCATAGGTCGTCTGGCATGTCATACGTGAAAATCGTAAAACACGGATTTAGTCGTTGGCATCTCTAATATGCCGTAAATCTAGTCTTATAACGAGTTATAACTCGTTAACCATTCAATAGATAACAATTTTAACGGGATATTTGAATTGCTCAGTAAATTTCGGTTGAGAATCGCCCATATCGGTTTTTCGGCAAATCCTGGTAAATGTTTTGAATGTATTTATGTTTGACCGAGCACGTGCTAAACATCATTACATTTCAGTTAAAGAGAAGTGTTTATATGGAGTTCTGTTGATTTTATAAAGATTGTGTTAATATTTTTAACACGAGTACAAGAAAATATTTAACTCACGACAGAGTTAGAGGCCATATTATAGTCTAAGATACGAATATAGGTCGATCTGTACCCATCTGCTTGCCCGATGAAACATTTTTTTTATTAAATTTCATATATAGACTAATATTTCTAAATTCAACCTGTTGCTTGTTTAACATGTTTTGTTCAATTCTACGAAATATAAATATTTTAGAACAAATAGAAAAAAAGATAGAGCTATTTTAAATAATGCTGTTAGAAATATTAGATTGATTAAATGGCTACAACGACCTCAGCGCACTTTCATGTGTCAAACAGTGACGAGTAGTTCAGTAGGCATGTAATACATGTCAACAACCTGTACGACACTTTACTCGTCATCGCGCCCGACCGCAAAGGGTTAATACTTACTCGCATTCGCGCTGCCTCTCCTTTGACTTCCGTCCCAAAAACCGACTTTTTGGGGAGCGCCGTGCAATGGCAGTAGCATGAGCAGCGGTAGCGCGAGTGAGCTATTTACACATACACGCGGCCCACTTCCCTGTCCAACAGAACTGCGTGTAAATCCGGTATTAGCAAGTAAACCTAGTTGTACAATTTAGCGTAAACTTACACATGTAGAGATGCTGTAAAATTAGCTATAAGAAAACCTTCACCTGTACAAATTAATGTAGAAAAGCTCTGTTCTTCATTACTGCAATCCCGAACAAATTCTTTCTGATTAAAAATCATATATTTTCATATTGAAAATTATTTATTAGGTATAAAATATTTTATTGAAACAGTTCATAATTAAATTTTTGTATCTTATTATGTATTTAATGTTTGTACAATTCATATTTTGTGCAGTCTCTATTTTAAACATGCAAGTCGAAATGGATTAACGAAACAATATATTTTTTTCTTTTTTGCTTATTTAAATTTCTCCTTTTGTTTTATTTGCAAGAGTTGGTGAGTAGATGGCAAGAGATTAGGAAGTAAACCTATTTGTACACTTTAGCCTAAACTTACATATCTAGAGATGTTGTAAAATCAGCTATAAGAAAACCCTCCCGCCTACAAATTATGTAGAAAATCCTTTTCTTTATTACTGTATTCCTGAACAAATTCTTTCAGAATAAATATTATATAAACGAGAACTATCAGCAGCTGATTGTAATAAAATGTTTAGTATCTGTTTTGAATATTCTTCATATCCTTTAATTTTTTAAATAGATTTACCATATCCTTTAGAATAGAACACACTTCTGCTATGAGAACTTGACTTGTTGAAATTATCTTGTGATCACTGATAATAAGAAGTATTAACATTTTTTAAACAGAGTATAGAGATCATATCTCGGTAATATTAAGTGGCCAGATGTTATTTTTGTCAAGTCGATTTTCAGCAGCGTGACAATGAACTTGCCTGACCTTGATTCTTGTTAAAAAAAAAGAGAAGACAATGAATAATGATAGTATAATAATAGCTTGGATATGTTGACTAAATTATTAGTAATAGGGTACTAAAAGGTGTTCATTTTTTTTAATTGATATGTTTAGTTGATGGCAAATTTTGAGGAAACATATTAACAGTAAAGTAAAGGAAAAACAAGGATGTTGACCAACTTAAAAGAAACAAAGAAAACGATAAAATGCAACGAGGATCTAATATATCAGAGGTCCAAGAGTGAAAAAAGATCTATGACAACTTCATGAAGCATTTATAAAGGTGGAAAGTTTTCTTCTTCTTCTTAAGGTGCCTTCTCCATTACTAAAGTTGTCTATGACTACAGCAAATTGCTTTGTCTTGAGCGGTTCTTAGTATCGACTGTGTGTCCATGCCTGTTCAGTCTCTTACGTTTTTGCCAAGACTACGCCAAGAGAAGAGGAAAAGTTGGATCAATATACTGCAACTCATGGAATAAAGAAGAAAATCAAAGAATATTTAGAGACAAATAAGAATTGAAATACGAAAGGCCAAAAAAAATTAGTTAAAATCACATTGTGAGCAAATAGATACGAGTTGGAACAAAAACACGATACGTTTAATATGAATAAAAAGGTTAAACAAGCAGCTGGTCTGCAGAAATCCAATACAGCTAGCAAATAGCGAGATCAACAGGAAAATATTATCACAGATAAAGATCAAGCATTTTGTATACGGACCAAATACATATAAGAACTCAATAGGTAATAACAACATCCATCCTTCATATTAGGTGTATTGACTACTTACCAATCACATCAATGGAAAAAGAAATATCAAAACTAAAAGATGGTAAAGCTCCTGGACATGACAATGCATGCAGGAAACAGTAGAAGGAAAACGAGAACTAGGAAGGTGAAGGATTTCCTGGCTGAAAAATCTACGTACGCGGTTCAACACAACAACCACAAATCTTTTCAGAGCAACAGTGAGCAAAGTACAGATTGCCATTGATGGTTGCCAACATCCTAAACGGATAGGAGGCACTACAAGAAGAAGACATCAATAGATTATGTTTTACAACTTTACAGTATCAAATGCTTGGATGTATTCCACAAAACAAGTACTTAAGTGTGTCTTTGTTTACATGTTAGCATCGCTATATTAAGACAATTAACAGACAACAATGTTCTTTCAGTGTTGGTTTCAATTCACTTTGGTATCCAAATGATGAGCAAAACAAAGAGTTGTACTGTTCGGTGATATTAGCATATTCTGGTTAGAACCAAGGTTTGGTTTTTGTGTAGACATGACTCTGTTATTCAATGTGCCTCCAGTAAGTTGTCATTTCATCATTTTTGTGGTCTTCCCACTGATCGTCTTCTTATTGGGGAACCGCCTCTCGCCTCCTTACTACTTACTCTATTTGTTGTCATTCGGCTTATGTGGTCGTTCCATTCTACTCTTCTGTTTTACTCAGTTATTAATATTGTCCACTTGTCATCTCCGTCGTATATCTGCACTTCTGGATCTATCCCATAGTCTCTTACCATCGATTTTTCGAAAGTGTTTTCATCTCTGCTGTTTCTAGCATTCTTTTTGTCCTTTCTATATCATCAAGTCGTGTTTTTGCCGCGTATGTCATTATTGGCCTGATGACTGTTTTGTAAATTATGCCTTTCACTTCTTTTCAGATATTTTTATTTCTCCATATTGTTTCATTCAGGCAACATGCCGCGTATGTCATTATTGGCCTGATGACTGTTTTGTAAATTATGCCTTTCACTTCTTTTCAGATATTTTTATTTCTCCATATTGTTTCATTCAGGCAACATGCGGCTCTGTTTGCTTTATTCACCTGATCTTTCACTTCTGTTTCGAGCTTTCCGTAGCTAGATAGTGTGATGCCTAGATATTTAAACTCCATGACTTGTTCTATTGTCTGACCCTCCAGCTCTAATTTACACCTTATTAGATTTGCTAATATAATGCATTTAGTGTTTTGGGGACATGTTAAATTTTCTTTACACATTAACATGTTACATTTTCTAGCGGTTATATTAAATTGATGCAGCAGCATACGTTATATTATAAACCAGTGATGGGCAAAGTGCGGCCCGCGAAAGTATTTAATACGGCCCGCTGAGAGTTCATCGACGTGGTTAGTAGATATACGTATATAGCTTTAACAGAAAATGCATTTTTTCTATATTTCTGGTCCTCCTCTAGAATTTCTTGAACTTTGTGGTCCCCCATTAAAAAAGTTTGCCCACCACTGTTATAAACCATCTTCACTTTGAGAGATTAGTATTGCGTCGTCTGCATAGCAGATTATTTTGAGTTGTTTTTCTCCCATTTGGTATCCTTTTTAGTTCTTACTTTTTTTATTATTTCGTCCATGATCAGGTTGAATAATGGAGGACTCAATGAGTCTCCCTGTGTTATCCCATTGCCAGTTTCAATTGGGTCAGTTAGTTCTTCTCTACTTTTACTTTTATATTGTTGTTCTGGTAGATATTTTCGATCGTTTTAATTATTCCTAGAGGAATAATTAAATTTAATTAAGAATTATTCCACCATCCCATTAATTTAAACTATTTATTAACATTAGAAAACAAGGAGTTGGTATACCGACTATTGTATAAACATATTTTAGATATTAAACTTAAAGTATAATTATAAAATATAGAGTTAAGTATTTTTTGTAAATTGTTATATATTAAAAGAAAAAAATATAATAAAAAAAGAAGGAAAAATATAAAAATATATATACAAAAAAATATAAAAAAAATAATAGAAAAAAAATATAATAAATAAAAAAATATAAAAAAAATATGTAGATAAAAATGAATGACGAACTTGGACAGTCCATAGTAAAAAGCTTTCGAAACAAGTAGAGGGCTAAAGAAGAATGTTGCAGTTTTTGCTGTGGAACGTCATTTAGAAAAAAAAACATAAAAAAAATATATTATAAAAAATTATTAAAAAAAATACAAAAATAATTATTTATTAGTAGAATTGTTTATTAGAGATTAATATTAGTATGAATGGATTTAGTGTCCGCAGTCATATAAACCCAAATAAACAACAAATTATTCCTAGAGGTACCTCTCTTGCGTACAATATTAAATAAGATAATGAAACATGCAAAACGTAACAATAAACATAATAGTTAAAGCAACTAATAATCCTCTTATTTTGTCATGCTTCATAATTGTACAATACATAAACGTTATTAAAGAAGAGATCTAATAATACCACTGACCCACCGTCTGTACATTTAATTGTTATCACTATTTATATCTACACGTAAATATAAATAAAATAGCCATGAGTTGGGTTTCCCAGGCAGTAAAGTAGTATATTTAAGGTATTTTTTAACCGTATGAGTAAGCATTATTATGATTATGCAAAGATACTCTTGATATAACTTACATAATTGGGTCCTAACGGAAACACGGAGGATCTCGGCTTTAAATTAATTCTGGAAATAAGTAACCGACAGTGTTTAATTTTTAATGAGCAGAATAATTATAATCAGAAGTAGACTTTAATGAATCTTTATCTGCAATTAACTCGGTAAACTTTTAATGTTTATTATGTCTGAAATAGTTCATGCAAAAACAGAATCGTGACTACCTTCTACGCTACTTTATTTTTGTTGGTTTACACCGGAACATTGAAAATTTTATCGACAGAAGTAAAGAGAGCACTAGAACTCGTTGACAAATATTATAGCATCAATGTTTCGAACTTTACGCGGTCCCTCTTCAGGTGACAGTGATAACTTTGATTTTTTTTTAAATTTTTTTGATTTAAAAGCATTTGAAAGACTGACTACAAAAATGTATAATACTTTAATCCTTTTTGAGACTGTAGGCGCAAAATTTCGGTCGAAATATTGTGAAATGTATTCATTTTTTTCGAATCCTGAGAAAACTAATAAGTATTTTTGAAAAATTTAAACGCAGAATGAAATATTACAATATTATCGAGGGTCAAAAGTCCCTGAGAACTTCTATAATGATTATTTTAATAAGTCACAGGGGTGAAAAAAAAAAAGAAAATTTAGTCGGATATTTGATTTCACATATATCATTCAAAATAAATTTTTGTTTATTCTAAGGGACTTTCAGCCCTCGGTAATAATGTAATCTTTTATTATGCGTTTAAATTTTTCAAAAACACTTATTAGTTTTCTCAGGATTCGAAAAAAATGAATGCGTTTAAAAACAATTAGATCGAAATTTTGCGCTTACGCTCTTAAAAAGGATTAAAGTATTATACATTTTTGTAATCAGTATTTCAAACACTTTTAAATGAGCTATCACATGATGTACTTTCCCATTTAAAAAATCAAAGTTGTGCCTGTCACCTGAAGAGGGATCGCGTAAAGTTCGAAATATTGATGTTATAATATACTTTGATTATTTTAAAAATCGACCTGTCCGAGTGTTTTGCTTATGTGCTAGAAATAAATAGGTTATTAAGGGGGTAACACTTATTCCAGCGCACTGTATCTTATTTAAACAGTGAATATGCATGTTAATTTTTTTTTATTTCTTGTGACGTATCGTATAATGTAGGTTTAGCCACAGAGGCGGCTCTAGCCCATGCAGCGCCCGTGTGCAGTAGATGCCCTGGCGCCCTTTGGTAGACGCGCAGTCAAAATGTAATAGTCGAATAGGTGCCTGTCTGGTACTAGTACATAGGGTATTAGGTACGCTTATAATGTAAACAAAAATCCAGATGCAACTAGTGCAATATTAAATGATGTCGGGAGCCAATAGGTATTCACGGCGTCAGAACAACCTACCCAAATCTGTTAAAAATATTTAATTAAAAATGAACTTTTTTATCTATGAGGTATGGTTGAAAATTGGTTGAGGAAATTTGACAGGTTTCAGTACACGAGTAAATAGTATTTTTAGGAAGGAATTGGTTAGATGAATAAAAAACAACAACAACAAAAAAGTAATAGTTTATTAACGAATTATTACAGGACGCACATACTACAACATATAATTATAAAAAAGATACTTTTCGTGTTTTTACATTAGCAAAATCTTGAATACTAGCACTGTTTAGTAATAGTAATAAAATTCACACAATTTATTTTCTATATTAGAACAATATGTTATATGCTCTTTTTGTATCTAACTCTAAATTCCTCCAGTGTTTTAATTTTTGAAGGAACGAAAAAGTCATTATTTTGCTTTAAAAGTTCGAAGCGTTCGTCAAACTTAGTAATTTCGGTATCTAATAGGTAATAGTAAAAGTTTACTTTAACATGTATTTTCGCGTCAGTTACTGGTTCATCTTCCACCTCATAATTAAAAATTTTTTTACGAGCACGAGTGAGGCAGGTGTGAACAATTCTGCTATTGCCTCGACTTCTTCTGCTACAGTTTTCGCAGTATTAATGAACACCTCAAAAGCTCATTGCGTAATTCAGACAAACCTATTTTTGCATGATTAATCATTTTTACGGCTTCTGACTTTTGAAGAGCCTTGCGAACTATATTTATCTTGCTTAAAATTTCAAACCAAATAAGCAAAGAGCAGATGAATTTAAATGACTTAATTTTTGCCAATATTGAATTTGCCATATTGGTTGACCCTGCATCTTTAGTGTTATCGCGATATATGCTAAACAAGGCATCATACACTTTTCCCAGATTAAAACGGAGAGCTTTTACTGCTTCAACCCTGCTCTCCCATCGAGATTTTTGAGAGTGGTGTTAGACTTAAAGTTGGCACTTCTTTAGCAAGTATTTGTCAGCGTGCTGTTGACGCAGAAAAAAACATACATTTCTTGTACAATTGAAAAGAAATTGACAATTTCTAATAAAGATTTAGCAGCGTCATTCACTACCAAGTTTAGGCTGCACAAGGTAGGTACATAAAATGCACGCAGGTTTAAGTCTAAAATTCGTTTTTGTAAACCTATGTTCCTCCCCTTCATATTTGACCCATTATCGTAACCTTGACCACGCATATCTTGTATGTCAATTTCGTTTGAGATTAAATACTCTAACAAAAATTGAATTAAGCCCTGACCGGTAGTATCTCCATAGGAAAAAACCTTGAAAATGATCTTTTATTTCAGCCTTATTGCTGCTTGCACTTAAAAGAACGTACCGTACGACAACCGATATTTGTTTTTCGTGTGCAATATCTGGAGTGCAATCTAAAATAATGGAAAAATATTTTGGTTTTTTTTAATTCAAAAATAATATGTAGTTCTTTTTATTCTTTCTCCCAATAAATTTATTATTTCATTCTGAATATTATGCCGGGCGGGCGGCAATGTATAAAACGCGCTTAAGTGCCAATGTAATTTTTCATTAATCATTTTAAAGCATATTTTATGTTGAAACAAAGTAAAGGACCCGCTCTTTGGCGCTCGGCGCCCCCAACAACCCGACGCCTGTGTGCACCGCACACCCTGCACAATAGGTAAAGCCGCCTCTGTTTAGCCAATAATCAAAGTTATGCCTTTACAAAACCATATTATTTAAAAAATATAAGGAGTACCATGTGTCATAATTATTTTAATCTCCTTTATATACACGTAAAAAAAATTTGTTTAGTAAATATATGTATTTCTTAATCCACCCAATCATTGGAAAATGATTCATGGTACATATTTAAAAATATCTATTAACGACACTGACAAGTCGATCAAATTCAAACTTGTCATATTACCAATTACTTTTAATGGGAAATAAGCCACAATTTTACTAAAAAAATGATTTTATTAACGTTTCGAAGCCCAAATCGGGTTTCGTTGTCAAAATACAAAATAGTGTATTTTGTATTTTGACAACGAAACATGATTTGGGCTTCGAAACGTTAATAAAATCATTTTTTTAGTAAAATTGTGGCTTATTTTCCATTAAAAGTAATTGATTATAAAAATGCCACAAGAAAATAGCTTCAGAACAACATTGTCATATTACACTTTTGTTTATCATTAAAAATTAAATGATGGTTGTGAATTGTATTGGTGTTATTTAATATTCTAGCAAAATACATAATCAGCAAAAATCTTATTTAAAACATGCGAACCGTTTTTGCAATCACTACACTTGTTTAAACTAAAGTCCTGGATGTATTTTATTCAAATTTGGACATACCAGCAACTTGTCAAGTATTTTCCAATTTTACTGCATGCAAAACCGTTCGTATAATTTTCATTCTAATAAAGAGATCTTTGAGCAAAATAGAGATCTTTGAGCAAAATAGGGATCTTTGAACATTTGATGTCGACAAATAATTTCGAGTATTCGAAATATTTCGTCCCACTTCTTTTAACACGCCCTGTATATACATATTACATTCATTTTATTTGCCTTTGATAGAGTAAAATCCAATATTCTTTCTCCAAAATTCAATATTCAGGAAATTAAATATTTTTACTTTTCAAGCGATCGGAATTAAATATTAACGCCCCACTGTTTGAGACCCACTGATCATCTCGTTAATTGCATATCGGCCGTTATAGGGTAAAAGGACTTTAGATAAATTGGCGTGTCGTGGAATGCATGTTGTAGATTCCCCACGTCTATCCATTTATCGTCCGTTTACTTTGTAAATTGTAGAAAGCTCTGATTTAGGTTGCAACCATAATTTGTTTTCCAACGTAAAAAATCTTTAGATCTCCAGCTCTTTGGATTTCGTTTTCCTTTTAAATCAATAATTGCAAAGAATTGCTCAACTAATTCAATTATCAGCCTTACAATTAATTTAACTCTGTCGATTATTTAATAACATCGTCTCCATAAGCAATAAAATGATAAATTAATTATATTTCCTTATAAAACGATACGCCAATGTGTATAGTTGATTTTTCTGAAATCAGAAAACAACTCTATCAACAAAAATTTGCTTGTTTGCCTATTTTTTGCTGAATTCTTCGCCATTTCGGCATTTTCCGTTCCAATAAGATTTTTTCGCGCTGCTCGCATAGATTTATTTTAATATTTATATTGAAGATGTCCTTGATTTTATAGAAGCTATTGACCTATTCATAGACGTACTCAATTGTAATCGGAACTCTCAAGGTAAAGAAGACCTACCTATACGTATGTCGCCGTCGTGTTGTGGGTAAACATTTCCGTAGAGAAAAAAAGTCAGGTGTGCGACAGTGTGCCTGTATGCTTGTTCTACTCGGCGAATAGTATGGCTCGTTTAACGTTTCCACTTTTATGGCTATTTTTTTTGTGCTGTCATTTTTTTCCTCTAAAAAAGCCTGTATATTAAAATGAATCAAAAAATTGTAAATTCCGTTTGAAAACTAACTCTTGACGTAAACTCGATAAGTCTTCTTTAGCCTGTTTGCATCCACACCTGAACAAAGACCTCCCCATGAGTTCTCCATTCTTCTGATTTGTGCTATTTGGTGCCAGTTTCTCCCCAGTCTTCATCTACTACCACTGTGCTCGCGTGGTCTCCAATTTACAAGGTTTATCGTCCACCTTTCGTCCTTTTCTAGTGCCACTAACCACCCAGTTAGATCTGGTTAGATTTCAGTAGCGCAATTCTTCCAATTTCATCTTTCACCTTGGTCCTGCTTCGCAAGTCCTCATTTCGTATATGTTCTCTCGGCGATACTCCTAACATAGCTCGTTCGATAGAGCTGTGTTTAGCCATCTACTGGCTGATAACTCTGTAAGTGCCACGTTCTCCATTCCATAGGTCATAACTGGTAGAATACAACTGTTGAATACCGTTTTCTTTAGAGTTATTGGCATCTTTTGGTTTTTCAACACAACAGTCTTCCTACTGCTGCCCATGTCCTTCGAATTCTTCTCTTTATTCCTTCCATTTGATATACTCTTCCGACACTTTCGATCCCGCTTCCATAAAGTCGATAGTGATATTTTGGTTTGTCGTCACTTTTGTTTAGTGTTTTGTGCTCCTTTAGCATGTAGATTAGTTCCTTTGTATTGTTTCCTATAAGTACTATGTCATGGGCAAATCTTCTTCTTCTTCTTCTTCAGGTGCCGTGTCCGTATTCAGACGTTGGCTGTCATCATGTTTATAAGTTCCTGAAACCTCTCTCTATCGGCTGCTGCGCGAAATAATTCTTCTACCGTGGAACCACACCATTGTCTAATATTACGTAACTATGAAAGTTTCTTTCGACCAATCCATCTCTTTCTTTCCACTTTTCCTTGTATTATAAGGCGAAGTAGATGGTATTTAGGCCCTCTAATTATATGGCCAAAGTATTCTGTTTTTCTCCTCTTTATGATGTTTATGAGCAGACGTTCTGAATTCATCATTTGGAGAACATTTTCATTGGAACTGTGCGAAACATTTTCATTGGAATCTTTAGGATTCGTCGATAACACCACAATTCGAATGATTCTAATTTATTTAGCATTGTGGTTTTTAACGTCCATGTCTCACAACCATACAATAATATAGATCACACGTAACATTTTAGGACCTTCTTGCGAATCTTCATCGACAGGCTTCGGTTACATAAAACTGGTTTCCAGGTCATAAAAGCCTTACGTGATATTTCAATTCTGGTTATTGCCAAGGTATTTAAAATTGTTTACTCGTTCTATCTCCTCTCCATCAAGAGAAAGCACGCCTTGATTTACATTTATCTTTCCAACTGCCATCCACTTTGTCTTTGAAATATTTATTTTTAGGCCTTTCCGATAACTTGCTTCACTGACTAGATTTACTAATGTCTGGAGATCTTCTAAATTTTCTGCAAGAATGGCTGTGTCGTCAGCATATCTGATATTGTTGATTACTTCTCCGCCCAGTCTTACTCCCTCTTGTCTGTCGTCCAAAGCCTCCCTAAAGATTTCTTCAGAGTACAGATTAAAGAGACTGAGTGACAAAACACAACTCTGTCGAACACCACGTTTGAGGAGCAAATCTAATGTAAGAGTAAATAATTTTGGAGAGATATTGTATCCCTATCTAACCCCTCTTTCCTATCTTATTTTGCTTGTTGTTTGATTTTCTGCTACGTTTATTTGCATAGTTGCATTGTCGTATATTATGTATTTTAGTAGTATTCTATTAGGTCTGGATCCCGCGTATGAAAAAAAAGTTGATTAATAGCAAGCTGAAAATTTGTTAATAGCTTAAGGGTGTCTAGTCGGACAAACTTTGATATATGGGAACACTGGAACAGGGGAAGTTTTAATTGTGGAACAGGTTAAAAATTTGGAACGGTCAGAGCACGAAAAAGGCACATGTATTTTGTCCGACAGAACAGACTTAAACTCTCCGAACAGAGATTAAACTCTCAGGCAAAAATCAGACTGCTATTTATCACCAAATAGGCGTTTTAATGAGTGGAACATGTAGAATATGTCAAATGACAGGAATTATGACAGGTGATAAATAGCAGTCTGATTTTTGCATGAGAGTTTAATCTCTGTTCGGAGAGTTTAAGTCTGTTCTGTCGGACAAAATAAATGTGCCGTTTTCGTGGTCTGACCGTTCCAAATTTTTAACCTGTTCCACAATTAAAACTGCCCCTGTTCCAGTGTTCCCATATATCAAAGTTTATCCGACTAGACACTCTTAAGCTATTAACAAATTTTCAGCTTGCTATTAATCAACTTTTTTTTCATACGCGGGATCCAGACCTATATATCTAGACTGAATCCTTGCGTTATTCGTTTCTTCTAATACGGCTCAGAGTTCTATGGAGTCGAATGCCTTATTGTAATCTACAAATGTCCAATGAAGGGTATAATAAGTGTATGTATTGTCGGTAGGTGTTCTATGGTACTATAACCTTTGCGAAATCCCGCTTGTTCAACAGGCTGCTAACTATCGAACTTATTTCATAGTCTGTTGGTAAGCAGTTTGTACGCATGTGCATGTGGTTACAGTCTTTCGAGTTTGTGTTTGTCTCCTTTTTGTGTAGTAAAAATACCTACGCATTTTTCTAAGAGGTTGAAATAGCACCCCAAAAAGAAGCACTGGTTCAGTAAGATTTTAACTGCCTCCAAAGTAGTTTGACCTCCAGCTGAAATCATCTTTTTTGTTATTCCATCGTCTCCATGAGTTGTTTCATTCATTTTTCACCTGTTTAAAGCATTTATAACTTCCTCGTCAATAAGTCTATTACAAAAAATTTGTATTTAATCCAGTTTGTTGTATGTATTACCATAAAATAATGACAATAGGCTATTGATTATCTATTGTAGAAAGGAACTACAACGTTAACGGGGTTTTATTGTTTAATATAGTCAATGGATCTCTAGCTATGAAAAAACCGCGGAGTGCTACCATCTAAAGGGGTGCGTTTTTGAGAAAGGGGTGAATTAGTCCCTAGGCACAGGGCGAATTAGGGTGAGTTCTATGCACTTTTGGTGCAAACACGTCTACAGGAAAATTCTTCCAGGTTAAATTTACTATTGAAATATTACATTTCAAAGTGAAAAAATTTTGTTTTGCAAAAATATATTCAAAAGAAAAGCAAGAAAACAACACGAAAGATAGCAATTTTGTTTTTTGCCCCATAACTTTTTCCCATGGGAATATAGGTATAGGCATTGCTTTACAGAAAAAACACTTCCATCCTTCCTCTTTAAAATGATATTTGGTAGAAGTCTCTATAATTTATAGTTTCCAAAATATGGTTTTTCAAACTTCGATACTCACAGCGATTTTGACCCATTTTCCTTGTTGCTTCGCCAACATTATTCTGTAACTTTTTTCTACGCAGCTTTAGGTATACGCAATGGACATTTAATAGGAAGAAAAGTCAATTGCCTTTAAAATGGTCTATTGTAGAAGGCTGTATGACTATTTTTAAGCAAGATATGGTTTTTGAAATTTGTATATTTTTAATGATTTTTGATATATTTTTCGATTATTTTTAAATTTCTCATTTTAACTTTTTTTATTGTCTATTTAGGTATATACATTGTGCAATGAAAAAGAAAACCTATTTTCTTTACTTTAAAATGGTGTATTGTAAGAAATTCTAGGACTATTTTTAAACAAGATATGCGTTCTCAAAATGTGCCATATACACATGCCACAGGTCCCAGTAAGCTGGAAGCATATGCGAACTTTTTTATTATTAACTTTATGAAAAAAAATTATTCCTTATAAAATGCTCTGCATAATCTAAAACCTGAGATGCAATCATCAGATATAAAATTTTATCAATAGTGTACGAGGTATGTTAAAAAATATGAATTTCGCTCAAGAGTGAAGTACCTTTATATTTCACAATATCGAAAAGTGTTATTAAGAAAAGTTATTTGGAATTAAAAATTATGTTATAATATGCAGCTGTATTCTTCTAATTGAAAAAAATAAAAACATTTAAAATTTTTTTCAAATTACGGATACTTTTGGATATCCTACGGATATCTTGTCTAAACATAGTCATAGAATTTTTTGCAATACACCATTTTAAAGTAAAGAAAATAAGCTTAGTTTATTGCATAATGTATATATTTAAATGTACAAGAAAAAAAGTCATAAGAAGAAATTTAAACAATAATATCAAAAATCATCAAAAGTATAAAACCTTGAAAAAGCATAACTTGCTTAAAAATAGTCCTACAAGCTTATACAATAGACCATTTTAAAGGTAATTCACTTCTCTTTCTACTAAATGTACCGTTGCATATACCTAGAAATGCATAGAAAAAAGTTACAGAACAATGTTTGCGAAATAATGGGGAAAATGGCCCTAAAAATGCTGTGAGCGGCGAACTTTTAAAAATCCTCTTTCGGAAAATATAAATCCTAGTGACTTCTACTGAACGTTATTTTAAAGAGAAAGGACTGAAGTTATTTTTCGCTGAAGCAATACCTATATCTATATCCATGAGGAAAAAAGTTATGGGGCAAAAAACAAAATTGCTTTCTTTGGTGTTTTTTTCTTGCTTTTCTTTTGAATATATTTTTGTAAAAAAAATATTATTGACTCTAAAATATGATATTTCAATAGAAAATTTAACCTGGAATAATTTTCCTGTAGACGTGTTTGTACCAAAAGTCCATAGAACTCACCCTAATTCACCCTGGGCCTAGGGACTAATTCGCACCTTTCTTAAAAACGCACCTATTTAAATGGTAGCACTTCGCGGGTTTTTCAAATAAAGAGGTCCATTGACCATATGAGACAATAAAATCCCATTAACGTTGTAGTTCCTTTTAACTCTCTTATTTTGAACATAATCAATAGCCTACAAGCAGCCTTCTGCTCAGCAGTCGATGAGTTCCCTTAGAACGTGCCTGTCCCAAGAAGGATTAAACCTCTTCAAATGGATCTCAAATCTATAACGCGTAAAATAAGTTTCGAACGCTAAATTATTAATTAAAGATAACTCATCATCAATTAGCATTTCAATAACAAACGACAAGTAAATTCCATTTAATCAAATAATAATTTAATTATCCAGTGTTGACGCTACTCCAGACGTTGCTTCGAACGCCATAATTGTTTCCTGTATTCAGATTTGAATTTCATCGCATTTAAATGCCTTAATTAACTTACGAGACAACTTCCACGCAAGAAAATATTAACAAGAAAATTTAATACACTTTTAAACGTTTATTTTTAAAAGGATTTTCAAAAATATGCGCAATCGATTCCCTCAATATTTTTAGGCCATCTTTAGATCAGTTTTCTTCGCGTATCACGGTGTTTGGGCAGACTACTTTCGATCTTTATTTGCAAAAGGTGAGGATAATGAACCACCAACAAACAAAATGACGATAAACGAAACAAAAAAGAATGAAGAAGCTGAGGTAAAGGAAGTAAGGAAATTAAAAAATAGATAATCACCAGGAGAGGACAGAATATCAAATGAACTCCTACCACAAACAGCAGACCAGAACAGAATACCACAAGGGTGGAGATCAAGCATCCTAATACCTCTCATCAAAAAGGGAGACAAATCGGACCCGGAGAATTGCATAGGAATTAATTTATTAAACACAACATTCAAATTAACAACCAAAGTGATGACAAACAAACTGAATGAAATTATAACACTAACAAAAGAACAAGAAGGTTTTAATCAGGAAGATCAAAATAAGATACAACAAGAAATTAAAATATAATCTATCATGACAGAAGTCAACTATACGGGCTAGACCTGAATAAAAAAACCAAATACATAATCAGTAAGCACCCAATATTAACCACTCAGCCATTGGTAAACAATCAACTAATTGGTAAACGAAGTCAAAATTCCCAAGATAATCGCCAAAACCTGGAACGTTTAAGTACCGCAAGAAGACGACGATGGTCATCATCAGTCACCTATCCCCACTGTTGGATATAGGCACCTTTCTATCATTTCCAATGATCCAGGACTCCTCAGCCAATTGTGGAGGTATGAGACAGGCTATGCTCCACATAGTGGTGCCATCCAAAAGTCTCACAGTCCAACTTCTTCTTCTAGACCGTAGAAGATGCTCCCTGGTGGTCACTATCTGCTTGGATTGGCAGATGACCCACGGTTCCGTCTGTGATGAGGAGGAGGAAACCTCTTCACATGTTCTGTGGAATTGCCCAGCATTGGCCTACCAGAGGTGACAGATCCCGAGTTCAGCCTTTATGCAGCCGAGTCAGGTGAGTGAGTTGCCCTTAAGACACTTGTGGCTTTCTGTGAGGCCATAATGTTGCTGAACGATTACACGTTCGTTCTCCTGAGCGCCAAAGAGGAGCTCAGATTTGCAGCTCCTGCTGATTATAATATCAGACATGGGAGCCTGATGCAGCCTGGACCTCAGAAATGGCGAAGACCACGTTCTTATGGACATAGGCGTAACCAAGGGGGTTTTGGGGGGTTATAACCCCGCCCACCCCCAATTGGATGTACTTCGAGCTCTGTACGCTTAATACCATTTACTATTCCATACCCCCAGAAGACCATCAAGTAGTTGTAACCCTATATTAACTTTTAACTGTTTGTAACTATATTAACGTGTTATTTCTTTGTTATCCTCATCATTTCTCCCAAGCCGTTATAAAATTCTGTATACTGCAACCTTTTTCTGACATTCCGTTGGGGATTATAAATTTATATAGACGGAGTATAGTAATACATCAAATCTGACCTCCCTGTATGTTATTTGTTATTTATTTACTTCTGGTTAATGTTGCAGTTAACCATCCATAGATAAGTGTGGGAACACATAACGAATCTAAAAATAATAATATAATAAAAAAAATAATGTTGACATCGACTAATTTGATTCGTTTTTTATTTCCGCTTCCTGCTATATTTATGTTTATTCAACTAATTGACTTTTTTATTACCTTATCCTGTGATTTGAGTTCGAATTTTCATTCATTTTTTATCACATTATGTATATAGAAATGCATTATTTCAGTCACACAGCTGTTTCGGAAATCGACAAAGATTTGTTATTTTAACTATTTGTTATTTAAACGTTTTACCTGTCTGTTGTTTGGATTCAGAAACTTCAGAAAATGATGGAATGATTTTTTCCACCTACCTCTACCGAAAGTATACTTTTCCTGACCTGATTGTAGGGAGCAAAGTTGTACTTTTCCTCGCTAGGGAGGAAAAGTAAAAGTGACGTCATGGTATGTCATTGATGAAATAACTTATTTGACACCCTATACAATATTCTATTATCTATTACGTAAGCATCTATACATTTTAACGTTTATTTATAAAACACCCTGTATTTTGCAGAATGGTAAAAAACAGTAAATTGTTATTTTGATTTAAAAATGTTTACATTAATAATTTGACTTATATTTGACAGTTGACAGTTATATTGTACCTACTTGTTAGTTTTAGTTCTAATAAATTTTGTTGGTTAGTTACATAAATAAATTAAGTAAAAATGAAAAAAATGACTTGTTATTTGAGGAAAGTGGAAAACCATAAATGTATAACATGGGAGTAAAGTGCCTTTTCCTCCCTTGTTATACAAATAGCTATAATTAACTTTTTCTTATTGATGTTAACTTTTACTTCTTCGTTTCTGCTGATCGTCGTTTGTCGAATCTTCTTCCAACTAGTTTTGAATATCGTTCAACTCTTTTTTCATAGATAAATTTTTTCTTTTGCTATTACAATTTTTGATTTTTCTGTACCATTACCATATTTACTATTTTTATACAAACACTGAAAACTTTTGTTTTCAATACGACCAAAAAATGTATTATAAATTAATGTCACTACATCTAATGTAATACAGTCGGATTTGTGAGAAAATTGCAATACAATAACTTGGATCATATATTTTTTGCATGTAACAAATATGTGACACAAATAAATATATTGAATATGCAGCTATTGCAAGAAACGTTTATCCCCCATATAATCTGATGAACTTACTAGCTTTGAATAAACCGTCAATCTTTAGGATTCTTCTAGATTATGTTAAGTCGTGTAAATTGAAACTTTAGATCATAAAATTAGTCGTGTAAATTAATAATACCCCGTATCCCTACTTAGTCTGTGGTTAGTCACCCTGAACGACATGGGTGCGAAAAGTTTTTTTTTTCCCTTTCCTACCCTTGATTGTTCGATTGGATTTGATTTTAAGAAGTGTTTCTGGCTAAATGGGCGCAGTTCCCAATGGCCAAAATAGAAGAAGAAAAAAATGTCACTACAACTGTTTCGGCAGAGTGCCTGGTCACAGGAGCAGTACCGTGGGATAGAAGACATCGAGGAATACCACAACTTCGTTACATAAATGATGTAAAAGGCGTTCTGAGATAAGGCGAGTCAAAACATAATAAATGATAGGCTCTCAAACTTTTGGAGCACATGTTGGTTAGGTCCCGGGCTCACTATAGGTCTTTTCACTAGTTTTACTAAGATATGAAATTATGATTGGCAGATAATCAGACTCATGAACCGAAGAGAAGAATCGGTCTTGTGTGGACAGAATATGAAAAACTGAGAGAAACTTTTAAAAGGGAGCTGCCCACCTGCCTGAAGAGAAAAGTCTTAGATCAATGCATCCTCCCAATGTCGACATAGGGAGCAGAAGCACTAACTGAGTTTCACCAGAGAAGAATGGAGCGATCTGTCATTTTCTGGAGGAATATAGTACATTCTTTCACGGTTTTTGCTCTAAATTTTAAATAACCGCTTGGATTGACATGATATTTGGCATACGTATAGCTTACATGTCAAAGAAAAAAAGTGATATTGTGCCGATGTGTGCTTAGCAAAAATATAGCCTATAAAAAAGTAAAAAAATGGTGTACGCGTTAGGTCTCTGGATCTCGTAGAACCAGAGTTATAGCTAATGAAAAATAGATTCATATTCACCAAATTTCAAATAGAATATTTCGACGTGAAATATCCAAAAAATTAAGCACTTTTTGGGGAAAACTCATTTTAACTTTTTTAAAGTGTTTAAAAAAATATTTATTTCTGTTTTAACAAACTAGCATTAAATTTAAGCAAGTTACGCTCAAAATAAAGTTGGTCCCTTTTGTTGTTGCAAAAAAAATCGGGAAGACCACCCCCTAATTAGCAACTTAAATTAAATTAATCGTTACCGCTCCACAAATTATTTTACTTATGTTGTGTTTATGTGATCTGTAAGTTTCATCGATTCAAAGTGCTTATTTTTGAAAAAAATTGGTTTCAAAGTAAAATTTTTAAAAATTTTAATTTTGAAAAATATGCTTTTTTTTAAAATAACTTAAAAATTGTTAGAGATACCAAAAATCTCTAAAAACAAAAAAAGTCAGCATTGGTTTTCTGAATATCACGTATTTTTTTGTTTTTCTGTTAGACAAAAATTTATTAAGATTTGGTGTTTTTAAATTTGCATACATTCGTGATCAGTGACTCGTCCAACCCCTTTTAACTACAGCCCTTTCAATAATAAGGACTTTGAACAGATGAAACTTACAGATCATATAAACAATACATACACGGGTCAAGAAACTTGTGAAGTCGTAACGATTAAGTTCATTTAAGATACTAATTAGGGGGTGATTTTCTCGATTTTTTTACCAAAACAAAATAAGACTAACTTTATTTTGAGTGTAACTTGTTTACTTTTGATGCTAGAAATTTTTTTTATAAAACAAAAATGAAGCTTTTTTAAACACTTTAAATAAGTTGTAATGAGTTTTCCCCGAAATGTGCTTCATTTTTGGTTACTTCACGTTAAAGTATTCCATTTGGAATTTGACGAATATGAACCTATTTTTCATTAGCTATAACTCTGCTTCTACTAAGTATAGAGACGTGCTATATACACCATTTTTTAAATTATTTACAGGCTATATTTTTGCTAAGAATGTTTTTTCGACAAAATACTTACTATGTGAGTTATTTGCGAAAAACCGTTTAAAAGCGTGGTTATTTTGTCGAAAAAAATGAACATATTCACTGCCAAATAACTCGAAAAGTATTGACTTGGTGAAAAAACTCTATGGAACAGAAGTTACTTAAAATTAGCCAGTTTATCCATTTCCTGACTTACTGAAAACCACCCCAAGGGCAAAAGCACATATCGGCACAATATCACTTTTTTTCTTTGACTTGTTAGCTATGTGTATGCGAAATTTCATGTCAATCCAAGCGGTTCTTTAAAATTTAGAGGTTTTGCAATATTTTACCGTTAAAGAACGGACTAATAATTCTGCGTAATAAAATAAAAAACGAAGAGAGTCACCAACGTGACTGGCTCATCGAAGGGATAGCCAGACTAAAATGAATATGGGCAGGATATATGAAGACCTCAAATGCTAATAGATCTAAGTGCCACTTTTTACAAAAAATATCCTTTTATTGTTGCTAAGTGATCTATGTCCATATGCCAATGCACTGCTAAAAGGTCTATGTGCCAAACACTCCCCAAACGGCTACAAAAAATTTCAACAGATCTTTTAGCAGTGCATTGGCATAGGGACATAGATCACTTATCAACAATAAAAGTATTTGTAAAAAGTGGCACTTCATACATCTGTACAGGATTTATATTAGCATTCAAAAATAAGAGTACAGTGGAACCTCGATTATCCGTCAGGGCACCGGACCAAGGGTATGATGGATAATCGAAAAGACGGTTAACAGAACATTAAAAAATTGAAAATTGATAGTACAACTCTCCAATTTTTTTTATATCTATGTTTTGTTTTACAAGATAAGAGGAATTTTTGTTCATACAAACGAATCAATTTGGTTTAAAATATTCTGAAATCTTTGTTTTACTGATGCTTCACATTTTTCTTAATCCGCGTAAGATCATGCAATCTACTTTATTGGCTTCTTCTTGTCAAGAATACCACTCCATGAATTGTTGCATGTGCGATGCAGCTTCTCTAGCTTGTTTACGC
The DNA here is from genome assembly GCF_917563875.1 of Diabrotica virgifera virgifera. Taxonomy (NCBI): domain Eukaryota; kingdom Metazoa; phylum Arthropoda; class Insecta; order Coleoptera; family Chrysomelidae; genus Diabrotica; species Diabrotica virgifera. The sequence continues at coordinate 16,366,627 of NC_065445.1, read as the reverse complement.
AAAAATGTGTCAGTTCAGTCAGTTGCAATAACATCATCGACATCGCCACCATCATATTCCGAGTCTGTGTCAGCTTCTGAATCTGTTTCGTCCGCTTTTTTTGCCATTTCAATGGCAATCATCTGTCAGCAATTGATAGCCGTTTGCGTCCTTATCACAAATTAACGATTCGTTTATGTCATCTTTAGTCAACGAAAACAAAACAGTTGATTCAACCATAACTTCATTTGTTACCGCACTGTACATTTCAGCGAATTTCGTTTGGCTTATCGCAATACTTAAACAAAATGAATTGATGACCCAATTTTTGCTTATGTAGTCAATACAACTTACATACGGACCCTGACGGTTAACAGAGGTGACGGTTAATGGAGAGACGGATAATCGAGGTTCCACTGTAATTCATATCGATTTAATTTTTAAAGGTCTTAAACAAACATTATTGTTTATAGTAAAATAACTGGGTGACATTTATTTCCCAATGTAGGCCAATCGGTTCGAGAACACCTCAGTCAGCGATTTTGATATTATGAGTATTTCATGGTCACAATCGTGTCGTCAAAATCATAACAAAACAATTACGAGTTTATTTATAGATACGGAGAAAGTATTGCAGAGATCATTCTTTATTCATCATTCATTATTTAGACATCAAGTAGTTAGAATATAGACTTTGCCCACCAACTCGTTACTGATATATTTAGTATTGGCGAATAAATACATGTTTGATAAATAGTGTTTTGCAAGTCACCCCCTCGGGGGGGGGGGGGTAAACACCCCAACCACCATATGGCGATCTAGACCAAGGGGAAACCACAGAACAGAAAAAAGATGGCAAGATTTTGGAATTGGAAGAGAAGAAAGAAAATCGTTAGATGGAGAATGGTATAGGGAATGCGAGAGAAAAATATGGATTTGGAGATTTTACAGGGTCGTAATGGTAGACGTCGGCAGGAACGAGGTTTGGAGACATGGGACCACGCCCAGCTTCAAGAGGACATGGTGGAAATGGACAATAGTGGACAGAAGTGTAATCGTGAGTAACTTTTAAGCTATTTTTTTTATTGCATACAGTCTCACATACACGAATAATTTTCTTTTTTATTAAATATAATGTAAATGCATATAATTATTTTGGGATAAGTTAGGATTAATTATTTTTAAATATAGATATGTATTAGTAAATTAGGTAGTTTTTCATATTTCTATAAGTATAGTATTGAATAAGTAAATTAATTTTTATTAACTACAAAATAGAGATTATTAAGTTTATATTTTTAATGATAAAACAAGATTTCTTTTTGCAATGCGTTAGCAGATAGAACAATTAAAAGTATTTTTCTACAGTCTACAATTAAATACATAATATGCAAATATGTAAGTGTCTAGTTACATGAATGTACTATTTACATGTAGGAAACGTTGAAAAAAAAATGCAAAATAATGACTTTATTGTGCGGATTATCAGCATTTCAGGTCTTCATATAGCTAGAATGACAAATGGACGATGGATTAGATTAAAGAGGTTATTAAAATGGAAACCAAGGGTAGACAAGAAAAGGGTCAGTCAACCACTTTAGGTAAACGATGGAATAACGATTTAAGAAAGCTAAAAAAAACTGGTAGAAAGTAGCGCAAGCTAGACGGGGCTGGAAACACGGGAGGAAGCCTATGTTCAGCAGCGGACTTTAAGGTTGTATGATGATGATATAATTTTTTAAGGATAAATCCACGTTTTAAATAATTTTTCAGTTATATCTATCAATATAAAAAAATAGGTAGAAAGATGCGTAGTTATTACAATAGATCCTAATTGTCTATCTCTATACTTCTGATACAGTATTTAAAATAACGATCCGCCAGCAATAAAAGCATCATTTGTACCGTTATCTGCAACGAAAAATACTTTCTTTTCCGTATGCAGGAATGCGATGCCATAATCGCATTATCAAAGCCGTTTGGACAAGTTCGCGAAGTGTTGCGATTCGATTCGGAACAAACGAATCGGTATGCGGACAACATTCTTCTCTTCGTCTGCCGCCGACTCAAAGAAGAAGAGTTCCAATTGAGCGATGCGGCGGTGCCCACCATCCATACATCGGCCAAGGTCATTTTCTTCACCGATGTCGTATATTTTTCTTCTTCAGCACGATGATCTTGGTTGGCGTTTCGACCGTTGCTAGTTACTCACTCCTGCTGCCTGCCTGCCACCTCTTTGTTACTCTTCGTCTAATTTAACCTCTGCAAATGACTGCATATCATTGCGACGTTGCCGCATATACTATTGAACTTTTATAATTAACGACTGGTTGACTAATAATATACTATTGAACGATTTAGGAAGGTGGTTAATCAGTTATTTATGTAGATTTTCGGTATCAATGAGATCCATGGTCTGATTAAAGACCTAGAATATAATTCAAGTACAATATGTACTCGATTATAAATTCACGATTGCAGATTGCACAGTTTTCATTACAATGGTCTTTATACAGGACTATACAAAGCAGAAAAATTATTTCTATATTAATATATTAATTTACCCCAACCAACTTCGAATACACTACAACATAAGATAAAAATGGGCAAGAGTTAAGGTTTTAAGACGTAATTGTATGCCTCATTGGCGAATAACATGTGTTTACCTTACCATAGAAAAATGTCAATAAGCACATTCATGTCTTACATACCTAAATGTCTTTCAGTTCAAATCAGATAGCATCATCTTCTAATAGCACTACAACCCCAGATGGGTCTTGGATGACTGCACAACCCGCTTCCATCTTAACACTTTAACTGCCAGGTAAATTCAGAGTAAATTTTGTACCAGGTCTTCTGGGCCAGAATATTTTTTTCATATTAATTACTCTATTTGTGTTTGTTTTTAGCAAAAATCATAAAAGCAGATTTGTTTTTTGGGTATTTTTGTAAAAATTGCTGTGTCCTCATTTGGTACACGCGGCCTGCGATGGTGAAATTGTTCCTAATGTCTAGTTGCAGGCCATGAGTACCATAGATGCACACTTAAGGTCAAATAGTCCGTTATCTTAGGGAAGGTCCTAAAAGAAAACCTGCAGCCATTGTCGAGTACAATAACGCAAACGCATTTGTGGACATGTCAGATCAAAAGACAGCTTACTCAAACTGCTTATGAAAGTCTGTCAAATGATCCAGAAAAGTGGCATTTCAGATGATTACTGATACTTCACTGGTGAATACTCTAATTATTTTCAATAACATCAATCAAAGCAAAATGTCAGTTACAAAATTCAAAGAAAATATGTGCATGCAACTCCTTCAAAGTAGTAATCTACTTCTTCCTGTACAAGTTCAAGCCAAACATGAACTTACTCAAAATGCTTTGAACAAAAGAGGCAGATACACGATTTGTTACAAAAAAAACTCTGAACTCCATGGTCGAAATTATGCTATAAAAAACACAAAATGAATAACACTGGTATGCAACGGAAGTGAAGACAGCCCTTTTATGTGCTTAGAATGTTTCTTTGCCAACCATGTTTTTACAAAAAAATAACTAAAACATGTACAGCCGGTTCCTAAAAAAACTGATACGACTCTTAGTAAGATTTGATCATGTTGAGCAGTGTATTTGATTGATCTGACATTATATTTATTATGACAGACAAATAATAAAATAAACAAACAACCGACAACTGATTACATATTATGTTAATTCATAAATTGTACTAATTATTAAGGTCTAAATGTTTATATTATTTTGAATTCCTGTATTTTATAAAGAGTATATAAATGATAGTTTTTACATCAAATAGATCACATAATTATTGTAAACGTGGATTATACAACAAAACAAATTAGTATTAAATTCAGCCCTGTAATTTATTAAAATAAATATAGAAGTTTTCAGGGACTTTCAGCCCACGGTAATAATGTAGTCTTTCATTCTGAGTTTAAATTTTTCAAAAATATTTATTAGTTTTCTCAGGATTCGAAAAAAATGAATAGAATTAAAATACATTGAGAATTTTGACATGCGTCACAATGTTGCCTTAACTCAATGTAAAATTCTAAACTGTTGAATTCCAGCTTCCCTAATTATTTGACATCAAAAGACATTAGAAACTATTTGTAGAGGATTGAAATCTGTATTGAAAACAACTGTTAAAATTGGTCTACGTAATTAAACATAATCCAAAATTTTGTAAAAATGTAATTCATTTCAGTTTTCAGCCCAAACTTAGGCCACACACAATGCAATAATGTTCACATTTTTGAACTGTCAATATTTTTATTTTATCATCTATTGTTTAAAAACAATACAGTTGATAAGATACCCTCAGTTGCGGAGAAAGTATTAATAATAAAGATTAATAATAAAGTCTAATAACCGTGGAACAGAATAAGCTATCTGACAAATTTTAAGATTTGGCAGTGACATTGACAGAATGTAAATATTAAGTATTTATCTTTCAAAATACACTGCTCAATTTTCTACAAAATACGCTTCAAGAGTCGTATCAGTTTTTTTTGGAACCAGGTGTACAATAAAATTGACTCTCAGTACCTACCTAATTTTCTAGTTAAAAAATACTACATTCTATGTTACTTTTGATTATAATATGCGGTACTGTCATAAAAATAAAAAAGTTAATGTATAGTTAATTTTCATTTTATTATCCCTTATTTTATACCTTTAAAAATTAAAAAAATCCCAGGATATTTTTAAACGTTATAGTTCTACGCCAGACTCAATGATATTCCCATTTAAATACCCGGTAAATGTATACCAACTACGGACACATGGCTGAAACGCTGATAAAACCTGTGTCCAATATATGGTACACATGGCAGAGAACTAAAATTGCCTGTGTCCATATATGGTACACATGGCAGTTAAAAACGGTCGTCCACGATAGCTGAGTTACTGGGCACCCCCCTTGTCCTTAAATATTACCATGGTATCACTCCACCGTCTGAAGTGCCTGGTGCCTGGTCTACTCTTCGATATTTTGGTTACGTTGCATTTCTTTTGAGAGCAATCAACTTTTGTGCTTATCTTGAAATAGTCTATCTATTAGATAATGATGATTGACGAATGAAAGAATGCCTTGTCGCGCTTTACTTTAATAAATACGTAACTTATACATCAGTTTAAAAACAATAAAAATACTATTACATAAACAAACACACCATTATCATTCAACAGTAGCCTGTTTTATTTTAAAATTATCTTCCGTTTGATGTAATTTCGTACTTCCGCCTTGTCTCAGGTGACGATGACTCAGAAAAGAAAGTTGGAAACTTACATTTTGGCTCGGATTTCGCTGTTTGTAAATCGTGGCGTCGTATTCTCGGAACGCTCAGCTGATCCTTGTTTACCAACTAATTATAGTAGGCAGTTGTTTTGTCAGTTGTGTGTAATGGCGCCGCGTTATTTTTAAATGCCGGTCTTTCCCCTTTCGCCGCTCACCTTGCTGCAAATTCCGCACGTATAAATACTATTATAGGCCAGACAAATTACGTTAAATTATCTTTAATGAATGAAAATGGCATTGTGCGGATGTAAAGTGACATTGTTATTGGAAATATGATGAAAAAACTGGAAAAACTACAGTTTCCCGGCTCTGACACTATTAATTGTGGTTTGTAATTTTCAAAAAATTGACATATTTGGCGGTAAATAAAAAATTGTGATAATATGTCCACATCACAAAGGAATGTGATAGAATAAATAACATCTCAAAAACTGTAGAGATGAGGATTAGGCTAGAAAATATCAGACAACCATGTGTCGAAAGCAAATAATGAAGCAACCGCAAAGAAGACTTGGCAGAGGCAAAGGATTCGGCAAGAGTGCTGGAAGAGCTTGAGGAAAAAGATACAATAAATGACTGGTGAGAAGCCAACAGTAAAGTTGTGGTACGACAGGGAGATCAAGCGCTAGAAAAATCGTCTGGGCCGAAAAAGGGCCTCCTAGGACTAGAACTTGGTGGTGGAATGATGAAGTGCAACAGAAGGTTGAAGAGAAGAAAGAAGATGAATAAAGTTATGATAGGTCTAACGCAGGTGAAGATAAGAAGATGTTCCGTTGGTGGTTAACGGAAACAATTAACTTAAATTAAAATAAGTGTAAAACAACGAACAGTAATATATTTATTTATTTTTGGTTACAAAAGTCGTGCTTATATCTCGTAAGAGGGTTTGATATTGTTTGGACCCAGCGAGGGTTGTATGACCGACCGATGCCTGCTGGGGTTGTGTATCGACTGATGTGGCTGAACTAAAAACACATGTCTGTGGTTTTACGTTGAAGACTAATTTATCGACATAAAGAGGCTGGCCATTTATCTGGTGTTTTAAAAGCTGAAAACACTTCTGTAGTTTTAAGAAGCGTCTTCGAATGCATTTAAAAAGTGATTTATTGACATAAGGTCTGATAAGGTAACTATTTAATGGGGAATTTGTTTCCCAGAAAAAAACATTAATTTTATACAATCTGGTTTTGTATTTTAGGAGCGAAACACATGTGAATTTTAAATGACCCATATTATTTTCGTTTAGAAAAGAAAGTTAATATTTAAAATTAGCAATTAAAAAATAATAAATGAAGCATGTCGCTATAGAGATATACAAGATAACAAAGAGTGAAGCAAAGCGAGCTGGAGCTACTGCTAAGGAAAATCGTCTGCACGGCTGTATGAAGAGGTGGAAACACCAGAGGGGATGAAAAGGTTCTTCTTCTTTATGTACCACGATATCCTTTCAGAACGTTGGTTACCATCATAGCTATCTTAATTAGTTTTATTCACTGTCACCCTAAATTGCATGCTTGTATCAATACCATACCAATCTCGCAAGATCCTCAACCATGAAGTCCTTCTTCGTTCTGGATTACATTTGCCTGCTATTTTCCCTTCCATATTTTGTAGCAACCTATATTTAGGACCTCTCATTACATGTCCGAAATACTACAGCTTTCTCTTCTTGTGTTTTTGAGAAGATTCAGGAAAAGAAGATGGACGTAGCTGACATGCAAATTTTACGGTGGATGCTGGATAAGACTAGGAGGGACAGGATCTGGAATATCTTGATTAGGGAAAGAGGCAGGGTGACTAGAGTCTCAAAAAAGATTCAAGAACAAAGTCTGCAATGGTTTTGGCCAAGTGAGCCGTAGAAATGAGGACTATGTAGTACAAAGGATGGAGCTATTAAAAATTGATGGAAGGAAAGGTAGAGGAAAAGATGGAAGGACTCTGTGGCAGATTTGTGAACATATTTGTAATTCTATTAGACAGACCGAGAAATTACCTAAAGAATGGCGGAGTATACCCCATATTTTTCAAATACAAAGTAAAGACAGTTAAACTGCTTTCTCTGAACTATTTTCTTTTCTTTTAGAATCAAGTAGATGGTAGTATCGTTTGGTCCGACAAATATCTTTTGGAGGAGGGTATATTATTACCGAACTTTAACAGATTATATTAATATCGGAGATGAACTTCAAAATACAACAGAAATAATTATTATTCTTAATGAACAAAATTGTTTTTGGGGATAATGCATCATCGTAGGATTCATATTCTAAACAGATAACAAGTAGATAAGTGGTCTTTTAACAACATTAACCGTGCTATTATCTAATTATTCGCGTCGATATGGTGCAATAGAGATGGTTCACAGCTGATTACCCTCCTGTATTATCCGTTTTGCTTTTGCTATTATTATACTCTGCTCGTTATTATTACAGGTTTATCTATGTAGTTATCTAGTTTGTATCGTAGCAGGACTAGATCGGCATTGTTTTGTTTTGGATATTTTGTTAACGGGCGTGTTATATTTATCTAATTGTCTGGATTTAGATCAGGTTATTAATATTTATTGAATCGACAGCTCACCTTAAGTATTGGATTTTTTTAACTGATTGATTTCTTGACCTAAATACCTACGCCAATCAGAGAAATTATATTCTTTTTCTGCTTTTTGAATTCCTTTTGTTCTATTAATTTTGACATTGTAGGGTTTCGAAAGTTTGATTGTTTGCTTTTTGTTGTTCATCTTCTGTCATTTAGCTATACCGTTTACATCCTCTTCGTATATTCTTGTGTAATATATTTCAAAGACTTTGGCACTTACTCTTCTCTTCTTCTTGCGGTGCCACTCCGGATGTTGGCGATCAGCATGCCTACCCTAAGTTTGCTTGCTGCTATTCGGAATAATGCTTTCAGTCTATCCGAGACAAGTCCTTACTTTAGTGTACGCTCCCTCATCCGGAAGAACAGTGTCCCAACTCAAAAAACCAAGTTTATCAGGGGAGACAAAAATAAATTTTTTAGATCTTAAATAAACTATAAGTTTTAAACGGTAACTGCTAAACTTTATAAATTAAACACAAAGAATGTGGATAAGTGAATGTTTCTAATTGTGTAAGAGGCAAAACAACAAAAAAAAAACTATGATACCTGATTTAACAAAGAAAAAAATCAGAATTTTTGAGTTATGCCACTTTTCTTTTAAAATTCTGGCCACTTTTTTGAAATTAACGAAAAATACCTAGGACACTTCCCGAAATACAACGGATTTTATGTTAAATAACGATAAGTTCACGTCGAATGTCAGAGCAGAACTGAAAAGTGTCATTGTTACGGAATAAAGGTATTAATTTTACCATCAAAAGAATAATGACAGAACCGCCATCTTTCGAAATTGGAAGTAAACATCTATGTGACATTTTTCCTGATAAAAGTATAGGATATTTGGAGTCAATTTAACGAGATAACTCGATTTAAGCATTTTTTGGGTTACGTCACTTTTATTCCGGATGAGCGATATATCCTTCACGAGCACGAGCCTTACGTACTTCTGAGGAATCCATTTTTTTTTCTCATATAGCTCTGGTCCAGGAACTATGCCGTACGCCTCCTCAAGATCTATAAATACCAAATGTAGCTCTCTTTTCTTCTCGCCGTATTTTGCTATCAACTGTCTTAAAGCAAACGAGGAATCTGTTGACATGTCCTGTACAATGTTGCTTATATTTCGCTGTTTTTTAGATGAAATTGACATAAAAATGTGAGAGAATTACAATAGAATCCATCGATTAAAAATCGAATCTCAATGTTTACAAAAATCACTGTTTGTAAGAAAATGTGTATTACATAAACAGAAAAGGTATCATAAATTTTATAAATAAACTGTTTATGTCTATTCTGACCTTTTTAATGTAAGGTTTTACGCTTCGCAATCACACATTTCAATATCCTAGAGTCGTCTTTTATGAAATGAGGTCAAAACAAAATTACATTCCTTCCTACGCACTTCATAAAATCCCAAAATCTGTAATAAAGGAGTAGTTAATAAAACATAACTTTATTTTAAGTTTCAACATTTAATGTCGGGTCAAATAGCTGAAAATAATTATTTCATTGCTGAATAGAACAAAATGTTTAATAAAAAATCATCATCATTGTATCTGTTCGATGCCTCCGGAATATAGCTTATTATATGCTTTCACATATTTAACATCTATTCTTCTGAGATGGATTAGTCCGTTTTCTCTGTTTTGGTTCCAATTTATTGCATGCTAGGGCTAATTTCGTTCTCCGTATCCTTTTTCTGCATTTCTCTTTTCTTTGTTTTATTTTCATGACTTTTATGTCGTTTACGCTATGTCACCTTACCATCTTGTACATACTCGGTCTTCCTTGAATTCATCGTTGGATTGTGGTCTCTCAAACTCCCGAAAATGTGGAAGAACACTGACATTACTAAAATCAAAAAAAAATCGCCTTGTTCAAGTATTATTAATGGCATTTAAAATGTGGGTCTATTTGTGACAATATACTGCGATATTTTGGACATACGTATAACTAGAAGAAGAGAAAGCATGGAACGAATGATAGTCGAAGGCAACGTAGCGGACAAAAGATCCAGAGGAAGATCTTCAGCAAGATGGTCGGAAAGAGATATAATTGGTTCTTTAGTTATTCTGTTTTGTTGTTTTGTATCCATATTTATTTTATCAGTTTGTATACTTCATCAATTATATTTTGCTCTTCTTCGCTTTTGTTACGTCTTTCCTAATTTTTTTCCGATTCTTATTTTTGTTTAAAAGTATAAGATATTTTCTTGGCCTTTCTATTTCTTCTGCTCTACCGATAAATTTCTCTTTTTCTTGTAAACCGCATTTTTTCTTCTTCTTTCAGTATTTTTTAGGTGTGTTCCTGGGACGAATTTATATAGAAATAGTTTATTTAATTACATGAAATAATAATCAACTCTAAACTCTAACACAAGGATTGGAACACTTATCTTTAGAATGGTGGACGAATTCACCAGGACAAAGTCAGGCGAAACAGTCCATTATAAAATATTCGCCAAAATAAATTTACAGCAGACCTAATAAGCAAAGACAGGAAAACAGTCAAAGCCATAGTAAGCTGAATAGACAGTTGAAGCTGATGATGACCTAAGCAGATTCTGACTCCTAGTGGAAGAAAGAGCACAGCAAATTTTGTGTCAGTGGTACAGCGTGGCAAATGTGCGATTTTTTCCATTTCTTTGCCTTATTCCTATGCGAGGTCGGCTTCCCTAATTGCATTGCTCCACATAATTCTATCTTGGGTCATATCAATGTTAATCTCCCTTATCAACATGTCCTGCGTTATCGTCTCCCCCAGGTCTTCTTTGGTCTTCCTCTCCTACTCCTTCCAGGAATCTGCACTTCAGTTATTCTTTGTATTGGGTGATTAACGTCTCGATGTTGAACATGACCAAACCATCTTAACCTATGCTCTCTCATTTTGGCATCAATTGGTGCCACACCTAGACTTCCCCTAATATACTCATTTCTAATTTTATCCATCTTTGTCACTCCACTCATCCATCTAAGCATTCCCATTTCCGCGACATGCATTCGTTGTTCCTCTTTCTTTTTCACTGCCCAACATTCAGTTCCGTAGATCATAGCCGGTCTTATGGCTGTTTTATAGAATTTTCCCTTCAGCTTCATTGGAATTTTTCCCTAATTCTACTGCATGCATCTCCATCTAAGGAGACAGATCCTACGAACTACCGAGGAATTACACTACTCAATTCTATATCAAAACTATTGACAAAAATTCTATCCCAAAAAATATATAAGAAAGCCGGTGTATCGGAAGAACAACAGGGTTTTCGCCCAAACAGATCTACAATAGACGCTATTTTCATAATGCGACAATTAGTTGAGAAATCGAAGCCCATGTTCACATGCTTTGTAGATCTGAAACAAGCATTCGACAGAGTACGATTAAAGGACGTGCTCACTATCCTTGAAAAGAAAAACATAGATCAGAGGTATAGACACATAATCAAAGAGCTCAATAGATCCAACAAAACACGAATTAAAACCACACACGGGCTCACGGAAGAAATCAAAATCAATGCAGGCATTAGACAAGGGGACAGCCTCAGTCCATGCCTATTTAATTTAATAATGGATGAAGTTATAGGTAGTGTTAACATAATGAATCAGGGATACAAAATGGGTAACCGAACCATGAGAATACTTTGCTACGCAGATGATGCAATCTAATAGCCGAAAACGAAGATGACTTACAACGCCTATTACAAAAATTCAAAATAACCGCCGAAAAGTATAACCTGACACTATCCAAAGAGAAAACCCAATCGATGGTAATATCCAGGAACCCAATTAGATGTAAGTTAGTAGTGGACGACCATATAATCGAACAGGTAATGGATTGCAGATACTTAGGTGTGGAAATATCTAGCGACAGGCATCTGTGGCAAGAATCAAAACAGCAGGCAATGAAAGCAGCGAGAATATCTGGTTTCCTGAGGGATATAATCTGGCCGAATAAATATATGAGCACCGAAAGCAAAGTCCGCATTTATAAGACATGTGTTAGACCCGTACTGACATACGCAGCTGAGACAAGGGCCGAGACAACAAAGACCAAACAGATAATGAGAACAACAGAGATGAAAACCCTAAGATCCATAAGAGGTATCACACTCAGAGATAGAGTACGAAACGAAGACACATTGAGAGAGCTAGGCGTTCAGGACGTAGTGAGATGGACAAGAGCGCGACGACGCATGTGGAGGGACCACGTAGATCGGATGGACCCTGAACGTATGGTGCATTGGGCGAAAACACAGAAGCCCAACACCAAGCGACCCATAGGAAGACCCAAAAAACGATGGTACGAGAGTTGGAGCTCCGGATCGCAGCAAAGACTGTAACAGAAGAAACAGGACATAGTCCTATTACAAGAAGAAGAAGAAGAAGAAGCATCTCCATCTATTTCTCCATAACTATGTAATACCGATCCTAGGTACTTAAAACTATTGCTTTTCACAATCATTTCATCATCCAAAGATACCATTTTATTTGCAGTAACTCCATCTTTGAATGAACATTCCAAATACTCTGTTTTTGCCCTACTAAGTTTTAAAACTTTTTCCTCCAGAGCTTGTCTCCACTGTTCCAGTTTTTGTTCTAATTCTCTTTCACTATTTCCTATTAACACTACATCATCAGCACACATTAGGCACCATGGAATGCTACCGTGTAGTTTCGCTGTTATCTGGTCCAAAACTAATGAGCATAAATAAGGACTAAGCACCGAGCCTTGGTGCAATCCTACTTTCACCTGAAATTTATCAGTCTCTCCCACAGCTGTCCTAACACTAGTCGTTACTCCCTCATACATATCTCTCACAATCTTTACATATTCGCCAGAGACTCCTTTCTTATTGAGTGCCCACCACGGAATCTCTCGAGGAACTCTATCATATGTGCGATTCTTTCCACTAAGCGAAAAAAAGTCACCGCCAGAGCTATATGAAAGGTACAGTCTCGAAGTTATTAGACCTTTTAAAAATAATCAGACTACAATGTTTAAAAAGGGTCGGACAATTAAATAGGCCAAGCCACATAATTGAACCTTATCTATCTAACACAAGAGTAGATTTTATATTTGATAAGTAATGATAGTATAGAATTATTGTTCTTTATTATTACCTCATATTATTAGTAAGTTATTACATAAATAATAGACATGTCAAATAAATATTTTATATTATAATTTGTTACTTCCAATAACATATCTGAAACTTTTTGTAACTTTGAAAAGTTATATAAAACTAACTTATATAAAAATAACTAAAAACAAGGATACAAACAAATTGATACAAAAATCAATGTCCTGTAACGGCATATTTCCAGAGACCATAAGTTAAGTGGCATTTAAACCGCGAAAATACTAATCATTAAATACCCATCACTCACCAAAACAAAGAACTATAAACCATCAGCCGAGTTATGGCGACATCAGAGCCCCCACACGGCGATACGCCAAGCTTCTTCTCTCAGTGTTTTAGCGAGCATTTAAAACCCGCCACAATCGAAAAATACCAAAATGACGTGAGAAGAGAAGAAAGAGAAGAAACCAACTATGCAGATTTTTATCTGGTCTCTTCGGATGGGAATGGCCGTTGGAATTCCTAACCTGTTCCCACGCGTATGCTCATAAACGCGCCACAAGTACCAAGAGATATTATATCGGCACTAAATACAATAAAATGTAAATTTACATAGTTAAATGAATGGTAGAAAAAGTTTTTCTTTTTACAACAATAATAAATTTTAAAATTGCAGGGCACATAAACTATAAAATTAAACAAAAATAGCTGTTTGAAAACGTATTACGATTGAAATTTGATCACTGATATATGATTAATAGACCAGTTATTGCAGATAAGACCCGGAAGAAATGAATATGCAGACCTCACTATAGAAATCCAACAAATGTGGCATGTTGCAATTTGGAAAGCCGTCCATCATGTAATCATGATACCGAAGCCACTAAAAAACCATATATTTCCACAAAATTAAAAGGCGATTAGCTTGCTTCCAGCAGTGAGCAGTCAGCAAGACAGTAGAGCAAGTCATCCAAACCAGACTCCAATCAGACACAGAAAAGACTAGGATTAATCCCAGAAGAAAGACTATGAGATCATGGATACAGCGAGGCCATAACGAAACTCATCTCGTACCTAAGCGACCGGAGATTCAGGACCCAGATAGGCTAAGTTCTATCTTAACACAAAACCCCGTTAGAGTACCACAGAGGGCGGTCTTATTGCCCCTTCTGTATAGCATTTATACAGCAAGTGTTCCTAAGAAAACCCCGAATACGACTCAGCCTTTATGTAGATGACACTGCAATCGTTACAAAAAATAGGAACCTGGATACAGCTGTAATAAATCTACAGACGACACTGGATACGATAGAAGAATAGAGTATCAATGAAAAATAGAAAAAAATCCAGAGGGCCCAAACTGTTATCTTCAAAAAGAGAAGGGGTAACCCAAAAAACCAGCTATGTAAAACAGTAACAGTTAAAAAAAACAGTGATGTACAGTGACCTAAGACAAATAAGAGTACTGGATATGACGCAAAAAAAAAGCCAGAACAAAATTAGCTGAGCTAGAAGACCAAAATCGGATCCTGCGAAAGATATTCAGGTATGATGTGTACCACAGGAGTAACCAAATAGCAAATGCATATCAGCAAATATACAGTATGTCCCTGTAAGTTGTATCCATATGGAAAACTTTTTTATTATTAATTTTACGAAAAAAAGTTATTCTTTATAAAAAGCTCTGCATGGTCCAAAACCTAAGATTTAACCATCAAATATCAAATTTTTTGAATATTATACGAGGTATGTCAAAAACTTTGAATTTCACTCAAGAGTAAAGTAGCTTTATTTTTCACAATATTGAAAATTGCTATTATGAAAAGTTGTTTGGAATTAAAAACTGTATTCTAGTATGCAATTACATCCTTCTAATTGAAATTTTTTTTTTTGAAAAATTATGGATAACTAACATTATTTTCAGTTAAGTATTTTAATTGAGATAACTCTTTTATTATTAATTTTACGAAAAAAAGTAATTCTTAATAAAAAGTTCTGCATGGTCTAAAATCTAAAATGTCAAAAAATATGAATTTCGCTCAAGAGGAAAATACGTTTAGTTTTCACAATATCGAAAATTGTTATTATGAAAAGTTATTTAGAATTCTAAACTATGTTTCAGTATGTAATTATATCCTTCTAATTGAAATATTCTGAACTATAAAGGTACTTTACTTTTGATCTAAATTTATCTTTTTTGACATACCTCGTATAAAATTGATAAAATTTGATATAAGATGGTTGTATTTTAAGTTTTAGACCATCCAGAACTTTTATTAAGAATCTTTTTTTTTTCGTAAAATTAATAATAAAAGAATTATCAGAATTGGAATAACTGAAAAAATAATGATAGTTATCCATATTTTTCAAAAAAAAAATTTGTCAATTAGAAGGATGTAATTGCATATTAGAATATAGTTTTTAATTCCAAACAACTTTTCATAATAGCAATTTCCAATATTACGAAAAATAAAGCTACTTTACTCTTGAGTGAAATTCAAACTTTTTGACATACCTCGTATAATATTCAAAAAATTTGATATTTGATGGTTAAATCTTAGGTTTTGGACCATGCAGAGCTTTTTATAAAGAATAACTTTTTTTCGTAAAATTAATAATAAAAAAGTTTTCCATATGGATACAACTTACAGGGACATACTGTATAATAAAGTCTAAATAATCGTAGCGCAAAACACAAGACAACGCAACTTTCGGTTTTAAAGAACAGCTACAAAAACGGCAGCAAATGAGGTTCCCCAACCTCCGTACTCAGATCATCCGCTTTGAGACTTGTATACTCTGCAGCTGAGTATGCTTCCCCAGTATGGCTCAATAGCAAACACACGAAGATTGTTTGACACTCGATTAAACCAGACAATGTGATTGACCTCAAGCACAATTAGGACCAACACCGAACTATTTTCTTTCCATTCCGAGTCACATCCCACCTCCGAAGACGTCATTCTCATCCCAAAGAATATACAAAAAATAACACCAACCATCAACTACTCATCCACTGCACTCCAGATATCCTCCATTGTTAAAGACTACCTGCTTACACCAGCCTCTGTTCAGCCTCACCAACACCTGGAGAAAACAATGGAAGTACGACTCATCACAAAAAGTACACCAAATGGTATGTAAAGATCAGAAATAAGACATCAGAATAAGAACAAGCAGCGATAGACATGCTGACAGCTTACATAGATGGGGAAAAACCATTACTGCTGACCTTGACTGTGGTACGCAACGACACAAATATTGTCCTTCACACTGTTGAAAAATGTCCCCGAAGGCAGTTCCCTGTTTTAGATTATATTGATACTGTAGCGTGATTAGTGTAATTACTTCTAATTACAATAAAACTAGCGGTTCGTAATTTATATACGACTTTATTTATATAAGTTACAGACGAATTTATCTTATACACTAAACTTATTCACAAAATATGCCCGTATTTATACCCAGTTGTTATTCTGGAACAATCGACTCCCATCTCGAGCTATCGGCTTGTTCCGCCTACGTGACGTACCTTCCAGAATTCTCCGGCGAGGCCTAGCACATCCGATTACGTCATTCTCGAGGTGTTTACTGTTATACGGGGATCGGCCAAGATTTCTCTTCCGCTACACTGCTCCCCTCTTAAGATCTGAGCGTCTCGATCAGCAACTCTAAATGAAGGCCCAGGATGGCGGAATCTACACGACTCTCCAGCTCTGCATACACCCTTCAAGAAGAAATAACAGTCTACTGTCTTTGAAGGGTACGACATCTTCGGGTTCATGCAACACACAGTGATTTGTACACCAGTTCCTCTGAAGACCACTTCAAGCATGCTTCTCACAATCTTCCAATCCAGATTTTCTACTGCATGGCCTATTTTTGGTAAAGCCAAATTTTTGATGTCATAATTACACACGATTTTCTTCAAATTAGTTAGAGCACGCCATATGTTCTCGTAGCTTGGCGTGTCCGTATAAGACTTTCTGGTCACCATATACAGCAAAGATCGAGGACCATCTTCCAATCGCAGTACTCTTCCAATTTTAGGCTGCTGATTTCTTAACTCGTCCAGGCGGCCGAACTTTCTATTGAATACGGACGATATTCCTTTAGTCATCTCGAGGTCTTGGGCAACACAGTGGGCCAGAGAGACGTTTTCTGGAACACCAAACAGATCTTGCTGAACTTCTGTGGTCACGCCGAATCTAGCACTCTTTCTCGCTGCGTAATTTGACATAAATTGATTAAAACTTGGCTGTGCGACATCTTTCATCTCCTGTTGGAGGACTCGTGCTTCTTCTGTTTCATTTGAGCCAGCATATGGTGCAAGACGATTTATGTGAATAACTTCTGGTTTACCGTTTGGCAACTTCTTAATTCTATATATTACGTCATTTATTTTCTTCTTAACTTCATATGGACCTTCCCATTGTCTTTGCAGTTTAGGACATAAGCCTCGACGACGTTGCGGATTATAAAGCCAGACAAGATCACCTACTTCGAAGCTTTCATTCTTGCATCGAGAATCATATTGATCTTTCATTCTGTCACTGGCTATCTGGATGTGTTGTCGGGCAAGTTCATGAATGTTGTTCATTCGTAATTTCAGGCGGTCAACGTAGTCTTCGCCTGCAACATGTTCCTCGGAAGGTCCGCAGCCAAACTCTAGGTCGCAGGGCAACCGAACTTCACGACCCAACATCAGGCAGGTTGGTGTTTGACCTGTAGTTTCATTTACGGCCGAGCGGTAGGCCATCAGGAATAAATGAATGTGTTGGTCCCAATCTCGCTGATGTTCAGATACAACTTTGGACAAGTGTTTACCCATCGTTCGGTTCATCCTCTCGACCATCCCATCTGATTGAGGATGCAGGGGTGTTGTTCTGGTCTTATTGACACCAATCAATTTACAAACGTTTTGGAAAAGAGCTGACTCAAAGTTTCGCCCTTGGTCGGAGTGGATCTCCAAGGGAACACCAAATCGGCTGAAGAATTCTTTAACAAGTACCTCTGCAACGGTAGCAGCTTCTTGATTTGGTAATGCATAGGCCTCGGTCCATTTCGTAAAATAATCCATGGCTACCAGGATGTATTTATTTCCAGCATCAGTTTCTGGAAATGGACCTGCAATGTCGATTGCTACTCTTTCCATAGGACTGCCAACATTGTACTGTCTCATGGGTGCTCTCTTTTTACCAACTGGACCATTACCGGATGCACACAGTTCACATTTCTGGCACCATCTTCTTACATCATCTTTACAGTTCACCCAATAGAACCGTTCTCGAACCTTTTGCAGAGTCTTCGTAATACCAAAGTGTCCACCTGATGTACCGTCATGCAACTGACGCAATACTTCTGACACTTTACTTTTAGGTACAATCAACTGAAGCTTAGATTCTGTACCATCATCGTTCTCAAAGGTTCTGTACAGAAGATCATCTTTTAGTATCAGGCAATTCCATTGGCTCCAGTAGGCCTTGACTTCCGGACTACATGCACTAATGTTTTGCCAACTAGGTCTCTCACCTCGACGCATCCAATCCAATACTCTTTTTATACATGGATCGTCTTCTTGGGCTTCTTGTAACTGTTGTGGCTGCCATTGCTCATTAACGACGGTAGTTCGTCTCACAGGGCAAAGCTGTTCATCTAGTTTAAGCCGGTGATTACAACTTTCACTGCATGGCCGTATCGAGGAAGCATCTGTATTTGAACCAACTCTTCCAGCCCTCTTCATGCGTCTCTTCGGCATCGTGTCACGAATCACCCTCCGTACCATTTCCACCAAACGTTCATCTTTTCTCTTATCGCCTTTTTCCACGGTTATTACTCGATTGTTTCGTGAAGCTTGGCTAGCTGCTTCGTGTTCCAAGGCAATAGCAAGTGCTTCATCTAAAACTTTCGGTCTTGCTAGTCGTAAAGCTTTCTGTAGTTCATTATCTTTCAGCCCATTGACGAAGGTATCTACTGCAATTTCTTCTAAAACGCTGTCTGGCACCTCTGGATAAGCCAACCGCACCACACGAGCCACATCTGCTTCAAATTCTTGCAGATTCTCACTTGCTCGTTGACTTCTACTTCGCAGTTGTGCTTTGTATACTTGTTGTAGATGGGCATCTCCATAGCGTTTTTCTAGACGAGTGAACAAGGTCTGGTAACAATTTTCTTGACCCTTAGGAATTGATCTTAATATATCTGCAGCATCACCTCGCAAAGCAGCAGTCAAGGAAACAGCCTTTTCTTGTTCGGTCCAATGGTTGGCGGTCGCAATAGCTTCGAATTGTCTAAGGTATATGGACCAAGAGGACTTCCCATCGAATGGTGGTAATTTAAATCTCATATGATGCGATGTTTCGTCTCTCGGTGTTTCATCCTTCACTACAAGATCTAAAGCTACTGCATTAACTGATGGTTGTACTTTTGTATCAGTTATCATGCTCTCTAGTTGTTTGATCTTCTCTTCTAGCATTTCTTTATTGTCGTCTACACTTTTCTGTATCTTATCGAATGTTCTGGAAACTTCTTCAAATTTCTCGTCGGTCTGTCTACAAACGTCTTTTATTACTTGAGAAACACTTTCAAATTTCTCATCGCTTTTTCTAGAAGTTTCATCGATCTTTTGAGAAATGGTTTCGAATTTCTCATTGTTTTTTTTACTAACTTCTTCAAGTTTCTCGTCGCTTTTTCTAGAAGTTTCATCGATCTTTTGAGAAACACTTTCAAATTTCTCGTTGTTCTGTCTAGAAGTTTCATCGATCTTTTGAGAAACACTTTCAAATTTCTCGTTGCTTATCTTAGAAGTATCATCAATCGTTTCAGAAACAGTTTTTAATTTCGATAAGATTGCTTGTTCTGCTGACTGGAAGTGGAACGTCTCTGGATCATCTCCGTTCTTCGTTAGGACTTCCTCGAGTCGTGCTTGTAGGACTATCTTGAGCCCACTGCTGTCCAGATCCCGTTCCTCTAGCTGTTCACGGAGCTGTTTTACTGTAAATTCTCGTAGCAACATCTTTGGTCGGCACACACGTACTTTCCAAAATGTCTTTTAAAAGTCTTTCCGAATACCGAACAATCAACGCACTTTAATTATTCCCGACGAATAAAGTCCAAAAGTCTTTTAAAGTCTTTCCGAATACCGAACAATTAACGCACTCCGGTTATTCCCGACGAATAAAGTTCAAAAGTCTTTTAAAGTCTCTCTGTAATTCACTTATTTATATCGCACAAGTTTACCGAACACCGACACCAACTGTAGCGTGACTAGTGTAATTACTTCTAATTACAATAAAACTAGCGGTTCGTAATTTATATACGACTTTATTTATATAAGTTACAGACGAATTTATCTTATACACTAAACTTATTCACAAAATATGCCCGTATTTATACCCAGTTGTTATTCTGGAACAATCGACTCCCATCTCGAGCTATCGGCTTGTTCCGCCTACGTGACGTACCTTCCAGAATTCTCCGGCGAGGCCTAGCACATCCGATTACGTCATTCTCGAGGTGTTTACTGTTATACGGGGATCGGCCAAGATTTCTCTTCCGCTACAATACATTAAATGTTCGCTTAAATGTTAAAGAGTGTAAATATTTTTTTGCTATTTTTTGAAAATGCTCTTAAAATTCCTTCTTGCTTTGCTATTGGTGTATGGCTTTCGATGTCTCAATAATGAAATTATTACTGAATTAATTTTTGTAGAATATTCATTACATAAACCATTTATTTTACAGATTTTCCAAAGTTGAACTTCTGATGGTACGTCGCTGGCAACGAAGATAGTGGTCGTAAGTGAAAGAGTTAGCAATTCCGTGGAATGGATATCGGGTCGCATGGTTGCAGCAGTCATTGCTGTCACAAAAGCCGATTCTTCAATTCGCATACCACTGCCGTTACGTCACACAGCATTCCACTCAAATGTAACGAGATTTTTCTTTTTTATCATCGATGATGGTAGCCTGCTGTATCTTTTTGTTGCTATTTGTCGACTTGCAGCACGCTCGCTGTTGTTAGTTGTGGTCGGTAGATTTATTTGTGAATGAAACGAGAAATAAGGAAAAGAAGTAAGTAGGTATATGGAGTATGATGGAATACAAATATTTCGTTTCCTGCAGAGTGAGCTCGTCCACATTCTTTTGAGTCGAATGCATATTTTTACGTGCCACATGTTATGTCATGGGACGAATTATGTTGTGCAGAATTTTGTGTTGTTTTGTTTAAAAAAGTTGGACTATGTAATTTCTATTCTCTATTTCCTATAACAACCAATCAGTTGAACCATTTGAAGAGTTTTCATATCTCAGAAAGTAGGTACAATCCGTGAAAAGTACACTAGACCAGTAAGGATGTACGAAAAAACGTCTATTTTTGGATGTGAGAGGTGGCATTCGGATTTTTGCAGATAAAGTTAGGTGACACCTTCAGTAATAATAATTGACTTATGCTCCTTCTCAAATATGCCCGGAACATTAATAAAAAAATTAAAATATTTAAAAATTTCGGAAAACATCGACTTTTTTCTGCTTTTTTTGCTTATAACTTTAAAACGATTCGTTTTGGAACAAACTCGTACAGAAATAAAATAAAGATAATTGAATTTTGTATGATATACGACTGGTAAAAAATGTCTTAAGGTATTACCTTTTCTGCAATATAGCAATAAATACAAAATAAGGGGGCAAAATAAGTCTGTTGTTATTCAATATTTTTTAACCACTTTGGTGGCACTTAGAACCTTAGTAATTCGCTTAGGAAATTCTTTGTAACATACTTAAATCGTGTACCAAATTTCATTAAAATCGACCTAATAGATTTTGCATAATAAATTTGCAATCTAAATGTTTTTAAAAAAGTTCAAATTTTTTAAAATCTTTCTGAACAAAAAGTAGACCATTTAGAAGTTGGCTAATTTTTTTACATATGAGGTGCTCTACCTATCTAATACACTTTACAAAATTAAAATCGGATTATTTAAGGGGCCCCAGCAATGTTTTAAATTTATAAACAACTTTTTGGCTTATAAACAAATAGCTTTTTTAATAATAAAAAAATTAATTTTTAGCAATGCAAATAATTAAAACCGGTATAATTTTACTTAAACTTTCAAATGCTGTCAGCAAAAATTGCTATTTTATTTTTTAATCAAACGTTATTCGCGTTCAAAAATTGCAATTTCTCGATTTTTTGAAAGTTCCACCGCGTTTATCTCGAAAACTATGCATCCTACGAAAAAACTTGTAAGAACATTTTTTGCTTAGAATTACCCAAGAAATACAAAAAAATGTTTTATTTTGCGAAAAATCGATTTTATGTAATTCCTCAAGTTCTTTGTTTATAACAATCTTATCGACATCCGGATCAACTGTTACCCAAAAAATTCGTGTTCTACGGGTCAAAATACATAAAAAACTTGGGTAAGTCCATCTAAATAAAGGAGCCCGTAGCACCCCCTCCTGGTCACAGCACTAATTTGTTTATAAGCCAAAAAATTGTTTATAACTTTAAAACATTGCTGAGGCTGCTTAAATAATCCGATTTCAATTCTGTAAAGTGCATTAGATAGGTGGAGTACTTCTTTATATGTAAAAAAATTGACAAATCTTTGTATGTTCTAGTTTTTGTTGTGCAAGAAAAAATTTTAATTTTTTAAAAAAAGTTTAGATTGCCAAGTTATTATGCAAAATCTAGTAAGTCAATTTTAATGAAATTTGGTGTACGGTTTTAGCACATTACAAAAATTTTCTAAGCGAATTAGGAAGGTTCCAAGTGTAACCTAAGTGATGGAAAATCATTGAATAAGGACAAGCTTGTTTTGCCCCCTTATTTTATATTTATTGCTATTTTGAAGCAAGGGTGATAAATTAAGACATTTTTAACCAATCGCATCTGATAGAAAATTTAATTATCTTTGTTTTATTCCTATAGGACTTTGTTCTAAAATGAATAGTTTCTAAGTTATAAGCAAAAAAAGTAGAAAAAAAAACGAAATTTTTTGAAATTTTTAAATATTTTATTTGTTTTATTAATGTTCCGGGCATATTTGAGAAGGAGCATAAATCAATTATTATTAACGAAGTTATCACCTAACTTTATCCGCAAAAATCTGAATGCCACCTCTCACATCCACCTAAAAACAGATCCTTACTGGTCTACACGCGGTGTTTTGAAATGTGTGAATTGAAAAGCATGAAACAAAAATTAAGAGGCTCATTTACAACATAAAATATGCAAACATTTTGTGATTTACGCTTTACACAAACCTAACAGAAAATGGACATGAATTGCACCTAACGGAAGACCAAGAATTTTCTCACAAACAACAAAAGAACATTTGAAGACATCACAACAATAAACAACATAACAACTGGTATATAATAGTGGCCATCGTATAGTTACGGCGAAAATAAATATTAATACGAAAGAGAGAGAAAAAGGATCTTAAAAAAACAACGCGGATAGATGCATAGGCGTCCATACCCATGGGCAGGGGGGGCCGTGGCCCCCCTGGCTTTTTGGTTGTTTTAAACTGTATATAATTACTCAAAGTGTACAAAATGTAATGTGCAAAATCTTCACGTCTGCCCCCCCTGAAAATTTTTATATGGGCGCCCATGGATAGATGCCTTCAAATTAAAAACAAATATGGAAGAATTCCTAAAGGTCTTAAGTTCGAATCAGATCCTCCACATAATCAGTACCAAATTGACAACATTGACAAAAAGATACATAAAAACTTCTCGATGCTAAATAGGCCAAATTCTGATACTTGACAAAGACAATGACAGTGATATACAACCGCAAAATACATCAATCCTTGAGGAGCAAAGTGTTTATTCAGTGCATCCTTCCTATAATGACATATGGATGTCAAACTTGGACCTTAACTCAAGCAAATAAGATTAAACTAGCCACAACAGAAATAAGGGCAACGGAAAGAGCAATGTTGGATATACCTACGTTTGTCCGATAGAAAGAGGAACGAGGAACTCAAGGCAGTTAAGTATACCGAGACAGAATGAACTGTATAACTCTTTACAATCATCATCATTTAGATTTAGACGATATAACTCGTGGTAAACGTTGGCCTGTTTCACAATCGGCCTCCAGTCTCCTTTCTTCATTTTACCAGCTCTGCCATTTGTCCCTTCCATTCTTTTCTAAAACTCCTTTAACATCTCTCCGCGATGTCAAAGCTACTTTTTTCTCCATGACATTTTTCCTCCATTTAGAACTCTTTACAGTAGAGTAAATTTATTATGTTTTCTTCTCATGTCATACTTTTCTTGCACTCCATAGGCATTATATTCACTGTACAATATTTCTTTCCCAGGAACTTTCTTTTAAATATCAAAATTTCCTCATAGTGCTTGAATCAAAATTTATGTTTCTCTGCATTTTATATCTAAATAAAAACAGCTGAATAATTAAACCAGTATATAAAAAACTAGTATACGGGATTTAAAATCCTGAGCGTGGGAAACGTTTCCATGATATATGTTTTGTCTTTATAAATCGACAATGTGCATGTTGAAATTTACGAAATGAAATAATGTTACTTAACTTTCTAGGACTAGTTGCACAATTATTAATTCAAAAATGATCCCTATTAATGTTTATATACGCAGATGTTCGAATTCCCAACGATCTTATCGTTGGTTACAATCCATCAAAGAATTATGTGTTCATGTGTTTCTGTCATTTTGCTCTTAATTACAAAAGAGACAAATGATACTCCGGATATTGACCATTATAATCAGCAAACCATTTGTAACTTCTTGAATTCTCTACAATACCAACTTTTATACTAAGTTTAAAACGAGTGAGTCAATAACCGATTAAAAGCAATAATTAAAGATCTTGGTGAGGATGAGTGTTTCCTGGGTAGATAGAGTTACGAACAATGAAGTACGGAGAAGAATAGGTAAAGAGAAGCAAGTTCAACTTACAAATTAAAGATAGAAAACTACAGTATCTCGGACATATGTGATGCGGGGCGAGAAGTATGGAATCCTGCGACTCATAATACAAGGAAAGATAGATGGCAGAAGAAGCATCGGAAGAAGACGAATTTCATGGCTGAAGAACCTGAGAGAATGGTTTTGGATGCAGCTCAAAACAACTATTTAGAGCTACTCCCTCAAAAATTAAAATAGCTATGATGATTGCCAACCTCCGTAGCGGAGATGGCACCTGAAGAAGAAGAAGGTGAGGATGTGGAGTAGCTGATAGCAGTGGTAACTCTTATTTGAAAGTCAATGAAATACAAAAATGAGCTTCAATGGGCAAATCCTCGTCAGATGTATGTATGGGACCCCTAATATCCTATTGCACAGATAAGGGGCAATTGACGCACCTTCACTTTAAACTAGAACCATTTCGTGGACGTTCTTCACATTTTCCGGTGTATCTGCATCGGTGGGGCGTCCAGAACATGGTTCATCCAATGTAGATGTGCAGTCTGAAGATTATTAGTCCCATAATAATTATCCAGATTTTCTTTTATTTCCTTCGCCGTTTTATTTCTTAGATAATAATGTTTACTTCTTCTTTGTGTACCATGTCCTTTCAGAACGTTGGTTACCATCATAGCTATCTTAATTTTATTCACTGCCACCCTAAATAGCATGCTTGTATCAATATCATACCAAATCGCAAGTTCTTCAAGCATGAAGTCCTTCTTCGTCCAGGACTTCGTTTGCCTGCTATTTTCCCATGCATAATATTTTGTAGCAACCTATATTTGGGACCTCTCATTACATGTCCGAAATACTTCAGCTTTCTCTTCTTGTTGCTTTTTATAATCTCAGTAGTCTTGCCGAGATGTTTTAGTATTGTGGAGTTTCGAATCTTCTCAACACAAGAAACTTTTAAAATTATTCTATAGGACATTTCGAAAGCTTTAAGGCGATTTAGATCATTATTATTCACAGTTCAAAACTCTTCACCATAAAGTAAGACCGAGAATACGTAGCAGCGAAGTAGGCGAATCCTGTTACATAGTACCTTGGACATCCTTGTCCAAGTAATGAGAGATCCAAAATCGTTTTGTCCATATGCGTCATTTTTCCAATATCAAAATATACCTTTCAAAAATATACTAATTGAAAAAACAGAAGCTTTAGTTAACTCGAAAACTCAAGAAAATTTAAAATGTGAGACCATTACACAAATAGAGGACTTCAAGTATCTAGGATCAACAATGAATGAACAAGGAAATATAGAACCAGGAATAAACAACAGGGTAATGAGTGCAACAAAGTACTACGTACTAAATAAAAGTTTTATTAGGAAGAAGGAAGTAAGCCTGAAAACAAAAATGAAAGTATTTCAAACTGTATACGAGCCGGTGCTACTCTTCGGTAGTGAAACGTGGACAGTCAACGACAATATCCGTAGTAAAATTAAAGCATGCGAAATGCGATATTTACTTGCGGTATCCGGGGTGACCAGACGTGATCGTATAAGAAACGAAGTAATACGTGAAAGGTGCGGTATCGGAATGACCTTAGACAGACTTGAAACGAAACAGTTATCATGATTCGGACATATGGCGAGAATGAGTGAAGATATAACTGTAAAGAGGGTGTGGAAAGCTGCATCCGACAACAAAGAACGAATAGGCAGGCCAGCAAGAACATGGAACGCGGATATTGGAAACGCTTCCGCAAAAAGACATATTGGGTGGAGAGAGGCAGAGAGACTAGCTACTGAGCAAAAGGGATGGAGACGTCTGATTTCTCCACTTACCTCGACACCGTAAGGTATAAGGTATAAGAGGACCACTTAAGTAAGTAAGTAAAAAAAACTAACGGCAGCATCGCGCTAAAATTTGAGACGTATGCCTAAAAAACGTTACGAATTTTTTGACCTGTCTTTTGTGAGATCGCAGTGCCCCAATCGGTAAAGGAGGTTCCTTAACAGACCACCAGATATTATAAGCAAAATAAAAGCTGAGCATGTTTTGGTAAAATTTTAAGAGAGATAATTGAACAAGTTCAATATTGCGTGCGTAATTTCTAAACTTTCCTAATTGGAAAAAACAATTAAACGATAACGATACATGTCGTGCGATAGAGCAATTTTTCGCACACCCTCATACTCGTATCCGTCTACGTTCCCTCAGAAAAAAATCGCGATTACTTTTCCCCAAAAGAGTATCTGCGCGCTTTTGTTTGTAAACTAAGATGGCGCCGGTTCCTTGCTCACCCAGGAATCTCTGGAAAATATCTACACCTACATTATAGTAAGCCACGTTGACCGAATGCACTTTAACCTTTGAAATTTCCAGGACGCCGAAATGCACGGGAACACTAGGGTGGAGGGGGGCGCTACAATGAGGGGAAGTACAGACAGAACTCCCACGCCTACTCGACTCTGTCGGCGGGTTTGGACTCTAATGCCGCCCCGCCGAAACTATGCAAGTTATAATGCAAGGGAGTAACGAGCAACTTGCGTGACGTCATAATGGTAGAGGTGCATGTGGGTTTCGGGTGTTTTGCATTTTTTGGCAATTTCAATCTACGCGAAATATGTCAGGTGATATATCAGGGTTTAATATATATCCGATAATAGGTTTAATATATCCGACTACTTTCTTGGAAAATAATGGGAGGGCGTAAAATATCGAAGGAAATAATGTGGCAAAAATATTCGGTAATTTTGCTAGTAAAAAGTTATTCGTGGGAAAAGGTACTTTTAAACAAATGTTTCGCTCCCCTTTATTGTGTTAGAAAGCATTTTTCAAAAAGGTTGCTTTCATAAACCTGATTTCAATATAGGTACAAACTTAGCACGACATGTACCAATTCAAAAAAAACTTTTAAATTTTTAAATTCCACTTGGTTCAGACAGCGATAAATTGTATGCCTGTATACTGTATATTAGGTTTGTTCTAGCATCTAGTTTTGTATGGTTTGACACCAAATTATTGTACTGCTTTATTGCGCATGTTCCATCCACAAACGGTTAACAAACTGTTTTTTGCTAGAACGCTTTTTTATCGGAGTAAAATACCAACGTCAAATTGTTTGTTTTTATTTATAATTTTGAGGTTAGATTAGAAATACATTTTTCTTATAAATATCCAAATTTTCAAGATTTATGCTAAATATTAAAAATTAATATTATAAACGTAAATAATGTTAAGTAACATAGTCAAAACCTATTACTTTCATTTAAAATTTGTTAACGTCAAAAAAATAATTCCACTGCGCAACGCACAAACTTAAAATCCGGACAAAATCCGCAAACTCTTTTGACCGTTTGACGCCAGTTTCCAAATCAAAATTTACTGTCGTTAGAACGCCCGACCAGTAGTTTCAAACTAGTAATCTGTTTGCTTCAACGCCATCAAACAAATGCGCATGTTCCTAATGGTTTCAAACCGTTTGAAACTGACGCTAGAACAAACCTAATATTATAAAAATCAGTAGTTCCTATAAGCATAAACGTTTTTCATTTTAGAATTTCGAGCGGTAGTTTATTATTCTAAAGTATTCGTATTGTTTGTTTGTTATAAACATTCCAATTCCATCTTAAACTTCGAAAGAAAACACATACCATGAGTAGTGTGACCAACTCCAATTCAGTCGAATTCGGGACAAGGCTGAAAAAAATTCCTAAAATCCGGGACTTTTGAATGAAAATCGGGCCATTTTTTTAAATACAAGTTTAATATCACCTTTTAATTGATAATTATTTAACATTTTTATGTTGAAAATGATATTTTAATGGGATTAAGCGGATTAAACCACAATTGTTTGTAATAATAAAATAATAATTATACTTTTGTTAGTTTTTGACGTTTCGACTTCAAATCCGAAAATCGTCCTCAAAAACGAAAAATTAGAAAATCAACTGATGTTGGATTTCCACGCAAATATGCTTCTTTTCATGAGCATTTTTCAGTGCGTCACAAATTATAGAAAAAAAGGTAAATCCGTGATAATTTACATTTTAGTGACATGATATTTTAGTTAAATTTGACAGTTGTCACATTTTATTTGCAATTTGGCATAAAAACAAATCAATTGTGTTTATTGCATCTATAAAATGGTGTTTTCTTTGATTTGTATAGTCTTATAAATTGTACAGATTATATTCGTAGATATGTATATTATATAATTCGTAAATAATTTTTTTTCGATTATTGCGCCATCTATTGACAACTAGAATAAATGTTATAAATGTCACCGGTGAAATGTAATCACCGACGTGCGTTTTTTCTGTCACATACAATTTAATGCGTTAGAATGAAATCGAAAAACTGTGACGCACTGAAAGATACTCATGAGAAAAAGCATATAACCTTAGGTTAATATAAAAATGTAATTATCATTACAACCAATTGTGGCTTAATCCTATCAAAAATATAATTGTCAAACATACAACAAGAAAACAGTTTCTGAACATTTTTATGTTGATTACTTCTTACGATCATATTATTTGTCGACCGATGGAATTTAAGTAAAAACTGAGAAGAATTCAATTTGATGTGAATTCTTAAAAAAATAACGTATTCAAAATTTCAAAAGAGAATTTTGCCAAAACGTTGAAAATTCGGATGGCCCGGAACCATTGTCCGGGACGCCGGGACACGACTTCGTAATTCGGGCCATGTCCCGGATTTTTCGGGCTAGTTGGTCACACTAACCATGAGTCATTTTTAAACTGCGTCTGATAACTTTTTTTCTATTGGCCTAATTAAATCGTACCATATCCCTTGGCGTTGGATCGTTGAGAAATAATCTTTTTCCGAGTATCTTTACCTTTATGAGAACTAAATGTATCTTTGGCAGTAGTGTAGTAAAAGTACGATGGTGGTGATCTGTACTACAGGGGAAAACACCAGTTATCCTTTATATCTTTCTAAGGTTTCTTGCACTAGGTTTTTCTTTAAGTTTGAGCATTACTTTAGCTACGAGGAGAATATGATCTGATCCGCATATTGCAGCTGGATTTGATCTGACTGTTTGCACTGATGACCTCTAGCGAATATTAGTTAGGATATAGTCTATTTTGATTTCTAGACCTGTCTCCAGGACTAGATACCCAGTCCTAAGTAAACATCTTTTTGGACGTGCTCTGTATTTGTTTCACCTACGTTAATATTCAACATGTTTTCTGCGTTGATCATAATTTTTGTTTTTTTTTTCTTTTCTGGTGAAGCGTATTTTCCGATCATTGAGTCCAAACCTCATTTCTAATAAAATCAAAGTCGATGATAAATTAAGAAGCAAATTATTGTTAAGTGGTACAGAAGCTGATACACCTCGGCTCAGAAATATCTAATCAGGTTTACGTGATTATTTTAAAATCGCACAATATGCGGTGGGCGTGAACATAGAAAAAAAATTACAAGTGCTGTACTGGTGGTACAAATCTTCGAATTCAAAGGCTGGTAAACGGAACGAATGTATAGACGTTAGAAAAATACCTGAGAGTCTTCATGTGGCACAGAGGTACACCATCTTTGACAAGATGGTTCGGAAAAACTGAGTAACACTATGGAAACACGTAAAAGAAGAAAATCTTAAGAAGAAAACTAAGAAAGAGTTCACAAAGACATGACAGACTCAATTTCAGTCAGACATGGTATCTATGGCACGAATCATATGAAATCAGATAAAACGAAGAGGTAGTTGCCAGTAGTACTGAAACAGAATTTACTTACCACACTCCTATAGTATCAAGTGTCCAAATGAAGAACAAAACCTTATAAAAAATCCGACATTAACGATTTACTTACTAATATCTGGTAGCTTACCTGAAACAGAAATTTAATATCAATAAAAAGTTGAATGTAATATCAAAAAATGTTGTCAAAGCAGTGAATGTAAAAATATAAAACGAAAGAAATTGAGGATAGTAGAGTATCCACCTTTAAGTCCAGATTTATCTCCTTGTGATTTTAAAATCTTTGAACCACTGAAAAAGCGTTATAATATTACCGTTTTCGGTCGGACAAAAAGGTACAAAATGGCGTAAAATTCTTCAAGCAACAGCCATAAGAATTCTTAAACAGTCTCTCTCACAAGAAACAACAGGGTAAACAATATTTTGGTAAACCTATAAAACTTTAAACAACAGGAAATAATTCTTTCGGTTGGTGAAACAATAGGATATGTGCCTTAATTATTATAGTGGTAACTATTTGTATAAATATTTGCCAATAAAGTTTTTCAGAACCAAAGATGTGCTTCAATTGAATAAGCCTCGTATGTAATGAATAATTCTAATTTTGCCTATAACTTTCTCATAAAACTCTTACAGTTACGCCAATGTACACTTAACGCATTAAATGTATAAATAATAAAGTTATAACCAATTTTCATAAATTGAAGACAACTTTTTAACCTCGGCTCTAAAAGCATCATATCTCCTCCACATTTTCCGCCGATCCGCATGCCATGAAAAAAGAACTGATCAAAGCTAACATCGTATTATAATCGAGAGAGAAGAGTCCCTTTTTCGGGCAATAACCCTAAAAACCCATTTCCCGAAACCCATTGCCATCGGAACGACATACACTTAAAAAAAAGTTATTATTCCTCGCTTTTAAACTCCTTTAACATCATCCCCATCGCCATAGCCATCGGAGTTTGCACTAAATTGCTTAAATATCCTCTACGACGCGACCCCCGGCTGCAATTCACCCATGTCACGTCTATGACTCCAGGGCCGGACCGCGAGCAACAAGTTTTATGAAATATTTGGTATTTTGCAACAAATATAAACAAATTAAAAAAATAGATTTGTTATATGTCTGTGTCTACAAAGAGCATACGCGGTACTGAAACACCTATGATTTAAGGATTATCAACAATCTGTACTGGAATCAACCATCACCATCATATATCCGGACAGAGGCAGGAGAATCCGATGATATCAAAATCAAACGTTGGATCCGTCAGGGATGTATACTATCATCACTGCTGTTTAACATCTACTCTGAGGAAATCTTTCGAGAAGCAGTGGAGGATGTTGAAGCCGGAATTCGAATTAACGGAGAATGTATCAATAACATAAGATACGCAGACGACACAGTGGTATTAGCTGACAGTGCTGAAGCCCTCCAAGAATTAATGAACAGAATCGCAGAAGTCAGTCAGAGATACGGTCTTTCTTTCGCTAAACACTAAGAAAACAAAATGTATGATGATCTCTAAGAAGGAACAGCAATTTGGACGAATCAGTTTGAACGGTCAACAAATAGAAAGGGTAAAAACATACACCTACCTTGGTACAAACGTCAATGAAAATTGGGACCATTCCATAGAAATCAAATGTAGGATAGAGAAAGCAAGATCTGCGTTTCAAAAAATGGCTAAGTTATTCAAATGTCATGACTTTTCGATACCCATAAAAATCAGGTTACTACGATGTTACATCTTTCCTATACTGTTGTACGGAGTTGGGTCGTGGACTCTCACAGACGCCATCTGCAAGAAAATTGAGGCGTTTGAAATGTGGCTGTATCGTCGAATTCTGAAGATATCTTATACCGACCACATTACTAATCAGGGTGTTTTGCTGAGAATGCAAAAGGGAAAAGAGCTGTTAATCACAATAAAAACAGCCAAAATCGAATACTTCCGTCACATCATGAGGAACAGTGAAAGATATGGACTGCTGCAACTAATCTTGCAAGGAAAAGTAGAAGGAAAGCGAGGACCAGGAAGGCGAAGGATTTCCTGGCTGAAAAATCTACGTACGTGGTTCAACACAACAACCACACATCTTTTTAGAGCAGCAGTGTGCAAAGTACATATTGCCATACAAGAAGAAGTCTAAAATATGAAATTGTACGGTTAAATAAATAAATGTTATAAATTAATAGTGCTTAGTGTTAGAAAACTTTCGAGGGTGCCGCAGGGCTCCGTTCTAGGGTCACTTTTTTGGAATGTTCTATACATCGCCAATGACCAGACCGACCTGGGCATTGGTGTACATGCAAAAGCACATGAGGATGACCTGGTGGTGCTGATGGAGCACAACGAACACTGGTCAATAATGCATAGAGGGAACCGAGGCCTGAACAAAGTGAAGACGTGGATGGAAAGCAGGGACCTCATGCTGACAGCAGAGAAAACTAAAGCTATAATCCTCTAGGGTCTGAGGGTCAGATGCTATATAGTTGTTTTCGTGGATGGGGAAAGGATCTTATCGACCAAAAAAGTGAAGTACTTGAGAGTCGTTCTAGATACGAGGCGAAGTTTTGGTGAGCAAGTGAAATACGTCGTTCGCAAAGCAGAGGAGATAATTTCGGGGCTGATAAGAATTATGTCCAACGTGTGAATTCCAGGGACTGCCAAAAGGAGAATTTTAATGGAAGTGGTCCACTCTACTGTACTTTAGGCGGTACCGTTATGGCAGCAAGTGCTTAACGTTAACAAATATAGGAGAATGCTGGATAAAGCCCAAATAAAAATACTACTAAGGGTAGCACGTGCGTACAGAACAATATCAACGGTGGCCATACAAGTGATCACTTGTGTGTTATCCATCCATCTGATGGTAAGGGAAAGGGCGGAAACCTACGGGAAGGATGAGAAGAAGAAACTAGTAGCTAGGAATAGCAATATAATGGAGTGGCAGGAAGAATGGACAAACGAGCATAGGACGGACTGGACGATGGTATTAATTCGAAATATCGCAGAATGGATCAAGTGCGACGACAGAGACACTAATTACTTTTTTACCCAGTTCCTAACAGGGCACGGCTCCCTCGGGGAGGAAACTTCCCTATCCTAGAAAGGATAGGGAAGGTGGCAGATGAAAACTGCACAAACTGTGGAGTGGCTGACACGGCCGAGCACTGACCACTGATCAGACCATTCAATATATGGAAACCCATACTTCCCAACAGACATTTTACTCAAACGAGAGATTGGACACTCCAATTATGTGTGGTCTATTCTATTTTAAAATACAATTTCTAAGTGAGTATATAGTTGAATACGGTCCTGTACTAGCAATAAATCGCATTTATTTTCAAACAACGGAGGAATAGCGGGAATAAATTCGTCGAACCCCAACAGCAACTTCCAACTTCATAACGGGAGTTTCTGAAGGAGCTGGGAGTTGGGTGGTTTAGGATGACGTTGACGGATGACTTGGCGGAGGGACTTGGCGAATGATGGGAAATGAAGAAAACGGGCCCTTTTCGTCTCCGTCGCACCGTCATAATCGGCAAGCTTGTACCAGGTGACCCATTACGATAGAAAATTTGTCAATTTCAACTGATGTTAATCATTAATAGACTCGAATAGGTTTGAAAATTTTGGATAATGGT
Source organism: Diabrotica virgifera virgifera (assembly GCF_917563875.1). NCBI lineage: Eukaryota > Metazoa > Arthropoda > Insecta > Coleoptera > Chrysomelidae > Diabrotica > Diabrotica virgifera. Next base: position 16,332,356 of record NC_065445.1, on the reverse strand, counting down.
TGGATGACTGATGGGACAAGTGATATCGATTTTGTTTTGCATCTTTTTATGAAAAACACCTTATTTCTTTATCTAACAATAAAACTCTGAAAACTTTTGTTTTCAATCTTCTTCTTCTATTTTGTCCTGTCGGATACTTTCCTTCGCCCCTACCTGATGTTCATGGTTTTAACATCTCCCTCTACGTCGTCGATCTTTTACGGGGTCTTCCTCTTGTTCTATTTCCATAGGGCTTCCATCTATGGATTACTTTTACAGCTCGATTATCTGGCGTTCTTTCTAAGTGACCAAGCCAGTTTAGTTTTTGTGACTTTACAACTCTAACGATATTTGTGCTCTGCATTATTTATCCAGCTCGTAGTTCATTTTAATTCTCCACGAAGTGCCACGTGCCTTGATTAAGTTGAGCAATTCTCTCTCAGTATTGGCTCTTCTCAAGACTGCCTCGTTTCTTAAGGGTTAGAAATTTGTTTAATACTGGATCTATTTTCTCGAAGTGTGTGTCCGATTCAACCCCACTTTCTGGAATTTACTTCATTTTCTACTAACTTTTGTTCGGTCAGGTATAGCATATCTTCGTGTCTGATGATGTTAAGTAAGAACAAACGAACAATTCTTCATAGGCATTTATTAACAAAGAACTGCAGTTGTCTATAAGGGTTTTGTCACTTTCCAGATTTCACATCTGTAGAGTAGAACAGACATGACATTTGACTGGAATATTCAGATCTCTGTCTTTGTAGTACATATACTGGCCAGACCTCAAACAGGGTTGAGCGTGAATGCTTGTTGAGCTTTTCATATCCTCATACGAATGTCGTCTTCTGTACCTCCGCTTTCTGTTATGACACTTCCAAGATACGTCAAGCTTTCCATATTTTCAATCTGCATGTTGTTATTGGTAAATAGTATGCTGTTTCTTGTATTTATACCCATTTTTTTGCATATTTTTAATTATCGTTTCAGATATATTTTGAAAAATGTATAAAATTTTTCAGCAATAAAATTCACAATCTTGAAATTAAACTTGCTCTCACCCCCAAAAGTTTATTATCAAATTGCCTTTCGACCAATAAAAAAACTAAATTACGCATTTCGATATTGAATTACCCAAGTTATATATCGGGTGTATGCCGGTAATAAAAAGGTTTAATATTTTCAGCTCTCGGGTTTATTACCTCTGTGTACAAGCAGGAAGCGCGCAAAAACGAGCAGCTTTTAGCAAATGAAATAGGCAGTAATTTACCACCTTTTTGATGGTTTTCCACCCCCTGGAGGACGTCGCTGCTTATTGGGGAGTTGGTCCGTGTGATTTGGGTGATTTATTCGCTTTCGTATGAATCGTCCTGGGATAAATTAGGTTCGCTCTTTATAGGGGGCGTATTCGGGAAATATTAACAACTATTATTAGGGTTCGTCAAAACAACAAACAAGTGGCAACAATTAGGAGAAATTTATGCATACATGAATAATCCAATTATAAAATAAAAAAATGGATCAGTCTTTTACTTACATACAAGTAAAAACTTCGATTTGTATAATGGTATAAAATTTATTAAAACTTTAAAAAAGTCATCCAAGTGGATTAAAATTCATGAGAACGTTTTTGATATGACCAGATCATCATCAGTGACATTCTGTATAGTATGTAATTGAAACCAGCCTACTAGTTGAAATTAAGACTTCAATATTACATGGTTTTTGATAAAATTTAAATTTGTAAAGTGACACTAGGTCGATGTTAACAGATTATTATAATTCCCTGCTCTTTTATGGCTTTTCTGCTCGAACAAACAAAAGTGGTAATTATCAGTTTGACTGACACAAACCGAATTTGACGCAGTCAATCAAACTGAAGCTTAGGGAAGAGGTTTATTATTGGAGGAGACTTCAATGCGAAGAATACGCACTGAGACTCTAGAATAACTACCTTTAAGGATGAGGAACTTTTATTAGCTATATTAAAGAGCATAGGTGTGAATCACTATTAACTGGTACACCAACCTACTGGCCTACGCATAGAAACGAAACCCCTGATCTAACAGACTTCTTTATCAATAATACTATTTCGGCTAATTTCCTAGATATTGACGACTGTTGGGAAATTCTGATCATTCGTCCAAAGTACTAACAGTACATTAATTAACAAAATAAGCAACCCTACATTAACAAACAAATTGACGGATTGGGCAAGTTTTAAGCTGAGCCTTGAAGAGAAAATAAATCTCGAGAATTGAGGATAGCCTCTGGGTTTCTCTGTGCCATGTCCAATCAGCTTGGGGATCTGTCAGTCCTTACACCTGCTCATTTTTTAATAGGCAAAAACATTATTTCAGAAGCCAATTTACCTATACCATCATCTTCTAGATCTAGATTAAACCTCTGGGAAAATTGTACAATATAAAAAAACATAGTACCAAACAACGCAGTTAAACTTGATAGGGAACAATGGCAAAATATAATTCTTCTTAAAGTACCTTCTCCTTAATGGAGATTAGCTACTACAATAATTGCAAAATGTTCTGTCTTCAGCTGTTCTAAATTTAGCTCTGTCCATTCTTTCCTTTCCTTTCCGATCTTTCCTTTCTTTGTTTGTGGTATACGGTATGCGATGTCTATGAAATTTTTGAGGATTCTCCGGTAGATCCACATTTCAAATGCCTTCAATTTATTAACGGTTGATGTTTTAAGGATCCACGTCTCATCTGCATAGAGAAGAGTCGACCAGACTTAGCATTTTGATAAATGTACATTAAAGTCGAATTTCGAGTTTTATTCGAGAATCGTATAGTCTTTTGATTCTTTAGAAATATTTTCTGGTCTGTTATATTCTTGGTCTTATTTCTAGATCAGAGTTTATTTAGGCTGCTACCTATCCAGCTGCTACCGATCCAACATCCCAGGACCCCGATTTTTGACCTTTCCGAGAGTTGACCCGAGTTGATCCTATGATCGATGAGTCTTTGTAGATCCAAGTTGGAATGTGCAACCAATACCGTATCGTCGGCATATATGATGCTGTTTACATTTACGCCATTCACCTTGACTTCATCCTTGAAATATTCCAGTGCCTCTTTACTAAATATAAACTCGTAAATAGTAGGGGTGACAGAACACATCCTTGTCTAATAAGTCATATAGATAAAATATTTCGCGTTATTCACAGATTTTTCACAATATAGTAGTAGGCAGGGAATTTAATTATTATAACAAAGCTTTCCTTTTTTTTTTGTAATAGTCATTTAAAAAAATTAATTCCTAAATACGTGCCTGGTTCACTTACTTTTATATGAATCATTCCTGGAAAAGTTTCTGATTAGATTTGTGTGCGAGGGAAAAAAGAAAATTTCTCCCTGATGGCCGGTGTGTCTGCTTGGGTACAGCTACAGACGGAGAAGGCCACGAACAGGAGCAGGAGAGGCGAACAAGAGACGTGAGCCAGAAGTATGAGGGGGCCCCGGTTGATTTATGTACCGATTTCGCCAACTGAATGGAGGATCAATTGCCGAAATTACTCATAGGATTGTCACGTGTCGCGTGCTCCAGAATTCGCGTTCGGACCGGGACCGGGGATTTGGAAAAGGATCACTTTTTGGCTTCGATTCAAACGTCAGATATGTGGGAAATATATTGAACGAGAAAACGGAAGAGGTGGAATTAAACAGTTTTTTTTCTTTTTGGTGGCCTATTTAATAACAATAACTTTTATCCATATACGCAAATAGATCCTTCTGTCATTCTTTATAATCTCGGAAATTTTCTTTCGTATTAAAACTCATAGTAAATTCTTTTATATTTGAGGGGTCCGGCAGTAAAAAATGGTAAGGGGCAGTAAAGAAATTTTGAGTTTTGAAGTGTTGAATTTTGAAAAAAATATAAGATTATGAAGCATGTTACAACTAGCTGAAGATGTGGTTAATACGTAGGCAAAATATGAAAAACCAAATACTTTTTTATAATGATTAATCTTTTTTATAATGATTAATGAAAATATGAACTACAACTTAACATTGTTTACCTAAAATATTTGAAATAGTTTAACGTAACGTGTTAAGTGGTGTTGACTTAACATAATTTGGTAGGTACTAGAAATTTATTTTAAATTTAGATAACATTTGTGGTAAACAGCTGGAATCAATTCCCAAAATGATTTTACATCTTTCAGGTTTTCTAAAATGTTTAAAGAAAAATAATAATATAGCGCTGAAGAGAATTTATTTTCATGTTTGCAAGTAAAAAATGTTAAGTTTTTATGCAAAGTAAACGTGGATGTAAACAATGTTAAGTACATCCTTTACCATTTTTTAGGTACTTGCGAACAATTATTCTAAGAATATACAGAAATTGTCTTCTTTGTAGAAAGCTTTGACCAAAGCTTCACTAAATACTTGAAATTCAGGATCTTTACCTTAGTTGCAATCATCGTAGTAGCTCTCAGAATTGTCACTGTTAACAGTAAAAAGCCATTTAGATTTGAACAACCTGCATTATCATGGACACATAACATTATTTTCATGCTTATGCATGTCCCTTACCAAATTTTAAGAAATTAATCTGTCTCCATCTATTATTAAGAGGATAAACTAAGTAAATTTTTCTTCTTTACCATGTCCCTTGCCACTTTTCACATACTATTTCGCGAAAAATCAAAATTTGTCCCTTACCATTATTTACTGAGCCCCTCATTTATCAACCAGTTATTAAATACGCAGACACTTTTTTTCCTCCTTTGTGATTACTGCGGGAATGGAACCCATTTGCAAAACAACACTCATTCTTGATTATATATCACTGAGAGTTAGCCACTCTTCTTTTTATCAGGCCCTTTCATTAACATGGATTTTAACTATTAACTTTACAAATCCAATTTTGACAGATTCTCCTTTTTTGCTTTTCTTCTAATCTTTCCTTGTTCTATTACTATCTATCTATAGATATGCCGACGATACCTTGGTACAGACCAACTACAGTGAGAACAATAAAAATTTAATGAACAAAATAAGCCACAACTGCGAATATTTTGCAATCGCGATCTTAGTACTGGCCTCGAGCTAAAATGGCAGTTTGTGTCTTTCCAGTACTGCTATAAACAGTAGAAACGGGACTCGTGAGGCCATGCTTAAACGTGTGAAAACCTTTGAGATGATATGGATATACAGACTCAGATATCGTCTCAGCTGACAGACTTGGGATTTGCCAATCGAGGATCAAAACCATTGTTGGCCTTTGCTGAGGATCTAGATGCAGTCGTTCATTCTACAAGAGACGTGAGAGAGGTGTTTTTACAACTTGAGGAGGAAACAGGTAGTCTGGATCTTCAAATAAATAAAGAGAAGACAAAATACATGCTAGTAACCAAAAATCTAAGACCAACAGTTAGGCAGAACATAACTATTAATGACCACAACATCAAAGTAGTAAAAGAGTTTAAATATCTGTGGGCAGTAATCGCAGATGACAAGCACATAGGAAAAGAGGTCTCAATTATTCGCTAGGTTTGTTACATATTATGGAAGTGAAACATCGACTACATCAGCGGGAAATAGATAAGCTGCTGGTATTTGATAGGAAGGTTCTCAAAATATTTGGTCCTCAAAGAGATGAATTGACAGAAGAGTGGAGAAGGCTCCGCAATGCTGAATTGGTGACTCTGTATGGTACTGAAAATATCGTCAGATATATAAAAGCTAACCGGATATGGACTGGTCTTGTGGAAAGATCACAGGAAAACAGAGTGTGTAAGACAGTGTTTTTTGAGAGACCAGACGGTAGAAGATCAGTAGGCACTCACAGGGAAGATGGAAGGATGATGTTGAAGCTAATTTATCTAGAATTGGGGTACATCAATGGGAAATGGGTTCCGCAAAGGACTTGGAACAAGAGAGACATTGTTTGCGTTTAATGTCCTCTCTCGAGATGCTTAGACATGAACCTGGATATTTATTCCTGTTTCATCGACTTCGAAAAAGCGTTCGACAGGGTCCGACATGAAAAACGAATAGAATTATTGAAAAACAGAGATATAGACAGACGAGATTTACGAATTATCATCAATTTGTATTGGAATCAAAAGGCCAATATAAAGATAGAAGAACAAGAATCCGAGAATATTGATATAAAGAGAGGAGTAAGACAGAGTTGTGTTCTATCGCCGCTACTGTTTAACTTGTACAGTGAAGCCATATTTCAGGAAGCGATAGCGGAGCTAAGTGATGGAATCTCTATAAACGGAAGAATAGTAAATAACATAAGATTCGCTGATGACACCGTTATAATGGCAGACACCCTGGAATCGCTACAAGAATTGCTAAATAGAATTAATGATTATTATTGCATTCGATACGGACTAATAAACAAGAAAAAAACTAAATTTATGATTGTCTCAAAAACAGAACATGGAAATGAAAGGTTAATGATAGAGCAAACCCAAATAGAAAAAGTTAAGACATACAAATATCTGGGAACCTGGGTTGATGACAAAAATGACCAAAGCAAAGAAATTAAAGTCCGAATTGAAACTGCAAGGCAAGCATTTATAAAAATGAAGACACTGCTTACAAACAAAGACCTTCAGTTGCCTCTCAGATTGAGGACTCTAAGATGCTACATATTTTCTATATTGCTTTACGGAATGAAAGCTTGGACATTGAAGAGACAACACATAAGAAGAATAAAAGCGTTCGAAATGTGAAATGTGGTGTTACAGAAGAATATTGAAAATTCAGTGGGTTTAAAGGATTGCCAATGTTGAAGTGCTACGACGTTTAAACAAGGAGATAGAAATTATGAAAAGTATAAAAACTAGAAAACTGGAATATTTGGGTCACACTACCAGAGGAGAAAAATATGAGTTGCTGAGAATTATTATGCAAGGCAGGATCCAAGGAAAAAGAAGCATAGGAAGAAGACGCATCTCCTGGCTCAGGAGCCTTAGAGAATGGTTTAACTGTAGTTCATTACAACTATTCAGAGCAGCAGCCAACAAAGTGACCATAGCCTTTATGATATCCAACCTCCGATAGGAGAGGGAACTTTAAGAAGAAGAATGGGAAATGGAAGCCGCAAGATCGTAGAAGGTGGAGGGTTACAGTGGATGCGGCTAAGACTTACCACGAGAGGAACTGTAAAGCCGGTAACGAAGACAAGAAGAAATACATAAAGAATTATAAATGAAGAGGATTTTAGACTTTTTAGATTTGAATCATTTTATTGTAAGAAAACACAACCTAGCGAAGCTTCTATTTTAAGGCTATTTGATTTATCCTGTTTTCTTTGGGTAATTTTCTTAGTTCTTTTGGCTTATCAAACAACTAAACAAACAGTGCCACATTACAAATTAATATCTTTTTCAAACGACCCCCAATAATTTAACATACAACTCCTTTTCTAAATAATTTTTATAATAATGAAATAAGTATTCTTCCCAAATAGCGTTTCATTGTTCGTCACTTGTCAAGATAAGAACAAATCCTCGTATATCCATCCAGCCACAGAGCGACAGCGAAAAGAAAAGCATCAATCCAACCACTCTAATCTTATGACTCATCTCATCGGATAAGGAACCTTATAGCCCCATTATCTGTTACAAGTCTTCGCGGTTCACACTTTTTGCTCATTGAGAAAATCTTTCGGGCCATAGAAACTTTGCTCATTACATTAAATAAAAGAGGAGTCGGGGAACGTGTTAGATCCATTGTTTCGCACTTTTGTTTCTATCCCTTAGATAAATCACTTTTGTTCTCGATCACAACAGCTAATTTAGGTATATAATGGTGCTTTTGACGCGGTTTATATACACGGAGAAGTTATTTACACTTCCATTTTAATTTGGAGGGATTTTTAGTGCCTTTTTTTTTGGTAAATTTGTAATAAAGAACAAGGTTAAGTTTTATGAGATTTGGAGACTGTATGGTATTATACTGAAAATCATCGTGAGACATATAAGGCCAGAGGAAGACAGAGTTGTTTGAGAACCACATGGTAGAAAATCAGTAGGTCGTCCCAAAAAAAGATGGAAGGTGAAACGGTTCAAAAGAACTCAATTATTTAGTCTCATCCAGAAACCAAAAATTGTAAATGTATTGTAACACATTTTTGTCTCATCCTGTAGACATACGAATATCGCTTCATATGCCAAGTAAATTCAAGGAATTTATTTCTGTTCCGAAAAATTCGTGAGGTATAATTCAATATGGAATTGTAGTTTATCAGTTTTGTTAAAAGAAAGACGCTATATTATTATTTTGTAGTTATATCTACATTCGATTTCCTGTGTTTAAATTCTCGCCCGTTCAGTTTGTGATGTAAAAAAGAGTTACATTGTATTATAATGATCGACTGGCGCTACGATTTTTGAAGTTTATATACACATACGTGCTAATATCAGTATCAGAGAGCACAGGTGTCGAATCGTGGTATCAGCAATATTTTTCTTGAGAACTGTGGAACTGGGAGAGGTTTGCTGACCGAACTGATTTTTGATGGTTCCCTACGAAGTAGGTTGGGCTTAGAATATATTTTGATTTTCCCTATTGGTCGATAATGTGTGTAGGAAGCTTAGTTATTTTTTTATTAGTCAATGATGAAAGAAGGAAGGATTAAACTTTTTTCTTATTGGTTGATTGGATGAGTAAGGTAGAATGAAAGAAATGGAGTGGGTTTTGGAAGGAAGCGTTTTGGCTTGCTTAGATAGATTCAAGTTGTGAGATTAAGAATTCAAATTTAGGCTTTCAAAGAGAGAGGTTTGTTGTAGCCTCGGCAGAAGCCGCTTTGGCGGTTTTCTGAGAAAGTTAAGTTCGAAGATTAAGTTCTGACGTAGTACTTAATCAAGTTTTTAAGTTCCTGAAAATGTAGAGTATTAGAAGCAGTAACTATGTAGTGTTAGAAACTGTTCTCCTTTCGTGACTTCCTAGTCAAATGCCGCTGTTAGGCAAAGAGGCAGTTTATTTTAATGTATACTACACTACCAAAGTTTCTTTTTGTAAGCAGTTATGGATTAAGTGCTAAAGATAATCCTAAATACCTCAAAAGTTATTTAAAAGTCAATATGAGCAGAATCATTAGGAAGTTTATTTAGTTTTGCTGAAACTTTTCATGGAAACAACCTTTTTTGTACTTTTTATGTAAATTCAGTGAAAAGTAGTGCTTTGGACATTCACAACGTGAAGAATAAGGACAGGATATATAACAAGGTATTATTTGTAAACTTTTATCATTTTTGTAAACAGGATCTTTAATATTGTACATCTACAAAAGATCCATCATTTACCTTTTTTATTTTTTTTATCTTTATTTTAATAAAAATTTTATTCATTTTGCAATAATGTTTTTTGATTGATAGTATTATTATCTGATCCTTTTCTCTTGGTCCTAAATTATATTCAACTGAGAACACTATGGTAAGTCATGTTATAGTTATATTTATGTAAATGTGTTTGTATCTTATGATAACTATATATTTTTATTAACTTTTTACTTTAGTTATTTTTTTTTAAGTTTTAAGTATGTTTCGTTTTTCATTTTCTTTTAATTATGGCGCCCCCGAGCATTTGAGTTTCTATTATATTTAAAATCTATTAAGAATCCACACCCCTAGATCTCTGAAGACTTAGAGCTACCGAGGTACTCCGTAAAGTTACGTAGCACTAAGTATAGATATTTTTATGTTTGTTTAATTTGCCGAGTTACATATTATTTTTTTGCCTTTGTTATCCACAGGCGTGCTACAAAGGATGATGTTGAAGTCGATTCGAATGGGAAATGGAAGCGCAAGATTGTAGAAGATGGAGTGATGTAATAGAGAGTTGTAAAGCCAGTCAAGAAGAAGAAGAAGATACTCTGTTATTGTTTCAACAGACTATGTTGAAAATGTTTGATTTGATACCATAGCCATAAGCCTTTTTGAAAAGTTACGTCCTTATCTTTTTTTCTTTGTTTGACAGCAAAATGAGCACCCAATCACGAAAGACAACTTCCTCTTCTTCTTTTGGCATCATAACCCTGGTTGGGTCTTTACCTGTCTGGTTATATCCTGCCATTCAGACCTTTCTTGTGCCTTCTCCTCCATCGTTTTACATTCATAGTTTTTAGGTCGTCTTCCAAATCATCCAACCATTTCGTTCTTTACTTTTACTTCTGTACTTTTCTCAGTATCTTTCTATCAAATGTCCGCTCTTAATTTTTTTGCCATTATGCAGGTCTTTAAAATAATAAAAAAAACAGAAATTAAAATGTTTTACAGGCATTTAAGCTTGTGCCTTTGCTGTCGTTATATAAACAGACTTTTTATAAAAAATATTTTAGTTCATGAAAATAAGTAGTAAACCAGTAGTGATGCAACCCTTTCGACACCGCCAATGAAAATAAATTTAAAAAACGACCTAAAAACCATGTTAATGAAAGGGCTTGATAAAAAAGTAAAAAGAATAGTGGCTCTACCTCTCAATGATGAAAAATAGAGTAGAGTGTCTGCGCATTTAAAAACTGGTTGATGAATATGAAAGAGTTTCTGTAGTATCGTATTCGTAGTAAAAAGAGTAACACGTCACAAATGAAAGACAGTTCTAGTACACAGCTCTTAACTCTTACCAGATGAAGTGTTTAGTGTAACCAACAGGACCGTCACGATAATATTATTTGTTGGAGAATAACAATATTTATTTCTTTTTAAAATTGGTGTGATGAAAAGTATTATGTATAAAGTCCGGATTATAAGCATTTTGCATTTTTTTGCTTATAATTAGGATTTACTAAATGCTTATTTTAAAGATATGTTGCTTGTCTTTTTTTATTTTACTTCTTATGATAAACTATAGTGAAATTTCATGTTACTTCCTGTCTTAAGCAAAAATTCTATGAAGTATACAGAGCTATAAAACTATAATAATTCAATAAACCAAAAGAATTTTCATCCCTTAGGCTTAGGAGATAAACGGAAAAACCCAGCGTTATACCTGTCCATGTAATAAACTAATATTTTTGTCTGCAGACAGCCCAAATTTATTATATTGTTGTAAAATAATATCGGTACATTTGTCTAAATTTAAATACGCACCAATCACATCTGCAGATGTTGAAAGAACTTTTTCTACGTATAAATATGTATATGTATACAGATAAAAGACATAGCTTTTTATAAGAAAATTTTGAAAAGCATTATTGTTAATTGTTTTTATACTAATGGCCATGAATGAAAAATATATTAATATTTAAGTATTTTTCGATTTTTTTTTATTATATCATAGCTTAACACTTTTGTAATTTTTTATTTATTGTTAATAATACGATAATTAAAAATACATGTAATTTAATGTTAATGTCCTTTATTCATATGTATATCATTATATCCATGTTTACTTACACGTTTTTTTCTTGAACCTTGCTTATTTTATAAAAAGTGCTTATTTTTGCGACATTTTTTGCTAATAATTTTGACATTTCTGTCATGCTTATAATCCGGACTTTAAGTGTATATTAATGATAAAATTCGTTATTAATATTTTTTTAAATACCATCTTGCGATGAAACAAGATTCGAGAAGAAATTTTATCATCACGTATTCAAATCGGGTGAACGAGGAGGCCATTCAATACTACCTAATCTACCACTCTATCGTCTAGGAAATTTCGTGATCTAAATAACGGCGAACATTAACGCCAAAATGAGTTGGAACTTCGTCTTGCTGAAACCATATCACATTAAAATTGGTTCCAAACTTGTTTTTCAAAGCAGGTACAATTTCAGATTTAAGTAGCATTTCATATTGCTTGTTACATTTCCTTCTATAAAAACGGCCCAATTGACTGAGTACCATCCATTTAGTTTTTGTGGTCTTTAAGACACTTTGAGTATGGTTTTCACCATTGCCAGTGTATATTTACCTCATTCTAATTTAAATTTTGACGATTTACATTCCCACACAGTGTATATTATATTGTTTCCTCGGAAAAACATATCTTCTTGACGAAGTTTTAGTCAGTTCAAATTTATTATTTATTATTGGCTATAACTACAGCAAATTGCTCTCTATCTTGAGCAGTTCTTAGTATCGAATGTGTGTCCATGCCTGTCCCTGTCCAGTATCTACATTCTTCAGCTCTGAAAATTTTTTTTCTTCCTGGACCCCTTGTTCCTTTCCACTTTCCCTTCCATTATGAGTCGTAAAAAGTTGTATCTTTTTCCTCTGTAAATATGTCCTAGATAACTCGTTTTTATGTGTTTTACAATATTTAGGAGTTCTCTCTCAATCCCCATTCTTCTCAGCACCTCGTTGTTGCTCACGTGCTCTGTCTTGAGCATCCTTCAAAAAACCTACATCTCAAGGCTTCTATACGCCTCATACTTGTAATTCCGATAGTCCATGTTTCCACTCCGTATAGCAATATGGAGTAAACGAATGTTTTTACAAATTGGTATCGGATATCCAACGATAAGCGAACCTAGCGTACTCTATACGAGCACGTATTTCGACCTCGTGGTCAAGATCGTTTGTTATCCAACAACCAAGGCTGTCGAGGAAATCAGCAAGCTGAAGAAGACATTATTGGTTAAAACACCTGCAATGGTTCAATCACCACCACCAATAACTACTTCTTTTCCTTCATCATCATCATCAATGGTGTTACAGCCCTATGAAAGAGCCTCGACCTTCCCAAGTCTATTACGCCAGTCAGTCCTATCCATTGCCAACCGTTGCCAGTTTGCTGCGCCTATTTTTCTCCCATCCTCATCCACACCATCCTTCCATCTGAGTTTTGGCCTACTACGATTTCTACTTCCCACAGGTTGTGACATAAGGATTCTTCTAGGAGGGTTGTTCTGCTGTGATCTTGCTAGATGTTCTGCCCATCTTAGTCTTCCTATTCTTATAAGAGATACTATGTCTTTACCATCAAATATATGTTTATATCTGTGATATACCTCGTAGTTGTACCTCCTTCTCCAAATACTATTTTTACAAATGCCACCGAATATTCCTCTCAGGATCCTTCGTTCAAATATAAGCAGGAGGTTCTTATCTGCCTTAGAGATGGTCCATGCCTCCGATCCATATGTTAACACTGGTTGTATATGGGTTTTATGTATAGGTCTGGATCCCGCGTATGAAAAAAAGGTTGATTAATAGCAAGCTGAAAATTTGTTAATAGCTTAAGGGTGTCTAGTCGGATAAACTTTTATATATGGGAACACTGGAACAGGGGCAGTTTCAATTGTGGAACAGGTTAAAAATTTGGAACGGTCAGAACACGAAAATGACACATTTATTTTGTCCGACAGAACAGACATAAACTCTCCGAACAGAGATTAAACTCTCATGCAAATATCAGTCTGCTATTTATCACTTGTCATAATTCCTGTCATTTGACATATTCTACATGTTCCACTCATTAAAACGCCAAGTTGGTGATAAATAGCAGTCTGATTTTTGCATCAGAATTTAATCACTGTTCGGAGAGTTTTAGGGCCGGTTGTTCGAACGCTAATCAACAATGATCATTATTAAATATTTAATTACTGTCACCAAAACTGTCAATGTCAACTTTGTTTGGGTCGCTGAAAACATAATTAATTACAATTATGAGATTTATTATTAATTATGTTAATAATTATTGTTATATTAATTGATTATAGTCTCAGAATTGTAATTAATTATGTTTTAACAATTGAAATTGACAGTAATTAATTATTTGATAATGATCATTGTTGATTAGCGTTCGAACAACCGGCCCTTGGTCTGTTCTGTCGGACAAAATACATGTGCCGTTTTCGTGGTCTGACTGTTCCAAATTTTTAACCTGTTCCACAGTTAAAACTTCCCCTGTTCCAATGTTCCCATATACCAATGTTTGTCCGACTAGACACCCTTAAGCTAATAACAAATTTTCAGCTGGCTATTAATCAACTTTTTTTTCATACGCAGGATCCAGACCTAGTATGGTTATTTTTGTTTTTTGACTTCTGCTTCTGCAGTTTGAAGTTTCTGCTTCTCATAATAATATATGTCTACTCAGTCCAAAATAGCATTTGTTTGCTAGGATTATCCTTCGCTTGGATTTCTTCCATCATAACATTTTCCTTGGTGATCAGGGAGCCAAGTATGTGAATTTGTCCACCACTTCAAAGGTAGAGTTATCAACAGTGAATTGGTGACCGATGTTTCTGGCTCTATTATTGGGTGTTGATGCCATCATCTTAGTTTTCTCCTCGTTTACTTACAGACCCATATTTTTTGAGACAATTGAGAAGGTGGTATACATTTCTTCTAGCTTGCGTGTTGTGCGGGCAACTAGGTCCACGTCACCTGCATATGCCAAAATTTGGGATGATTTTCCTTATTTTGTTTTTACTCAGTTAAGTTAGTGCATCTTCAATGTTTTGTTTAACATCTTTGTTATTGTTGGCACTTGTAGCTGCAGCATTTGTGGTTGTGTTTCTGAGCAGGTTTTCTTTTTCTGAGTGAAGCGTGGAAAAGAAATTTTTGTTTATTTTAATATAAAAATGTTCGAATCTAAAGACAGAAAGCCGGTGATTTGTTAGATGCGATTCTCGTAAAATAAAGTGTTACGTTCCTGTTTGGCCTAAATTAAAAAACGTCGGATTGACTTCTTTTCCATTTTCTCTGTTGCATTCTCATTAATGAAGCTCAAAAGACGAAATTTCGTAGTAACGTAAGTTGTAGTTGTAAGCGAGCGTGGGAAAACTATTATTTGATTTCGCTGACGTGACGTGTAGTCAACTTTACACACGCAACATACTTTTTTGTGGATTATTTGAGATCGGCTTATGTTATAATGAACTAGAAAATATTATCACGATATGATTTTTACTACAGAGATAAAAGCCAATTAGGTTGAGAGTTACGAAAAGAATTTCTAAAACTGGAACGGAATAACGTGATTATGTAGAAAAATTAGTTTAAATTTATAAAAAGATCGGCTTTAGCATAAACGCGATCGTAATAAAAAGGAACAATAAAACATAGAACCCCATAAAGGTTACAATAAAAGAAAAACGCATTGACGAACTTAATGCATAATGGTATTTTTATAGGTTCCAACACGACATTCGAGTTTGGTTTATTAAAAACTGAGGAGTCATAGAAAAAAACCATTGTTTCTTTGAAGGTAGCGTCTGTGAGAGTCCACTACTCAACTCCGTACAACAGTATAGGGAAGATATAACATCGTAGTAACCTGATTTTTATCGGTACTCTTCGTATGGAGATTTCGTCGGTGTAATTATGTCTAATTTTTACGCAGTTTGATTTCAGTACGTGTATTACTCTTTAAATAAGAGACCAGGGAGCATCTGTAAAAAAATTAGTACATTTGGATGTTGAGAGGTGACTCATATTTGTTTGCAGAAATTGCTTGAAAATAACTCATATAATAATATTTGAGTAATCCTCCCACTCAAAAAGGTCCGGAACATTGTTTAAATAATCAGAATGTTAAAAAATGAAGGAAAAATTCGATTTTTTTCTTCGTTTTTTGATTATAACTATAAAAGTAGGTATTCATTTCCGAGAAAAGTTGCACTGACATAAAAGTTGCGTAATTAAATTTTCTACAATATAGGATTAGTTAAAATTTTTAAAAATTGTCACCCTTATTGCAAAATATTATAATTGCAAAAAACTATAAAAAAGAAGTATTCGGATTTTACATGGTACATTTCTGCTACACTTATGCCTGGTTGCACCAACAGATCTTAAGCTCCAGTTTAGTTAAGCTCTACTTATAAATAGGGCCTCCTTGAGTATCACTTACGTTGCACCATAATTTTAGATTCTTACCTTATTATCAATTATATCTATTATTATATTATGGTATTATATTATGGATATATTATAATTATATTATATTAATTCTTATGATATTCTCGACTTAAGCCTAAGATCTGTTGGTGCAACCGGGCATTAGGACCTTCATATTTCACCCAGAAAAACTTTATGATATAGTAAAACAATGCTGGATTGCAAAATTTATTTTGCAAAATCTATTGAACCGATCTTAATGAAATTTACAGTATTGTTTTACTATATCATAAAGTTTTTCTGGTTAAAATATGAAGGTCCCAAGTGTAGCACAAATGGTTGAAAAACGGAAAATGCGAATACTTGTTTTTTTTTATGGTTTTTTCGCAATTATTGCTATTTTGCAACGAAGGGTGACAATTTTTAAAATTCTTAACCAATCCTATATTGTAGGAAATTTAATTACGCAACTTTTATGTCAGAGCAACTTTTCTCGGAAATGAACACTTTTAAAGTTATAATCAAAAAACGAAGAAAAAAATCGATTTTTTCTTACATTTTTTGACATTTTGATTATTTAAACAATGTTCCGGACCTTTTTGAGCGGGAGGATAACGCAGTTATTATTATGAGTTATTTCCAAGCAATTTCTGCAAAAAAATATGAGTCGCCTCTCGACGTCCATCTCAAAACAGATGACTATAATACAATTTTTGGAAAGTCAGAAATAGAGACCAAAACAAAACTCGAGAGTATATAACAGCATAGTAAATCCGATAATGACATATGGGGCGGAAACATGGATTGTGCAAAAGAAACATGAATCAATAATAAACGCGACCGAGATGAAATACACGAGAAAAACAGCTGGAGTTACGAAGTTTAATAGATTCAGAAATGAAGATATCAGAGAGCTGTAGCAAGAACTGATAATGAGGAAGATCAAAAACAAACAATTGAGCTGGTTTGGATACATACAACGAATGGAGCAAAAGAGACTAACAAAGAAGGCACATGAAGCCAAAATGAGAAACAAAAGAATACAGGGAAAGACGAGGAAGACATGGATGGTCGAGATCCACGATATAGGTGAAGGGAGACACATGAGTATAAGGGATATGAAGAACCTGGCCACCAATAGAAGCGCTTGGAAGAAATGGATATAAGGCGGAAGCCGACGTCCGATGCCCTGAAGGGCACTAAGGATTATGAGAAAGAAGAAGAAGATTTCAGTACAAATTGTTAATAACACGAATATTTTTGCTACCTATTCTTATATTTTTTAGCATCTGCATTAATTTTACATGATGTACTTTATCGAACGCCTTTTCGAAGTCCACGAATCATGGAAATACATATTTTCATTGATCACGGCATTTTTGTGATAGGATATTTCTATATAGGGAATCTTCTAGATCTTCTTAGCATTTGCGTCTAATTCTGTTTTGAAGTATGTATTCTTAGGAAAATCTTAGGAAAAGGGTGTGGCTCATTATGCTAATTTATCGATAATCGGAGCATTTTCTAGCATTGTATTTTTTAGGTATTGCGACAAAGTCAATTTATGGGAATCACTCCAGCGTTATAATATTGTATAAAACAGTTTTAGTGCTACTATTATGTTATCTTCATCTATTAGCTTCAGATGAAACACCAGCTGGTGTATCATCTGGGCCACAAGATTTCATAATTTTAGCATTTTTCATAGCGTATTCTATCTCTGATTTCATAATTTCTGCCGGTCAGTACAATTTTGGTAGAATTCGATAATACTATTATTTCTGTCACCTACAACCAACTCTTATATATTTTATAAAGATGCCATTTTCTTCTTATTTTGTTCTCTTTACAATAATGTTGTTATTGTCAACTATTACAAAATGAACTCGTTTTTTAAATATGTTGCTTATTTCTTTTACTTTTTTGTGTTGTCGTGCCTAGATATCAATATCACATCCTCCATTTCGTCGCACTTTTCTTTGATCCAATTTTTTTTGGCATTAATTTTTTTGGCTATGATAATTTGATGTTCTTTTCAATTCTTCTCTGTAGATGTCTATATTCTGTTTCATTTGATTTTATAAGTAGACGCTGTCCCATCAATTCCAAGATGTCGTCTGTCATCCATTTATTTATTACCCAGTAAAAGTGCGAGTTTTATCTAAAATGAATAACCATTTTCAATTTCGTTGCAACACGAAACTACAGTCGCATCATATTCTAGTACAATCAGAGATTGCAGCAAGCACCTCAACCGGTTTCGAAACTTATTAGTCTCTAATCAGGAGGCACATATGCTGCTCTCTCTGACCCAACCCGGACAATCCCCAGCGTGCAGCCACGGATTGCAACGAACGAAATGGCAGGGATGCTCTAGCGGCAACTGCTAGCAAAAGACTAAGTTTTCAATCTAATAGCACATAAAATAATACTAAAAATATTACTCTACATCCCACCAGATTGAAAACAATGGGTTCCGAGGCTTCTAAAATTTGCAAGCCATAACGGATGCTGAGACTAAAGAAGATGAGGGAATTTTACAATTTATAATTCACGTCCCATCTGCTCAGCGCGGTAAAGTTCCTATGAGAATGGTTCCCTTTGTACTCCAATCAGAGTAAACAATGCTCCTCCTGTATGTGCCTCCTGATGAGAGACTAATGTGGAGTACGAAGGGAACCATTCTCGTTGGAACTTTACTGCGCTCAGCAGATGGGACGTGAATTATTAATTGTAAAATTCCCTCATCCTCTTTAGTCTCAGCATCCGTTATGGCTTGCAAATTTTGGAAGCCTCGGAGGTGTAACCAGAGAAGGTTCCCATTGTTTTCAATCTGGTGGGACGTAGAGTAATATTTTTAGTATTATTTTATGTGCTATTAGATTGATTATTTCATTCATAGGAGATTCTGACCAATAGAAAGCTACAGAAATAAAAATTAAACTGATAATTTTTGATAATTTCCCGTCGTCAAGTATATTACGTCAGATGCCCTTCGTTGCTATGAAAAAATACATTCAGTGGCATTAATGACAATTAATGTTTTAAAAATTATAAAAGTGATGACTTTCAACCGTCAAATATTTATAACAACTGTGTGTTTAATTGTACATACTAATTTGTACTTACATAAATAAATTACAATAAAATTTTGGTTTTGAACAGTTTTATTCATGAAATAATCGCAACAAATTGCACTCAATCTCTAAAATTAATATAGAATTTTAGAGCTCTTGTGCAATTACTACTGAAAATTCAGTTTTGTGCGAATTTTAGTTAAAAGGGCAAAGATATAGGTATGATATAACAATAGAAAAATAAAGAGATTCCGTTTATACAACTCTAGCACGGGAATGCTGGGAATCGGCAACATCGCGCGTATAGACGCTGACGGGGCGCTGGCTGGTCGTCAGCCAAGGACGAGCGACGCTCCGTTCGCTACGACCGACGCCACGAACTCTTTCAAGGCCACCGCCGAAATTCGGCTGTTGAACCCGTTTCCACCCTGATCGAACCGCACCCCCGCTAGCGTCCTTCGCGTCTAAATCCCGCGATAATCCTGCGGGATAGACGCGAAGGGGGATCGAGCGCAGAGTGGCTCAACGAGTCCTGGATTGTTGGAACCAATTACGGGTGTTAACTTGCCAAGTTACATGTAACAATTTTCTCGTTGTGTCACTGGTAATGTGTGCGAGGGTAGTGTTATATACTGACTACTTAGGAATAATTTGGGTTCAAAAAATTCAATTTTTCGATGGCATTTCATCGGGAGGGTAGAGCAAGGGGTCAAGAAAATGCTGTTGCACTTTCATCTTTCGTCGGTTTGTATTCACTATTATTAACATCAACATAAGTATCTTTCTTCTATTGTCTATGCCATCAAACACACAAAACATGGCAAGGCTACTGGGCCGCATGATGCGTTCATCGAATTTATTAAAACTCATTGATGAAGATGTTATTGATGTAATGGTTGAACTCTTTAATCTAATATATCAGACTGCCACAATCCCCAGACAATGGCTGGAATCGAGATTTGTAGAAAGTCCCAAAAAGTCAAGAGCAACAACATGCTCAGATCACATCACAATAGCTTGAATGAGTCACACAAATATTAAACATTTAAAAAATAATACATAGCAGAATTGTTCAAACTCTTAAAAATATGATATTAGTGATACACAATTTGACTTTAGTAATAGTATGGCCACAAAAGATGCTTTCTTCGGCTTGAATGAGCTGGCCCAGAAATGCATGGACATGAATCAGGACATAATATATTTTGTTTTATACATTTTGAAAAGGCATTTGATAAGGCAAACATACTGACAGTCGTGATATGAAAATTATATATAATAATTTATATTGCAAGATAAGAGTTGACAAGCAGAACACCCACGACATCAAAATACAAAGAAAAGTTCACCAGGGCTGCCTGCTGTTCCCATTACTCTTCACTGTCTACAGTGAAGTGGTATCTAAAGAAGCGCTCTCAAATTCAATAGAGGGTGATCAGATATACTGATTTTATATTGATGGATTCAATCAATGGAGAAATTTTGATAGTTACGTTTTGCAGACGTTACAGTAATAATGACTGATAACAACAATGATTTACAGAACTAACGAATGTTGTCTTGAATACGGGTTGAAGATGAATTTGAAGAAAACTAAATGCTTAATCATATCTAAATCAGCAGATGCAAACATCCAATTGATTATTGAAGACTGATTGAGAGTGTGGATACCTGCAAATACTTAGGAACGTGGATATCATCAAATGTAGACTAATCCAAAGAAATTAAGACACGTATTGAAATAACAAGTACATTTTTCATTACACTTAGAAAATTTCTTTGTTGTTTGGATACAACGTCAGAACTCTTCGGTTTTACGTGTTATCTACTCTTTTTTATGGCTTGGCTATACAGAAGAATATAGAGGAATTCTACGAATATCATGGACTTCAAGAATGTCACAGAAAGAGTTAGAAATAACAACGAGATCCTTGAGGGTCTGGGTATAGAACTTAAACAAGAACATTGTGTGACGATAATATAATTTTATCGTCTGAGAATACGCCAATGAATTAAGTAAAACACGTTTTTGTACTGTTTCGAACGATATAAAAATCGGATCGAAAAGCCTAGTTGATTATTATTCTTGGAGCGTTGATCGAAGAATAATAGACAGCAGCGAGGTACAAGAGGTGAGTTTATGTAGGTAGTATTTGCCGATTATTTTCCGCTGTCGTTTTGGCGGGATGAGCGAATCCGACAGTTGTCTTCTTACCTATCCTTATATGAGCGGTGATCGTATATCCTTTATGTCTTTCCAATCCGGCGGGGTGAGCGGGATCTCCTTTCTCCCCTTTCCTTATACATTCATGTCGTAGTAATAAAAGCAATTCCTATTTCGCGCGATCGTCAAAATCATTCATTCATGCACAAAAATATCGTCACATCGGCCCGAACAGTAAGCTCGATGCGTAGAGATTATAAATATATTTTATTAACGAACTTAATGAGTAATTAAGGCTAATTATCGTATTTTCTGTTTATTTTGATTCCAAATAAAAATGTTTTAAAAAGCGAACTCTTTTTTTTCGACTGATTTACCTGGAGCAACGAAACGCAACGAACTCGTTACAATTGTAATAGTGCGCAAAAACAAATTTATTTTATTGCAAAATATCCCAAGTCAAAGTGAAGGTCTAAGTTGCAGAGGAATATCATCATTGACGAACTTACGTCAATGTGCCGATAGAGTACAACCACAGCACAAGTTCGCTCTTTCGAAAGCTTTGCAATTCTGTCGAAGAATCTAGATGGCGGTACGGAGTCTTGCTTCGATGACCTATCATTCTAGAGCAGTGATACTCAACCTGCGGCCCACGGGCCGCATGCGGCCCTCTAGCCTTCTTTATGCGGCCCGAAGGCTAACTAAAGGGCCCTGTGATCAAATTATTTTTCTTTCACGTGTTTTTCAAATTAATTGATAGTGTGCCGATGTGTTTGAGGCGTGTTTGTGCGTGAGACAGACAATTTAATGACTTTAATTTTAAATTATGTATATTGACATTTTTAAGAACTCTGATTTAAAAGCAAGGTATTATTAACTTTTAATAATAAATTATTAAAGTCAATGAGCAAATACTCATTTTAAAAATTAATCAATACTTATTTACTACATTGCAACAACCCATTTAATAATCACAAGAAAAATTCAGGTCCAGATTAACAAAAAAAAATTTAAAATAATTGTGACCTTGAAACAACACCCTCTATATTAAAATTTTCAAAATTCGTCTGCACATTTGAAAAGAGCCCAAAAACCTAATTGCTCGCTTCAATTTTTTGCGCAGATAATTTAATGACATTAATTTTGAATTTTGAAAAGTCATTGAATTGTCTGCGCAAAAATGGAAGCTCCATTAAAGCTCTTTACAAATGTGCAAACGGGTTTTGAAAATTTCAATATACAGGATGTTGTTTCAAGGTCACAATGGATTTATAATTTTGTTTAATCCGAACCTGGATTTTTCTTCTGATTAGTAGTTGGGTGGTTTGGGTTCTAAATGTGACATATGTGTACCAAATATCAAAAAAAATATACAAGGTGGTTATACAGTTAGGGGTCCAGAAAGAAATGGGCAAAATCGATAAAACACCCTGTAACTCGGTTATAAAGTCGGTGGAGCAATAAATTTAGTATGTCTAGAACCGCCTCATTTTCCTCTATTCACCATTCAATTATTTCCGTTTCCCAATGAAACAATAGTCTAAAATATAAATTTGTATTGTCAAGTAATAAATATATTATAAATTAATTAGGTACTTACTTATGTTTTTAGTGTTAGTGTAGATGTAGATGAATTAAAATAGTGTTAAAATAACCGCAAATTAAAGACTAAATACATTAAAAATAAAGCAAACAGTGCAATATTTTAATATTACAAGTTATACCAATAACAATCATTCTAAAATAGTATTTTTCCAAGACATTAACAAAATAAATTAAGAAAAGTGGATAAATATAATCGGGGCATTAAACTTTCACCTCGAGCAACGTCCTAAAGATATCCGAACGAGGGAAAAATGGTAATGACAACCCTCTGTCTACTCCTGACTAAAAACAGAATTAAGTCCCACAAAGGAAGGTGTAAAGTGTTTCCATTTATTTGACCGAAGTCGTTTTGTGGCGAAATAAAAGCCATCTGTCGCAAGAGGTTCGGAAATAGAAAAGGGGATTAGTTTGCTAGGAAAAAGTTTGCGCCACAAAAGAGAACAAACTTTTTTTCCAAACTTGGTTAAGGTCCGAACTGCAGGCCATCAACAGGCCTCCCCTAATGGAGTAATTGCCCCATTGAGACAACAATAAACGAGGAGAAAATAAATAAATTCGTCCTTGACTTGGGGGAACTGTTTTTAGGCGAAGAAAACGGAAAATGAAGTTGGTAAAAACGCGTGTTTTATTATAATAACAAAATAGCGTCAAAAAGAAAGGGGGTAGAAAGAATAAAGGGGTAAACATTCGGGGAATTACAAGGGAAAGGTGTTATTTGTTTAATTCTCCAAAACTTTGTCATATTTCCTTGTCCGGTTTATTGTAAAGGGTGTTCCAAAATTTACGAAAGATATGAATTTAACCCTCTAACAGGCAGGACCGTCTTAAGACGGTCTTTGCATTTTAGCTTATAAAACTTATACCGAATGGTTTTTGCTGCTACAGTAACGACATGCATCTTTAAAAAACCTTACTTGACGTTATTCGATACAACTAAACACATTCTGGCATCGCGATTACGTTATTATCGTTAGTCAAGTGCTAACATCCCATAAAATGGCAGTGAAAATTATTTCTTCATAAACATTATTTTTAAACGTCAAAAAACACGTTTAGATCAAAGTGATCAACTTGATAATTTTATGGTAAGTAGATTATATTTCATGTCTCAGTAATATAATAAGATTTTAGTAAAAACTATTGTGTAAATAGGCTTTATAAACAAAAATACCAAGACAGTCTCAAGACCGTCTTGCCGGTGTACATATAAAAAATATCCCCTTCAGTATGAAATTTTGTTATCTTTTTGTGCGTAAGAACATGCTTATTTTCCTGGTGTTCTATTATTTTTCTTTTCTGTGATATATGCATCGTCTAATCTAAATCATAACCATAAGAACAAAATCAATTTGGAAGAATTGTCTGATGAACAATAATTTGGCTTTATTGATTCCGTTGAAATCGACGATAGCATTTATAGTAGTGACGATAGTATTGTGGATCCCGACTATGTTGATGATAGTATTGAGCCTGAAAAGCCTTACAGCCTCTCCGAGGTATCAGAGGCTAAATCACAAGTTATTGACGACTGCATTCAGGAAATGCTTGAAGCTGAGACAACTGATGCATTTGTAAATGATATAAATTTGTCAATGGATGTTAGTAATGTTGATCAACCAGCAGCTTCTTCAACATTAGTTTTGGATGATGTAGCGACCGAAACAACAAGCAATTGATGGGTGGAGTCGATTTGATGGATGGCCTTATGGGTTGATATGACATTCGAGCTAAAAACAGAAATATTATGATTCGGATATTCTATCATTTTGTCGACATGGCCGCCACAAACGCATTCATACTATATAAACGTATACGTGCCGAAAAGGCAAATAATTCCAGTGACTGTTGCGAAGAGGAGACGCTTCTATCTTTTTCACAAGTCCGTGAAGAGATAGCATCTGGCCTTCTTTCGTTCAAGGAAAAACGAAATGTAGGTCGACCATCATCAGCTCGAAATGGTGAACCTGGTTCTTCTAGTAAAACTAGTTCATCTGGTGTTGAAAAAAGAGCGGTTCGTCAAGTTGCTGATGTACGTTTTGATGGTGAAAACCATTTTCCAGTTTGGGTTGATCGAAAAGCAAGAAAAGGTGTAAGCTGTGTAAAAAATCTGATACGCAGCTTGTTTGTTTCAAAAATGTGACCTCCATTTATGCAGCACAGTCGGTAAAAATTGTTTTTGGGATTACCACCATCAAAAATAACATGTTATATACTTATTTTTGTTAATAAATCTTGTTTCATAATAAACATCTACCAAATTTATTTTTTACTCATAACCCGACAAGACCGTCTGTAGACGGTCTTCACTATTTCTCACCTAGCACTTATTCTAGACAAGATTTTTAGCAAAAAATTTAAAATGTTATTTTTGCCTATATTTACTTGAAAAAAAATATCAACTTCAACAGATTATTTCATTCATAGGAGATTCTGACCAATAGAAAGCTAAATAAATCTAAATTAAATTGATAATTTTTGATAATTTCCCGTCGTCAAGTATATTACGTCAGATGCCCTTCGTTGCTATGAAAAAATTCATTCAGTGACATTAATGACAATTAATGTTTTAAAAATTATAAAAGTGATTACTTTCAACCGTAAAATATTTATAACAACTGTGTGTTTAATTGTACTAATTTGTACTTACATAAATAAATTACAATAAAATTTTGGTTTTGAACAGTTTTATTCATGAAATAATCGCAACAAATTGCACTCGATCTCCAAAATTAATATAGAATTTTACAGCTCTTGTGTAATTACTACTAATAATTTTTACGATTTGGCCTGTTAGAGGGTTAATAGATACCATAAGTTTGTTCTTAACCCTTAACCACTGGCATGCGGTATGCCATACCGCACCGAAAATATTTTGTTGTAAAACGTGCTTTATAAAAGATTTCTAGAATACCATTTGTGTACCTTCAAGTGTGTAATTATAGCTGTTCTCAACTGATGCAGTTTTAGTATGGTTTAGTTTTTGAGCTAGGCTGATGTAAAGTTTTCTTGAGGTATCCCGTACCTCATTCAGTGTTTACGTTTCCATGGTTAAAAACAGTCTAGAAGAAGTGTATTCTTTCGCTATTAGTATGGCAGCAAGTTCATCCAGTTCTCGTACTTTCAATTACTTTTAACATTATTTTACTATTTTTTAGTTACTACTAATACTCAAGTTTTTGTAATAACCTCCACCATTTTTTAAGATTATGCATGCGTTAATAATTTTCTTGAAAAAATAAAGTTTATTTTATTTGGAGCAGTATTTTATTCTACAGCAGTGTGAAGAATCATTCCGTAATTGATGTAAAAAACAAATACAGTGATACATACAAGACGAATTTATATTAAAAACAAAGGAGAATAGGCAACGGTATGAAATACCGCATGTCAGGGTCTACATTTGAAACATCCACGTCAGTAGTTAAGGGTTAATGATTGTAATTTTTTGGAAAGAAAAGGAAGTGTACGTTGAAACAAAAAATTTAGCTGTATCATAAATATGGTGGCAACATCATCTAAAGGAGCACCCACAATTGATAAATTAGTCTCTTTATTTGCATTTAATAATCACCTTACAAATATAATTGAGAACTGAGAAAAGAGGGCTGAACATTGGTTAATTTAAAGTTTTTCATGTCATAATAATTTACTAATCTTACCACATTTCAATTTAGTTTTCTTTTATAGATTCGACATACCTGGAAAAGAAAAAAAAATATTATTAAAAAGCTGTAATATAAAATTGTGTGAATACTAATGTTAAAATTTATACCGGGGTTGGCATATATGTCAGCTGGCGTCCTCGAAAACGAAGCATGAGTGAATTCCACCGTCTCTCCGGTCTCCGTAGACGTGGAAAGGAACCGTGGCCTCCAAGGTCTCCAGACATTATTCCTATGGATTTCTCAAGCTGGAGTATGCTTAAGAACAGAATTTTTGCGCGAAGATCGAAAATATCTCACATTGGATACCAATCAAGTTAGATCAATTGGATACCAATCAATGAAGATCTCACGATGTTTGTTCGCAGTATTAGTTCCATCGAAAAACGTAATTTGATGTGTATTGAGAAAAATGACGAACATTTTTAACACTTATTGTAAATACATGATTATTTTTTGCAAATTTGTCAGCTGACTTTTGCCCACCCCTGTAGCCCTGTAGTAATGGAATTTTGAAGTTGTATATAAATGAATTAAGGAATTTTAAAGGGAGAATTTCTTAGGCTTCAAGAAAAAAACTATACGGCAACAATGCCTTATCGATCAGACGCACCACGGTGTGTGTGACAAGTCGTTTCGGCAAAAGGTCACCACACCGAAATTTTGATTTGAGTTCAGCTCCCGGAACAAGGATATATTCACCCTTTTGACGACGAAGACGAGCAGTAGAATGAAAGGGAGAGAAAAGTGCCATTCCATCGGCTCAAGGTTATTTCCAAGACAGAAAGAAGTCTACATTCTTGATAAGCGTAAAAAAAAACGTTTCTAATAATATTTCAAGGAACAAAAAAACATAAGAAACTGTTCCGGATTTCCTTTTTATATTTTATATAATATAGTCGGTTCGCTAAACTCAAGACACAACTGGCTAGTGATTTTAGTAAGTAATTTTGCCAATTTGGTAAAATTGGCAAAAAAAATAATTGCTAAATAGTTAGTAATTTTGCTAATTTTGACAAAATTGGCCAAAAACAAAAAAATTACCGACTAAAATCACTAGCCAGTTGTGTCTGAGTTTAGCGAACCGACTATAATTATTTTTATAAGCTAAAAAAAATTCCTAAAAATATTTTTTATCCTTTTATTCCTTAAGTGCCTCGACAACTAAGGCCATTGGCATGGTATTGTACGGTAGATTTCGCAATCAGATACCTAATGTAGTGTGTAATGTGCGTGTTGAGTAAATGCCTTGTTACTTAGTAAAGTCGACTTCATTGTCTTTACAAAGAGACGATAATTGTATCCGAACGCCTGTGTCCCTCAAGTGAGTGAAAATTTCCTACCCAGCTGCAGAGGTGTAACCAGGATGATCCTAAGGGGGGGTTACAACTAGTTGATGGTCTCTGGGGGGTATGGAATAGTAATGGTGTTAATCGTATAGAGCTCAAAGTACATCCACATGGGGGGGGTTATAACCCCAAATCCCCCCTGTTTACGCCTATGCCCAGCTGGGATTCGAACTCACAACTCTTGGATCCAAAGGTAGGCTTTCTTACCAATGAGCCATACATGGAGGAGGGGTTATATTTAAAATCAATACACCAAATTTCTAAAGTTGTATGTGGCACACTACCCCCCTGAAATCAAATTTGATCAAGCAAAGCTATTTCAGTGTACATCTATGGTTTTGGTTGACCATATTAGTGTCATATTGGGTCCTCTAACGTTTGCAATTATTTTGGAGTTATTCATCGCTGCGTATTCCTGCCCATTCGCGGAAGTTCTTTAGTCATAACATCTGGTTCCTTAAAATTCATCTGTGACCATCATGAATGACCCTTCTCTCTATCCAATTACGCTACAGCATCTCCCATCCATCATCAGCCAGGATCAGAACAAGTCGGGTCCTGGTCTCCTGCAGCATCATCGTCCAAGCATCACTTTTCTTGGCTGCTCTCCTCGAGGAAGCCTCTTTATCCAATCTTAATATCTCTTCAACATCAGTTCTCACTTCGTCTATCCACCTCTTCCTTGCTCTTCTTGTCTTCTTGGGCTTCTTCTTGGAGCATTCTTGTATACGACCGCATCTAGGCTATTGATGGTATTAGATTAGAGAGTGCAGTTTTCTGTATCATATAACAACGATATTTTTTCATTTCTGGAAGCCATCTGCTATATACCGGTCATACTATAAGCTCCACCAGCTTGTATAAGTCTAGTGGATAGGTAACCATGTTTGTGCAGTTACTGGGTAGGCTACAAAACGTGTTTGCCTCCTACGTGCCTGACAGCCATGCAAAACGTGATTGACATTTCATGCCACAGAATTTGCAGTTTAAATCTACATGAAACAACCCCATTGTATGCTGCTGACCATTGACTGGCGAATATCTAGTATGGAAGGCTGAGCTGATTCCTGCTTGTTTTCCGCAGTATGTACTTTAGTCCTCTAAGCGCATGTCCCTCCAATATAGAGTTTGACATATACTTGATAATTCCTACTGGACTTTCCCAGGAATTATTTTGTGTTCGGATTCCAGCTCCACACTATCCTAAAGAGTACCTTAGTGGTCTTGAGAACCCCCATAATCTATGCATAGGTATATCGATTTTCTTACGTTCAAGACCCCTCATGTCGATTTCTCTTGCACAAAGAGTGGGATAAGATTACATGAATCTACTGTACCATGAATTGAAATGGATTTCTTCTTCTTCTTGCATTGCCCATCCGTTTCGGATGTTGGCGACCTATACTTTGTACACTGCTGCTCTGAAAATATTTGTGGCTGTTGTGTTGAACCACGTATGAATATTTTTAAGCCAGGAAATCCTTCTCGTTCCTGGTTCTCGTTTTCCTTCTACTTTTCGTTGTAAAATTAGTTGCAGCAGTTCATATATCTCGTTGTTTCTCAAGATGTGACCGAGGTATTCGATTTTGGCTGTTTTTTCTACTGGAAATGGTTTACTTTCCTATTTTTTAATAAATTTTGACTTATTTAATTTATGATGGCAATCTTCCGTTAGTTTTAAGTGTTAAAAGTCACGTCATCCCACTGGTATAATAACATGACATAGAGGCAAGCAAAGTTTTTGACAAATTTAAAGTAGAGCTCAAAAATACTGTTTTTGGAAGGATGACTGATCAGAAATTTTTAATTAAATGTTTGTGCTACCTCATTAATATCCTCCACATTATTAAAATTCGAACAAAAATCTACAACTAAGAGATAAGTGTTGTTTCCACCCCATTCGAAAACCATTCTACAATAACAAGCGATCGATTCTTATTCAAAGAAATATCCCACCATCGGCTGCGCCATGTATCAAAACCGACAAGATCATAAATTATCGAGAGTGTTGTGTGCATCAAATCCGGACAAATAAAAATCGCTCAATCATAATCTCATCGCGGCGGTTGTGACAAGATGGCGCGAAAGAAAGGCACGAAATTAATTGTCAGATTTTCGGGAAGCGTAAATCGTAGTAGATAGGTAGAGAGAGGTACGACGGTAAAGGGACTAATGACCTCGTTAAATAATAGCGCTCTAATGACGATGCGGTCGCCGCTATACTTTTACAACGTCCCGACGCTCATTTTTCAATGTCGTTTTATATTGCGCTAAAGGTGCGGACCGTTATTTATGATCAGTTATTTTTTATATATATCATTATACATATTCAGATTAAATTAATTGATATTAAAATTACACTCGCCAGGCTTCCAGGTTGAACCGCGTCGATATTCACCGGGCCAAGTTTTCGACGCCCCCTCTGACGTCATCTTCAGGCCTCCGAGGTCTCAGTCTCCTGAGGTCCTTCATTCCAACAATAACTACAGTTCACCATTAAAACTGCCTTTTGCACTCTTTACTTAAAGAAAAGAGGTTAAAATGAAAATAGATGATTGCATTTCCTTTCAATTCGAACTCCACCATTGTTCTATACGTGTTTCGAGTTATTCGACTCTCATCACGAACACTTGTCTTCTTCTTCTTCCTTCTTGTATGTAGGCTTTAAAGCCTGTTTCTTCTTCAATATTAGCCTCCTAAATTGTTTAAGTTATCGCACCATCTTTCTCTTGGTCTGCCAATACTTCTTCGTCCATTTGGTGACTTATCTCGTGCTATTCGTACTATCCTATCCTCTGCCATTCTACTAATATGTTCGTACCACTCCCGTTTCCGTTTTGTCACCCATCCATTTATGGCTTCTATATTGCATGATCTTCTTATGTTTTCGCTTCTCTCCCTATCCAACAGACTTTTCCCTGATATTTGTCGGAGTATTTTCATCTCTGTTGTTTCTAGAGTCGTCTCGTTTTAGATGTGTCAAGTCTTGTCTCCGCCGTGTATATGTTAATATAGGTCTAATTGCGGCTTTATAGATTCTTGCTTGTGTCTTGTCTTAGTTGTTTGTTTTTCCAGATTGTGTCATTAAGAGATCCCGCCGCTTTACTTGCTTTTAAGCTTTGTTGTCGTACTTCCTCTTCAACATCTCCGTAACTGGTTATATCTATTCCCAGATATCTAAAGCTTGCTTCCTGCTTTATTATTTTCCCATCAATTTCGATTTTACATCGTAATGTTGTCATACGGTTTTTTCTGCTGATATTATATTGTATTTCTTGGCTGTTGTATTGAAGATGTGTGTTATCTTTGGAGATCGTCTTCTGTCTCGGCGATTAGTGCGGCGTCGTCTGCATAACATAATATTTGGATTTCTTTGTTCCTCATTCTGCAACCAAGACCTTTACGTACTGCTTATATTATTTCGTCCATTATTACATTAAATGACTTAGTGGGCAGTGGGCTTAATGAGTCACCTTGTCTGACTCCGCTTTGTAGTGGTATAAACTGCGTTAGTTTTCCATTTATATTTGCCTGTATTCGATTATGAAAGTATGTAGATGTTTTCGATGGTTTCTATAATATTGATTGGTATGTTTCTTCTATACAGTAAATGTAAGACGTCTTCGACTGGATGCGATCGAAAGCCTTTGTCAGATCTATAAAAAATAGATATGCTGGTTTATTGTACTCAATGACCTTTTCTGTGATTTGTCTCAGTACAAATATGGCGTCTACGCAGGATCTTCCGGATCTGAATCCTTGTTGTTCATCTGATAAAGTTGTTAGTTTATTGATTTTGTTGGTTGGGACTTTTGTGGTTAGCTTAAGTGTGGTGTTCAGTAGATTTATACCTCTATAATTGTTGGGTTCTTCTTTGTCTCCTTTCTTGAACATTGGTATCATTATGCTGTTTCTCCATGCGTCTGGTATCTTGCAGTGCAATATTAGTTTTTGTATAAGTTTTGTCATCTCTAGGGTTATACTTTCTCCTCCGTATTTTAGAAGCTCGTTGGTTATTCCGTCTGGTCCTGGTGACTTTCTATTTTTGAGTGGGGAACACTTGTGATAGTTCAAAATGAAATGAAATGCAAACAAATGTCTTAGTAACAAAACAGGCCACAGAATCGCCTAGAGGCGTTTGAGCGATGATGCTAACCAACGAAGTTACTTGGCTTCATGGAGCCAAGATACTGTTAGCTTTTGATGACGATGTCTACAAATGCACAATTCACCAGAGAGATGCGAAAGAAGTTTTTACCTTTTCTGAAAGCGGGACCAGGGAAATAGGCCTTAAGATCAACGAAGATAAGACACAAGTACATGGCAGTTACCAAAAATCGTAAGACAAAAATTTAGACATACTCTGGGCTAATTAGCAAAATTCATGGAAAAGTTATTTACCAGCAATTTTATTGCTGGAATCGAATTATAAGACCCTATATATTAATAATATAGGTATGCAAAGTCCGCAGATAGTGTGCTACTTTTTTTATAAACAAAATGGCGCCGACAAATCGTATTTTTTTCAATTATTGCTCTATAACTCCGAAGATTTTAACTTTACAACAAAAACACCCAAATAAAAATTCACCGCAATTAAATTCTGCATAGAGATATGTTTTTCACAATTTGCTCCGACGAAAATTTTCCTCGGAAAATGCGGGTTTTCCTAACAAAAACTATAATTTTCAAATAAAGTTTTAGGTAAGTAATTATTAATCAATAATTAAATAACTTAGTGACATCAAAGATTTCTTGGTATAGATTGTAATTCCAGAAGCCGGTGAAAATTAAACGAATATTTTAGTAACAATTCAATTGTTAATTAACAATTTACGATCGCAATAATAACCAAAATAATCATGATACATTGATCAAACTTATAAAGATTATAAAGATGAGATGCTTGTTTAATATTTTATCGACAAAATATAAATTTTTCTTTTTTTTGGCATTATCTTTAAATTTTGAAAGAAAAAGGATATAATACGTTGGTCTAATTAGTAAAGTACAAAGAAAGGTTATTTACCAGCAATTTTATTGCTTTAATCGAATTATAAGATCTTATATATTATTAATATAGGTATGCAAAGTCCACAGATAGTGTGCTACTTTTTTTATAAACAAAATGGCGCCGACTATAACTCCGAAGATTTTAACTTTACACCAAAAATACTCAAATAAAAATTCACCCCAATTTAATTCTACATAGAGGCATGTTTTTCCCGATTTGCTCCGACGAAAATTTTCCTCGGAAAATGTGGGTTTTTCCAACAAAATCTCGAATTTTCAAATAAATTTTTTGGGCCAGTAATTATTTATCGATAATTATATAGTTTGGTGAAATAAAAGCTTTCTTGGTATAGATTCTAAATTTAGAAGCCGGTTAAAATGAAACGAATATTTTAGCAACAATTCAATTGTTAATTAACAATTTACAGTCGCAATAACAACCAAAATAATCATGAGACATTGATCAAACTTAGAAAGATTATAAAGGTGTGATGCCTATTTAATATTTTGTCGACAAAATATAAATTTTTCATTTTTTTGCCTAATCTTTAAATGTTTAAAAAAAAATTGTTATAAACAAATTAACATTTCTTAGAAATTGTTTATAATATTCTAATTTTAAAAAATACTTAAAATTCGTATTTCATAGTTCTTGAAAATGAATGCTTTAAAAAAAATTTCCAACCATTTGCAAAAAAGTTAGGAAACAGCAAAATAAATATACGATATCTCCATTGTTTATAATTTGTTTTAATTGTTTTAAAGCTTAAAAGTGAGTCTATGGTACAATTTAATTACTCATAAAGAATGTCAAAAATTAGTGCAATGGTTATATTTTAATCAAAGATTAAAAATACTTTTTTTTGTAATTTTTAGCGCGAAAGTAGGCTTGATACAGAGCCGGAGATAAAATGTTCACTCGAAGCGACTGACACGCTTAAACTCGCGCGAGCTGTGTATGTGGGCGGGTAGTTACGGTACTGTATTATTCTACTTTCGCGCGTGTAAATTACAAAAAAATATAATTATAATCTTTAATTAAAATATAACCATTAAGCTGATAATCGATATTGTTTTATAAATAATTAGCTTGTACTTTAAACTCACTTCTACGCTTTGAAAGAATTAAAAAAAATTACTAACACCGTAGTAATAGTATGTTTACTTTGCTATTTCATAACTTTTTTGCAAATGGTTGCAAAAAAGTTTTAAAGCATTCATTTTCAAGATATATGAAATGCGCATTTTAGCTATTTTTTAAAATTATAATATAATAAAAACTTTCTGAGAAACGTTAATTTGTTTATAACTATTTTTTTAAACATTTAAAGATTATGCAAAAAAATAAAAGATTTATATTTTGTCGACAAAGTGTTAAATAGGCATCTCATCTTTATAAGATTTCAAAATTTGATCAGTGCATCATAATTATTTTGGTTGTTATTGCGACGGTAAATTATTAATTAACAATTGAATTGTTGCTAAAATATTCGTTTAATTTTCACCAGCTTCTGGAACTATAATCTAAACCAAGAAGGCTTTTAAGTCACCAAATTATTTAATTATTGGTAAATAATTACTTATCTAAAACTTTATTTGAAAATTAAAGATTTTGTTGGGAAAACCCGCATTTTCCGAGGAAAATTTTCGTCGGAGCAGATCGGGAAAAACACGCCTCTATGCAGAATTTAATCACGGTGAATTTTTATTTGAGTGTTTTTGTTGTAAAGTTAAAATCTTCGGAGTTCTAGAGCAATAATTGAAAAAAACACGATTTTCGGGCGCCATTTTGTTTATAAAAAAAGTAGCACACTATCTGAGGACTTTGCATACCTATATTATTAATATATACAATCAAAAGATTCGATTCCAGCAATGAAATTGCTGGTAAATAACTTTTCCCAAAAATGGCCTATTCTCCGATAATCAGCCCAGACTAACATTGGGAGTAGTAATAACAGCCGAAAACAGTTACGAAAAAGAATCATAGGGAAGTGAGTTTACTGATCAGTAGCGACACTACTTAAATCTAAATTGCGCTCAAGGGCAGCTAAAACAATGGTTTATAAAACTATAATAATTCTGTATGGAAAGGAGACGTGGACACTGAACCAGCTCTAAGAACAACATTTTTAGTCTTATAATGGAAAATCCTCCTGACGATCTTTGGGGCTTGGAGAGACGAGATAACAGGAGAGTGGAGACAAAGACACAAACAGGGACTACAAGTAATCAGGAGATGCTACGTTGATGGTACTACGTTAAAAACTTTCTGGGCTTCTGGGAAAGGAAGGTAAGTTGGTCACCCAACAAAAAAATGGAAAGATACAAGATAAAAGTGATCTACTAAAGATGAGGGTACAACAATGGGAGATTTGTTGCATAAGACCGACTATTACAACATGTATAAAAATTATAGTTATTTTTATTCAGATATTGTAAAATATTTTAGCAGCAGTAGAAAGACTCAGTGTGATGAAAAACAAAAAGATACCAATAAATCTAAAGAAAAGGGTATTCAACAGTTATGATCTATGGGACGGAGACCGTGACACTCAGAGTTATCAGCCAATAGATTAAAAACAACATAGAGGGCCACCGAATGTTAGGAGATTTTCTTGGAGAACATATACGAAATGAGAACGTGCAAAGCAGGACGCAGGTGGAAGATGTAACTGCAAGAATTGCACAAATGAAATGAAAATGAGTAGGACACGTGGCACGGCAAAACAACGAAATCTGGACGAAAAACATTGTACATTGGAGACCACGTGAGCCCAGTTGTAGTAGGAGAACAAATAACGATGGCTAGATGACACTAAAGCAAAAGTGAGAAGAAAGTGGCACCAAATAGCACAAAGGCAAAACAACGAAATCTGGACGAAAAACATTGTACATTGGAGACCACGTGAGCCCAGTTGTAGTAGGAGAACAAATAACGATGGCTAGATGACACTAAAGCAAAAGTGAGAAGAAAGTGGCACCAAATAGCACAAAACAGACAAGAATGGAGAACTCATGGGGAGGATTTTGTCCAGTAGTGGATGCTAACATGCTGAAGAAGAAGAAGATTGGGAGACATTTAAGGAAAAGATATATTAGACGAAAACCCAGAGGATATATTAATACTTAGATGTTCTCAGCATGTATTAGTAATTTAAAATTATTGTTCCGAGGGAAAGAGTTGCTGTAAATAATTTAAAATGATCCGTAAGAATTTTCCGTTTATAGAGTAAGAATTTTGGGAAAGCGTACGTGTCGCGTGAAAGAGCTTCCGGTTTTCACCCGGTATATCCCTGGCGGTTTTTCCACAAGTCACGGGCGTGGTACACTCATAATCCGGGCACCTCTGAGTCTGGCATTCCCGCCATGTATGTTGCTATGGCAACTTCCGGTCGCTCATCGCTAGAAGACATCCCCTTTCGTTAACTTCCATCTTTCCTTTTTAGAAACGGTTCTCTCTCTTTCCTATTACACCCGTGTACAACAGCTCCGTCTCGCTTTATATGTATTTTTCTCCTCAGAGTCTGTAGTCGGCTCTTTCTTTCTCGTTTGGTCCGCCGCCGGCGGGCGTCCCGATGCCCCGTCCGACATTGAAAAATGGACGATGAAGCGACCCCAGCAACGACCGGATCGGTAGAGGTGGGA
This sequence comes from Diabrotica virgifera virgifera, assembly GCF_917563875.1. Classification (NCBI taxonomy): domain Eukaryota; kingdom Metazoa; phylum Arthropoda; class Insecta; order Coleoptera; family Chrysomelidae; genus Diabrotica; species Diabrotica virgifera. The sequence goes on along the minus strand of NC_065445.1, from coordinate 16,296,084 downwards.
GGAACATGTTTTCTTTTTGTTTAGGAAGTTGCAGACGCTGCTTGGTGCCCACGTGATACGGAAAATGTGGAGCAACTACGACACGTGGGTAGCTCCCGGCAATCGTAGCGTACTACTACGACCACGTGATCACTGCAACCAATGAAACTGGGGCTTTGCAGTTATCCCGTCACAATACGTCTAGGCATATGGGTTATATAATGTAAAACTTCCAGACATTTTTGGCCCATTAAACAATATCTATATATTGCAATTCTAAAATAATAGAATAATCCCAATTTTTATTAAAAACCAACCATTCAAAATCGTTTGAAGAATATATGGAATACACCACACACATGATTGAATATTAGAAAAATAAATGTTTAAAAAAAACCTGCACAAAACTAAACTTATTGCCATAATGGCACACTATGCCACTGTCACTGGCCATAATGGTACAGGAACACTAGCATTACATATAGGCCTGGATCCCGTGTACCAAAAAAGAAATTATTAACAGCAAGCTGAAAATTTGTTAATAACTTAACGGTATCTAGTCGAACAAACTTTGATGTACGGGAACACTGGAACGGGGAAGTTTTAATTGTGGAACAGATTACAGGTTTTGAACGTCAGACTACGGAAAGGTCAAATGTATTTTGTCGGACAGAACTTAAAATTGATTTGTTACCCTTTCATTAAACTCTCATGCAAAAATCAGACTGCTATTTTACCACCAATATAAATCCTGTCATTTGACATGTTCTACGAGTCGGACTTTTTAAAATGTCCAACATATTTGTCGAACATTTTTTCGTATACTGTATAAAGTTTGCTATTGAATAAACCTAAAAACAACCTGCTAGTTTTCACAATCATAAACTTGTCAGGATGACACGTTTCACAACTAAAATCACGTTTCACAATTAAAACTTCCCCTGTTCCAGTGTTCCCATATATCAAAGTTTGTCCGACTAACGTGAAATTCACACTGGGATTGCAGTACAGTTAAGATAGGAATGCACATTCAGTGTTGCCACAGTTCCTGTGTGACGCTCTTGAGAGAGCAATCAACAACTGGTGAAGACCGACAACCCTGTGCGTTTATTCCCCATTAGAAATGTATTGCCCTATCTTAGCCGTACTGCATTCTCGGTGTGAATTTCTCAATAGACACCGAAGCTATTAACAAATTTTCAGCTTGCTATTAATCGACTTTTTTTTGGTACGCGGGATCCAGGCTTAATAAAATTTAAATAATGAAAACAAATAATAATTATGTAACTTGAACTACCGTGTATCAGGTTAAATCTTGTGGTAGAACTGCATGGTTCTTAGAAACAGTATAGTTTTCCTGATCTACGTAGGGTTGTTGAGCGTTTCCTTAAGAGTAAGTTTCAAGTCCAATGCTTTATATAGGTTGAATGATTTGCAGTCGGTGAGGATGTGTTTCACAGTCAGGTAAACATTGTAATGGTGGCAAGTTGGACGAGTTCCTGAAGACATCATGAGACCATGGGTTAGTTTGGTGTGGTTAATTTGGAGTTAAGTGAAGAGGTGTTTTACTCTTTTGTCATAATTTTTGCCAGGCATTCTCTACTGATTTTTTGAAAACGTGTTTGAGATCAGCTTGTTGAATTAAGGTTACTCCAGTACTATGGTTGGTAGCTTCTCTGGCAAAATGATTCCAGTATGAGAAGGTAGCCAAATGAGAGAGACTATTACATCGCGAGCAGAGAGATTTTGGTACATGTCATGAATGTTTTGAACCAATGGGTGTTCAGTGAAAATTGTACTGATTAAATGATATGAAAGGGAACCTCTACAAATGGAAATATTTCTGTATTGGCGGGAGATCGAGATACATTTAAAAGCGAACATAATACTAGATATTTCACCTGTGTAAACACTGATGTTAAAGTAACCGAGATGATCTTACAAGTTCATCTGTAGTGGTGACTGGATAGTCAACAGCAATGGTAGTTTTAGAAGCATCGGTACAGAGAATTAAATGATCTGATTTTAGTTGTATAATTTCTAAAAATGCTTTCTTTATAAGAATGTTCGGAGATTCATGTTTGTTAAAGATGGTGAGTGAGCTACCTATCTATTAAAAGAAGCGTTTTGCAGATGATATTGTACTGATTAGCACTTGTGCACAGAAGTTACAAGAAATGTTAACAGACTGAAAACAAGCATCGGAAAGAGTAGGATTAAAAATGAATATTGAGAAAACTAAGATAATATTAGCTGAAGAAGTAGATATCACTCTTGACGATTGGAAGATTGAAAATGTAGAAGAATATTTGTGTAACTTATTGGGACATCAAATCAAACAAGGCAAAGAAAAGCAAACTGTAGAAATAACCAGAAGAGTAAGAATGATTTGGAAAGAATGAAAAGATCCAAAAATCCCGGTTAATTTAAAATGATAGGTTTTTGACGTATCCTTCCTGTCATGACTTATGAAATGGAGACCATGACACTTACTAAACCAATCTTTCAATAGACTTAGAACAACTCAAAGATCTATTGAGGCTTATGTTAAATGTAAGCTTAAGATATGAAAAATGAAGATCTAAGAAGAACCAAAGCAGAAGATGTTATCGAAATTATCGCAAAATATAAATGGAAATGGGCAGCACATGTGGCAAAGTGAAAACAGCGAAGTGAAGTGGGCAAAGAGAATAATACAATGGCGACAAAGAGCACATAAAGAAGGAATAGGAAGAACGCAAAAAAAGATGGATCCACGACCTAGAAAAGGCAGGAAAAAACTCCCAGATAGCTCAAGACAGGCGAATATGGAAAACACAAGGGAAGCACTATGTCCAGGACTGGACCAGGAGAAAGGAGCTCCTACTAAAGAAGAAGACTATTACCATTACGGTTAAATACCAATCGAAATAGTTCAAATGTTCAAATGACTTAAGTAATGTCCAAAGTCTGTATAATGGAACAACTGCAAAAATTAAAACTGGATCAGGGATGTCCGAGAGATTTAAGGTCACGAAAGGATTGGAACAGGGTTGCTGTATTTCGCTAACCCTTTTTAAAATTTATCTGGAACAAGCACCCAAGCTGTGGAAAAGAAAATATAATGGCATGGGAATCCCTCTCAATGACGAGATAACACTATACACTTTATGTTTCGCTGATGACCAAATTCTGATTGCTCAGGATCATGACGACTTGAGTTACATGACGCGGAAGCTAATAGAAGAATATAACAAATGATGTCTCGAAGTCAACATTAAGAAAACTGAAGCCATGTGTATTGAAAGGACAAAGCAGTCCATTAGATTAGACGATAGGGTAGAAATTAAACACTGTGATGAATGCAAGTACCTAGGCATGAAGATAACTCAAGATGGAACACTCGATGCTGCTATAAAAGACAGAAGCATACAGTGTAGAAAAGCCATATCCATTATGAACGGCATTCTGTGGGAGCAAACAATGTCCCAAGCGAACAAACAGCTCATATACAATATCATACTTAAAAGTGTAATCACATATGGCAGTGAAGTTTGGCCACTGAAACAAAGAACAGAGAAAATGTTACTACGGCAGAATAGAAGAAATGATGTGAGTCACACATACAATAACTGATGACATAAAAACAAAACAACTAATATGGTACGGCCATGTACAGAGACAACTGAAGCCATGTGTATTGGAGGGACAAAGCAGTCCATTACATTAGACGATGGGGTAGAAATTAAACACTGTGATGAATGCAAGTACTTGGGCATGAAGATAACTCAAGATGGAACACTCGATACTGTTATAAAAGACAGAAGCATACAGGGTAGAAAAGCCATATTGATTATGAAAGGCATTCTGTGGGACCAAACAATGTCTAAAGCGAACAAACAGCTCATATACAATACCATACTTAAAAGTGTAATCACATATGGCAGTGAAGTTTGGCCACTGAAACAAAGAACATAGAAAATGTTACTATGGCAGAATACGAGAAATGATGTGAGTCACACATACAATAATTCATCATCATCATCATTTGGCTCTACAACTCTATGTGAGTCTTGGCCGCGTTTACTATTTCCCTCCATTGTTGTCGGTCCTGAGCAGCTATTTCCCATTGCTGTACTCCCATTTTGCGTAGATCGCTGGCTACTGCGTCCTTCCATCTCTTTCTTGGGCGACCAACTGACCTTTTTCCATCGGGCCTTTCCCAGAATGTGGCGTTCAGAAGTCTTTCCTCACTTGATCTTAGCACGTGACCCGCCCATCGTATTCTGTTTGCTTTAATGTAGTATGTTTTCATCTCCATATATTATCTGGAGTTCGTCGTTGTGTCTTCTTCTCCATTCTCCTGTTGTCTCTTCTCTGCAAGGCACATAGTCCGCAGTAACTTTCTTTCAAGTACCAGTAATTTTGTCGTTTTCCGCTGATTCAGAATCCATGTTTCGTTTCAATACGTTATGAGTCTTGAGAGTATTTAAGTAGGGTCCTTAATGAGTAATATGACCTGTTTCCTGCAATGATCCTGGCTGACACGTCCTTTTCATATTTATTTTCAGATGTTATGATCGCTTCCAGGTACTTAAATTCTTTGACGACTTCAAAATTGTATTCATTAATTGTTACGTTTTGTCTAACCCTTGGTCTTGGGTTCTTCGTAACCACCATGTATTTGGTCTTGTCCTCGTTGACCTTAAAACCAACTTCCTTGGCTCCGTTCTCAAATTGGGTGAAAACTTCTTTTGCATCTCTGGTGGATTGTGCAATTGTGTCCACGTCATCCGCAAAGGCCAATAGTATTTTTGATCCTTGGGCGGCAAATCCGTTTGTCAGTTGTGGCTGACCTTTCCTTACTGCATGTTCCAGTGCGAAGTTAAACAGCAGGGGGCGAGACGATCTTCTTGTCTAAGCCCGGTGTCAATGAGGAATTCCTCCGACGTGGTGCTGCCAATTCTGATTCGTGCGCATTCTGACATACAATAATAATTGATGACATAAAAACAAAACAACTAATATGGTACGGTCAAGTACAGAGAATGCCAGATGACAGGATCCCTAAACAGATTTTGGCGTGGACACCACAAGGCAGAAGGAAAAGAGGAAGGCCGAGAAGAAGCTGGAGGGAGGGAATTGAAAAAGAACTAGAGCAGCGGTTCTCAATCTGTGGTACATGTACTACTGGTGGTACATATTATTATTTGTGGTGGTACGCAAAACGCAAAGACACAGCCAAATCAGCACCACTATTATAGTTAATTAGATAGGCATTTCAGTCAGGTGGTACCAAAAAAAATAAAAAGTATTTTGTGGTACATGACTCAAAAAGATTGAGAACCACTGAACTAGAGGAAAGAGAAATCCATCCAGGTCTATGGTTAAACAGAGAAGAATGGCGGTTAAGAGTCGGAAGCAGTCGGAGAACACTGCAAACCGATATTAGTATGTAGTAGTAGTAATGTTCCTTGCTATGAATACAACGTTTTATGTACAAAAATATTCCAGTAAGGTTACTTCAAATTAATGATCCACTGACATCAAATAAAACTTGGTTTACAATCTCTGGTTAGATTTGACGAATCATTTCGTAGTCTACCTCTCATAGTTGTTATACGGTAATGGACGTCAGTATTTAAAACTCTCCTAACCTATTTTGCGAGTGTATTGGATCATTTTCGCTCTCCAGGGAGAAATATGGTCCGTTTTCTGTTGGTTGCAATCGATCGCTTGACGTCACATCTGTCGGTTACCTAGGCAACGTGGTCATCGATTTTGTTCGTTAGAAGAGTCTTGCTTGATGCAATTGTTAGAGCCTGGATGTTACGATATGTTGGAGTACGAATTACAGATGATTTTTGTTTTTGATTAAAGGAATAAATAAAACAAAGTAATCGAAAAAAAAAATAAAAATAACATGGGTCTCTTTTTTTTTATTTTAGCATCCAATGGCAGAAATCATAGGCGGGTTTAGCATAAAAGGGGGAAATATTTCGTACTACATAAAAGGGACCATCACGTGTGCCAAATATTTTCGGTTTTGTGGTTTTCACTATTTCCTGTAGAAGAGCCAATCAACTTAATAAAAACAGCTCTTTCTTGGTGTAAAATGTTTTAGAATTTCTTACTTTTGAAGGTAAGCAATAACATAATGTCATTCGTGAAAAAATAATTAAAAAAAAAGAATATGTGTGTACTTTGTACGCACGTAAGAAGTTATACTTCTATTATATGATTTAAACGAAATTAATATACTTTTTATTTATATCTTGTTTAAATATTAAACTAATTTATACTTACTACTTCTCAAACATTTTTATTAGAACAGTGCCAAAAATTAAAATAATAAAAGAATAAAACACACACAAACACATTAAACAAGCCACAAATGATGTCTGAACATTAATTGTCGAAAATTTTTTTAACTAAATACGTATTTTCTGAAAATACAATTATACAGGGTGTAACAAAAATACAGGTCATAAATTTAATCACATATTCTGGGACCAAAAATAGTTCGATTGAACCTAACTTACCTTAGTACAAATATGCACATAAAAAAAGTTATAGCCCTTTGAAGTTACAAAATGAAAATCGATTTTTTCCAATATATCGAAAACTATTAGAGATCTTGTATTGAAAATAGACATGTGGCATTCTTATGGTAGTAGTATCTTAAGAAAAAATTATAGTGAAATTTGGACAGCCCATAAAAATTTTATGGGGGTTTTGTTCCTTTAAACCCCCCCAAACTTTTGTGTACGTTCCAATTTAACTATTATTGTAGTACCATTAGTTAAACACAATATTTTGAAAACTTTTTTGCCTCTTAGTACTTTTTCGAAAAGTCAGTTTTTATCGAGATATTTTGAATATTTGTCAAATCCACCACATATTTGTATATGGCTAAGTACGATTATGGAGACTTCGTAATAATATGAAAATTTATTTATGAGTTACATTTTTAGGTCTATTTTGAACCATATTAAAAAAGAAGTAATATCTCGATAAAAAATGCCTTCTCGAAAAAATACAAAGAGGCAAAAAAGTTTCAAAATCACTGTGTTTAACTAATGGTACCGCAGTAAAAGTTTAATTGGAACATACACAAACATTTGGGGGGTTTTAAGGAACAAAACCCCCATAAAATGTTTATGTAAACATATTAAAAAAGAAGCCGCAACTCGATAAAAACTGCCTTATCGAAAAAATACTAAGAGGCAAAAAAGTTTTAGAAATATTAAATTTAACTTATGGTACCACAATAATAATTTAATTGGAACGTACACAAAAGTTTGGGGGGGTTTAAGGGAACAAAACCCCCATCAAATTTTTATGGGGTGCACCAATTTCACTATAATTATTTTTTAAAATGTTCCTGCCATAAGAATGCCACATGTCCATTTTCAATAAAAAATCTCTAATAGTTTTCGATATATTCGAAAAAATCGATTTTCATTTTGTAACTTCAAAGGGCTGTAACTTTTTTTATGTGCATATTTGTACTAAGGTAAATTAGGTTCATTCGAACTATTTTTGGTCTCAGAATATGTGATTTAATTTATGACCTGTATTTTCGTTACACCCTGTATAATAAATATACTTACAATCATAAAATGTATTAAAAAAAAACCAAAAAAGAAAGTTTCTACTGGGACTCGAACCAGCGCTGATAAGAGCGGTTGGTATTGGAATTCATTCGCCTTCTCCGCTTAGCCATGGACACTATGTGTCATTATTTACGAAGATCGACTAACTAAACGGATTAAACTTGTGATATTTTCATATTTTGAAAATTGATCAAATTATTTTAATTTTGAATTGAAATGATTTAGAATTGAAAAAATACAACAAAACATAGAGTAAAAAATCAATATATTAGGTGAATATTGATAGAAATTTTGATGGTAATCAAATTATATAAATAAAAGTATTACATACTATGTATTTTGGCAGATCAAATAGGTAGGTTTATACTCATGATACATTAACAATTATTACGTACCTGTTGCTTTTAAAAACTATTTAAAAGTCACTACAATATTATACACTTTTTTGTTTCTGTCCTCACAACAATAAAACTAATATATTATACATTTGTTTACCTTTACCTTTACCTCCAAACCACAGCTGCCATATCGGATAATTTTTGACATGTCATTTGAACATCCAATCAGAACAAAGTTATAATGCGCATGCGCCGGGCTGATAGGTTTTAACATATAAAAAAATCACCCTCTATCGCCGGTAAAGAAGTATAACTTCAAAAAGGCTTATGTGTTTGAGACACTTCTTCTATAAAAATACAATTGCAAAAAATTAGAGGTGATTTTTCTTCTTCTTCTATCGTTCATCCTTGGTCCGTTGGTCTTTTGGTCTAGCAGTGTGGCCTCCATTTGAATTTGGCAATTTTTGTTGTGATCTTGACTTTTGTTTTTGATCTTATCTAGTCTTTTATCTGACAGTCGCAATACTTAACATAGCTCTTTCCATTGTCTCTTCATTGTATTACTTTATTCATATTTGTCTTGGTTAGGGTCCAGGTTTGATATACATACAGGGTGCGCCAAACCTCTGGTCTTCTTTGATTACGGCTAAACTATGAGATATACAAAAAAATGTTTATAACAAAACTAATGTGTATCAAAGAGGTCTATAATTTAAAATTATTTTTAATTATACAGGGTGAGTCAGAACGACGGTATGAACCAAAGTTGTATTTTTTTAAATGGAACACCCTGTATATTAAATCATTTTTGAATATATTATTTAAAAATATGAAAAATTTGTATAAGGTCTTATAGGCCTAAAGTTAATAATTTTCGAAATATTTACATTTTTATTGAGAAAAATGGTAATATTTATAGGGTTGTGGATTATGTTTCCAAGGAAATAAAAATTTAGGTGATAGGTCAAAGTTTTTAAAATATAGTGTTATTTTTAAATAATTTAATATTTTTTACTTTTAGCCATAAAATATACAGTGTGATCACTATTTGCAAATACAAAATTTTCTCATTTTTTTTAAATGGGACACCCTGTATATTAGTTTTGCGTTTTGTAGTAAATATTACAACCTTTCTTTTGGAATAAGGTTGTATGTACCTAGCATGTTTCGTTTTGTAGATATTTTAAAAAAACTATAGATTTTACGTGTTTGCGGATTTTTTATTTAAATTTTTTTTTGCAAAAAAAATAATTATAATCTGGTTTTAGAAACATACACTAAAATATATAAAATATGAAAATAAAAACGTAATTAAAGATTAAAATAAATCGTATGCTAGTACAACTCAATTGAATTTAATAACTTTAAATTATTTTACAAAAAATATTTTACCATATTAATGAATGCATAAAATAGTTACTAAATTAAATAAACAACCAAATTTTAAATCAACCATAGTAATTTTTCTACTACAGCAACTTTCCTGTACCAAATTAATTGTTAGTTAAATTGTATTTAGTTAAACTTTTAAATTTACTTACATACATCTTGAGAATATAAAAATTATTATAAAGTATGCTTTGAAACAAATGAATGTTAAATGTATCATCCAAATTATTTATTAATATAAATAGTATTTACTGGTGTCACAAAAACTGGTAATACTTTTGTAGTTGAAATTTTTGTAACAATTTTTTATATTTTAAATTTTAATTTTTTAACCGAAAAATGTTTGGATATGACATTTGTTTTGGGCGAAACCATTAGAAATTATTACCAGCTTTTGTGACACGAGTAGGTACATAGATACTATTTACTTCTTAATATACTTCCATAACGTTCATTTGTTTCAAAGCATACTTTATACGTTCTCAAGATGTAGGTAAATTAAAAAGTTATTAACTGATCTTACTCGTAAATACAATATAACTAACAATTAATTTGGTACAGGAAAGTTGCTGCGGTAGAAGAATTACTACGATTGATTTAAAATTTGGTTGTTTATTTAATTTAGTAACTAATTTATGTATTCATTAATAAGGTAAAATATTTTTTGTAAAATAATTTAAAGTTATTAAATTCAATTGAATTGTACTAGCGTACGATTTATTTTAATCTTTAATTACGTTTTTATTTTCATATTTTATATTTTAGTGTATGTTTCTAAAACCAGATTATAATTATTTTTTTTGCAAAAAAATTTTTAAATAAAAAATCCGCAAAAACGTAAAATCTATAGTTTTTTAAAAATATCTACAAAACGAAACATGCTAGGTACATACAACCTTATACCAAAAGAAAGGTTGTAATATTTACTACCAAACGCAAAACTAATATACAGGGTGTCCCATTTAAAAAAAATGAGAAAATTTTGTATTTGCAAATAGTGATCACACTGTATATTTTATGGCTAAAAGTAAAAAATATTAAATTATTTAAAAATAACACTATATTTTAAAAACTTTGACCTATCACCTAAATTTTTATTTCCTTGGAAACATAATCCACAACCCTATAAATATTACCATTTTTCTCAATAAAAATGTAAATATTTTGAAAATTATTAACTTTAGGCCTATAAGACCTTATACAAATTTTTCATATTTTTAAATAATATATTCAAAAATGATTTAATATACAGGGTGTTCCATTTAAAAAAATACAACTTTGGTTCATACCGTCGTTCTGACTCACCCTGTATAATTGAAAATAATTTTAAATTATAGACCTCTTTGATACACATTAGTTTTGTTATAAACATTTTTTTGTATATCTCATAGTTTAGCCGTAATCAAAGAAGACCAGAGGTTTGGCGCACCCTGTATGTCATGATAGGAACGATGCACTGGTTGAACAAATTCTATCCTTGCCAAGCTTGAACGATTTCCGCACTTTGGTTCTCTTTGTCAAGTTTCAGAATTGGACCTAGGGTTTTTTTAGGTATTTAATATCAATTTTAACAGATCATTATTAAACAGTTTAGTGAGTTTACCCAGAAATTGCGGCAAATAAGCCAAAGAAGCGATTAATTGGCTGAGTCCACCAAGTGACTCCACAAACATACAGTACTTTGCAGTGTACGGAGTGTATCTTGTTTGATTTTATTTATTATTGTTACTTATAATTTTGTTCATTCTTTTTATTTTTGATTAAAGTTCTGTGTTAAAGGTTTTGACTGATTTTTTATGTTTTATAATGTTAATCAAAATTAATTATTGATAAACCAATGATATAAATTCAAAACAAGACATACGTAATTTTGCATTTTTAGCTTTGATCCCAATAATTGTGGATCGCTCGTTATTATTATACACTAGGCCTGTACGAGCTGGAATGGTTATTACAGGTACAATAAGCCAATTTAGAGTACCAACATTTGATTTGTCGTACCACTAGGGTAGTGAAAAATGGAATGCGCATGCGTGCATGTAGTGCATGCGCGAACAGTGACAACAGCTTCGGGTATGCTAGAAGAAGGTTGTATTTATATCTTGTTGGGTAAAAACATTGGGGAGGCTGAAAATTAGGAAACTGTTAGAATTCATTGTTTGTATAAAGTGGTCATCAACTTATTATCCAACCCACCAATAACTATTAAAATATTCAAGAAAGAAATAAGGATACAAAAGATGTAGAAATATGGAAAAGGACTCGTATTAAGAAAATATTTGATGCAAAGAAAGCTGAAAATATTGGGATCGCAGAATTAGAGTTACAAGAGTAGTAGACAAAGAAAGTAGTATAACTGGGACAGTTAATGCTCAACGAATTCGATGTTTATGTCATATAATAAGACAGCCAGTAAGGACAGTTCAAAAGCAGATTTAAGAAGGTAAACGTTGGGAACAACGAGGAATTAAAATAGATGTCAGATTGTTAAGTCATCTAAAATTTGCCGATGACATAGGACTCATATGCAACAATACAGAGTAGTGACAGGAAAGCCAAGACAGACGAGGATGAAGTAATTGGAAAGATATTGGAGAGAATAGGAGTAACATGGACACGCAAGGACATTGACACGAAACCGTAAAGAATAAAAGAAACTCTTAGTGTCAATAATGGAAAGCTGGTAACTCTATGGATCAGAGACTTGGGTACGAAATAAAAGAATGGAAAATAGTTTGGAGAATATGCTGCATATTAACACTAATGGACAAAGTGAGAAAGGAACGAATTAGAGAATTATTAATGAATGTTAATTTCCTTTAGATTCTCTTAGGATTCGTGTATATAAAATATATACAATGTGTCTGCGTAACTTGGAACCATATGGGAAACTTTTTTATTATCGATTTTTCGAAAATAAGTTATTCTTCATAAAGTGCTCTGCATGGTCTAAAATCTAAGACACAATCATCAGATATCAAATATTATCAACTGTATACGAGGTATGTCAAAAAATATAAATTTCGCTCAAGAGGAAAGTACCTTTATATTTCACAATATCGAAAATTGTTATTAAGAAAAGTTGTTTGGAATTAAAAATTATGTTATAATGTGCATTTACATTCTTCTAATTGAAAAATAAAGGTTCTTTACTCTTGAGAAAAATTCATATTATTTGACATACCTTGTATAAAACTGATAAAATTTGATATTTATTATTGCATCTTAGTTGTTAGGCTATGCCAGCGGTTCCCAACCTGGGGTACGCGTACCCCTAGGGGTACGCAACGACCTGGTTGGGGGTACGCCGAAAATATTTGGTAATGGCGGACTTTATGTGTTTGTCGTAAGTTACGTGATAAATCATTACGTGATTTTATGTTCAGTTTACTTTTTACTTGCTTATTGTGCGTGTTAGTTTTTGACTGATTTGTAAACGATTTAACTGTAATCAAGAAGATGGAAAAGTGGTTAAAAACTGGATCGCTTAAAACAAATCAGACTGATCCGGCAAGTCAGGTGCTTAGCAAGCCTAGTACGTCCCGGGACTCAGCAGCAGAACATTCTTCTTATGTGAGTACCAGTGATAGTAAACCTCAGAAATCTAGTACTAGTACTGGAACTTCCTCAAAGAAACGAAAATATTCAAATGAGTACTTGAAATATGGTTTTTCGTTTACTGGAGAGGAGGAAAGTAAAAACCCACTATGTGTTGTTTGTGGAGAAGTTTTAGGTAATGGTAGCATGAAACCTTCCTTACTTTTGCGCTCCCTTGAATCCAAAGACGCCCAGCACAAAAATAAAGAAATTACCTATTTTGAACGACATTCAAAAAATTATGGGAAAGATGGCGTGGTTTCTTCTTATTTCGCATCAGTTAATAGAGATAATGAAAATGCTGTGGAAACCTCTTTCAAAATTAGCTACCATATTGCAAAAAGCGGTAAAAACCACACAATAGGTGAGGATTTGATAGCCCTTGTATAAAAGATGCTGTTCAGTGTATGTTTGGTCAGGACTTTGTTCGTAAGGTGAACTCCATCCCGCTGTCAAACAACACATAACAGTTTCACGGCGAATTCAAGACATTTCTAAGTACATTGAAGAAAAAGTTATTCAGCAATTAAAAGACAGTGATTTTTTTTCCATCCAAGTTGATGAAAGTACGGACATTGCTGCCCTAACAATCTTACTTGTTAATGCAAGGTATGTAAATCCCAACAAGGAGTTTGAAGAAAATCTGTTGCTGTGCCATGCATTAACTGAGCGTACTACAGGGGAAGATGTGTTCAATGTGATTTATAGCTACTTCTGTGAAAAAGAAATAGACTTGGGTAAATTGTGTGGTATATGCACTGACGGAGGAAAATCAATGTCTGGCATATATATCGGTCTTCAAGGGCGCGTAAAAGAAGTGGCCCCCCACGTAGCATGGAGCCATTGTTGCATCCACAGACAGAGTCTTGCAGCCAAAAAGTTGCCGTCTTCTTTGAATGATGTTCTCAATGAAGCAGTTAAAGTAGTCAACTTTGTTAAAGCCAATGCAACAAACTCCAGACTGTTCAAAGTGCTTTGTGAAGGTATGGGTGGCATTCACTCCACGTTGCTTTTGCACAAGGAAGTAAGGTGGCTATCTCGCGGGAAGTTTCTTACAAGACTTTTTGAGCTCAGACATGAACTGCAAGTATTTTTTGAAGAGCATCCTTTTTATTTAGCCTCCAAGTTTCATGATAGTGACTGGCTTCAAAAGCTTGCTTATTTAGCTGACATTTTTTCTCAGACCAATAAACTCAACTTAGAGTTACATAACAGCTCAATTACAGTATTCAAAGTTGCTGACCAAATTGAATTCATACTGAAGAAAATTGATTTTTGGAAAACCTGTATTCAAAACAATCAAGCTGAAGATTTTGGCACGCTTCATGATTTCTTGAGTGACAATAATCTGCCCATATCTGACAAAGTGAAACATTAAATAGTGACACATTTGACAAACCTGAAGGACTCTTTTAGAAAGTATTTTCCTAAACGAGGTGACGGAGAGAACTGGATTGCAGATCCTTTCAATGAAGAAAACGTCAAGACTGCTACATTGACCGTTCATGAGATGGAAAAGCTCCTAGAACTTTTAAGTGACTCTTCCTTGAAATCCGAGTTCAAGAAGAAACCCCTTGGACAATTCTGGGTGAGCATTAGGGATGAATATGGACCCTTAGCCACAAAAACCCTTCTGGTTTTACTTCCTTTTACAAACACAGAACTAGTTGAGAGATCGTTCTCTTCCTATGATTTCATTAAGAATAAGTATAGGAATAAGCTAAATGCAAGTCCTGATTTAAGAGTGTATTTATCAACCTTTGATATTGATTTCAAAATATTATGTGCAACAAAACAGGCCCAAGGGTCACACTAAAACAGTTTTGACTTGTTTTAAGAATAATTTTGATTTCTTTTTTTTTTCAATAAACTTATTTGCTAATTCTAGTAGATTTTTGTGATAAGAAATATTGTATTTACTTTGTTATTATTTTTTACAGTTGGTATTTAGAAGTTTACTAGAAACATATATAAGCCTAATTTTGGACCAATAACTTTATTGTCAAATAAAAGATAAAAAAAAACTCTTGCGTAAATATTTACTTTCCATGATTAATGTTCTTGCAACTTTTTTTTCTTGGGGGTACAATTTGAAATAAATTTATCTCAAGGGGTACGGCAGTGAAAAGAGGTTGGGAACCGCTGGGCTATGCAGACCATTTTATAAAGAATAACTTTTTTTAGTAAAATTAATAATAACGGAGTTATCGTAACAAAAATGATGTTGAGTATCCGTAATTTGAAAAAAAAAATTATTTTTTTTTTTCGATTAGAAGAATGTAATTGCAGATTATAAC
Organism: Diabrotica virgifera virgifera; assembly: GCF_917563875.1. NCBI lineage: Eukaryota > Metazoa > Arthropoda > Insecta > Coleoptera > Chrysomelidae > Diabrotica > Diabrotica virgifera. The sequence goes on along the minus strand of NC_065445.1, from coordinate 16,280,889 downwards.
ATAATTTTTAATTCCAAACAACTTTTCTTAATAACAATTTTCGATATTGTGAAATATAACGGTACTTTCCTTTTAAGCGAAATTCATATTTTTTGACATACTTCGTATACTTTTGACAGAATTTGATATCTGATGACCGAATCTTAGTTTTTAGACCATGTAGAGCACTTTGTAAAGAATAACTTTTTTTCGTAAAATTGATAATAAAAAAGTTTCCCATATGGTTCCAAGTTACGCAGACACACTGTACAAATCGCTAAATATTCAGTCTTTAATCTGGTAAACATCTATATCCGCAACAGGTGTTCAAACGTTTTTCTTTTCCCATTTTTTAAGACCTCACCTTAATCATTAGGAATCTACAAAAGTATCAACTAGTAATCGAATCGTATGTGTGTAGTGTGTGTACTGGTATTTCTGGTATGTAGTTTGTTTACGAAGAACGGAACAGTTGACGTCGTTTTCTTCTTTTCCTTCGACTACGAGTATTGCATAACTGAACGTAAAGTATACGCAAGGACGTTGACTTGTATATCAACGTCAAGCTTTCGATGGAAATCTTCGGTGAAGAAAGGTAGGCTTAAAGACGTTAGTTAATATTTACTAGTTACTGTTAATTTAACTTTAAATACATTGTTACGATATGAGGACGGAATTTATATAGATGTGTATTGTGTAGATAGAATTATTATTATCAGGTAATCGATTAGAGTAAACACTTAGTATAGACCAGGGGTTCCCAAACTTTTTTGTACCACGCCCCCTTTTGTTGAAATGAAAGTTTCTCGCGCCCCCCCTCCTTTACAATAAATTTTATGCTCCTAAATAGGAACAAAACAAAAACAAATAAGAATTAGCTTGAAAACAAAACATTTAATTATTCTGCCATGAGATACAACAATATAAGTTTCCATAAAATCCAAAAATTATTAATGAAAGAAAAATAGATTAGGTTGGTTAGTGAGAGGGATGTGCTTGCATTTTATTTACTTGTATGCCTATTCGTGGCCCAGTTTTAGTAAGTGCACAACACAAGTCACTAGCAACATCAAGTTTATTCCGATACTTTGTTTTAATTGCCACAAGTGTTGAAAATCGCACAAATAGTTACTTGAAAAAGGCAAATATAAATGAAGAGCTTCCCGTGATACACTAAGATACACTTTGAAACATTTTAAACAAAATGAAGGTTTGTCCATTATAACAAAGTATTTGGCAGAGGAATCATGCAAAAAATAATTTGGATTTATTTGTAAAGCATCTTCTTGAAGTGACTCAGGCAGGGAGTCTATGTTGACATGGAATGGATCAGTTGACATTCTGTAAATAAAATTGTCACAAGTGTTTGGTTTTCGCGATGGGCTACATATTCAAATCGCGAGACGTACACCGGAAAACAAAACTCCGGGTATATAAAACAATAATCAGGCCCATAGTAAGTTATGGCTGCGAAACATGGGTGGTGACACAGACATCTGCCAATGCATTAGATGTGTTTGAAAGAAAAGTATTACGTAGGATACTGGGCCCAATAAGTGAAAATAACAACTGGCGAATTAGGTATAATAGAGAAATATACGAGCAATATAGCGAACCAACTTTAGCACAACACACTAAACTGCAGAGATTACGGTGGGCAGGGCACGTGGTCCGCATGCATGAGAATAGAATACCCAGAAAATTGCTGAATGCAAGAATGCAGGGAAGAAGACCTGTTGGAAGACCTAAAAAGAGATGGGAAGACGAAGTCGATGAGGATGCCAGGAACTTCCTGGGAACGCGTTCATGGAAAAGAACAGCGGTAAATCGAAATGATTGGAGAAGCTTATTGAAGGAGGCCAAGGCTCGATTTGGGCTGTAGTGCCATTGGATGGATGGAAGTGTTTGGGAAGTATTTCTGGAACTCTTCAATTAGGCTCTCCAAATGATTTGATATTTCGATTTTCAAACTTGATCCTTCATAAATATCCTTGAAGCGTGTTTCTTCTGAGATTGGCTCTACTTTAGAGAAATTTGAATAATTTCAGGGGTTTGCTGATATTTTACGCCTCCAAAGTTGAGTAATTAAGCCTCCATCACAATGAGTAACTACTATATTTGAGTCTCCACCCTGCAGTTTTAGGTTAAGGCTGTTCAACGAGTCAAACATGTCTGACAAATAACCCAATATTACTTGGGTACAATGTTTTTTAAAGGCCATGTTTAGCTCATTTTGCTTTTGATGTTCCCAGGTGATTACTTTATCTCAAAGGTCAAATAATCTTACCAAAATGTTTCCTTTTGAGAGCCATCGTAGTTCTATATGAAGTAGTAGTGTTTTGTAATCACTTTCTAAATCTTCACAAAGAGTTTTGAACAGTCGAGTATTCAAAGCACTGTTTTTTTTATGTACTTCACTACTTTAATACACAACTTTAAGACAGCCATAAGTTCATTTGGAAGGGTTTTTGCTGCCAAGGCTTGTCGATGTATAAAACAATGTATCCCAATCACATCAGCATTTTTCTCTATTACTAATTGCAAATAGCCTGAGCGAAAACCAAGCATTGAAGGTGCGCCATCTGTACATAAACTGATCAGTTTTTGTCAAGAGAGTTTGTGTCATGTTTGTCAAAAAACTCTCACACTGCTTTCATAACATTAATAGCTTTTGTCGTGGTCTTCAGTCTCCAACTCTGTAGAAAAAAGTAGCTCGTCTTTCATTCTTTCGTTTTGAATATACCGAACATAAACAATTAACTGATAACATTGTACTATGTCAGTACTCTAGTCTAGCTGAATAGCAAAAAATGGCGATTATTTTACTGCATCAACTACCTGGTTTTTGTATGTCTTCGGTCCTATCATCAATGCGGCGTTTCACAGTGTTGTCAAAAAGAGGTATTTGAGATAACTTTTGCTTACTCTGCGTTACCAGACACAGTTTGACAACCGGTTAATTTTGAGTTTTAGAAAAATAACTAAATTTAATTTAATGTTCAACTTGTCTCGCGCCCCCCCTGATATGACCTCACGCCCCCAAGGGGGGCGCGCCCCCCAGTTTGGGAACCCCTGGTATAGACACTTTGTAGTAAAGAGTAAAGTCGAACAATAACCTCTTACCATGAATTTGATGCCGTACCGCATTTTTTTTTCCTTTCACTGAAGGTATTCCTAACATTTGCACATTTTATGTATTTATTTACGACACAGTTGTAGACATAATAAATGTACTTACAAAAAAAGTGGTACAGTAGGCGGTGCTGTAGACTAGCGCGTAGCTTCATACTATATTTTCTAATAGTAAATATATATAAATTAAAATATTGTTAAAATTGAACAAAGTAATAATTCTATTTTTTTCCAGATTTTTTATAGATTTTAATAAAATTAAAAAAGTTTACATGTTATATAACAGACTCCCCTCGTCGCGTAAATACCCTTCCAACTAATTCGTGTCGCTAATTTCGTGACGATCTATTCTATATTTTACTATGGAGAAAAATTAATACAACGCCAATGTAAAAGCTTGACTTCAATATTATTCACTTTATCAATTTCTATTCATTAATTAGGACTGCCATTTTGGTGTTATTTTCTCCTCATATCCAATGCTATATTATGATTGCTGTCCGTCCGTTTTTTGGCAAATTTTATACTACAACCTTTTTTAATTCTGTGTTTGATACAGGACTTTTTGACTGTATTTATAATAATGTCTGGTTCACATTACATATTCCAGTTCAGCATTCCAGTAGAGCGGTGAAATGCCACTGGAATAATGTGAACCTGCACTGGAATGAACCATCCCAATGATCAATCCAGTCCAGTTGACTGGAATGACAGTCTATTTTTCATTCCATCTAGCCCATTCCAGCACCACTGGAATAGTGTGAATGGCCAATCCAGTGTTTGATTATTGCATTAACCCTTAAGATCCAGAATTAATTTATTTAGAAAATTATATTTTTTATTTTTATGTATTCAGAAGGTTTTAATTTAAAACAAAATACATACATTTTTTTCTTAATTATTTTTGATTTTTTAGAAAATTGCCATCAAAAATAATTAAGAAAAAAATGTATGTATTTTGTTTTAAAACCTTCTGAATACGTAAAAATAAAAAAAATATAATTTTATATGTAATGCTAGGACGATATAGGAGAAAACATATTTAAAATATTTCTGATTATAAATTTCAAAATAACAAACAAATACAAAACTAGATAAATGAAAAATCATAATTAAGTTATTGTATATTAAAATCTATGTTGCACTTGATGTACACTCCCACATTGCACTTGCAACCCGTGGTACGCACATATGAACTACAGCATTCATCTGCAAAACGTCTCCTTTTCTTATCAGGAATGTAGGTCAGGAGATGATCAAACTTATCCTATCTTATATCTACGCCTACTTTGGACGAAGATGGCCTGCCTGCATATTTTGGTTTGGTACCATATTTCGTAAGATACGATGTTACTAGATATATTCGAAATTCTAGTTGTGGCATAGGATCTATTATGTCCAGTTATGTCTAGCATCAATGTAAATAGACCATTATGTCCATAGTTATGTTCAGCATCAATGTAAATAGACACCACCACCATTTTTTAGAGCAAATTCCTATACTTGCTATCTAGCTACATTCTGGTCCATAAGATCAACTTCAACTTTCCTTTCACTAGTATTTTAGCTTTTGCTGATGATCTGGAAGGCTGAGCCTCGTCAAATTTCTTTCACTATTTCGTAAAACAAGTTCAACAGGTGCTCTTAGAATTCTCTCGGACAGCCTGTTAAAATCATTACATTCCTCATCACCAAACTCCTCGTCTGTAAGCACATTCAATTCTGGGGTTTCAGTACCTATATCTACATCAACGTCTAAAGTTTCAACAGCATCAATTATCTCCAGCGCCTCTTGAAGAGAAAACTCTTTTCTGGAACAAACAATACGTTACAATTCCAAAAGTTCCGATTTTTGCTCCCATATGTTCCTAGCGTTACATATATGTAACACCAAAAATTAAAGGAATTTTTTACAAAACCAGGATAAAATTTCGAATAATTTATATTATCAATAAGAAAAGACATTAATTTATTCTCAATTAAAAACATTTTAAACAAAATATAATAACAAAAGAATAGTAAAAATAAACTTATTCGAACTTGAGATCCATTTTTACCATAAATAATAAACACCGTCACATAAACCACTCAACTAAATAAACAGGTTAAGATCAAATCCTCGAACCAACTGCTGAAAACTAGTAAACAAGTGTCCCTTGAAAGTCTTGCATCATCATCTAGTTAAAATTAGGATCACTTCCCGAATTTAAGGCTTAAGATTTTAGCGGTTTCTACGTTACATACATGTAACGCTAGGAGCTTAAGGGTTAAAGTACATACTGTCACTATAGTGTTACCGACCTTTTTACAGCTTTTGAACAACTGGAATAATGTGGACCATATGATCCAGTCCAACACTGTACTGGAATAATCTGAACCGGACATACATTTATATAATATACTGTGTTTTTTATTCTAGATACAAAGTCACGAAAAGCCAGTGTCCTCTCACTATCAAAGCTTCGAGCTTTTTGGCCAATAGCTACGCAATTTACTGAACTAACAGGGACTTGACTAATGTGTGTGTGCCTTTCATTTGCGTGATATACGGTTATCCGGCTTCGGTAAATATGTAGTGAGCACTCTATCTACCAGCAGGAGATAGAATTTCAGAAATATCTGTCAGTCTTATCCCGAAGTTTCCAAATTTATTTTCTAGTCGTGTATGAACCAAACAAGGGCCTGATTCTAATGAATGCCGTAATCCCTTACTTGCCATTTTTCTCTTTTTTATCTTCCCGATATGAAGGATTAGGCATATAAATAAAAACGTGACAAGAGTTTATGAAGAGGATATTCCCCTTTGAGACTTTGATAAGATATTGTGCTTTATCGTATCTGATCTGAACTTTTGAATATATTCGTATAACCCTATATCCATGGATAACTTGAACATGAAGGCAATATAACTATAATTTCTATTTGTTATATTTAATTTTTATATAACAGCTTTTTGATGATAATGTAACTTTTTCATAAGGTTCTGAAAATATTTTCTTGTGATATGTTTCACACTGATACTTCAATTTCTTTTGACAATAGGCCACTTTCGAAAAAGAAATAATATTAAATTATTAAACATTGAATATTAAAAATTCGTATCAATGTTACAAATGTTAGGCCAAGGCTGATCTGTGAAAATCTATTTTTGGATGTGCGAGGTGGCATTCGGATTTTTGCAGATAAAGTTAGGTGACAACCTCAACAATAATAATTGACTTATGCTCCTTCTCAAATATATCCGGAACATTAATAAAGAAATTAAAATATTTAAAAACTTCGAAAAACATCAATTTTTTTCTGCTTTCTTTGCTTATAACTTTAAAACGATTCATTTTGGAACAAAGTCGTAGCGAAATAAAATAAAGATAATTGAATTTTGTATGATAAACGACTGGTTAAAAATGTCTTAAATTATTACTCTTTCTGCAAAATAGCAATAAATACAAAATAAGGGGGCAAAATAAGCCTGTTTTTATTCAGTGTTTTTCAACCACTTTGATTGCACTTAGAACTTACGTAATTCGCTTACAAAATTCTGACAACATACTTAAATCGTTCACCAAATTTCATTAAAATCGACCTGATAGATTTTGCAGAATTATGCAACCTAAATTTTTTTTAAAAAGTTTAATTTTTTTAAAAACTTTCTGAAGAAAAAGTAGACCATTTAGAAGTAATTTTTTTTACATATAAAGAGGTTATACTTTACAGAATTAAAATCGGATTATTTAAGCGGCCTCAGCACTGTTTTAGAGTTATAAACAATTTTTTGGCTTATAAACAAATACAGTGAGGACGTTTGAGTTGGAATAAATTCATTTTCTCGAGAATAGGCGTCTCTGAAGATAAATCCCGAAACAGGTCGATTTTTATTTTTGAATTCAAATTTTTTGGTATATATACCATACTAGTGCCGTCATCCATCTGAGCGTGATGACGTAATCGATGATTTTTTTTAATTGAGAATAGGTGCCGTGTGATAGCTCAATCGAAAGGCTATTCAATTTTGTGTTCACTAATATAAACATTAACATAATTATTTATACAAGGTTTCAATTTAAAAAAAAATTTGAATTAAATTAATTCCAATATTGAGATTACGTCATCACACCCAGATGGATGACGTCACTAGTATGATATTTATATCAAAAAATTATAATTTAAAAATAAAAATCGATTTGTTTCGGGATTTATCTCCAGAGTCGCCGGTTCTCAAGAAAATGAATTTATTAAAACTCAAACGTCCTCACTGTATTTATTTATAAGCCAAAACATTGTATATAACTTTAAAACAGTGCTGACGCCGCTTAAATAATCCGATTTTAATTCTGTAAAGTGTATTAGATAGGTAGGGAACCTCTTTATATATAAAAAAAAAATAGCAAACTTCTAAATGGTCTACTTTTTGTTCGAAAAGTTTTTAAAAAATTTGAACATTTAAAAAAAAATTTAGATTGCAAAATTATTAGGCAAAATCTATTAGGTCGATTTTAATGAAATTTGGTGGACGGATTAAGTATGTTGTAAGAATTTTCTAAGCGAATTATGAAGGTTCTAAGTGCAACCAAAGTGGTTGAAAAACATTGAATAATAACAGTCTGTTTTGCCCACTTATTTTCTATTTATTGCTATTTTTCAGAAAGAGTAATAATTTAAGACATTTTAAACCAGCCGTATATTATACAAAATTCAATTATCTTTATTTTCTTTCCCTACGACTTTGTTCCAAAATGATTCGTTTTAAAGTAGAAAAAAATCGGTATTTTTAGAAATTTTTAAATATTTAATTTTTCTATTAATGTTCCGGGCATATTTGAGAAGGAACATAAGTCAATTATAATTATTGAAGTTGTCACCTAACTTATCTGCAAAAATCCGAATGCTACCTCTCACATCCACCTCAAAACAGATCCGCCCTAGTCTATATAGCAAATTATGCAAAAATACAAAGAATGCGCTAGGCAGACCACCTTATAAGATTGAATAATGACAGAACACGTAGCAGAACGCTTAGTGGAACTATGATGGCATGTCGGCCAGCAGGAAACCCCGGGGAAGAGGTGGATAGACCAAGTGAGAACTGATACTAAAGAGATTGAGGATGGATAACTGGAGAAGAGCAGCCAGGGTAGAGATACTTGGGCTGTAGCACCATAGGAGACGGAGAGAAATATTTCACTATAAAAAGATAAAAATATTCTTCACTTCTTTTAGATCTAATTTCATTTTTACGCTGTACAAGATGAAGTGAAGTTCGACTAGTGTGTTTTGAGGAGACCCCTATCAAAAGGTAAGATCTTTTTGATACATTTCGTATTTCTCTATATTATTTTTTTCTTTTGTTTTCTTAGATTATTTTTACTTTGTTTCTTTTTCTCCTCATTTGTCCAATGTTGGTCTAAACGGTGTGCCTAAGTAAATTCAAAGTTGATTTCGAAGACTCTCCAAAATTAATTCCAAACGTAGTCCAACGTCAATCCATCGTTAGCGCCAAATGTAGTCTCGAGTTTTCCATTTTCTGTTTTTTTATTGGGAATTAAACATTTGAAAGCAGTGGCGCCCTTTTCATTTGAAAATTTTTTGTCTTCCCTGTTCCTTTTTTGTTCTATTCTATTTTGTACCTATTCTTTCTTGAGTTTCTCACCTCTAAGAACCACCCTGCCCATAATCTTCAAGAAAAGAGACATCAAAAAGTATACATACTTTGAGTAATTAAACGAATCTATTTGTGTCAACGTATCAGTTTTTTATTACCAATTAAGAAGAGTTTTAGATATAGATGTAACAAAGAGAAGACACTGGAGGCGAATAGGAGACCTATAGATTTAATGGGTGTATTCATTATTGAGAACTGAGAAGTGTCAAGTAGAATATGTTAAAAATAAAATATATACTTTTATAAAAACCAATGTAAGGGTAATGTAAAGCTATAAAATTGTCCTGGGCACTGCCACACCTACCCAAATCGGTTGAGTAAGGCTCTGTCCGACTACCTCCTCTGAAAACAACATGAAAGTAAATTCCTTTAATTAGTTTAAAAATAAAAGATCGCAAGCAAAAAGATTGGGAACGATCGGAAACTTTCACTTTTAATGTTGTACAGAGAAAGAAACAAAAGGGCTAACGAGATTCCGACCCCACTAGCACTAGACGAAGTAAAACCTGTCGCCTTAATCACGCTACGTTGCTTTCGTTCTTAATTAATTACAATCCGTAAACACGGGCTGCAATTGCATTTTTGCATGAACATTACAACCACAACAGGCGATGCAGTGTGACTGTCGCCGAGAGTATTCGTATCGGGGTCAGTATTACCACTGTCGGGGGATATATTTTTTACAAGTTTACTTGGAATTTACACTGACCTTTTCATACTAATTGCGTATTGCATAATGATTACAACAACTGTGTTTTTCTTGGAATATAAACATTAAAAATAATTTCAACCAATTATTTTCACGAACATGTGAAACTAAAAGGAAAAGTAAGGACTAAGTACATTCTTTAATTCAAATGCTGCAAATAGTTTGAAATTTTCAATTTTTTTATTATTTTAAATGAAAGTGCATTGTGCATTACTTCAAGAATACTCACTGAAAATTTCAGATTGATCGGAGTAAAATTACAGGAGATACAGCGTGTTGAATATCCCTACCTTCGACTCGCTTTGCCGCAATTTCGCGCCAGCATGCTTGAGTGTAGTGAGAATTTCGCGCCAGCATGCTTGAGTGTAGTGAGAAACGTTCAACAACATACTGTTCCCCGTCCTTTTGTAGATTACTCCGCGATTCAAAAATATATTCCGGTGTGCTTTACTTAACAATTTGACAGAAAAACAAGAAGACGAAATTTTTTCGGTAGCTTTAATTGGAGATGGATAATCGCAGCAATATCTTGCTGATGTTATGGGGATCCACCATTATTTTAAGTGCTTTAAGAAGGTATAGAGAAATTGGAGGATACACAAGAAGACCAGGTCCGGGACTTCCCAAGTGCACCAACCCCGCAGATGAACGATATTTACACCTGTAGACTTTGCGTACACATCATGTTACAGCTAGACAACTGCAAAATGATCTTTCCACAGCTCGTGGCCCGTAATGTTTGGTTCGTAAAGTGCCAATTCGGTTAGAAACAGATTACGGGAATTTGGAATCACAGCTAGCATGCCTGCTACTGCTCCACTGTTAACCCTCTAACAGGCAAGACCGTCTTAAGACGGTCTTTGCATTTTAGCTTATAAAACTTATACCGAATGGTTTTTGCTGCCACAGTAACGACATGCATCTTTAAAAAACCTTACTTGGCGTTATTCGATACACCTATAAACACATTCTGGCATCGCGATTACGTTATTATCGAAATTATCGTTAGTCAAGTGCTAACATCCCATAAAATGTCAGTAAAAATTATTTTTTCATAAACATTATTTTAAAATCGTCAAAAAACACGTTTAAATCAAAGTGATCAACTTTATCGCACCATCAATGCAAAACTATCACAACTCAAAAATTGCCATTTTTTGTTTTTTATGAATCTGTAATGGTAATGGGTAGTCTAACATAATGAAAGAGTATTATAACTCAAAATTTAATATAAGACATTATTAAACAATATTAATGTTAAGTTGAAATACTCTTGCATTATGTTAGACTACCCATTACCATTACAGATTCATAAAAAACAAAAAATGGTAATTTTTGGGTTGTGATAGTCTTGCATTGATGGTACGTTATAATTTTATGGTAAGTATATTATATTTCATGTCTCAGTAATATAATAAGCTTTTAGTAAAAACTATTCTGTAAATAGGCTTTATAAACAAAAATACCAAGACAGTCTTAAGACGGTCTTGCCGGTTTACGTATAAAAAATATCCCCTTCAGTATGAAATTTTGTTATCCTTTAGAAGTTACCCCTTTGAAGTTACACGATAAAAATCGATTTTTTCCGATATATCGAAAACTATTAGAGATTTTTTAATGAAAATGGACACGTGGCATTCTTATGACAGGAACATTTTAAAAATAAATTATAGTTAAATTTGTGCACCCCATAAAAATTTTATGGGGGTTTTGTTCCCTTAAACCCCCCAAACTTTTTTGTACGTTCCAATAAAATTATTATTGTGGTACCCTTAGTTAAACACAATGTTTTTAAAACTTTTTTGTCTCTTAATATTTTTTTGATAAACCGGTTTTAATCGAGATGCTGCTTCTTTTTTAATATGTTTACATAAAAATTTTATGGGGGTTCTGTGCATTTAAACTCCCCAAATGTTTATGTACGTTCCAATTAAACTATTATTGCGGTACCATTAGTTAAACATGATGTTCTTAAAACTTTTTTGCCTCTTAGTATTTTTCCGATGAGGCACCTTTTATGGAGATGTGGCTTCTTTTCTATTATGGTTCAAAATATACCTCAAACTAATTTATAAAAACATGTTCATATTATTACCAGGTCTCTACAATCGTAGGTAACAGTATACAAATATGTGGTGGATTTGACAAATATTCAAAATATCTCGATAAAAAAGCTTTTCCAAAAAGTACTAAGAGGCAAAAAAGTTTTAAAAACATTGTGTTTAACTAATGGTACCACAATAATAATTTAATTGAAACGTACAAAAAAGTTTGGGGGGGTTTAAGGGAACAAAACCCCATAACATTTTTATGGGGTGCACAAATTTAACTATAATTTATTTTTAAAATGTTCCTGCCATAAGAATGCCACGTGTCCATTTTCATTAAAAAATCTCTAATAGTTTTCGATATATCGGAAAAAATCGATTTTTATCTTGTAACTTCAAAGGGCTGTTTCCTGCCATAAGAATGCCACGTGTCCATTTTCATTAAAAAATCTCTAATAGTTTTCGATATATCGGAAAAAATCGATTTTTATCTTGTAACTTCAAAGGGCTGTAACTTTTTTTGTATGCTCATTTGGACTAAGGTAAGTTAGGTTCAATCGAACTATTTTTGGTCCCAGAATATGTGATTTAATTATGACCTGTATTTATGTTACACCCTGTATAAACGTATACGTACTGAAAAGGCAAATGATTCCTGTTGCGAAGAGGAGAGGCTTCTATCTCTTTCACACTTCCGTGAAGAGATAGCATCTAGCTATCTCTTCACGGATAGTTTCTTTCAAGGAAAAACGAAATGTAGGTTGACCATCATCAGCTCGAAATGGTGAACCTGGTTCTTCTAGTAAAACTAGTTCATCTGGTGTTAAAAAAGAGCGGTTCTTAAAGTTGCTGATGTACGTTTTGATGGTGAAAACCATTTTCCGGTTTGGGTTGATCGAAAAGGCAAGAAAAGGTGTAAGCTGTGTAAAAAATCTGATACGCAGCTTGTTTGTTTCAAATGTGACCTCCATTTATGCGGCACAGTCGGTAAAAATTGTTTTTGGGATTACCTCCATCAAAAATAACATGGTATATACTCATTTTTCTTAATAAATCTTGTTTTATAATAAACATCTACCAAACTTATTTTTTACTCATAACCCGACAAGACCGTCTGTAGACGGTCTTCACTATTTCTCACCTAGCACTTATTCTAGACAAGATTTTTAGCAGAAAATTTAAAAATAAGTTATTTTTGCCTATATTTACTTGAAAAAAATATATCAACTTCAACAGATAATTTTTACGATTTGGCCTGTTAGAGGGTTAAGAGTGCACACCGTATAGCACGTTTAAGTTTTGCACCAGAACATGTCGATTGGGATTAACGACTGAGCTAATATTGCCCTGTATGCACAGGGCAATTGCCATATAGTCCAATCAATAGCCATTTTCTCGTGAAATTTTGAGAACCAAGGTCGATTTCCTTGAAAATTTGGATTTATTTAATTATTAATTATAACCTTTGTCAAAATCTACCCTATGCCGCACTGCGCATTTGCCCTGGGGGTGAAAACAACCCCATCTAGGGGATGAAAATTTTTTAAATCTAAATAACTATGGACATCGATAGAGTGACCAATTCTGAGTAAATTTTGTTCTATAAAATTTGCTTTCCAAAATTGACACTTTATTTGCGATTGAAACTATGCATTTTTCATTGAATAAACTCACGTTTTATAACGGTTTTTCATGAATAACTAAAAAAAAATTTGTTTCTATAGAAAAAATCATTAAGAACAAAATTGTAGCTAATCAAAAAACAAAGAGATTCGCGTCTGAAAGACATTATTACAATGTAAAAAAATGAAGCTGTAAACTACAGCAATTATTATCTATTGATCTATATACACATTTTATTGTCGACTACCACTTTTAACTACTAATAATTTACTTGAAGTTTGTTCAAAACAAAGTATCTAATATGTACAGTAAAAATCCTGTTTTATGCAAAAAAATGCATGTCGTGATTGGCAACGTCGATTGAATTGCATCTGCGGCATATCGTCACGGGGTGATCCAAGTGGGCCGGCGACGGGTGACGTCACGGTCGTGGCGTTGGCGGCGGCGGCGATACGATGTTCTCGTTAGAGCGAGAGGAATTCGGCGCGGTGCATCAAAAAGAGACGGCACGATGTGTTTATACTTCGTAGTCGTGTCGGTCGCTACCGTAGCGTAAAATGCAGCGTACTCTAACTGCATACATAAATGAGCAAGATATGAGAGCAAGTCAATATATGATATGAATACAAGACATCGCGCTCCGATCTAGCTCCGAGCGCTGTTGACATATTTTCGCTAATGATTAAGTGTGCTACATATAAGCAAACAATGGAGAAGTTGTCAAGTCTATGTGCTTATCTACTTATACATTTAGCAGCTACAAAGAATTTACCGACAACACAAAAATCATTCTAAATAATATACAGGGTGTCCAGAAACTCTACCGACAAACGAAGACAGGAGATTCCTCAGATAATTTTAAGATAATTTAACCCAATTCACCTAGTCCGAAAATGTTTCTTAAGGGAGCTAGAGCTCTTTGAAGATGGCGTCATGAAATTAGTTTTTCTTAAATACCTCCAGAAGGCTTCTATTTAGAAAAACGAAAATTGGTATGCCTATTTACTTTTCAGAGATGAATCGATTCCATCCATTGCAAATTTCTAGTACCGGTCATAGGCGTCCGTTTTGGGTACAGCAACGGGTATTTTATCGCATAACTTTTTTGTCCTTAACTTTTATGCATTTTTGACACCGGATTATTAAATTGTGAGGTATTCTAGTACTAAAAGATACTCTTGCTTTAAGTCGGTAGGATACACCGTTTTCTAGAAAAATCGATTTGAAAGTTTTTCGTTTTTGGAATTTGAAAAAAAAATTGAAAGAACTTTTCAACAAAAAATGAAGTATTTTACCAACATAAAGTAAGAGTAACTTAGTACTCGAATACCTCATAATTTAATAATCTAGTGTCAAAAATGCTCGAAAATTCAAGACAAAAAGTGATGCTATAAAATAACTGTTGACCTACCCAAAACGGACGCCTATGACCAGTACTAGAAATTCGCAATTAATGAAATCGATTTATCTCTGGAATATAAATAATTGTACCAGTTTTCGTCTTTCTAAACAGATTTTTTTTTGAATTTTTTTTTTAATTCAGAAAGCGAAAAATTTTCAAATCGATTTTTCTAGAAAACGGTGTGTCCTACCGATTTAAAACAAGAGTACCTTTTAGTACTGGAATACTTCACAATTTAATAATCCAGTGTCAGAAATGAATAAAAGTTAAAGATAAAAAAGTTATGTGATAAAATAATTGTTGCCCTACCCAAAACGGACGCCTATGATCGGTACTAGAAATTTGCAATGGATGGATTAGATTTATATTTTGAAGATAAATACACGTACCAAATTTTGTTTTTCTGCATAGAAGCATTCTGGAGGTATTTAAGAAAAACTAATTACAAGACGCCATTTTCAAAGAGCTCTAGCTCCCTTAGGAAGCATTTTCGGACTAAGTGAATTGGGTTAAATTATCTTAAAATTATATGAAGAATCTCCTGTCTTCGTTTGTCGGTAGAGTTTCTGGACACCCTGTATAGAATTAAAACTTATGTATATAGGCAAAGCGAAGAGCTTGGGTTCGTTCGGAAAAATATTCCCATGAGATTTTTTTTGCATAATCACTTCTATGAGATACCTCAGAATAAGGTTCAAGAGGTCGCCCATGCAAAAAGTGGTTCTGATTTATTTAAACACATAGGTCCCGCGTATAAAAAAAAAGTTGATTAATAGCAAGCTGAAAATTTTTTAATAGCTTAAGGGTGTCTAGTCAGACAAACTTTGATGTATGGTAACACTGGAACAGGGGAAGTTTTAATTGTGGAACAGCTTAAAAATTTGGAACGTCAGGCTCCGAAAACGTCCCATGTATTTTGTCGGACAGAACTTCCAATTAATTTATTACCCTTTCATTAAACTGTCCTGCAAAAATCAGACTGCTATTTATCAGCAATTGTGGAACGCGTAGAACGTCAAATGACAGGAATTATGACAGGTGACAAATAGCAGTCTGATTTTTGCATGAGAGTTTAATGAAAGGGTAACAAATCAATTGGAAGTTCTGTCCGACAAAATACATGGGACGTTTTCGTGGTCTGACATTCCAAATTTTTAACCTGTTCCACAATTAAAACTTCCCCTGTTCCAGTGTTCCCATACATCAAAGTTTGTCCGACTAGACACCCTTAAGCTATTAACAAATTTTCAGCTTGCTATTAATCAACTTTTTTATAAAAGCTTCATTAAAAATTATAAATTTATGAAATGCAGTCGATTATAGCATATGCATGATTTATATGACTCGAAATTAAAATAAAACCTACTGTTTATTCCGCTGTGTGTATGATTAAACTTAAATCGAAACATTTAATTGCCCGACATCGACGCGTTCCGATTTCCATTTGACCTACCCCAACGTAACTACGATACATAATATACAAGTTACACTACACTACAAAATCGATTCAAGTTAGATAAATTATTTAGCGCAACGCAACCTGCAAAGGAACGCTAAACAATGGGTACAATACGCACATTATGACTACGTATGGAGCAATTAAATTAATGATGTGCCATGTCAATTGTCAACATGTTCTTTGACGGATATCTCATCTAGCGAGCAGTATGCTACGTATTATAGATTCCTCGTTGACTTGCTATGCATCAATCGTCAATCTTTTAACGCAGATGTGTTTTCTATGTTGTTTTGTAGAGTATGTAGGTTGTGGGTGGTAATATGTGTATAATTATTAATAATTTGTACTTGTATTTTTTACTAATAAATGAATTGATTGCCTGAGACTTAAAATTTCGATACATAGTAAATACACAATTACTTAGTCTTGTCTGACTAACTTTGATGAACGATTCCTCTTCTACTTCATGTGCCATCTCCTCTAATAATCCAGGGCGCATTTGTTTTGAGATGGACGTTGAGAGGTGACTCATATTTTTTTGCAGAAATTGCTTGGAATTAACTCATATAATAATAATTCAGTTACCCTACCACTCAAAAAGGTCCGGAACATTGTTTAAATAATCAAAATGTCAAAAAATGAAGGAAAAATTCGATTTCTTTCTTCGATTTTTGATTATAACTTTAAAATTATTCACTTTCGAGAAAAGTTGCAAAGACAAAAAGTTGCGTAATTGAATTTCCTACAATATAAGATTGGTTAAAAATTTTAAAAATTGTCACCCTTGTTGCAAAATAGCAAGAATTGCGAAAAAACCATAAAAAATAAGTATTCGCATTTTACGTTTTTCAACCATTTATGCTACACTTAGGACCTTGATATTTTACTCAGAAAAACTATATGATATAATAAAACAACACTGTAAATTTCATTAACTTCGGTTCAATAGATTCTGCAAAATAAATTTTGCAATCCAGCTTTCGCAAAAAAAATTAATTTTTTCAAAATGTGGCAGGACTGAAAATAAAGCAGATAAATTTTTTTTACGTACAGAATTATATAGGTATATTATTTTCTTACTCTATATTTTCTTGTAGTTTAATATTTTAATTCCACAAAAATTAAACTAATTTGATTATGGTTTGTGAAATATTGTTTAAATAATTGCATATGTTTAAAAATAATAAACTTTTATTCTGAGTTAAAATATATGAACAAAGAAAGTTTTTGCTAAAAAAAATGTTATTTCAAAGGACACAGTATGTGTTTTTATTTTGCAATAAACAAATATATTTATTTATATCGAAATGTACTACAAATTAAAATGTATCAATCGTTATCAAAGGTCACTGGAATGCCCAATAAGAGCAAACGTATGATATCCGCTGTCCTGCGCGTAGCACCAAAAATTAATGTTTATTTAAAAAAATTCATGACGCCGTGGTAGTTAACCGATTTTAATTTTACAAATTGCAAATGAAAGGTACATTATATTCTTCCATATGTAAAAAAAATTCAACTTGCTGTCTGCTTTATTTTCAGTCCTGCGACATTTTGAAAAAATTAATTTTTTTTTGCGAAAGCTGGATTGCAAAATTTATTTTGCAAAATCTATTAAACCGATCTTAATGAAATTTACAGTATTGTTTTACTGTATCATATAGTTTTTCTGGGTGAAATATGAAGGTCCTAAGTGTAGCATAAATAGTTGACAAACGTAAAATGAGAATATGTACCTACTTGTTTTTTATGGTTTTTTCGCAATTATTGCTATTTTGCAACAAGGGTGACAATTTTTTAAATTTTTAACTAATTCTATATTGTAGGAAATTTAATTACGCAACTTTTATGTTGGTGCAACTTTTCTCGGAAATAAATACTTTTATAATCAAAAAACGAAGAAAAAAATTTCTGCAAAAAAATATGAGTCACCTCCCAACATCCAAATGTAAATACTAATATTTTTACAGATGCGCCCTGGTCTATAAGAAGGTCGGCAACCATCATGGCAATTTAGCACTTTCGATACCGCTGCTCTAAAAAGATCAGCAGAAGTGCAGTTCTCTCCAAGCTCTCAAATTGTTTAACCAGGAGATGCGTCTTCTTCCACGACTTCTTCTACCCTGTATTCTTTCTTTCATTATCAATTGCAACAAGTTAATGCTCGCCTTTCTTGACATGTCCCAGATATTGCAGTTTTCTAACTTTAATTGTATTTAAAACCTCTTTATCTTTTCCCATTCTTCTCAAAACCTCGACATTCGCGACTTTATCCACCCAACTTATTCTTAATATCCTTCTGTAGGCCCCTAACTCGAAGGCTTCTAATCTGTCCGAAACAACTTTCTTTAATGTCCAAGCCTCCAACCCATAAAATAATACATAGAACACGTAGCATCTTAGAAGTCGTATCTTTAAAGAAATTGTAATATCTCTGCTAGATAATACTTTTTTCAGTTTGTTGAAAGCATTTCTTGCCTGTCCTATTCTTGCTTTAATCTCTTCTGTGTATTCATTATTTTCATTAATGATTGAAGCCAGATATTTATATTTTTCAATTTTTTAAATTTGTTCTCCGTGTTCTCCATGTTCTCCTTGTTTTCTTCGTTGACTTCTACCACTCTGTCAACCATTTGTTGTAAATCTTCAGCTGTTGAACGATACGATTCACAGTCTACGATTTACGATTTGTTGAACAACAAATTGATGTGCATATAAAAGTAATATTTTATTGTTATATCAATAGTCTTTGGTATGTTTTCGCTTTTCTTGCCTGTCCTATTCTTGCTTTAATCTCTTCTGTGTATTCATTATTTTCATTAATTATTTTACACAGATACATATTTAGTTCTCTTTGTGTCTTTTTTGTGTTTAGGGACAGGCCGTTTTCTTCGTTGACTTCTACCACTCTGTGAACCATTTGTTGTAAATCTTCAGCTGATGAACGATAGATTCACAGTCTACGATTTGTTAAACAACAAATTGATGTGCCTATATAAGTAATATTTTATTGTTATATCAATAGTCTTGGTATGCTTTCCCTATTGTCAGTATTTTCCTTTCTTCGTTCCTATTTACCTTCTCTTCTACATTTCGAACTTCACAGTTACGAAAAGTTTTACTACCGCTTTACTATAACTACTGTTATTCGAATTTTGACTACAACAAATATCAAATAACATTAAAAATATTTAGAGTAGGTATACGTTAAAAAGTGAAAAAAACGTTCGAACGCCAATGCATTTTCAAATTCGCAAAAAAACCGTAAAGTGTTTTGCGGTCGTTTGTTAAGATACCTTCTAGATACTGTAATCTTTAACATAGGAAATCAAAGTTCTTTCCTATCGATTTTCACATAAAACATGTGTATACGACTCCATTTTCAATTTTCTTTCGTAACGCAAAATCGTAAAATCTGTCACGTATTTTAGAAAATACGGGAAATAAAAAGGGTCCGAATTATTTATGCAGGGATTAGAAAGGTTTTTCTACGCTTTCGTCAAAAATTTATATCGAATCTTATCAGTTTACACATCAAATAAGGATCAGTTTGAAAAAAAAAGTAACACTATTTAAAAAACCATTAATAGAAAAGTAGACTCCCTAAAAGAGGAAGGATAAATGTGTTAATTGTGTAAAATGAGGAAGTTGGTAAGCTCAGCTTCATATTGAAGAATAAAAAATACCCTCAATATCTAAAAACGAAAATCTACGACCAATGTATTCTTCCGGTCCTTACATATGGATGTCAAACATGGACGTTCACAAAGGCGAATATGGACAGAATTACGAAAATACAAGGAGCAATGGAAAGACAAATGATCAACGTAAGACTGTCAGATAGAAAAAGAATTCCTGGGTAAGAAATATCACAAAAGATAAAGATGCTACTATACTCGTCAAACAGCTAAACTAAAATGGAAATTCGCCGGTCATACGAGTAGACAAAAAGACGAAAGATGGAATAAAATTATTACAGAATGGAGACCATGGACATATAAACGAAAGAGAGGGAGACCCCAGATGAGATGGGTAGATGACCTAAAACAACAAGCCGACTCAAAATGGATGCACATGGCTCAGGATAGAGAAAGATGGAGGAGCGAAGGAGAGGCCTTCAGAGTGAGAGAGCGATGTCAAATATTTGATGTCGCAAGGCTAATAGATAGATAGATAGAAATGTGTTAATCAAACATTAGAACAACAAGCAGACTCTTAAACTTGAATAAAAAAAGTTCAAGTAAAAGTTTTCAATCCAATAAAATATAAAATAATATGAAATTAAAAACCTTGTGTGTGTGTGTGTGTGTGTGTGTGGAGAGAAAGAGATGGCATTAGACAAAGAGTCTTTTTGCCAAAGAATTTTGTTATAAATATGTTTAAATTTTTATCTTAGAATCATTTATAAACTTGATTAAGATATTAAATATAGATTTGTCAGAATAAGATAAAAGATTGCTGATGCTAACTGGAAGGCTAATGTTAAGGTTAATTAAACCTAAATATAAGTTTCGAGTCTGATCCCTATGATTAAGACAATCAAAGAATACATGGTTCAGATCCCCGATGGACTCATGATTACACGAACAGAAGGGAGTTTCATAGATTCCAATCCTATGTAGATGCTCTGGAAAAAGGCCATGGTCTGGTTTTAGCCGGGTTATTAATGAGGAATGTACTTTGTTATAATTGTAGTTAAAATGAGGTATACATTTGGGTAATAATGGGTGAATAGAAAAGTAATGATTTCTTGATGTCTGCTGAACATCTTCGTATTTGGACCTCCATCTTTCCCTGCCAACACTTCTGATAATAGAAAATAGGTCTTTGAAGTTGAAAATGTTTGTGATTTCTGGTATCTCGGATGTATTTTTTGCCATTCCATCCACTATTTCGTTTCCAACTACATACTCCACTATGTCCTTTAACCCACAGTAAAGTAACTGTTTTTTAGTGGATTTTAGTGTAATGTTTTTTTGATATCAAGAATAATGGAGTTTTGGAAATTATCTAATGGATGGCTACAAATAGCTTGTAGTACTGCCTGAGAGTCTGAGACTACTACAACGTTCTCGCAATAATAAGAAGCACACCAAGTTAGTGCTTTCTGTATGGCAGCAGCCTCGGCTGTAAAAATAGAACAACAATCCGGAATTCGGTATTATTCTGCATAATTGTTGTTTGAAACAAAAAATGCGAAACCAGTACTTTCATCTGTTTTTGATCCATCTGTATAAATTACTGTTAAATTTTTCCATAATTTGTTAAGTATGGATTTAAATATAAGATTTGTTGAATTTGGCAAGTCTGAATAAGATGGCATTATAATGGTTGGTTTGTCTATCAGAACTTCAAAGTCATGTTCGAAAAAAGGAAATTTTGGTAGCTGTAAAATATAAGGTTGGTAAAGATTCGTATCGATAAAAGATTCTGTAAGAGGAGGCGAATTTTTTATCCTCCAGTAAGAATTTGTTAAATTCTCTGTCGAAAGTAGACCTATTTTGTGAACCATAGTTGTATTAAACGTTCTGTATTTTATTAGACATTTGTTTGCTAATATTTGCCTACGTATGTATAAAGGTGGTTCTTGAGCTTCTGCTAGAACTGCATGACTTGGTGAGGACATCATAGCTCCTAGACAGATTTTTATAGATTTATATTGTATTCTGTCTAGTGTTAAAAGATTTGTTTTGCAAGTAGATTAAAAACCTTATTGGGACGATTTTTCTGGTTACACCTCCGTGGCTCCAAAAATGTAAACCAAACGGATGCTGGAGCAAAAAGACGAAGATCAGGGAATTCTACAATTTGTAATTCGCAGCGCGGAAAAATTCTAACGAAAAATGAACCCTTATACTCAGATAGGAGTAAAGACTAAACTACTAATGAATAAACATTTTCATTTCAGTAAAAAAAGTTCAGTAATCAGGTGTCGTCAAGAGCAAATACAATCATTTCTAACAACTAAATATGTACTTAAATTTTCGAAGCAAAAATAAACGATTAAGATAAATAAACAAAGGCCAAATTATATAATTTTTAGATGTCAATGACTCATTTACAAATTACAGACCACATCTAAAAACGTGACAAATTGTAGATACAAATTTTTACAGCCCATTATCTGGCAAATGAACCCAAACTGCAGCCAAATAAAATGATAATAGATAATCCTCAAAATAAATATCAAAAAAATAAAAATAAAGTTTTTTTTTATTTGTGGATGTTAATTATTATAATAATTCTCCATTTACTAAATATACAATGACAATTAGGCGCAAAATTTCGACTCCAATGCTATTCTAATTCTACTCCAACTAAATGCATTGGATATTTTTTTTTCGAATTCTGAGAAAACTAACAAATATTTTTGAAAAATTTAAACGCAGAATGAAAGATTACGTTATTACCGAGAGCCGAAAGTCCCTGAAAACATCTGTAATGTTTATTTTAAAAAGTTACAGGGGTGAAAAAAATTGTTAATTGACACAAAAAAAGACTGCATAGTTTATTTAATTCAAAATACATTTTACTGCTGTCAGAAAACAGAAATAAAATGTTTATTTCAAATATAAACATTACGTTTTGCTTAAATTCAATGTTTAAGCTGCTACCCACCTGCCTGGTTGACAGTTTGAACATTTAATTTAAGTGAAAAGCAATGTTTATTTGTCAAATAAAAATTTTATTTCTGTTTTATGACAGCAGTAATAGTATATTAACTATGGAGAACGGTAAGGGTTTTATACCGATCGAAGACAATTGTTTGGAGGAGGAGCGGAGCGACGACTCCAATTATTGTCTGAGATCGGTTACCCTTAACGTTCGACATGCTTATAACGTTTTTTGCACGATTGATACCATTATAAAGTATATAAAACTTCGTCCATTACAAGTAAAATCAAATCATTTGTTCTTAAGATACGCCAAAGTAAAATGTTGTGCTCAAGTAATAGGGAAAAGGACAATCGGGGGCTGGCCTTCTCAAATTGCCAAATTCTTAAATTTGCCTAATCCCGAGAACTATACTGGCCATTCGTTCAGGAGGACATCAGCAACGCTTTTGGCTAATAAAGGTGTTGATGTCCTCGGATTAAAGCGTCATGGAGGTTGGCGTTCATCGACAGTAGCAGAGAGGTATGTAGAAGATACTCTTCAAAATAAAATAGATTTTGCCGAAAAAATATTGTGCAATACTAGTAATACTACTAATGTATGCGATTCTGCAGGAGTTTCTCTTAGAAGTGAAACCACACCCCAAACAAGTGGGATTTCATTAAATGATTTAATAAATTGTACCATAAGTTTCAATATTAATAAATAATTCGTTAGCTTTCTTTATTCTTTCAAAAAATAAATTAAAATTAAGAGATTTTTTAACTCGACGGTAAGTGAATTACTTACCGTCGAGTTGGAGTACTTACCGTCGAGTTGGATTACTTACCGTCGAGTTGCTAGCTACTGACGTAAAATCTGTCACGGTAAACAGTAAAAAATGATCAATCGTGCAAAAAATGTATTTTGAACTAAATAAATTACGCACATTCGTCTTTTTGTGTCAATTAATTTAAATATAAAAAAAAATTTGGACACCAAAAGTCGACCTGATTCGGTAATTTCTAATAAGGTTGTTTATTTAGCTAATAATGAATGTATGCGATACTTTATGGACGCACTGTATACGAGTAATAATATCTGTACTTATAAATAAATAAAAATAAAAAATATTTATTTCTTTGTTATGCAATGGCGTTTTTTTATGATTTTTGTTTTATTTGTTTCTCGGGTTAGGGTCAAAAAACACATTCTTGAGTATGCTAGTTTTATTGCTGTTTAGAAATTTATATTAAAAATTTCGACATTTCTATATAAAAAAAAATAAAGTAAAGCAACAAAATGTACTTATGTATCTATAAAAATAATATTGTAGTACGTATGATATGAAATAAGAAATTTATGACTCTGAATCTGCAATCAATCACAAACAAGTCTGGCTAATTGGCTCTGGCAAAGACATTTTTCAGAAAAGAAAAGACATTTTCTATTCCTGTTTTTCAAGCAATAAATTGAAATATAAATATACAATACTTACAATAATATTAATTGCAATACAAACTTAGACACTATAATGTAATAGATGTCTTATAATTTAATAGGTGCCGAAATAAATGAGGGTTTGTAGCGTAATGGTGTAGGTATATTCAAAGGATAGATTTCAGCAGTCTGGTGCCGTAGTATAGGAGCATTTGTAAAATATGCTACCGGGAACTATCCCACTTTAAGCGTATGGTATACTATTTCTTACATGAAATTGACAGCATGTAAGTTTTACATAATGTGTAAATCTGTCCCCTAACAACAATACAAGAAACAAGCTCATATACCAATAAAAAGGACATTCTATTTAACTTACAGAGATAGAAACACACTGTACATGACCTACGACGACTGTCTGTTTACGTTTAAAATTCTTGACTATAAAATATCAGCATCGGCTGTTGTTTTGTTGCTTTGCGGTTTTGTTGAATGAAACACGGAGGCCTCTTAACTACCTATACCTATATACACCTCTTTGTTTTCCGTCTCTCTCTTGCTCTCGTGTGTACGGTATGGCCGATGCGAGTTACTACAATGGATATTACATTACGTTGTGTGTGCTTTGTCAGTGTTGTAGAGCTGTTTGTATCACAGTTGACTTAGAAAATGGAAGCGGGTCATGAACATTATCGCCGATGGGGCACTGGTGGCAGATTGACTGACTTACTCTGACTATCCAATATCGAATCGTTGTGTCTGTTTTTAGGAAAAAAAGTAGCAATATGTTTCTATTAAATTAGTGATTTATAACAATACCCACTATTGTTTCATCATACACTTCTCGTACTACTTACCTTACTATAAATCACCTAGCCTTTAGAAACACGTAATAAAATCTATGTAGAATTTAAAATGGTCATTACCGAGCTATGAATACATAAACTAATTTCATTAAGAATAAGAAAGACAATAACAAGAATAAAGCACACACCTAATAACAACATAAAACATAATTTTTAAAATTGGAAATATATTGCTCAGGATAGAGAGTTGGAGAGTCCTTAGCATAAATGGGCGATAGAAGGCTAAGAAGCAGTAAACTACTGATGTATGTACTGACAGTTTCCAAGAAAAAAGACAGAATTGTATCAACGACTGATGCTCTGATGTTTATAGTTCATGATGATAATTTATGTTTAGTTCAGAGAAATAAGTAAAAAGATATCCTGTTGGTGACACAACCCCCTCCAGGCCGAAACCAAATTTTTTGAGTAGTATGGACATCTATAATAATAACCTATATGTTTCTTGAAGCCGATTTTGATGATATACATAGTTATAAACAAATGAAGATCAAAAAACGGTAAATTTTCGCTTTTTTCGTCTATTACCAAAAAGTTAAGCATTTTAAACAAATTTGAGAGTAAGAAACTCATAAACCGTATAAAAAAACTTCAATATGGCGTTCGCTGAATATGTCTATCCTTATTGGTTGCTTAGAAAATTGCAAAATAAATCATAAATTTTGAGTTTTTATAAATATTTATAACTTATGTAAAAATTAACTTAGAACCTTCTTATTACACGGAATGCTGAGACTTCTGGTGCTTAAATCATACCCTAAATTTCAAAGCAATTGGGCAAACAGTTTAAAAGTTATTTGATTTGTTTATCCCAAATTAATTTTTTTTGCAACATTGTAAGTCAGAAAATGATGAAGTTACATTAATACTTTGGACAGTTTATGAAAGAAGAAGATTTACACTATTAATTTAATTTAAAAAAAAAATGACCAAAAATAATCCTAAATATGGCAAGACCATGTAAATTAAAAAAAGGGGGGCTAACTCCGTCCCTAATTGTCCTAGGACAACTGTTTGTCTTTCTAAATGTGTATAAAAATTCAGTCTTTCTAAATATGAAAAAATAATTTTTCTACGGGTAACGGTTAAAAAGTTATTCTAATTGTTTATAAGTAAGCAGAAAATCGACATGTTTTTGCAAAATAATTTTACACTGTTTAAAATTACATACTTTTTGTCATTTTTTTTTAATTAAGTTAATAGTACAAAATGTTCTTCTTTCACAAACCGTCAGAAGTATTATTGTAACCTCATAATTTTCTGACTTATAGTGTTGCAAAAAATGAATTTGGGATAAACAAATTAAGTAACTTTTAAACTATTTGAGCAATTGCTTTGAAATTCAAAATATAATTTAAGCACAAGAACTCTCAGCATTCCGTGTAATAAGAAGGTTCTAACTAAATTTTTACATATGTTTTACATTTATAAAATCTTAAAATTTATGACTTATTTTGCAATTTTCTAAGCAACAAATAAGGATAGACATAATCAGTGAACGCCATATTGAAGATTTTTATATGATTTATGAGTTTCTTATTCTTAAATTTGTTTTTTATCTTCATTTGTTTATAACTATGTATATCATCAAAATCGGCTAGAGGAAACATAGGTTATTAATATAGATGTCCATACTACTCAAAAAATTTGGTTTCGGCCTGGAGGGGGATGTGTCACGAGAAAAATCTTATTTCTCTGGACTAGTTGTTTATGCGTAATGTTTACCACAATGCCATTTATTCTTACCTCGAAAACCCTTATATTATGTACCAAACCGTAAAGAGTTTGGAACGTTAGTAGAAAAAGTAAACTGAACGTTGTTGACCCGAATTTATTCTGTAGCCCAGCCCAGCCCAGTCTTATTCAATTCAACTCGGCATACAAATTTTTGTGAATGAATTTCAGACTCTCTCTTATCTAATCAAGGAAACGATGGATACTCATTGGCGATTGCATACGTCATTTCCTGTCTGCTGCGATACAGTGTGTATTTGTTGTGGTGAATGTACAATGTACATTATGTCTAGAATATTATTAATCTTGGCTCAGTGGCGCGTGCTAAGGACTTAATTGAGTGACGAGTGACGTTTTCATTTTGCGTTAACACAGGATTAGAGATAAATGAAAATGGTTCGAAAAGTAGTGCCGTGTCGTATACACGTGGAAAATTACTCAACAAATAGAAAAGACTTTATATTTTTAAAAATCATTTCCGCAAATGAGGATATAGCTTGAAATGATCTGCAATGGGGATGTATAGCAGATGATGAAGAAGACTTCCATACACAGGCAGGAGCAAGTGAGAATCCATAGACCGGTGACTTCAGGGAAAGAGTTACTAGTTATAATCATAGACTACCTGAAACTATACCTTACACAGAGCGACAAGAAAAGGTTAAAAATTGACAGCAGCATAGGCGTAACCAGGGGGTTTGGGGGTTATAACCCCTCCCCCATTTGGATGTACTTTGAGCTCTATACGCTTAACACCATTACTATTCCATATCCCCAGAGACCATTCAGTAGTTGTAACCCCCCTTAGGATCATCCTGGTTACACCGTTGGACAGCAGATGTGACATTGATTAGTAGAATGACCAGCGTGGCAACTTGGAGAAAAGAGGAGACAAATTCTCCATATTTCTAATTAGGCTCTTTAGAAAGAAGAATTTGAAACGAGAGAACTAAAAAAATATGTTCAATTGAAAGGTATAATAATTCTGAATTTTCCTATTGTACGGAAAATTATAAGGTTATTATTATAAGTATTATAGGTTTGTCCTGGTTGGGTCAGAGAGAGCAGCACATGTGCCTCCTGATGAGAGACTAATAAGTTTCGAAACCGGTAACTTGCTGCACTCTCTGATTGAACTAGAATATAATGCGACTGTAGTTTCGTGTTGCAACGAAATTGAAAATGGTTATTCATTTTTTATTTATGTACATGTTTACTCTGATTGGAGTACGAAGGGAACCATTCTCGTTGGAACTTTACCGCGCTGAGCAGATTGGACGTGAATTATAAATTGTAAAATTCCCTCATCTTCTTTAGTCTCAGCATCCGTTATGGCTTGCAAATTTTAGAAGCCTCGGAGGTGTAACCAGAGGAGGTTCCCATTGTTTTCAATCTGAAAACTTAGTCTTTTGTAAAATTATAAATTTATAGGTAGAAAAATACTATTACTAACAACAAAAATATGGATGGATTATCTACTAGACTTTAACCAAAGAATATATTAACGTCTATATTCTTTGCTTTAACCCAGATGTTCTGTTGCTAACTAGGAATTTACTAAATTATATAGTGGAGATGTCCTTTATGTGTTTTATTGTTAATATAGTTTAGATGTTCTTTTATCGAAAGAACGATTATTTTCTAGCAGCTATAGTTCATGGTACATTGTTTCATAACTTAAAAAAAAACTTTTTTTATTAGTTCTAATCAACAAAAGCTACTAGATACAATTGAGCAATTTTTAATATGTAATATGGTTCATAAATTCGTCGCATTTATAATGAAGAGCATTTTTGTAACATGAGCCAAAAGCATCATATCGCATACAAACAAACACTAGAACCATTTACACGAATATCTGCAGTTTAAGGGCTATCTATCACATCTCATCAGTTCGTATACAGCGTACTCGCGTTTGTTACCCTAATGTCTTGTACAATCTACCGCTTTGGAATTTAATTAACAGTTTAACATGTTGCGAAGTGTCGCTCTAGTTTATGGAGAAACAAGAGACAACAAGACAAGACACATAAGACAAGGCGCATAGACGATTCATGAGCGAAGGGGAGTGTTCGTCCTCGTGTTGTGTTTGCAAATCGACCGAATACAAGACGTCTACGTATCCATTAAGTGAACATCGTACTGATTGTTCTTAGTATGAAAACGTAACTTGAATGTTAGTTTAGTAACAATTGAATGGGTTTTGGGGTGAGTATGTTTCTATGGCGTATTCAATAAACTAAGTATATTCTTTGAAATGAGGGAACGTGTGTCTGTAAATTAACTAAAGAGAAAGATGATATTGTTGAGTTATTTACTTTATTTTATTTTTAACATTTATTTTAATTAAAAACACGTAACTACTAGCCTTTATTTTTAAATTCTCTTCAGCAGGTAGTATTTTTGCCATTTGGGAATAGTTTTAGGCGGTAGGGGCGACCGTCGTAATATTGCCCCCTCCTTAAGAGATGGTTCCTCCTGGAACCTTGTCGTGACTGGAACTGGATGAAGGTATCAGCAACTGGATCCTCTCCTACAACCCCCCGATGTATAAAAGTGGCAAGGAACGATCTTTGCTCCGCACCAGTAACTATGGGGATTGCAACAGACTAGTACATGGACTAGAGTCGCTCTAGTTTATGGAGAAGAACAAAATAACAAGACAATAGAAAATACCAGTCAAGATTTAAAGAAAGAAATGGAAATACATAAATTGAACATACACTAAGAAAAGACCAAAATAATATAACCAGACATGCATTCGAATACCAACCAGAAGAAAAAAGAACAAGGGGAAGACCGATACAATAACTGATTCATTTGTTGTGAAAATAGTGAATATATACTTACTCTTAATATTCGACAAGAACTCGAGAAGTTTTTTGCTTACCTGTAAAAAAGAATACGACAAATTAAAATGCAAATCTAATAAAGATAAATATTTATTTTACATCAATCTTTTATAACCAGTCAATTATATTGTGATTGTCTATTTTTTAAGTAAGTCTTATAAATTCTTTCCCGCTTAAAACTGATAGAACCTTTGGTAATTACATTGTTTACCGGGCTTATTGGTCTGCCTGTGGTTATAATAGTAAAGGCACAATATGCATATAACTGATTAAAGAAAAGAAAGAGAGACAGACAGAGAGAGAGAGAGAGAGAGAGAGAGAGAGAGAGAGAGACAAAGAGAGACAGACAGAGAGAGGCGATTACAGTGGACTGAACTCTTTAAATTGGGTATCAAAATCACACTTTCCACTCTACTTTAGCTATGTTCAACGTGAGTTGTAACCACTAAAAGTGTTGCAAAAAAAGCTTTTATAACATTCATTGTGCAAACAACACATCAACTACTGAGGTCAAAATTATTTCGATGTCTGTTTTTATACTAAGCATCCATTATGATTCTGTTTTGTTTCGTAAAGTTCACATAACACAACATCGAAGCAAAACATACAAAACCGAACAATGAGAATTCAAACACCTGTGTGGCCCGATATTTCGGCCGTTACATTTAACCTCACTACCTAATTAGGTGATGATTACTTTTACATTACGGTTTTTTATTTATAAATTCGGTAATTTGCGCAATGACCATTAATACTGATGTCATTGGCTGTGAGTACCGACATTAATCAAACTTTACCACGTGTAAAGGAAAGGAAGGTGATGTTATTTTCACGTCGACGCCGACGTCTAGAAGCATATATATTATTATTTTGTAATATAGTATTAAAAAGTATTGTTAATACGTTACTGCAGACACATAATTTAATTTTAGCAGTGCTCAGATAAATAGTTCAACGTGATGAGATAACGAAATAAACAAATATTAAATATTTAAAATGTAATTACTTAATTGATGGAACCCCCTTATTCGAGCTCTTTAAAAGCACCCCAATTAAAAACTAAGGGATCTAACGGAATTTAATTTACATAGTCTTATAGCTCTTCAAAAAT
This sequence comes from Diabrotica virgifera virgifera, assembly GCF_917563875.1. Lineage (NCBI taxonomy): Eukaryota > Metazoa > Arthropoda > Insecta > Coleoptera > Chrysomelidae > Diabrotica > Diabrotica virgifera. The sequence goes on along the minus strand of NC_065445.1, from coordinate 16,250,281 downwards.
CCTACAAAATCATTTTTGAAAAAACTTTTTATTTCCAAAAATGAAGGAGCTATGTTTATAAAACGAATTTTTTTTTTCGAAATATTCGAATAGTCCGCTTATGGAACATTTTCAATGCGTGTATAATACCACAAAACTGGTTCGTATACTGGAAGATGACAAGGAGGGGGTATGGTTTGAAATCAACATATCAAGCACATTTTTGTGAATTTTTTTCGAAACTATGGTAGAATTATTTTATTTTTAACTTAAATAAACACATTAAGTACAATTCAAACAATATTTAAGAAAAAATTCAATCCAAAATATTGAAAAATAAGCCATTGGCGACAAATTTTGGCAGGCAGCTCAAAAAAAAATTGATTTTGCGGTGGACATCAGAACTCATCACTGGATCATACGAAACAAAAAATTCAAAAAGACTTAATTAGCTTATGAGTTTCACGAGGTAACAACGTCGAGTTTTTTTATTTTTAATGATTTTTGAATTTTTAGTATCACTCAAAAGTCAAAAATACGAAATTCTTCATAAAAATTTTGTGAAAACCAACAGATTTAATATTGTTGAACAAAAAATATGCACAAAACGAAAAATATCTCGACGTTGTTACCTCACGAAATGTCTAAAGAAAACCTAAGCAAAATTTCAGGTAGATCGGTCAAGTAGTTTTTCAGTTACAATGTCCACCGCATTTGAAAAAGCAGTTTTGAGAAAAATGCGTTTAAAGTTTTGACAATTGCATCTTCATCTTCTTATTTGTCTGCCAAATCGTAAAGTGATGAACATTAAAATATGTTTTTTAAATTGCGGAGTAATCTACAAAAGAAAAGGCAAACAGTTGTTTAACGTTTCTCACTACGCTCAAGCGTGCTGGCGCGAAGCCGCGGCAAAGCAAGTCGAAGGTAGGGATATCCAACACCCTGTATCTCTGGTAATTTTACTCCGATTATTTTGAAATTTTCAGAGAGTATTCTTAAAAGTATGCACTTTTATTTGAAATAATAAAAAAAATTAAATATTTCAAACCATACCCCCCCCCCCTTAAAAACTATTTGTATTTGTACTTCTACATATTTGTAAATTCGTATTTTTGTGTAAATAAATGTTTTTGTAATTTTTTAATTCTACTTTTTTTTCTGTATAGATTAAATTATCTACTTATAAAAATTGTAACGTTCTTAAGGGTGGTTTTTAAGGGTTAAAATATTATGATATATCCTAAAGTATAAAACAAGCATTATTTTTAGCCAATCAAAACCAAATTTTACCCATATTAAAGTTTACAATGTTTTTATATAATTTTTGACAATAAGGGGTAGTGTACACCGCTAAAAATAATCAACGCTTTTGAGCATGTTATAGAATATGAAGTACAGGGTGAGATAATCCTAATCAAACATTTTTAAGTAAATCGATGCAAGCCGAAATTATTCTTTAAGAATAAGTAATTTTTTATATATAGCTCCAACAAGGGTGGTTTTAAGGGTTGAAATATTATGATAGTATATCTTAAAGCATAAAACAATCATTATGTATTTAATAAAAACCAAATGTTGACAATATTAATGTTTAAAATGTTATTTTATAATTTTTTACAATTAGGGGTAGTTTTCACCCTTAAAAAAGCAAAAGCGTACAACGACTCAATATAGAAAATGAATTAGAGGGTGAAATGAGCCCAATCCCAAATTTTTGTACAAATCGATCTGGACGAAAAAACTGCGAGGTTTTGCCATTTTTTCAGTTTCATTTCCTTCGACTATCATCAATTTTAATAAAAATTCAGAGTTGACGCAATGATATGCAATGATTTTAATTTGAAAACGAATCTATTCATGTAAATTTTATTGTATTTGAATGATATTATATTTTCCATAAGTTGTGTACGGTGTCCTTTTGGATAACCGACAAAAAATATTAATACAGTATGGTTTTCTATTTCACCACTATTATTAAGGGCACAATATACCGCTCACTAATTTATTATCTTCTATAATTTTCCTATAAAATGTGATGTACTACCTAGTAATTGCGGTTTTTGATTCCAATAATGGTCATCCGTGTTTTTTTTAACAGAGAATACCTATCTAAGCCCAGCCGCACACCAAAGAAACATGAAACGTAAATTACGTTTCATGGAAATAAAACAGTGCTAAACAAATAAACGTCCGCCCATTTATGAAACTCTCCGAAAATAAAAATGTGTCATGAGCATGAATCACACTCGTTTCATTGGTAGGCGGACTTTGACATTTGTTTAGCAGTGTTTAGGTTCATGAAACATGTTTTTCGTTTCATGTTTCATGTTTTTCGTTTCATGTTTCTTTGGTGTGCGGCTGGGCTAAGAGTGTAGTACATAAACTTGTTTTTAATAACAGTTGTTCTTCGTAACGACCGAATAAATATTGAAACGAACTTTCAAATGACTGAACATGTGTAAGAAATGTTTTAATGCATCGCTTAACAATAGGAAACACGTAAAACTGAACACATTCGTTTTTACGAAAAGCAGTTTTTTAATACTAGTAAAGAATATGATTCATTCATTCTCTCTAAAGGCTCGTTTTCACGCTACGTCTTATTGTACATATTGTACGTACGTTTTGTGTGTCATGCAAAACGTACGTTTTGTGAATAAGCGGATTTGATTTTTTCACGCTACGTCTTATTGTACGTTTTGTGTGATATGATTTGTCGTCCGCTTATTCACAAAACGTACGTTTTGTGTGATAGGACAAATCCTATACAATAAAATGTGGCGTGTAAACAGCAAAACGTACGTTTTATCGAATCGAAAAATGTATAGGATTTGTCCTAACACACAAAACGTACAATAAGACGTAGCGTGAAAAGAGCCAAACCTACGTCTTGTCGAATCGAAAAAATTAAATCCGCTTATTGACAAAACGTACGTTTTGTCGTACGTTTTGTATGACCCACAAAACGTACAAGAAAACGTAGCGTGAAAACGGGCCTTAAGTGGCTAGACCAAAGGATATAAATACCAAAGAATTCAATTTCTTAAATTTTTATGTTCTATGTGATTAAAAGATAAGAGCAATTCTACCCCACCTCCCCCCTACCACAAAACACGTCATTTTTTCGTTTTTGTTTATTTATTTTATTTTTTTTTTGTTTTCGTTAGGTTACAATCAATTCAAAAATTTCAAAAAACACACGCACTGTTGAAGCTTTTACATTTACTATTTTCCTATTTTTTACTTTTTTTTATTTTGTGTATTTTATAAAAAAATATATTTCTAATTTTTTCCAGATTTTTCCGTAAGGTGCGTCATTTTCAAAAATCCGAAACAGGCATTTTGGGGGTTCAAAATAGATCAAATCAGGGTTTTCAAAACGACATCCAAAAACGGGAGAACCACGTTCAAACCCATCAAAAACTTCCTCCTAACCACCAACTACTCATTTTTCGACCTGCTAACCTGTCCTCCCTCTTCAATAACATTTCTCCAACCCTGCAACATTTTTGCTCTTATTTACTAACACAATATCATCAGCCAGGGGCATTGATCAGGGAGGCAAAAATCAAAACATAACATAATAAAGGAGACCGCACACATCTTATGGAAAATATAATGTCACTCAAATGAAATAAAATTTACGTGAATAGATGCGTCCTAAAATTTCAATAATTTGATACCATTGCGAAAACTCTGTATTTTGATTAACAAGAGCGTAAATTGATAAAAATAAATCTAAAATCAATAGGAATGTACGTGTGTCAAAGAGAGAAAAAGATCTTGTTATTCGCTTACTCCATAAATCTTCCTCGAGGGATTAAGGCAGAGGCTTACTGTTATCTTTTCCTATTATTATTGATAATAAAGTATGTATAATTTGGTTAGTTGTACCGCCTCTAATCGGCTTAAGATAGTGGCGAATAGACCGATTTCAATAGCCGCTAGACTAATATTATTTATGAATGCCAGTTTTATGGACTTCAAAATGCGATTTTGATAAACTTTAATTACAATTAACGCCCTAATTAAGTAAAATTCAGAGTTGGCGCAATGGTATCAAATTAATGAAATTTCAGGATCTATTCATGTCAATTTTTTTTCATTTGAGTGACATATTTTCCATAAGATGTGTGCGGTGTCCTTTGCTGGAAATACTTAATTCATTATTTTCAACTCACCCTGTATACGCTATGTTTTGAACAATTCTGAGAAAGCTGGCCTCAGTTTGTTAATCGATTGTGTTAAATGAAATAATAATAATTGTTGTTGTAAATAAAATAGTTCAATGGTCTATAAAGGAAGTTTATTTTTTGTAATAATTACTCAACGGCAAATACGCAAACAGTTTTTAGAAGCCCGATAGAAAAAATATGCATATTCATCATAATTTTGTTGTGGAGGCCAAATTTTGCTTTATTCTTTTGTTCGCGAAATAATCTGCACACTAAAAATAACAACAGGCGGGCCCACGCCGAAAATACGCACTAGATAATTCTCCAACCTTGACAGAGTTTCATAAAAAAACCCAAACAAAAATCAACCAGCTGTTATAATTACGGAGGGCGATATACCTTATAAAATAAACTATACACAAAGACTATACGAACTATATTGTATGATTACTCTACTACTTGTAATTTGAAAAAAAATTATTTATAATAAAATTATAATGTAATTTTTTATTACATATTATTTCATAATAAAAAGTCTTCGTAAAAGCTATTTTGTATCATACAAAAGTAAAAACTTCGTTTGTATAATGGTATAAAAAAGTTTTATTAAAAAACATTAAAAGTCATCCAAAAGGATTTGCAAAACGTTTTCAATCTGGATCGGATCATCCTCAGTGAGTTCCGCTTAGTACATGAAACTAGCAAATTTTTGAAATTGGTTGCATCGAGAATTATGGTTTACATAATAATTATTGTATGATATTTATAGCGACTCCAAGTCGATGTTAGAAGATTAAATGTGTTATGAGTGCTCAAAGGGCAACATGGCTCAATAAGAACTTGTGGTTCTTGCCAGTTCAATGGACACAGACCAACGACCAGGTTGGTCTGTGTCCATTGAACTGGCAAGAACCACAAGTTCTTATCGAGCCATGTTGCCCTTTGAGCACTCATAACACATTTAATCTTCTAACATCGACTTGGAGTCGCTATAAATATCATACAATAATTATTATGTAAACCATAATTCTCGATGCAACCAATTTCAAAAATTTGCTAGTTTCATGTACTAAGCGGAACTCACTGAGGATGATCTGATCCAGATTGAAAACGTTTTGCAAATCCTTTTGGATGACTTTTAATGTTTTTTAATAAAACTTTTTTATACCATTATACAAACGAAGTTTTTACTTCTGTATGATTTTTAATTATGGTATACAGCCAGCTACTGGGTTTTTCCCATTAATTTTCTATTTTGTATAGTTTGGAATAAATTGCGATCAAGTTCTTCACTGTTCTAGTTTAAACTCCTCCTTTTTAGGCTATTGATTATATTCAAAATAAGAGAGCTAAAAGGAACTACAACGTTAACAGGATTTTATTGTCTCATATTGTCAAAGGATGTCTAAATTTGAAAAAACCGCGGAGTGCTACCATTTAAATTGGTGCGTTTTTGAGAAAGGGGTGAATTAGTCCCTAGGCACAGGGTGAATTAGGGAGAGTTCTATGCACTTATGGTACAAACACGTCTACAGTAAAATTGTTCTAGGTTAAATTTTGTATTGAAATATTACATTTTAAAGTCAAAAATATTTTTTTTTACAAAAATTTATTCAAAAGAAAAGCAAGAAAAAAACACGAAAGAAAGCAATTTGTTTTTTGCCCCATAACTTTTTTCCACAGGAATATAGGTATAGGCATTGCTTTAGCAAATAATAACTTCCATCCTTCCTCTTTAAAATAAAGTTTGGTAACAGTCTCTAGGATTTACAGTTTCCGAAATAGAATTTTCCAAAGTTCGTCACTCACAGCATTTTTGAGCCATTTTCCCCATTATTTCGCAAACATTGTTCTGTAACTTTTTTCTACGCATTTCTAGGTATATGCAATGGTACATTTAGTAGAAAGAGAAGTCAATTACCTTTAAAATGGTCTATTGTATAAGTTTACACAACTCTTTTTAAGCAAGTTATGCTTTTTCACGGTTTTATACTTTTAATGATTTTTAATATTTGTAATGATTATTTTTTAAATATCTTATTATGACTTTTTTTCTTGTACATTTGAATATCTACATTGTGAAATAAAAAAGCTTATTTCCTTTACTTTAAAATGGCGTATTACAAAAAAATTCTAGGACTATTTTTAAACAAGATATCCGTAGAATATCCAAGAGGGTATCCGTAATTTGAAAAAAATTTTAAATTTTTTTTATTTTTTTCAATTAGAAGAATATAATTGCATATTATAACATAATTTTTAATTCCAAATAACTTTTCTTAATAACACTTTGCGATATTGTGAAACTAAAAGGTACTTTACTCTTGAGTGAAATTCATATTTTTTAACATACCTCGTACACTATTGATTAAATTTTATATCTGATGATTGCATCTTAGGTTTTAGACTATGCATAGCATTTTATAAAGAATAATTTTTTTTCATAAAGTTAATAATAAAAAAGTTTTCCATATGGTTCCAACTTAGTGGGACCTATTGCACGTGTATTATATGTCACATTTTAAAAAAGCATATTTTGTTTAAAAATAGTCCTAGAACTTTTTACATTATACGATTTTAAAGTAGAGAAAATAAGCTTTCTTTTTTATTGTACAATGTATATACCTAAATATACAAGAAAAAAAGTTATAATGGGAAATTTAAAAATAATCGAAAATATATCAAAAATCATTATAAGTATAAAAGTTTGAGGAACCATATCTTGCTTAAAAATAGTCATACAGCCTTCTACAATAGACCATTTTAAAGTTAATCGACTTTTCTTCATATTAAATGTAACATTGCATATACCTAAATCTACGTAGAAAAAAGTTACAGAGCAATGTTTGAGAAGTAACAAGGAAAATGGGCCAAAATCACTGTGAGTGGCGAATTTTGAAAAATCATATTTTGGAAACAGTAAATAATAGAGACTTCTACAACTCGTCATTTTTAAGAAGAAGGATGGAAGTTTTTTTTCTGTGAAGCAATGTCTATATCTATATCCACGTGAAAAAAAGTTATGGGGCAAACAACAAAATTGTTATCTTTCGTGTTTTTTTCTTGCTTTTCTTTTTAACATTATTTTTGTAAAAAAAAATATTTTTGACTTTAAAATGTGATGATTCGATAGTAATTTTAACCTGTAATAATTTTCCTGTAGACGTGTTTCTACCAAAAGTGCATAGAACTCACCCTAATTCGCCCTGTGCCTAGGGACTAATGCGCCCCTTTCTCAAAAACGCACCCATGTAAATGGTAGCACTCCGCGGTTTCTTCAAATTTAGACGTCCATTGACCATATGAGACAATAAAATCCCGTTAACGTTGTAGTTCCTTTCTACAATACATAATCAATAGCCTATTTACTGTGATTTAGTAAATTGTATGTATTTCTATGTACATTGTATGTTCTTATAAAAAATATCCTCTGATTTCTTTAAATCAATCATTATTGAGTTGACTGGTGTCTTCTCACCACGTAGTATTCGTTTCGCTATCTCCATTCTAATTTGGGATTTCGCATCCTTTGTCACTCCTCTGGTGTTCTTCATTTAGAAACGTTCTAAAGTACTCATACATGCTTTGCTTTATTTCCGCACGTGACCGCACTCTCTTCCATCCGCTGCTCTACGTAAGTTAAGTCATTGGATGATTTGTTCCTTGCTTTAGCAATGATGTATTTATTACCTTTTCTTCCCCTCAGGTGTTTCCAATTATTTATCATACGGATTTTTCTTCTACCTAACCTTCTGTTGCGCTTCATCGTTCCACCACCAAGTTTCTTTGTTCCTAGGAGACCCTTTACCAGATGTTTCTCCTAGCACTTCCTCTCCCACTTGTACCACAACTTTGTTGTTGGCTTCACACCAGTCATTTGGGGATAATAATAGCCTTATAAACGGAGAGGCAGCGCTGAAAAATCTCTTTGAATTTACTAAAGCTAAATTTTTCACAGTTAATTACTGTGATTGTGTAGAGAAACATACTGCGGTCGGTCAAGCGAAACGTAGAACAGGGGTTACTGAGAGGGTATCAAAGTTGCTTTCCTACGAAGGTAATTAAATCCATTTACTAAGGCTGAAAATCAGTACACACATTCTAAATTGAATATAAATAAAAGTTATTATAGTCGGTCAGCCGTATGACGGGACAGAACCGGTCGGTCGGCCCCAATGAATGTACAGGATTATTCACTATATTTTAACCCCCTTGTAAACTGCTTTATTTTCAGAATTAGAAAAAAATGTAAAATACAAAGTTAGTCGATTTTTTAATTATGATTTTTTGACATATATATCGTGCTAATGACGTCATCCATCTGGGCGTGATGACGTAATCGACCATTTTTTTTAATGAGAATAAATAGGAGTCGTGTGCTAGCTCATTTGAAAGGTTATTCAATTCTCTATACAGTACTATAAACATTAAGATCATTATTTATACAGGGTGTCCAAAAAAAATTGAATTATTAATTAAACAATTAATTTAATTTAAAAAAAATTTGGACACCCTGTATAATTAATCATTTTAATGTTTATATTACTGAATAGGGAATTGAATAACCTTTCAAATGGAGGGAGCACTCGACCCCTATACCCATTTAAAAAAATAGTCGATTACGTCATCACGCCCAAATGGATGCGTCACTAGTACGATATATATGTCAAAAATCATAATTTAAAAATCGAATAACTTTTGTATTTTACATTTTTTTCTAATTCTGCAAATAAAGCAGTTTACAAGGGGCTCAAAATATAGTGAATAACCCTGTACATTCACTGGGGTCGACCGACCGGCTCTGTCCCGTCATACAGCTGACCGACTATAATAACTTTTATTTAGGTATATTTAATTTAGAATGTGTGTACTAATTTTGACGCAGAGCAGTCAACAAAACAATGATAGCCTTGATGATCGCCAACATCCGGACCGGATAAGGCACTGAAGAAGAAGTACTAATTTTCAGCCTTAGTAAATGGATTTAATTTAATTACCTTCGTAGGAAAGCAACTTTGATGCCCTCTAAGTAACCCTTGTTCTACGTTTCGCTATACATATCTCCATACTGGGTAAGCTTCTTTAATTATTACATTATCCAAAGTTTCTACATTGAGTCATAAGAATATTAATCAGTCTTTTGTAACCCTATAAAAGATGTTCTTTTGCTATTCTCTTCTAGTACTCCCAGGAAATTAAAATTCGGCGATTGGGTGATGATTATTTTGCCGTTCTAACTATTTTAATGGAGGGGTTAAGTAAACTTTCGATGTTGTACTGTTTTTATCCTAAGATTCAAACCCTTTTTTTCGAAGATCTCCACGTCCACTGTTCTAATCTTTGTTGTAATTTGCGGTCGGTATTTCCTACTAACACTACACCATTAGCAAACATTAATTTTCTTATTATTTTTCTTTTTATTCTATTCTGATTTGGCTACTTCTTAAGTTGTTTATTGCCAAGATTTACCCTTATTTTGTAATATTTCTGCTTTCTCAGTATTCCACTCTTTTATTGGCCTGTCCCTTCTGTTTTAACTTCCACATTCTTTTCACTTGCCTATTACCGTCCATCCATGTTATATTTTTTTCGCTAATTTTTTCTCCTTTATTGTGTCAAACAACGGTTTAATTTTAAGTATATATCTCTTTTTTCTTCATTCCTGAGTCTCTATATCCTTCTTGTCACTATCGTTCTTCTGAGGTATTTCATCTCTGTTGCTTGTATCCTACTCGGGGAGTTTTCAAATTTTCTTCTGGAATCCAGTTTTCTTCTCCGTGCGTCAAAGTTGGCCTAAATATTGTTTCCCGTGTTTTCGTCTTCGTTTTCCTTGATATTTCTTTGTTGTTTAGATCATCAAACACTAAGACCTACTGCTATCTTACTTTTATATATGAAATTTATCAGTTTTCCACACACTTGTTCCACACACATTAGTTTTTATTTCATGATCTCCTACAATCTTCACAACTCTTTCTTATTCTATGGACATCACAGAATCTCTCGATGTAACATCTATTAGGCCTTTTCCCAAGATCAATGAATACCATCCATTACTACATATATTATTTTTCCATTAGCTGCCTTAAAATGAAAATTTTATCTGATTGATGATCAGCCTAGTGACATAATATTCACTTTTATGACATTCAAAATTATGCCACAGATCTAATTCGTGTTAAGAAGGTCTCAGAGTCCAAAAAATGTTCACAATCACAATCACTTTTGTCAACCAAAAACAATAAGTTGCAAAAAAGCATTTGGGGTAGAAATACATTCATGAAAACCTTACGAAAAAGAAATAAAAGGACTAACAGGAACTTATGTAAACTTTATAAAAAGAAAATCAGTCTTTGAAGTAGGTAATCACAAATAATTATATAAACGTAATTAGTTTGTTTGATGAACGCACTACATTGTTGATGTTGTTTGACTTGAGTAATTGTACTACTGCGTTTTTGTAAAATAGCTGCTAGTGAGTAAGACAACTTGTTTCCCGCCAAAACAGAATACGCCAGCAAGGTCGTCATGGGCAAAATACCACTGATTAGCGTGGCGGCTACGGCGTTGCCGTTATTCGAAGCCATAGGAGTTCAGGAAAACTTCTATCAGTCTTGTAAAAACGCTTAATTGAAAAAACAAGGATAATCCTCTACTTGATGATAGAAAGCTGATCTAATTAACCACGTGTGTAACATTACCTCATTGGCGTGCGCAGCAATTGTCGGTTGACAATTTTTTTAATAATGTTAAAAAAAAATGGTATTTAAGTTTCATATTATAATATTGTTATACATACTTAAAGTTTGTTTAGCAGTAAATGGTTGACTTCAAATAGTACCAACTATAAACATCCTGGGTTAACCGTTAATGGTATAAAAGGGGGGTTTCAGGTAAAATTTAAATATGTTTGAATGTTTGTTTTTCTATAATCTTAGCAATTAAAATAGATTTAATTTATTTTAAAACTCATTTGAAAACATTAATTTCGGGTATATAAGGCAAAGCAATATATTTTACATCCGTTTTTTTGTTTTTGTTGTCGTAATTATTGTCAATTTTGTGGATCCTTTGCTTTATTATAGGAGTACCGTCTAGTCAGTGTTAATTGTCAAAATACCAACTCTGTCTACCTCGTTTGCTTATCGCTCCGGACTGGTCTTAACAATGGGCCAAGTCGGATAAATTTAATAATACCTATTTACGACCGTACTAATTGAAGTCAACCATTTACTGCTAAACAAACTTTACTTCCACATGCTTATTATTATTCGTTCGCGTTCGGTACAATAATAAGTTTTAAGAATATTTAGTACAAGAGTTTCTAAAGATGTTTTAATAATGTTATAATTTTCAGAAACACAACTTCAAACGATCATCATCAGCATCAGTGGCATCACAGCTCTTTATGAGAACAATCCTTCTTCAGAACAATCTTTCATTCACCCCAGGCCCTGCCTCTAGTGCCTCTGACAACTCTTCTCCACGCTCTAACTCCAATAGATTTTAAATCGTCCTCCAAGTTGTCTTGAGACCTAAGTCTTCCTCTGGCTCGTTGTCCAATCGGCCCTCTTCGGCTAAAAAATGTTCTGACTCAAGTTCCCCAAAACGTATATACTCTAAAAGTTACAATATATACTCCAAAACTCTAAAAGTTGCAACTCCTGCACCACAAACCTTGCTCTTTTATTCCACCATATTATATTCTCAGGATTTCTCGATCGAAACATTTAGGTAGTTGATAGTTCTAAAGGTGGTTTAAAGTTGGTAGAGGATCCTGGACGCAATATGGGTTGACGATGTTTACACTGTACTAAACGTCGACTGTTTCCTACGAAAGAATTGGCGGTTCCAGATATAGAACTCGATAGAAAACAGCGAAGATGAAAACCCTTCGAAAAATTGATGGTAAGATTCTATGGGACAGAGCTAGAAATGCAGATATACGACGGAGATGCAAGGTGGGTAACATTAACAACTGGGTAAGAAACAGAAGAATAGAATGGAATGACCACATAAGGCGAATGACAACAAATAAATAGAGCAATCAGGACAGCGAGAGATGGTTCCCCAATAGGAAGACGATCAGTGGGAACACCACGAAAACGATGGAACGACAACTGACTAGAGGCACATTGAAAAAACAGACAGAGTCATGTCTATACAAAAAAAGAGGAAGATATAGAACTCAGCTTCTGGCAACAAATCTTACTTTCACATGGCCGAAGGCATTTGCCGCGTAACCACTTCTTGCATGGCGTGCAATGGATGTGAGTTATGTAGCCAGACGAGAGAGGGTAAAAGACAAGTTTGTAGCGCCTTAAAACTGGAACAAATCGACTAATTGAATAAACCACGACAGAAAATTCTAGACCTAGACCAGGTTGAGGGTTGGGCAGTGGGTTAACCTCCCTCGCCCGTAGAAATGTTTCTGTTATGATTTAAAGTTATGGAAATTATATTGGAACCGTACTGTGCTGGACATCGTTTAACTCCATTCCTACAGAACTCTTTAGAATAGAGCCATTACTATGATGATTGCCAACCTTATGAGAGGAGATGGCATGTAAAGAAAAAAATTGTGCTCACAGACCAACCAGTGGCACATAATAGACCATGGCCTCGATTTTTTACCCTTCGTTATCGAACGTATTCGCTACGTATACTAAACAGATACGAAGGGAATATGTTCGATAACGAAGCGAAGGGTCAAAAATCGAGGCCCAGATCTCATGCTAACTAATAAACTAAGACTACTGGTAACTAACTAGACCGCATGTTAGACATAAGATTCAGTGTACGGAGGATAGGCCCAATACAAACTAAATGAGAATTTTCTTGATAATGTGGCCGCTCTCAACGGCAACGACTGTTAAAGGTAGTATTAGGCAGGTACTTTTAGAGGATTATCGCTGTTAACTGCTGTTGAATACTAAAGGAGGATTTATTTATAATTCACAGAATGGCAATCCCGCTTGCCATATACAACCATACTGATTCTAATGTTTGAAACGGAGATTAGACAAATAACATTAACGGATGTGGGGACACCTAGCGACCATAATAAATAGAACGAAAAGATCGCGAAGTTTAATCTTGATATGTATATAAATAAGGATATAATTGAAGAATGGAGAATACCAAGACTGTGTCATTCCGAAAAATCTAATTCAGCTGGGTCTGATTAAACATCTCTAGATCACTTCTCCTCTAGACGTGTAGAAAAATATTTGGGAGATACTTCAAGATACTAGGTCAGCTTGGACTCGATAACACGGAAAGATTCCTTAAAATCCAATCCTTTTGATACCATAGGTAGAGTAAGTGAGTGAATAGAATGACAGAATAGAACAATAAAAATAGCGAGAAATAAATCATCCAATGAAAGGGGACCAAGAAAACGATTGTCAGACAATATTTGAAACCGAGGAATAACCCGAAGGGTGATTTGATGAACAAGCATTTATGCCTATACAAAAAAGTAGGAAGAAGTTAGTATGATAAGTCAGTGGCTGAATGGTTTTAATAATATGTACTTTTTTTTATCATGTGAGAATTGTAAAATATCTGGTGTCGTAAAATATACTGTTGATGTACGATTAGGTTGTATTTACATCTTGTATAATAAAGCGAAATTACTTTTATATACGAGATAATTACCAAAATCACAACCGAGTGTTTACGGAAGTACGAAACGTAAATAAAAATCGATAAAATCGGCAACCTGGCAGACTGTCTTTATTTTTGCGAACACCGGTCGCCTCAGTCGGTGCCTGTGGACTTTAATGGCCTTGAAAGCGGACAATGCTGATGTCCGCCATCTTGATTCTCACTTCACCGGTTCGCTTGCCTTGCCTTGCCGGTTAACTGCGTGGCAACCGGCAGATCGCGTATGTTGTTGTATTCAGTTGTTTAAATTCGCCAATGACTACGACGAGCGAATAATGGCTGAGAACCTAGACAGCTGCTACACTTAAGTAATTGGGATTATAATCGTTTGTGTGAGATTATTACGTCTAATTTAGAGAGAACGCCGTAACAGGTAGTTTTTACGTTTCTCCTCTCTAAATCAACCGAATTAATTAATTCGTTTTGTTGTATTAAATTATTGAATGTCAGACAAATTATTGAATATTGGACTGCAAAGCCACTGCGCATCCGCTAGGAAAAATATTCTGATTCTGTTTTTTTGCAAAGTTTACTCAAAAAGGACCCCTTTTACCCAAAAAGTGGGTCAAACATTTTTTAAACGTTTTTTTTTTGGTTTTTTTCCTAAAATTATTTTTTTTACACCGAACAAAGTTTTTTTTTAGATTTTTTGGATCATTCCAAACAGAAAAGGTCTTTAGTGACTTTACCCTAAAGTTGACAGTTTTTGACATATCAACGATTAAAAATTGCGAAATCGGCCATTTTTAACCCTCAAAAACTATGTGAAAAACTGAAAATTTCAATGTTGCCAAAGTAGGTAGATATTCTATAAACATCGATTGATGACATCCCGAAAAGTTTTTTGCAATAAAATATCGAAAAGCCCTTGGTTTTTTAAATGATATAATCAATTACTGGACTACCCAGTCCTGGACTATGTACAGTTGAGTCCGCGAGTCTTTACCCGTGCGTCATCATTTAATTAAAGCATACGAAATAAGTCGGAAATCTATTTCACGCAACAACAACTGACAGAAAGTGGCTACTGTTCCGATTACAGGTTTTATTATAAAATTTGACGGTATCAAATATATAGAATGTCAAATGTAAGTTTTGCTTCAACAGTTTTGTGCAGAATTACAGCTACATTCGAAGTAGCTTAATAAATTATATTATTATTATTATTGATTAATAAATAAATAAACAATTTATAAAAAAATTCAATAACACATTTTATTTTTGTTATTTTATTCACTTTGACGGAAATCTAAACACTTTACTGTGTGAATGACGTTTCTTTACTGTGTGAATGACGTTAGCTTTGTATGTTTTAAATATTAATTGCCAAAATATAATTATTTACCTTAAAATTTCAAAGCCCAATATAAAATTAGTTGTGAAAACAACTGTTTGTGTAATATAAAGAAATTTCAAAACGCAAAAATTCGACAAAAACGGCAAAAAATTCAACTGACAGTATGTCAGGTATGACATAGGTCAACTGACGTAGGTCAACTGACAAAAGTATGTGTTTTATCTCGCCAGGTATTAATGACGCACGGGTAAAGACTCGCGGACTCAACTGTACTTATAGTCATTAAAAAGTTACATTTCGGGTTGAATTTTTCAGAGGAAGCAATTTTATTTTTTTTATGTGTAGGGGGGTTAGTATAAGCTTAAGTTCATGTTTGTGGCGTCGTCACCCTTGTCCCCCGTCCGCCATCTTGGAAAAATAAGTGCTGAGTTTATCGTCAGGTTCAGTCGTGGCTTGGCAAACACTGCGATCCTGAAGATTGGGACTGGAAAAAGCATGGGAAAATTTGGATACCAATCCAAACTTCCAAAACTCCAGCACCACCCGAAATTCTGAAATTAATTTTCTGCAGATGCAAGAGAAACTGTGGAAGTATATCAGTCGCAACGCGACTTCAATAGTGTCATAACCTTAAAAAATGGAAAATCTGTTCTTTGGCCTAAAACGTTCATTTACGCGTTGCCTACATTGTGGAATAATGTCATATAATTTATGGATTTATGTCGAGAGTAGATGTGTGATAGGTACCGTTCATTTTAAATATTGCCGTAACATGTCATAATGCATTTTTGTTAGACTAGAAAAATTACTCAAATAAAACTTGTGACTTGTGATATGGCAAGTTGATACACTCTAAGCCTCCAATTTTGAATATGGGTGCCTTCGCAATAGCGTCTTATATTTTTCCGTCGACCGTCCATTTATGATCAATTTTAGCACCCTCAAAATCATTGATTAATGACCCCTATTGTGAACGATTTCATTATAGGCAACACAACATACATTGCTCTGTGATTGGCAGTGACCTGTGGTGTAGGCAGCCAAACATATACCTATTTATATTCCCACTAAAAAATTTGTCCAGTTCTTCCGCAAACATTCACCTCTGATATTTAATTAGATTCTGAACCGCAGCTAGGATCATGGAAGAAAATGAAAAAACAATAAGACTAAGTTTTCACTCTAATGGCATATAAAACAACATAATGCTATTCTACATCCCACCAGAATGAAAACAATGGGAACCTTGCCATTAGAGTGAAAACTTAGTCTTTTTGCTAGCAGTTGCCGCTACGGCATCTATGCCATTTCGTTCGTTGCAATCCGGGACTGCACGCTGGGGTTTGTTTTGGTTGGATCAGGGAGAGCAGCATATGTGCCTCCTGATGAGAGACTAATAAGTTTCGAAACCGGTAGGGGTGCTTGCAGCACTCTCTGATTGTACTAGAATATGGTTCGGCTGTGTTTTCGTTTTGCAACGAAACTGAAAATGGTTATTCATTTTTGATTTACATTTACTCTGCGTGGAGTATGAAGGGAACCATTCTCGTTGGAACTTTACCGCGCTGAGCAGATGGGACGTGAATTGTAAATTGTAGAATTCCCTCATCTTCCTTAGTCTCAGCATCCGTATGGCTTGCAAATTGTAGAAGCCTCGGAGGTGTAACCAGAGAAGGTTCCCATTGTTTTCATTCTGGTGGGATGTAGAATAGCATTATGTTGTTTTATATGCCATTAGAGTGAAAACTTAGTCTTTTTGCTAGCAGTTGCCGCTAGGGCATCTATGCCATTTCGTTCGTTGCAATCCGGGACTGCACGCTGGGGTTTGTTTTGGTTGGATCAGGGAGAGCAGCATATGTGCCTCCTGATGAGAGACTAATAAGTTTCGAAACCGGTAGGGGTGCTTGCAGCACTCTCTGATTGTATTTACTAGAATATGGTTCGGCTGTGTTTTCGTTTTGCAACGAAATTGAAAATGGTTATTCATTTTTGAAAAAACAATAGTTGGAAAACAACTTTTTAAATAAGTATAGTTCAAGCAATCTATATAGTGTAATAGGTAAGATTTGTAGCTTTCTTTGGGTTGTTCTTCTTTAATATTAGGCCGGCAGCTGGTGTTTTCTGGTAATTAAATATGTAGTTAAAAATATTTATTTATACTTAGGTAAATACCGTTAAAGCAGGACATAATATTGTATGTGTTAAAATTAATTTTATCAATTTTTTAATAACATTTAACCTCACAGGGACCTCCCTCTTACCGCATGATTGCATTAATAACTGATGTAGAATAGCTTTTATAATTAATCTTGTTATTGTTAGAATTACTGATACTAAAAGAACTTTATAAAAACACAGTTAGATCTAAAATTACTTTAGGTATACAGTTCAAAACTTTAAAATTCAGCACAAAATGCAAGCATGTCCCCGCTCTTTTTTTATTAAAAATACAAAATCTAAAAATATTTTTTTAACCGAGTCTTTTCATTAGTACACTTATGCTTGGAAAATGAATTGCACAACACAACAATTAAAATACTGATACACTTAACTCATTTTCTCCTTCTTCCGTATTTTCTTCGTCACTATCATCGCCCAATTCAATAATAAATTTATTTCCACCATTAATGTGGAAGTGCCCAATCTTCTTATAATATTCTTCCACTTTGATCACTTTGGCGATTCTTTTCTGCCAGTCTACTTTGGTAATATTGGCTACTTCTTTTTTAATGATCTCAATTACCTTTTTGTCAAATTTAGGAAATTTATTTGAACGCCTTATACTTGGTTTTAATTGTCCCCAAATTAACTCAATAGGATTGAAAACACAAAAGTAGGGGGGAAGTCTCAATATAGTGTGTCCGTGCTTTTCGGCAATACTCTCTAGAGCGTATAATTTTCTAAATTGCTTTGTGTGTAGAACTTCAATAAGTTGTTTTTTTTGTGTAAAAATCTTCGAAATACAAATCATTTTCCATTAAAAAATTTTGTAGGTCAGCTTTCTTTGAAGATGTATTTGGTATTTTAGTGAGTTGTCGGGAATGATAGGAAGCGTTGTCAAGCACTATTACGCTGTTTTTCTCCAAGTTTGGGATCAGCGAGTTTTCAAACCAATTAGTCCTGTCGCCAGGGGGGGTACAACGGCCTCGTTAATTCAGATGGACTTACCCAAGTTTTTTTTATGTATTTTGACCCGTAGAACACGAATTTTTTGGGTAACAGTTGATCCGGATGTCGATAAGATTGTTATAGACCAAGAACTTGAGGAATCAAATAACAGCGATTTTTGGCAAAACAAAACAATATTTTGTATTTTTTGGGTCATTTTAAGCAAAAAATATTTCTACAAGTTTTTTAGTAGGATGCACAGTTTTCGAGATAAACGCGGTTGAACTTTGAAAAAATCGAAAAACTGCAATTTTTAAACCCGAATAACTTTTGATTAAAAAATAAAATAGCAATTCTGCTTAGCGCCTTTGAAAGTTCAAGTCAAATTATGTCGGTTTTGATTATTTGCATTGCTAAAAATTTATTGTGTTATTGTTAAACAAAGCTACAAACAACTAGTGCGTGAGTGATGTTTCTATGATTTCCCATTTAAAATCGAACGAGTAGGTAGAATAGGTACTAGTGCAATCAAGACTATTTCTACGTTACATGCGTTAAAACGCATGTAAAAGCACGGGAAACCCTACGTGTTTATAGCTTTGTTAAACAATAAAAAAATAAATTTTTACCAATGCAAATAATCAAAACCGATATAATTTGACTTAAACTTTCAAATGCGGTAAGCAGACTTGCTATTTTATTTTTTAATCAAAAGTTATTCGGGTTCAAAAATTGCAATTTTTCGATTTTTTTAAAGTTCAACCGCGTTTATCTCGAAAACTGTGCATCCTACGAAAAAACTTGTAGAAATATTTTTTACTTAAAATGGCCCAAAAAATACAAAATATTGTTTTGTTTTGCCAAAAATCGCTGTTATTTGATTCCTCAAGTTCTTGGTCTATAACAATCTTATCGACATTCGGATCAACTGTTACCCAAAAAATTCGTGTTCTACGGGTCAAAATACATAAAAAAAACTTGAGTAAGTCCATCTGAATTAACGAGGCCGTTGTACCCCCCCTGGCGACAGGACTAAATCTTCAAAAATGTCAGCTTCCATATTCTTGTGGTAGTCAACGTTACAATCTTCCATTTTCTTCCCACATAATTTTAAAGCATTCGGAACCCATCCCTCACTTCCTCCGCAATGTACAATAATTAGTCGCGAGCCTTTATTTGCAGGCATTTCTGGTATGCACATGCTTGAACCATC
Organism: Diabrotica virgifera virgifera; assembly: GCF_917563875.1. Taxonomy (NCBI): domain Eukaryota; kingdom Metazoa; phylum Arthropoda; class Insecta; order Coleoptera; family Chrysomelidae; genus Diabrotica; species Diabrotica virgifera. The sequence goes on along the minus strand of NC_065445.1, from coordinate 16,230,840 downwards.
TGTCCATCCTTTCTTTACTGTATCGTGGGTATCATACCAAGTTTCATCTAAATAATAAATTCTCCTATTTTCTTGCCTATATTTAGTAATTTCTTCTAGGTACATATTACGTCTGTTGACTATTCTTTGGCTTTCCATAATTGCTTGACGTTTATTTATTTTTTTGAACTTAAAGCCCATTTTTTTTATCCAATTTTGAAGAGTTTTCTCACAGCAGTTCATATTTCGACCGGTTGTTTCCAATTTCTTTCTTATTATTTCTATTGTAGGTATTTCATTGCTTTTGTAGCAGTCGTATATTGTGGTTTTCAATCCCACGGGCGCCACATCACTATTCACATTAATTAAATTACAATAATCAACACTTGACACTCTCCAAACGAAATACTAAACCAATATTCAAAATAATTACAGCAAACAAAACACTCGTATCACTTAACACACGTACACTCCAGTACTAATACACTGCTAGGCTACCGAACTAAAACTAATCTTTTGCACGAAACTTGTGAATAGATATGCGGGAGGTCTGGCCGTAAAAACACAGATGCTTTCACAAAGGGCCGCTTCTTAAACGTTTGACCTAACATCTATATTTGAAGAATATCATATTTCACCAGCTTAAAGCTATTCTACAGTATTTTTTACTTGGACAATACCTATATGAGCAATTTTGCTGAATATTATCTATGAAATAGATATAGCCTGGAAATTGTCCATGGATTAGGCCTAATGGTGATACCACGTAAAAAAAAACGCACCTTCAGACTCTACCTCATAGGTGGAAAAGGATATTAAATTAATAATACTACGTATGTAAACAAAATGATAAATTATATGAAAAGAAAATATACCTAATAGAATAGAAAATTAAGCCTAATGGTTCATTTTATCGTACTTTTATGAGTGTTCAAGAACCCGATCATGTTTGGAGTGCTGTAAAGCCCAGAAAAATTAATGAAATTAAAAAATTAAAATAAATTTGTAGTGAAAATCATTTGTTTAAAAACCCTCTATTATTATTGTAAAATGATGACAGAGCAGAAAAAATTAGAAGGTCCAAAAAAATTTGTTCAAAATTTTTTATTATTTTTGTTTAGAACTTTTTTATTTTCCATTTTATGATAAAAAGTAATAGGAATACAATTGTAGACAATTTAATTTGCTATAAATAATGTCTGATAAAATTTTCTGCTGGGCTGATAGTTTATGAGGTACAGCGCGAAAACCATTTGCACCCCTTTTTCCCAAGATGACAGCCGGAGGACAAGGTTGGCTACCCCACACAACTAGGTTTAATTAAATTAACTAACCCCCTAGACACCAAGAAAATAAAGTTGCTTCCTCTGAAAAATGTAACTCTTAACTTTCAATGGACTATGACTAGAGTATTATGTAATTTCTATTTAAAAATTAAATGAGTAAAACACAAAATGCACGTCCAAGCCAGTTGCAATTCCGTCGTATTTTTACTATCAAATAAGGCAGCTTGACCTAGCTCTAGAAACCTTTATCCCACCGTGCAAATTCCAATCTTCCTGCTGTTATTTTTAATTTATAAACGGTCGAAACGGCCTACAACTGTAATAACACTTGCGGGAGCGGCACCAACGTCCGTCTCTACGACTCGGTCTCTCTCTCTCTCTCTCACTCTAAAACATTCAATTTCCAACGCCAACGTCGGTGCATGCAGCGAGATACCCTGACCTAGTTTCAATATTTTAAGTCTGGGTAGGCTGTGCCTGTGCAGACACGGCGACTACGATCAGAAACAGACCCCGTTTCGAAGATATGGTGCCGGCTTTCCCCCTTTGACCCCCCAAACTGTTTGGGGATTGGGGTGTCTGCCAGCATGTATATCCAGAATAGATCGCTGGGGTATTATTATTAAAGGCCAGCTGATAAGTCGGTGTTACTCTGGATATGATATGTATGTACGAACTAGTGCCAAAATGTCAGCATGACTTTACGATGAGTTTTTTAATCGGGCCATATTTATTGTTTGGAAAACATATTACGTTATGTTATAAAACTCAACTGTCTATTAACTATTTTAAAACATCTTAGAAAATTACATATTTTTTTCTTAGACTCAAACAAATTTTATCTTGACTTGAACTTCTATCAATTTTTGATCGAGTATTCTTTGAAACAGTCACCTTGATTTTATAATGAAGTTACATAAAAATACTGCTGCTCTGCTAGGGCAGTCCGATAATTATTTAGGCTATGAGAGAAAGAGAAAATTTTGGAAAAGTAGTGATTTATTTTTCAACATAGTCTCCTTTTACCTCGATACAAGACCCAACTTCTTTACCCAGTGCGAAGGCTTTTGTCAAGTTTTGAAACAAAAAGTAGTCGCATGGCGCCAAATCTGGAGAATACGGTGGATGGGGCGTTCGTAGAATAATTCGGCCATTTTGGCCAAGGCGACGGCTGAGGTGTAATCCGGTACGTTGTCATGATGGAAGAGCACTTTTTTCTTCGCCAAATGGGGTCGTCTTTTCTGAAACTCGGCGTCGAATCGTCCCAATGATTTGGCAGAGTAGAGCTCTGTGATCATTTTGCTTTTCTCCATCTGCCCACCTCCAGTCTGCTTTCTGCCAATTAGAAATCGTGGATTTTTACGACGTTATTCTTCGTGGTGACCATTTTTGGGGCACCTAGGGGTGGCTCATCAAAAAATGGCGTGCAACAACGTTGAATCTCATTAAACCAATTTTTCACGGTTGCCATCGAAGCAGAAGTGCCACTGTACACAGCATCCAAGTGCTTTAAGTAGATAGTGTCTTATTATATTTGCTACATAGCTGCTATTACTATGTAATAATCTGGACGATTTTGTAGGTAATACAAGCTTCTTCTTCTTCTTTTTGTATAGACATGACTCTGTCTGTTTTTTCGATGTGCCTCTAGTGAGTTGTCGTTCCATCGTTTTCGTGGTCTTCCCACTGATCGTCTTCCTATTGGAGAACCGTCTCTCGCTGTCCTGACTACCCTATTTGTTGTCATTCGGCTTATGTGGTCATTCCATTCTATTCTTCTGTTTCTTACCCATTAATGTTATCCACCTTGCATCTCCGTCGTATATCTGTACTTCTAGCTCTGCCCCATAGAGTCTTACCATCGATTTTTCGAAGGGTTTTCATCTCCGCTGTTTCGAGCAATCTTTTTGTCCTCTCTGTGTCGGGTCGTGTTTTTGCCGCGTATGTCATCATTATTGGTCTGATGACTGTTTTGTAAATTCTGCCTTTCATTTCTTTTCCGATATTTTTATTTCTCCATATTGTGTCATTCAGGCAACCTGCGGCTCTGTTTGCTTTAACCACTTGATCTTCCACTTCTGTTTCGAGCCTTCCGTAGCTAGATAGTGTGATGCCTAGGTATTTAAACTCCATCACTTGTTCTACTATCTGACCTTCCAGCTCCAATTTACAACTTATTGGATCTGCTGTTATAACCATGCATTTTGTCTTTTTTGAGGAAATTAACATGTTAAATTTTCTGGCGATTATGTTGAATTGGTGCAGCATACGTTGTAAATCATCTTCACTTTGAGAGATTAGTATTGCATCGTCCGCACAGCAGATTATTTTAAGTTGTTTTTCTCCCATTTGGTATCCATTTTTAGTTCTTACTTTTTTTATTATTTCGTCCATGATCAGGTTGAACAATAAAGGACTCAAGGAATCCCCCTGTCTTATCCCATTGCCGGCTTCAATTGGGTCACTTAGTTCATCTTGCACTTTTACTTTTATTGTGTTGTTCTGGTAGATGTTTTCGATCGTTTTAATTATTCCTAGAGGTACCTCTCTCGAGTATAACAAATGGATAGCGTCCTTTAATGTGACCCTGTCAAATGCTTTCTTAAAGTCCACGAAACATAAATATGCCGGTTTGTTGTATTCCAACGATTTCTCTTGAACTTGCCTCATTATAAATATAGCGTCAGTCATGACCTTCCCGACCTAAAACCTTGTTGTTCTTCTGCTAATGTTATAATTTCATTAAATTTGTTTGTTATCACTTTGGTTGTTAATTTTAATGTTGTGTTTAATCTTTGTGTTTAATAAATAAAGTTAATTCTTCTGAAATCTCCGGGTTCGATTTGTCTCCTTTTTTGAAGAGAGGTATTAGGATGCTTGATCTCCATTCTTGTGGTATCCTGTTTTGTTCTATTATATTTTGTATTAGTTTTAATAGTTGTTTAGTTAGATCTTGTCCTCCGTACTTTAGTAGTTCGTTCGATATTCTGTCCTCTCCTGGAGATTTTCTATTTTTTAATTTTCTTAATCCTTCCTTTACCTCTCCCTCCTCGATGTTTATTTCTTCGTTTGTCGTAACTTCAGGTGTTGGTGGTTCATTATCGTCGCCTTTATCAAATAGAGATCGGAAGTAGTCCGCCCATGTTTCCTTCTGAATGTGTTTCGCTTTTATTAATTCGTTCATCTCCATTCTTTGCCCTCTGATCATTCTCCATACTCCTTTTTGTGTTCCGTAGAAGTCGTGTTCCATCTGTTTTGAGAAACTCTGCCAGTGTTCCTGCTCCCTTTTTATTTGCCTCACTAAAGTATTCGTTTCGTTTCTTTTTCGCTTGTAGTGGTTGTATGCCTGTTGTGTTTGTTTTGTTGTAATACAAGCTATGAAATTTTATTTATTAAAAATAATTTTTAGCACTTTTCTGATGCTTTGTCCTCCATACTTTCATTTCTAATACTATTTCGTAAATATACCTACATGAATATTAGATAATGCAAATTAAACCGAAACAGTTATAGTGAGTCTGTAGCAGTACCATTTCATCTCCTGCCCACACATTATGCATGCCTTGCATTACTTTTTTCGTCCCACAAAACCATCTGCGGTCTTCCCACAACTTTAATTATACGTTTAGCAGATATACAACCAGTTAATCAGTGCGTTGTGATACACGTAGGTAGCGAATGAGGTATTGACAACCTACGAAATCTTAAAATATTCCTCCGTCTTTCTCATTCATCCGTTCGCTCATTCATTGACTGACAAATGTTAGAAAATCACGGATATTAATGGACGTGGGTCGAGATGTGCAAAAGTTAATGAACTTTCTTTAGACATTTTTATAAAAGCGTTCTTTTGTTATTTTAATAAAGCTGTTAGCCGAGGGCCAGCGTATATGTTTTGCTAATGTTTTATGAATAGATTGAAAACGTTCTGTCTTTATAGGGATGTTAAACATAATTGATATTCTGACGTTTTGTAATACAACATAAGGGTGAATCAAAAATCAGACAACGAAACAAAGAATCAACATACTAAAACCAAAATAATGGTTATAAAACAAGATAAAGTATTCGTTTCGTTTCTTTTTCGCTTGTAGTGGTTGTATGCCTGTTGTGTTTGTTTTGTTGTAATACAAGCTATGAAATTTTATTTATTAAAAATAATTTTTAGCACTTTTCTGATGCTTTGTCCTCCATACTTTCATTTCTAATACTATTTCGTAAATATACCTACATGAATATTAGATAATGCAAATTAAACCGAAACAGTTATAGTGAGTCTGTAGCAGTACCATTTCATCTCCTGCCCACACATTATGCATGCCTTGCATTACTTTTTTCGTCCCACAAAACCATCTGCGGTCTTCCCACAAGTTTAATTATACGTTTAGCAGATATACAACCAGTTAATCAGTGCGTTGTGATACACGTAGGTAGCGAATGAGGTATTGACAACCTACGAAATCTTAAAATATTCCTCCGTCTTTCTCATTCATCAGTTCGCTCATTCATTGACTGACAAATGTTAGAAAATCACGGATATTAATGGACGTGGGTCGAAATGTGCAAAAGTTAATGAACTTTCTTTAGACATTTTTATAAAAGCGTTCTTTTGTTATTTTAATAAAGCTGTTAGCCGAGGGCCAGCGTATATGTTTTGCTAATGTTTTATGAATAGATTGAAAACGTTCTGTCTTTATAGGGATGTTAAACATAATTGATATTCTGACGTTTTGTAATACAACATAAGGGTGAATCAAAAATCCGACAACGAAACAAAGAATCAACATACTAAAACCAAAATAATGGTTATAAAACAAGATAAATCTTTTCCTTCTTCAATTGAAACACATCTTTCGTGCGGTTAGCCTAGGAAATTATGTTTATAAGGATCACACTGATCAGTTCCTATTTTCGTGTTTGACTTCAATTTTAATTACTGTGACTTAAAAACCTTGTTCAAATATAATCAACGTGCGGCAAAAAACCAATTTGGGAACAGAACTTTGCTCATAGATTTACAAAACCTAGAGTGTATATCAACGCAAACCTTTTAATGAAAGTTTGAACAAACTCCATCAAGCAAGAAGACGAAAACGTCCAAGGAAACTCTCGCGTAGTGTCATTCTCCTGCACGGCAATGCTCGAACTCATGTTGCCAAAGTAGCGGAAGAAAATCTACAACGAAATAAATGGAGGATATTAGAGCATCCAGCCTGTAGTTCCGATTTATGTTCTTGCGATTTTTACATCTTTGGGCTACTGAAAAAGAGGTTAAAGGTAATTGTTTTCGGTCGGATGGAGAACTATAAAGTATGTACAAGAAATCTTCGAGCAACACCCACAAAAATACATGGTTTGGTGAAACAATGGCTAGACCACTAGGTAATTTTACACTGATCATAGCTCTGCCGGAAGGGTGGACGCTTTAGTACCTGGATGTAGAATTCCATTGAGCCGTGTCGTTTTACCGACAATTCACGAGAAAAAACGCTCCGCTCCACAGGGGCCATACGATCATAAATAAATTTTGAAAGAAATTTCGCTATTTCACGTTGTGTTGATTCCCGTCTTCAGTTTTTATCTTTTTCTGTTGCATTTTTCTATTTCGAAAAGCGAGCCTCAACACGCTCCGTAGGAATTCTTTTTAGTAAATGTATATCTCCAAGGCGTTGATCTCTCATTTGTAAACGTCATGTGTAAAAACCCGGAAGGTATAACAACCTGCACGTACTCCTTTCAACTATCTAAGAACAACATTCGGATGATAGTTCCCACAGACATAAAATTTATCTAAGGCATAAACTGTCGATGGGCGAACACACAGTCTTTCATTGAGCCATAAAAGTTATTTTAGGGACCTGCCATCTGTACTTAAAAAGATATTAATTTAATCACGCAGGGCACCATCGTGTAAAACACACACCCTATATTGTTTTTTTAATAACGTATCCAAATTTAGATATTAACGATTCATTATGGTCTCAATCGGTTACTTAATTATCTAGTAATACGCTGCTAGTCTTCTTTAGTCTTTAGGTGCGTGTCCATATTCAGACTTGTTCAGACGTTGGCCATCATTATGTTTACATTTTTTCCTGAAACACAACTTTTTCTGAAACCGTTCTCTATCGGTTGCTGCACGAAATAATCCTTCTACTGTCGAACCACACGATTGTCTCAATATTATCTGTTTTTATCCTCTTCTTTTTATCTTCTGAATTTCATCCTTTGATTTTATCCATCCTTTTAAAAACATATTGACTAGAACTTAGTAGTAAGTGCGCGAAACCCACGATATCTTTTGTATTCGTCGATAACACCATAATTCGAATGCTTCTGATTTGTTCAGCATTGTGGTTTTTGCCCATGTCTCAGACCCATATAACAGAATAGACCACACATAACATTTCAGGACTTACTTGCGAATACGCATCGACAGGTCTTTATTACATAAAAGCCTTACGTCATATTTCAATCCTGGTTTATTATCTCTTCATCAGTCACAATTTACATTTAACCAGCTGCCAAGGTACTTGAAATGATTCACCCGTTCTAACTCCTCTCCATCAAGAGAAAGCAGAACTTGATCCATATTAATCTTTCCAATTGTTATCCGCTTTGTCTTTAAGGCCTCTAACTTGTTTCATTGACTAGATTTACTATTTGTAGATCTTGTAACTTTTCTGCAAGAAAGGATGTATCGTCAGCGTATCTGAAATTGTTGATTACTTCTCCGTCTAGTCCTACTTCCTCTTGTCTGTCATCCAAAGCCTCCCTAAAGATTTCTTCAGAGTATAGATTAAAAAGACTGGTTTTTTTTTTGAAAAATGGCTTTGGCAGAGCCAATTAGCCAGACTTGTTTCTGATTGACTGCAGATTCATAGTCATAAATTTCTTATAACATAAGTACATTCTACAATTTTATTTTTATAGATACATTGGTACATTGTGTAGCTTTTTTTTTGTTTTTTTTACTGTGTTTTTTTTTAATATATATTTTAATTTGTGCGAAACACTTTTTTTTACTTCTTTTTTTTTTCTATTCTTTTTTATTTTTGTTCCTTTTTGTTTCTTTTTTTTGTTTATTTTTTTTGTTATTATTTTATTTTGTGTTTTTTTAATATTATTATTATTATTTTTTTTTTAATTTTTTCAAACCACATTAACAAATTATGCCTATTTATTACATATTACGTTTACAACTTGTATTTACATAATTTAACATGTTTATAAATGAGATGAAGAATTTCCATATCATTTGTAAATATTAAAGTATTTAGGTTTATTGGGAAAAAACATTTTAAATCTTTTAATTCCTTATAAAGGTCGTTTATGTTATTTATGTTTAAATGACATTCTAATATGACATGTGTTAGATCTCCGATTTTGCCACAAGTACAATTGGGAGTATCTGCCAAGCCGATTCTATGCATGTAAGATGGCGTAAGAGCATGATTGGCTCTCAACCGATTAATGGTCTTTATAAAATGTCTGTTATATTCTGTGTAAAACCATCTTTTTGAGAATATCCTATGGTTACAATGAGCAAAATTTGAGCCAGTATTACATTCTCTGTAATGCAATTGCCAATTATTTTAAGTTTTTGTCTGCTAAAAGTAGCTGGAATTAAATTTTTGTTTATTTTTTCTCCGATCACATAAGCTGATTTAGCAAAATTGTCAACTATTTCATTGCCTTTTATTCCCGAATGACCCTTAATTCAAGCAATTGTTACATTTACTCCTAATTGTATAATTTCAAACAGAGTTTTAAGAATATTCAATTCAATGTGGTTCATTGAATATTCAATCATATTCAAAAAGACTGGTTAACAAGATACAAGACACCCTGTCATACACCACGTTTGATTTGTAATTTTTCAGTATGACTATCTCCAGCTACTTGATTGTAGTATTTTAGCAGTCTTAGGTATATCTTAGTGATCAATTCCTGCTGCTGACAAGCAGTCGAAAAGTGTATCGTGTTGTACTCAGTCGAATGCCTTCTTGAAGTCTATGAAACAAACATTTCTTTCGAAACTCACAACCGCCCATACAAAATAGTACCTATCTAGTTCCTAGATCATTTCTAAATCCAAATTGCGTATTACCCATTCTACTTTAGCATAGAAGGAATACACGGTTTTCTATAATTCGTAAAAGTATCTTAGTGTGTGCCTTATCAAACTGAATAATTTTAAAATCGCTGCATTTGGTAATGTTAGAACCAGTAACTCCAACCAATCATCTAATATTTTTCCTTCGTTGTAAATTTTGTTAAAGAAAAAGCAGTTAACTCAAAAGATTTATTGGCGAATAAAACTGTGTGAACTGTCGGGGTTTCAGAATATCCATTGCTATTCACGTCAGAATGATGTTAGGTCCTCAAAGAGATTAATTAGCAGGAGAGTGGAGAAGGGGCCGCAATGCTGAATTGGTGACTGTATGGTACTGAAAACATCGTCAGACATCCTCGTCATGTGATAACATCAGAGGAAGACAGAGTGCTAAAGACAGTATTCTTTGAGAGACCAAACGGTAGATCAGTAGGCCGTCGCCCAAAAAAAAGGAATGATGATGTTGAAGCCGATTTATCCAGTATTGGGATACAACAATGGGAAATGGAAGTGCAAGATGGTAGAAGATAGAGAGTTATAGTGGATGCGGCGAAGACTGACCCCGAGTTGTAAAGTCAGTCAAGAAGAAGAATTGCTATTGACAAAATACGTTGTCAAAGTGACATTTTGACAAAGGCTGATCTGAAAGTCGTAATGTTAAATAAGATTGTAGTTTTCTATAATTATCTGGTACTGTTACTGGATAAAATATTGTAAAACTAAAAAATCACAAGCAAAAATCTATTTTCTGTAATTTTGTCAACACTTATTTAGAATAAGATAAATGTAGCAAAAAAATCTCTATTTAGGTAAAAGTAATCTAAATTTTTTGCACTACATCGTATTCGCATAGAAAGTGTATCCGCCTTCTATCTTTACCAGATAAACCGCCAACGCTTGATCGCCTACCACCTAACCTACTGGCAATGTACAGACAGACGTTCGTTAGCTTAGCACGACTTCCATTTTTAAGAACACAACACAACATTAAGATCGCCTTTTCCAATCAAACAATATCATGTGAAGAGGCGTGTGCTCTCATGGGAATCAGAATTGTCATATTTTTAACGGAAATGTGGGTGAAACGTTTCGATTCCTATATGGCCAGACCAGAGCAGACGTTTTATTTGATAAAGATAACTCAAGACGCCACAGTCAATTAAATTTATTTTAAATGGACGTGAATGGGACACGACATTAATTTGGAAACGGACTAAATATGTTTGGTAATAAAATAAATGAATTACTGATGACTTACCCACTACTGATAGAAAAATAAATGAAACACCTACTAATTATACCCCCTCTGTGGCTCAGTGGTAAGAGCGCCTAACCTTTGGATCGAAAGTTCCGAATGGTAGTGAGTTCGAATCCCACCAGGGTCAGGAATTTTTTCCTTTATTATAAATTAATGAATGAAAATAGTTTCTGTCCTTGTGGGATCGGTACTCACCGGAGGGACCGCAGACGTTCGGATACAATTAGCGTCTCTTTGCAAAGACAATGACGTCGACTTTGCAAAGTAACAAGACACTTACTCAACACACACACTACACATTACTCCCCTCAGTTAGTGATAAGTTATACAATTACATGGCTAAAGGTTCTAGTTCTAAACCAAGGCCAGAATCAGAGAAAAAAAAAACTACTAATTATTATACTTTACGAAATTTACTAAAACTGCCTGCCAAAATGCATCGTTACATATTATGTAATACATGTGAACCATTTCTTTCTAGCTGAGACGTGATTTTTGAAGTGAGAGGAAAATTTCTGTATTTTTACAAAAAAATTCCTTTTTTTTTTTTTTTTCAAAAAATACAAAATAATATAATAGTCTTCCGTTTTATACCGCTGACGCAGGTTTGGGATTATAGCAGGGTAGTCTGCTATATCTAGGGCCTACGGCACACCTATGTGTCCAGGTAACCATACCAAGTTAACTCTATTGGTCAGCGTAACATCAGTCCAAGAACCACCCAAGAACCAGTTTAGAGCCGAGTTTTGGCGCTTCCAAAGCTCTTACCGCTGCTTGACTGTCAGAGCAGATAATGGCCTTCCCTGCTATCTATTATCTCCTGATCATTTATCAGGATTGGAAAGATCTCGACCTAAAAGACTGATGCATAATATGAGCCGAGAGCCTGGTTAAATTCAAATCCGACTCCTCCACCGTACACTTCAGCACCTACCTGCTCGTCCATTCTGTCATTGCAACTTACCATCATTTTTTATTAAAATTACATGATCATTTTGAATATGTTTTTTACGTGGTTTGGTATTTGGTCACGTGGTATGCAGTATTCGGCTGAAGTCGAATAGTAGCCGAATATTCGTGGCATCACTAAATTATATTGTCCTGTCATATTGCCTAGCTTCGTTCCGTGGTTATTTTACTCATATTATAAATCTGTCTAGAAAAGAGAGTTAGATTAGAGTTAAGAAGTATAAGAAAATGTAAGGAACATAGATATTTAGAAATCATAATATCAAAAGAAGGAACTACAAAAAGAGACATACAGCATAGGATAAAGCAAGGAAGGAAAGCAACTCGTATTTTAAATGGTCTACTAATAGACCAGGGCGCATCTGTAAAAATATTAGTACATTTGGACGTTGAGAGGTGACTCAAATTTTTTTGCAGAAATTGCTTGAAAATAACTTAAAGAATAATATTTGAGTTATCCTCCCTCTCAAAAAGGTCCGGAACATTGTTTAAATAATCAAAATGTCAAAAAATGAAGGAAAAATTCGATGTTTTTCTTCGTTTTTTGATTATAACTTTAAAAGTATTCATTTCCGAGAAAAGTTGTACTAACATAAAAGTTGCGTAATTAAATTTCCTACAAAAGAGAATTGGTTAGAAATTTATAAAATAGTCACCCTTGTTGCAAAATAGCAATAATTGCGAAAAAACCATACAAAAACAAGTATTTGCATTTTACGTTTTTCAACCATTTGTGCCACACTTAGGACCTTCATATTTCACCCAGAAAAACTTTATGGTACAGTAAAACAATACTGTAAATTTAATTAAGATCGGTTTAACAGATTTTGCAAAATAAATTTTGCAATCCAGCTTTCGCAAAAAAAATTCCTTTTTTCAAAATTTTACAGGACTTAAAATAAAGCAAGTTGAATTTTTTTTTACTTATAGAAGTGTTACTGTACCTTTCATTTTCAATTTGCAAATCTAAAATCGATTAACTACTACGGTGTCAGGGATTTTTTTAAATAAACGTTAATTATTGGTGCTACGCGCAGGACAGCGGATAGTTTGCTCTGATTGGGCATTCCAGTGACCTTTGAAAATGATTGATACATTTTAATTTTCATAACATTTCGATATAAATAAATAAATTTGTTTATTGCAAAATAAAAACACATACTCTACCCTTGGAAATAACACTTTTTTTAGCAAAAACTTTCTTTGTTCATATGTTTTAACTTAGTGAATAAAAGTTTATTGAAACTGTTGAATGAAATTGTTTAAACAATATTTCACAAACAATAATAAAATTAGTTTGATTTTTGTGGAATTAAAATATTAAAATACAACAAAATATAGAGTAAGAAAATAATATATTAGATAAAGATTGGAAGAAATTTTGGTGGAAATCAACTACTTGTGTGAATCGAACATCGCTGTCCTGCGCGTAGCACAAAAATTAATGTTTATTTAAAAAATTTCCTTACGCCGTGGTAATTAATCGATTTTAATTTTGCAAATTGCAAATAATAGGTACAGTACACTTCTATAAGCAAAAAAAAATTGAACATGCTATCTGCTTTATTTTTAGTCCTGCAACATTTGAAAAAAATGATTTTTTTTTTGCGAAAGCTGGATTGCAAAATTTATTTTGCAAAATCTATTAAACCGATCTTAATGAAATTTACACTGTTGTTTTACTATATCATAAAGTTTTTCTGGGTAAAATATGAAGGTCCTAAGTGTAGCTTATATGGTTGAAAAACGTAAAAGGCGAATACTTGTTTTTGTATGTTTTTTTTTTCGCAATTATTGCTATTTTGCAACAAGGGTGACTATTTTTTAAATTTTTAGCCAGTTCTATATTGTAGCAAATTTAATTACGCAACTTTTATGTCAGTACAACTTTTCTCATAAATGAATAGTTTTAAAGTTATAATCAAAAAACCAATAAAAAAATCGAATTTTTCCTTCATATTTTGACATTTTGATTATTTAAACAATGTTCCGGACCATTTTGAGTGGGAGGATAACTCAAATATTATTATTTTAGTTATTTCCAAGCAATTTCTACAAAAAAATTGAGTCACCTCTCAACGTCCATCTCAAAACAGATGCGCCCTGGACTATAATGGTCTAACAAGGTGAAGCTGAACACAAAATTAACAATCTACAGAACAATTGTGGAACCTATTATAACTTATGGAGCAGAGTGTTGGCAACTCACAGGAAAGGAAAGAAAAAATATAGAAGTAGCGGAAATAGATTACTTACGTAGAGCATGCAGAGTATCTAGATTAGAACACGTACCAAATGAGGAAATAAGACGACGGACAAAGAGTGTATATTCCACGGTGACCATATAGAAACAAAGAAATTGCTATGGTATGGTCATGTTATGAGCAGTGTTGCCAATCGCATTTCTCTAGATTATCCGATAATCACTCGAAAAATATCCGATTTGTCACGAAAAGGTACGCTAGGTCAAAAAATATTCTGTTATTAAAATCAATGTTGCCAATGTTATTCTTTTAGTCCCCTTAACAACCATCAAATAACAAAATCCGTTGTTCGTACGCCAATCAGTTGATTGTAATCAATTATCATTATGATAATTACCATAATTGATTGATTAATTAATTATTAATTATCAATTACAGTAACAATTATTAAGATAATTGATTAATTAATCTAATCTCATAATTGTAATCAATTATGTTTTCAGCAACCCAATCAAAGTTGACATTGACAGTAATTAAATATTTGATAATGATCAGTTGATTCCATTTCTGATTAGCGTTCGAACAACCGCAACCGGCCCTTTAATCTACTGGATTCTCTATTTCAAAGTTTAAAAATTTTCGTTTATAGATGAAAATCTCGTATCCTAGCTGATTATTACCTAATTCATGTATGTAAATACTATTTACTTACTATTATTATATGATTCGTATTTTGTATTATCGTAAGTGTTAAATTCTAAATAAATAAATAAATCTAAATATTTCATTATTTGGATCGTTATATTAATTTATTATAATTATTTAAGTAAAAAAAAAACACTTTTAAATGTTATTTTATTAAAACGTAATAACTACCTAAAACTAGGTACTGGAAAAATAAATAATAAATAAATCCATACAAAATAAACTACAGCTACATTAACAGCATAGGCGTAAAATTTCTGGTCAATGCTTTTAAAATGCATTATTTTTTCGAGTACTGAGACAGCTAATAAGTATTATTTAAAAATTTAAACGCAGAATGAAAGATTACATTATTACCGAGGGTCGAAAGTCTCTGAAGATTTCTATAATTTTTATTCTAATATGTTAGAGGGGTAAAAGGAAAACGGCATATTGAGTGTGATTTTTAATTTTAAATATCTCATTCAAAAGAAACATTTTGTTTATTCTAAGGAACTTTCAGCCCTCGATAATAATGTAATCTTTCATTTTGCGTTCAAATTTTTCAAAAATATTGATTAGTTTTCTCAGGAATCGAAAAAAACTAATAAGTTTAAAGATTATTGGTCCGAAATTTTGCGCCTACGCTCTTTTAACAACTAAAGATTTATTACAACTAAAACAATAGAAATGTATTTGACAGTCTTGTAGTTATTAAGGTATCAAAGTTATTATCCATAATACCCGTGGTGCGTTCAACGTTAATGCCCGACTAAATAATTTTTATAGGCAAAAAATTTGAAGGATTTTTGAGTTAATTAGTAGATATCTAGATACTACTAGTTGCAAATAAGTAGATTTTTCTACAACCACTATTCCAAATGCATTTTTCTGCACAATTTTATGTTAACAAACTTAATATTTTCTCACAGAATAACTGACAGTAGTGTGCAGAAAAGTGACGTTTCTGTGCCGGAAAGTCCTTTTCTGCATAGTACCATTACATTCCTCAAAAAAATCATAAATATAATTAGGTATAACATTAGCTTCTAATAACACAAAAATATACTGGGTGATTCATTAAAACTAAAGATCATGGACTATGCTAGACTTTCGTGACGCACCCTGTATATTTAAATCTATGTTTATAAAGCGCCCATTTGAATTTAAAAGTTAACGGGAACAGCATTTTTAAAATAATTTTCTAAAATAAGTACACAAACAATTTTATTCCATAAGTAGTTTCCATACTTTCTAATTTCAAAATTTCACCCTGTATTATTGTTAATTATATTTCGTTAAAATTGGTTGTTAAGCAGCTTTTAAAAATATAAAAATATATAGGGTAATAAGCCACAATTTTACCTAAAAATGATTTTATTAACGTTTCGACGCCCAAGTCGGGTGTCGTTGTCAAAATACAAAATAATACTAAATAAACAAAAATGTTGTTGCTTAGTAAAAAATTCTTCTAATAATTTATTTAATCTGACTCATTTATATCGGCAATTCAGACACGTATTATACATTTTAAAGTAGACGACTTTAAAATGATATTGCCAATATTGATGAGTTGCGTTCCTGGGACGACTTTACTAAAAGATAGTTTATTCGATTACATGAAATCAATCCCAACTCAAGAATATCCGCCACAAAAAATCATAGCATGTGATCTGTCTTTAAAAAGACAACCAAATGCAACGGTGCCACTGAAACTCTTGCGTTAGAGATTCCATAGTAAATCACGAGGGAAAACCAGGAAAAACCTCGTGATACTATCCCGACTTATAGAGATTCAAGTATAGTCCTAAAAGAAGCAGATAGTAAAAAGAGAAAAATCAAAGAAGCGGCTCTAATTATGCTAAATGAAACCAATTGTGTCGCAAATTCCTCGGTAGAATGCAGTAGGATGTGGTTACCCATATTAAAGGAGGAAGTCAATAGAAAGAAAATACCACAATTAGTAAATCAGTAACATATCGAGTTAGTACATTGAGTATTTTAGTATTATTTAAAATTTAAAATATCAAGTCAGAATTCGATATTAGTTTTGAGAGTAAACTAAATGTAAAGCCAAATACTTACGATGTCGGGATAGTATCACGAGGTTTTTCCTGGTTTTCCCTCGTGATTTACTATGGAATCTCTAACGCAAGAGTTTCAGTGGCACCGTTGCATTTGGTTGTCTTTTTAAAGACAGATCACATGCTATGATTTTTTGTGGCGGATATTCTTGAGTTGGGATTGATTTCATGTAATCGAATGAACTATCTTTTAGTAAAGTCGTCCCAGGAACGCAACTCATCAATATTGGCAATATCATTTTAAAGTCGTCTACTTTAAAATGTATAATATGTGTCTGAATTGCCGATATAAATGAGTCAGATTAAATAAATTATTAGAAGAATTTTTTACTAAGCAACAACATTTTTGTTTATTTAGTATTATTTTGTATTTTGACAACGACACCCGACTTGGGCGTCGAAACGTTAATATTGTGGCTTATTTCCCATTTGAATATACTTGATTATAAAAATGCCACAAGAAAATAGCTTCAGAACAACAATATATAGGGTGTTCCAATAAAAAAACATATGGACTCTGCCAGGCTTGCGTCAATCACCCTGTAGATTTAAATTTATATTTAAAAAATGCACATTTATATATATTAAAATCGACGGGTCCCAGCGCTTTTTATAATTCTTTGAAACAAGGACACAAATAATTTTATTCCAAAAGTGCCTTTCACACTGTATAACGGTTTTTGAAATTTGAATTGGATTAGTATGCCTTAAGTGGACGCACTTGTGCATTTAAATTCTAAACTAAAGAATCGGCACATGTCCCTTTTGTCAAAAGATGAAAAGTATCGGATGCCACTAACATTCATCCAGTATAGGCTATTTATAAAAATTTGGGTCGAACCAAACAAAATTAATGTATTGTTGGTGTTGGGAATATATGAATGAGAAAGTTTTAGTCAATGGTAGATACACTGAAAAATATCCGCAAATATCCGATTTATTTAAAGGTACGAAGAAGATACGACAACTCTCCAAAAGGTACGCAAATCGGATAATTATCCGCCGATTGGCAACACTGGTTATGAGGATGTCAGAGGAAAGATGGCCAAAAAGAGCATTAAATTACACACCCATGAGTAGAAGAAGAAGAGGAAGGCCTGCAGAAATATGGAAGAAAGGCATAAACAGTCTATGGCAGATAGAGCAATTGAAGAAAACGAGTGGGTGGATAGAAAACGATGGCGAGCGAAATGTGGGATGCGGAGGAGACTGTAGGAACCCCACTGCTTATAACACAGTCACAATTCAAAAATAGTTGCCCCATGGGCCTTTAGTATTTACATTAAACCTTGTCTTTCTCCTCAACAAACAAACAAATTCTTGTTTTGTTTGATTTTCACACATAGGGTGGGTGGTATCACTATTTTGCAGGTGTCTACTGTCTGACCTACATTGCTGGTGTCAATAACCTAAGTCACAAACAGTTCTTGTACAGTGATGTCAGATTAGTTAATTTTATGAAAATAAAAGTTCGCTTATATGGAAAACAATGTAATTTTTTTTGGAAACGGTTAACTTACGAAAAAAATGTTATAGGACATTTTTGTTCTACATTGTGTATTATATCCATACCTTAAGGAGGGGGTATGGTTTGAAATCAACATATCAAGCACATTTTTGTGAATTTTTTTCGAAGCTATGGTAAAATTATTTTATTTTTAAATTAAATAAGCATATTAAGTACAATTCAAAGAATATGTTAGAAAAAAATTCAATCCAAAATATTGAAAAATAATCCATTGGTGACAAATTTTGACAGGCAGCTCACAAAAAAATGGATTTTGCGGTGGACCTCAGAACTCGACACTCGATCATACGAAACAAAAAATTCAAAAAGATTTTATTAGCTTATGAGTTTCACGAGGTCACAACGTCGAGTTTTTTTATTTTTAATGATTTTTGAATTTTTGGTATCACTCAGAAATCAAAAAAATTAAATTTTTGGTAAAAATTTTGTGAAAATCAACAGATTTATTAGTGTTGAACAAAAAATAAGCAAAAAAAGAAAAATATCTCGACGTTGTTACCTCATGAAATGTCTAAAGAAAATGTGTGCAAAATATCAGGTAGATCGGCCTAGTAGTTTTTCAGTTACAATGTCCACCGCATTTGAAAAAGCAGTTTTGAGAAAAATGCGTTTAAAGTTTTGACAACTGCATCTTCATCTTCTTATTTGTCTGCCAAATCGTAAAGTGATGCACATTGGAATATGTTTTTTGAATCGAGGAATAATCTACAAAAGAGAAGGCGAACAGTTGTTTAACGTTTCTCACTACGCTCAAGCGTGCTGGCGCGAAGTCGCGGCAAAGCGAGTCGAAGGTAGGGATATTCATGTTGGGATGCATCTCTGGTAATTTTACTACGATTATTTTGAAATTTTCAGAGTGTATTCTTGAAAGTATGCACTTTTATTTGAAATAATAAAAAAAAATTAAATATTTCAAACCATACCCCCCCCCCTTAAAGGAACGCACTATTTTCGGGGACACCCTGTATATAAATCTGTCTAATAATAACTATTTAAGGATCTAAGGGTTGAAACATCAAAACGTAAACCAGCCAGTTTTCGATAAGCCTTATAACGCCTTAAGTGCCAACCACGAATTAGAAGAAAACAGTTAGATCAGGCGTGCAGCCTTGGGAAATAATAACGCGAGGTTAGTAAAACGAAATTACTATTGTGTCGACCGGCACTCGACGCCATTTATAAACCAACCGACACAAAGTTGAATGAATGAACGAACAACGAATGCCAAAGTGTTTTGCATAAAAGGACAACTTAGCGCTCCGCGTGCACCGCCATTTTAATGCAATCATAATACCAGGTATTCATTGTCGTTGCGAAAACCTACTGCGATAATCATTCTTCATAAGCGTCGAGTTGTATAAACGTTTTATCTGTTTGTTTGGAACATCATTTGCTGGTTATTATGAAATCGATCATTGAAATTGCTTTAGTAGCTGTTACTTTTTTTCTAGAAACTTATATTCAATGCGTTATGTATTTTTATGCAGTGATTTATTCAAACAACCAAAATCAAGAGTAGAATAAAATAGAAGTACATATTTGTTATGGAACGTGCAAAGGGGAAAGATTATTGGTGTTGTAGAGCAAGGAATGCCTCAAGAGGTACATAGTGGCCGGCAGTAGTAGACGTAACACATGGCGTCGCGCGTCGTGTCAAAAACCTATGCTAGGTATCAGGAATTAGGAAAGTTTACAAATATGTACAGCAATTAAAGTCACCAAAAAGTAACAATGGCTCGCCATAATCGTTGATTGTCCAAGCAGCTAGAAGAGACCCAACAATTTCTAACATGCAGCTCCAAAGGCAGCTTTTGGAAGCTACAGATGTAAGTGTTTCAGTTGAATCAATAATAAAAAGAGGAGTATACAGAAGGAGACAGTTACTGGTTCCCGAGTTATCCAGGCAGCACAAGATTGGTTGCCTAAATCGGTGTGTTCAACACGAAAATTGGAACATTGGGAATTGGTAAAATGTGATATTTTCAGAAGAAACCAGGATTCGTGGAAAATTAGACGACAGACGAATTCATGTAAATAGAGGGCGAGAAATAGAAGCAAGAACAGAAACTGCCAGATCTGTTCACAGATATAAAGGAGGAAGTGTAATATTCTGGAAATGAATTATAACCGGTAAAAAACCTCCTTTAATTTTCATCCAACCAACTTTAACAGCTCTCAGGTATGTTGATTTGGTTCTAGAACCTGTAGTTAGGCTCTGGCGAGCTGCAATGAAAGAAAATTTAATTTTCATGCATGATAATGCACCTCCACATACCAGTAGAGTAACTAGACTCCCTTGAAGCAGAAGATATCACTGTTCTGGAGTCACCTGCTTGTTCAGCCGACCTTAACCTTGTGAGTATTTATGGGGCATGGTTTTCTTAGATTCTGAAGGCACGATATTATTTTTCTCCTTGGTGCTTTCTTTCGTGAAGAATGAGTTGCAACAAGCCATATCTGTGTTTGTTTCTCACATGGCTGATGATAGAGATTTTGGTACAAAGTGATAAAATGTGATATAAACGAGACTTCATCTTGATTGGAGTGCCAGTGTTACCAAATGGGACAGAAATGTGGTCATTTACAAAAAGGGCAAGAATTGCTTAATATCTTTTAGTAAAACATTTTAAGAAGAAAATATAGAGGAGTAAACGAGCAAGGATTGCGACTTGAGCGTTACAGCATTGAGTTGTATAGAAGTTATGGGGAACCTGATATTTAGAAATCCATTAAGCTAGCACCTGTAATCAGGCGAGAAGATGCAACAGTCAGAAAAGTTTTTGATACAAGAGAATCGGTGTGACAACGAACCTGACGAATACTCAAATTTAAATGAATGGCAATTTAGTTCAGGGCGGATCTGTTTTGAGATAGACGTTGAGAGGTGACTCTCAGAAATTGCTTGGAATTAACTCATATAATAATAATTAAGTTATCCTCCCACTCAAAAAGGTCCGGAACATTGTTTAAATAATCAAAATGTCAAAAAATGAAGGAAAAATTTGATTTTTTTCTTCGTTTTTTGATTATAACTTTAAAAGTATTCACTGCAGAGAAAAGTTGAACTGACATAAAAGTTTTGCAATTAAATTTTCTACAATATAGGATTGTTTAAAAATTTTAAAAGTTGTCACTCATATTGCAAAATAGCAATAATTGCGAAAAAACAATAAAAAAACAAGTATTTGCATTTTACGGTTTTAAAACTTAATAACATAATAAAACAACACTGTAAATTTCATTAAGATTGGTTCAATAGATTTTCCAAAATAAATTTTAAAATCCAGGTTTCGCAAAAAATTCATTTTTTCAAAATGTTGCAGGACTGAAAATAAAGCAGATAGCAAGTTGATTTTTTTTACGTATAGAAGAATACTGCAGCTTGCATTTGCAATTTGCAAAATTAAAATCGGTTAACTACCACGGCGTCAGGAATTTTTTTAAATAAACATTAATTTTTGGTGCTACGCGCAGGACAGCGGTGTTCGTTTCACACAAGTTGATTTCCACCAAAATTTCTTTAAATCTTAATCTAATATATTATTTTCTTACTCTATATTTTGTTGTATTTTAATATTTTAATTCCACAAAAATCAAACTAATTTGATTATTGTTTGTGAAATATTGTTTAAACAATTGCATATGTTTAAAAATAATAAACTTTTATTCTCCCAAGTTAAAATATATGAACAAAGAAAGTTTTTGCTAAAAAAAGTGTATTTTCAAAGAAGAGTATGTGTTTTTATATTGCAATAAACAAATTTATTTATTGATATCGAAATGTACTAAAAATTAAAATTTATCTATCATTATCAAAGGTTATTGGAATGCCCAATCAGGGCAAACGTATGCGCTGTCCTGCGCGTAGCACCAAAAAAATGTTTATTTAAAAAATTCCTGACGCTGCAGTACTTAACGTATTTTAATTTTGCAAATTGCAAATGAAAGGTACAGTATTATTCTATATGTAAAAAAATTAAACTTGATGCCTGCTTTATTTTCAGTCCTGTAACATTTTGAAAAAATAAATTTTTTTTGCGAAAGCTGGATTGCACAATTTATTTTGCAAAATCTGTTAAACTGATGTTATTGAAATTTACAGTATTGTTTTATTGTATCATAAAGTTTTTCTGGGTAAAATATGAAGGTTCTAAGTGTAGCATAAATGGTTGAAAAACGTAAAATGCGAATACTTGCTTTTTTATGTTTTTTTTTCGCAATTATTGGTATTTTGCAACAAGGGCAAAATTTTTAACTAATCCTATATTATAGGAAATTTAATTACGCAACTTTTATGTCAGTGTAACTTTTTTCGAAAATGAATAGGTACTTTTAAAGTTATAAGGTTCTATAAATACTTTTAAAAAAATCGAATTTTTCCTTCATTTGTTGACATTTTGATTATTTAAACAATGTTCCGGACCTTTTTGAGTAGGAGGATAACTCAAATATTATTATATGAGTTATTTTCAAGCAATTTCTGCAAAAAAATATGAGTCACCTCTCAACAGCCAAATGTACTAATATTTTTACATATGGGCCCTGGTCTAATTGCAGAACGATACCAAATCTATCGAAGTTAAGTTGTAAACGATTTGCACGAAACAGTGGCGAATGGCTTTGGCTCACAAATAGCTGGAACGCCATTGATGATGGTGATGTACATACAATCTTACTTTTTTTTAAATTACCATTTCGTTTTGGTAGCAATTTAAAAAGATGCCTCAATAACTAGCCAACTTTTCAGTTCAGGTGCCCTCTTGGCACTTCGTTATTGGCGAAAGTATAAACGTAATTATTCCTGCTTGAGTAATTCCGACATGATTCTTTTCCATTTTTAAGTACGTAATTGAATTTCCTAGTTCGGCCCTCTCGCCTTTCCTTAATTAACTTTTTAAGTACTTTACAACTTCAGCTGTTGTTAATTTTATTTCAGATTTCTTAATGGAATGCCGTAAATATAAAAATACGCCCTGTTACGTTTGGGGAGTAATATCAAATGCTTTTTTTTTCCTTTCAAGCATTCACCGTTTTGGTATAAGTTGAAGTAGTTTATGTTAAAGGGTACGTAAAGAGTCTTTAAGGAGCAAATCAATAAAGGACACCGCACATATCTTATGGAAAATGTAATGTCACTCAAATACAATACAATTTACATGAATAGATTCGTCTCGAAATTATAATCATTTCATATCATTACGCCAATTCTGAACTTTCATTAATAACGACGTAAAATGTAATTGAAGTTAATGAAAATCAGATTTTTGAAGTTCATAAAACTGTCTTAATCATAAATACTATTAGTCTAAAATATAATACTACTATGTATTGAAAACAGCTTAACCCAGCGTGAGGCTGACCCTTATTTTGAGATGTATATGTAAGTTTCATTTTGACTCATTAAACCTTTTTCTCTTTTTCTTCTTATACTTGTAGATCTGTCGATCTGTTAATTCCGAAGTTGAAGTATTTCTTGAGAGATAGACTGCAATATCTCTCCATATTTTTGGTGGTCTCCCCAGTGGACGCTTGCCAGCAGGTTTTCCTTCTAACGCAATTCTTGGTAGTCTGTGCTCTTCCATTCTTTTTACATGACTGAACCATTATCTTCGTCTTTGCCTACCCCATCTTGCTACATCTTGCACGCCACATTGTTCCCTGATGATGTTGTTTCGTATTCTATCCCTTCTTGTCTTCCCTGTAATTGCTCTTAGTGTCTTCATTTCGGCTGTTCGTGTAGCATGCTTTTGGTTTTATTGGTGTCTTCCCTTGATTCAATACCATAGGTCATAACAGGTCTGATGCAAGTTTTATAAATTCTAACGTTGCTGTCCATTCTCATATTATATGGGTTATTCCAGACCACATCTCTCAAACATCCGACATGACTGCAGCCTTGTTTATTTGTCCTCTAGGTCTCTGGCTGGGTCATAATAACTTGATGGGTTTCCCCTCTACCACGAGCTTGCATCTAATTGGATCTTTCGCAATGGTAATGCATTTTGTTTTCTGCGTGGATATGTTTATGTTCAGTCGTCGACATGCTCGGTAGAACCGATAAAGTTGTCTTTGTAGGTCATCCTCATCCTCTGCAATCAGGGCTGCATCATCCTCATAGCACACTATACTGATTCTACTGTGACCGAGTCTACATCCTAGTTGTAGCGATTCATTAAATTAAATTTTCAGATTAAGATTCAGAATTAAAGATTCATTAAACCTAAAACTACGAAATAAGAGAGCAACCCTTGATGTCGTGAATAAAAAAGATAAATCGGAAACGGCCTTTTAACTTATCTAATGATAAAATTTCCAATTTTCCTGGAACGATTTTTAGCTGATTGAAATATCTGAGTAAGAGCGAAATGAAGACCAACTAAAAATAGAAAAAGACGGAAAGATCACAACGTAGATTTTCGTTGTTTATTTGATCGGGTCCGCATGGCATGGCATGGTCGGCGTGGGAGGAGTTGGAGTACGTGCTTTGTGAAGTAAAATCAATTAGGAAAACTGAACTCAATTGAATGTAGGTTGGTTATTGATTAAATTGAGTCTATTTCTGTATTCGGGAGTCTGGATGTGTATGGAGTATGTTCTGATATTTTATTCAAACATTTGTTGTACGTTATATTGAACGTGCGACATCAATACTAATTCGTCGGAAGCAGAGACTACGCTGACATTTAAAAATAAAGCAGACCAATCGATGATAACTCGTAGTAACGTATATTCGTCTTCAGATTCAATATTGGGTAAATTTTCTGTTTTTCTCTGCTTTGTTGTTGCTGACAATGGAAGTTATTACTCTATTTTTATTACTAAGTTACTCCATCGTTTTCCGATAAATTTCACTCTATTTATGTTATCTTATCTCAAGAACATGCTGACTCCGCATGTTCTTCTTGTACTATTCATTAGGAGTTTTTGAGTTATTATAACATTTGTTTTTTTACAGTTCCCAATTGTTTCAATCGGTTTCGAATATCATTATTGATTAAATTAAAGTTTTATAACACTACTTTTTAAATTTTTTTTTTATCGGAAAAGAAGTGAAAGGCAGAATTTACAAAACAGTCATTAGACGAATAATGACATATGCGGCAGAAACACGACCTGATATACAGAAACAGAAAGGACAAAAAGAATGCTAGAAACAGCCGAGATAAAAAGATTTCGAAAAATCGATGGTAAGACACTATGGGATAGAGCTAGAAGTGCAGATATACGACGGAGATGCAAGGTGGACAACATTAATAACTGGGTGAAAAACAGAAGAGTAGAATGGAACGACCACATAAGTCGAATGACAACAAATAGAATAGTAAGGACGGCGAGAGACGGTTCCCCAATGGGAAGACGATCAGCGGGAAGACCACGGAAACGATGGAATGACAACTTACTGGAGGTACATTGAAAAACAGACAGAGCCATGTCTACACAAAAAGAAGAAGAAAAAAAGAATACTTTTTTTAATATTATTTAATCTAGGCTAATACATGATTGTGATTGCTTACTTTGAGTGTACTAATTGACCTCCATATCTCTCTCTAGCTCCATCTCTCCTTGTGGAGTACTGCGCACTTATGCGTTTCTTGGCCAACGGAGTAAGATTGCTGACTTGGTCTATTTTTGACGTCACCCCATCTTAGTCCAGTTTCTTCGTGTTCTCTCGTTGTAGTTCTTTTCAAGCTGTTGTCTGGTATCCTCTCTTTCTTTTACCCTCCGGTTGGTATTCAAGTGCTTGTCCAGCTATTTTGTTTTGATTTTTTCTCAAAATATGACCAATGCATTTCCATTTTTTACTTGCTTTGTAGAATTACTGTAGTACTTACTGTAGTAGATACATTAGTTTATTTTGTTTTTTCCCATAGTTTGTATTAGTTATTCTGTTGATTCAGCATATTTTCAGAGTTTTTCTTAAAGATTTGTTTACAAAAGTTTGTAGTTGTTATCGTCAACTTGTCAATTTTTGTTTGCATATGATTTTGGTGTTCTTTTTTAGCAGGCAGATATCATCCGCAAATTCAAGATCTTCTAACTATACGATAGGTTCCATCTGATGCCTGTTCGATCGTCAGTTTTCTCATTGTCCAATCTATCATAATAAACAATAGGGTAGGGGATAATACAAAACGTTGGACTCCACTTTATATGGCTATTTCTTCTGTTACTTCACCTGAGTGTTCCACATATCTAGCACAGTCTATCAGACTCTATCCGTCTCTTCTTGCTGATCTTATTTCATTACGAAAAGGATGTCAAAGAGCGATGGAAAAAGTACTTTGACAGTTTATTAAACGAAGAATTTGACAGAAAACCAATTTAATTATTGGATACAGTAACAGCAATAGTCAAGTTGGCTATTCTCAAGATTCTTCGTTCCTCCATTCGTCGTAAGTGCCCGTACCATACTAGTTGTTGTCTTTCGATGTCATGTTCTTTCTATTCCCATCTGCTGTGATAATATTGTCGTTTCTTATGTGTTCTAGACTCTAGACTATGTAGATCTTCTTGCTGACCTCCTCCAGTTGTACTTTTTAGTTAATTGTCAGACTTCAGCTCCATAGGTTAATACTGGTTTTAATATTGTGTTGTAAATTCGTTATTTAGTTTCTGTACTTATATTTTTTTGCCACAGTACAGAATTCAGGGATTCTGTGTTCTCTTTACTGTCATTTCTTTAATATTTTCTTCGTGTCGTCCTGTACTCGTTCGATATACATATTCATTACAGCTTGCAATTGTCTTGTCTCCTGTTCCAGGTTCAGATTCTCCGTTCTTTCTCGTATATAAATAATTGCCAGTGTTAAATTACATGTGCAAAAAACCAATTTTGATGGGATAACAATCTCATGATTGATTTTTCATTGGAATTCAAAAACGAACGTGAAAATAAACCGAAATTTCTGTTTTGACATGACCGACCACACCGTTCGATCAGCTGACAGAAATGAAAGCCATCCAATCCAACCGATTATCAAGTTCATTCGTTGTTACATACATACAGTCCAGTGCGTTGCGTTCATGGTCGACCTAGACACTACTACTCTGCTGATGTCTACTTGTCTAGACAGTAAGCGCTGTTATTTTTGGATATTTATAA
This sequence comes from Diabrotica virgifera virgifera, assembly GCF_917563875.1. NCBI lineage: Eukaryota > Metazoa > Arthropoda > Insecta > Coleoptera > Chrysomelidae > Diabrotica > Diabrotica virgifera. Next base: position 16,203,629 of record NC_065445.1, on the reverse strand, counting down.
CAGGATTAAATAATGAACGCAGACTAAAACACATCGCTGCGATGCTTTGAACTTTTCTGCTGTGCTTAATTGAGTCCATTAGAAAATGGCTAATCGATGACATAATCCGTTTAAAAAATGTGGGAACAACATCCTAACGAAAATATGACCGGAAAAATAAATCAAATTGTTTAAGCTTCAATAATTTAAATATTTTGAATTAAGCAATTTTTCCGAACAAACAATGCAACACTATTTTTTTATGAGGTAATGGCACAAGACCTCATTAATGGACAGTAATAAGTATTGCAGGAAAGGGCAATTTCCAAATCAAAAAATGATCTACAATTTGTATTAACATATATATTATGAGTAATAAATATACAATATGCCAGACATAATAAGTTTACTTCTATAGGACAAATGTTTATAGTACTTTTGAAACTTACAAAGATATGTATTTATAATGTTCCGTTGGTGTATGTTGACGGAAACAATTATTTGAAATAATAAAAATAAGTGTAACAAACGAACAGTAAAATATTTATTTATTTTGGTAACAAAAAAAGGTGTTTGCTTAGATCTCGGAAGAGTGTCGATTGTTAGCGAGCCGAGGGTTTGTCTACCTTATTCGCATGCTGTGAAAAGACTAGCTAAAACCACAACACTATTATATCGATTATCGATGTATGCCTTTCTACAATATGGCCCGAAGAGGGCAATAAAATATTTAGATCTGGCGTTTAAAAACAGAAACACTTCTGCAGTTCTCGAATGCATGTCCTTTGTGAGTTGTTGACACATATGGTCTGATATGGTAATTAATTTAGGGGGAATTCATTTTGTTAAACTGAACACACCAAAAACCATATGGTTAGGGATGCATTTCGTTTCGTAAAACCGTGTCTTTCTTAGCATCTGGTTTGTATATTAACTGTGACTTTTATATGAACCATATTATTTCGTTTTGAGAAAAATTATTAAAATTAAAATTAGCAAAAATAGTAATTAAAGCGTATCGCTATATATTATTGTCTTGGAATAGTCAATCAAACAAGCCTTTATATAACCTAAAAAATTAACCAGCAAAAGCATCACTCCAAAAGTAATATGTACAACCAACGCGTACATCAAGGTAATGAAATAATATTGTTGATGTTGATGACTCTTTAGTTGTCAAACTGAAAACTACACAGAAGAAGTCGGTCATTGCAAGCAGTCAATTAAAATAGAAATGGGCTGGACATAACGAAGGTCTCGAGAATGTTGATGGAATAAGAAAATAGAGAAAATGACTAACATATAAAAGGATGAATGGAAAGAACTGGAAGAGGGGAATAAAGAAAGACTAAAGAAAACTGCAAAAAAATATTCAGAAGAGAAAAATGAAAATTCGAAAATGATAATATACCTACATAAAATGGTACAGAACATTGATATAAGAGAAACATAATAAATATCTTAAAAAAAATTAGGAGAAGAATAAATACCACGAACAAGTTTGTATAGAAACCAAGAAAACAATAATCAGCAAACCAACGGAAGTAAAATCTGTTTGTAAAACCCATTTCTAAGCTCTGCTAGGAACACTAGCAAATAAAATGAGCATTCTTTGGATTTTCTCCCAGAACGGGAGAGAGGAAGAAGAAAATGGAACAAATCAGTACAACTTGCCGTCTATACGAACGACATTAACATAATGTCTCGTAGAGTGGAGGTGGCGACAAAAATATATTCACAACTGAAAAGAGCAGCCAAGTTGAAACAAAAATACACAAGACAAAACACTAATATAGACCAAAGTGAAGAGAACCAGAAGTCAAATTAGAGTAGAGGAATCTTGAAGAGGAAGTAGGCGATGTTGAAGCAGTGGAGAGCTTCCCATATTTAAGAGTCGAATTAAATCTAGAGGGAAAAGAAGAAGCTAAATTTCAAAAAAGAATGAAGAAAAACAAAGCTTTTTCTCACTGTTACAGCCTTTGTAACATTTATTTCTAAATACTGATCCGTATTATATTCATTTCTCGACGAACATAATCCAGCTCTGCAATATTATTTCTTTCAAGACCGGGTACCAAGCAAGAACAGGAAACTTCCTTCAACGCCCACGACAGCGGGCAGCTTATCAGTGACGACAAGGAAATCCTAAAAACCTGGAAGGAATACTTCTATCAACTATTAAACGACCAATCTAGCAGAAATACATCAAACACAGAAGTACATACAGCTGAAATAGAAGACCAATACCCAACATACGAAGAAGTAATACAGGCAATTAAAAAACTTAAAAAATAATAAGACACCAGGTAGCGATGGTATACCCGCAGAGTGCTTAAAACATGGAGGAGAAGCGTTGTACAGTTCTATATACAAGCTAATTCAAGACATTTGGCGAGAAGAAACAATGCCAGATGAATGGAAAGAGGGAGTTATTGTACCAATACACAAAAAAGGAAACAAAAAGCAATGTATTAACTACCGGAGAATAACACTCCTAAACACCACCTATAAAATCCTTGCAAACATCCTGCTAGAAAGAACCAAAAAATACACAGAAGAAATCGTTGGAGATTATCAATGCTGATTTAGACCGGGCCGCTCTACTGGAGCATATAATCAGAAGTGTAAGAATCGAAAAACCCAATACAGTATTTCACCCAGAAGGACCAAACTTACTACTGGCATTTGCAGACGATATCGATCTAATAGGTAACACGTGATTAAGGATGAAGGAGACTTTCGTGAAGTTCGAGAAGGAAGTAGAGAAGATGGGGCTCCAAATCAACGAAAACAAGACGAAATATATGTATCTGAGCCGCAATAACCAAAGCAGAGACAGAATTGGTCAGAACATCACCATCGATAACATCGGTATATGCGCAGTTTTTATAGATCTCAAAAGAGCATTTGAAACAATAGATCGTCATATACTTCTTTTGAAATTAAAGAAATATGGTTTTAACGGGACAGTTTTTAATTGGCTGGAAAATTATCTGTCAAATAGGTACCAAAGGACTAAATTAAATAGTGAAATGTCAAATCCACAGTTAAATGATATTGGTGTGCCGCAAGGCAGTGTACTTGGACCTCTACTTTTCATATTATACATTAATGATTTGGGAAACGTATTAAGCAAATGTAAAATTCATCTTTTTGCTGATGACACATTAATATTTTTTATGGGGAAGATTTTGTTGATGTAGTGGACACGATGAATCGTGAATTGCATTTATTAACTGAAAGATTTAAGTTAAACAAATTGAAAGTCAATGAGTTAAAATCCAAATACATGTTTATTGGTAATAATACTCTTTTCGGGAAATTATTAAGTTTGGATGTTCACATTAAATTAAATAATGAAAAAATTGAAATGGTTCAGGAAATAAAGTATTTGAGATTCATATTGGATAGGGAACTAACTTTTAGTAAACATGTTGATTACATTTGCAGAAAGATAGGGAAAAAATAGGTTTTTTTCGAAGAGTATCACCATTTTTGACATTTCAAACTAAATTAACAATTTATAATTCGTTAATATTACCTCACTTTTTATATTGTTGTTCATTGATTTATACAGGATGTTCTAATTATGACAGGCTTCAAATTCTCCAAAATAAGGCTATGCGAGTAATATTGAGATGCAATCGATATACTCGAATTCAAGATATGCTGAAAACTTTAAATTGGTTAAAAGTTGAACATTTTATGTATGTCCAATCTATGACATTCTTATTTAAGATGGTAAACCATTTATTGCCTGAGTATTTGAACAGTCAGTTGGTCCCGATAGCAAATGTTCATGAGCATAGTACTAGAGCTGCAAATTCAATAAATTTTTATGTTAGAACAACCAACAAGTCCAGTTCAATGAAAAGCTTGTTTCATAAAGGAATTGTACAGTTCAATAATATACCTTATCACATTAAAAATAGCCATAATGCAACTATCTTTAAGAGATTATTAGTCCATTATATTAAAACTAAGACCTAGAAACCAATTGGCAATGTTTGTTGTACTTCCAGTGTTTTTATTTTTATTTTATTTTTTCTTTTTTTATTTATATATTGAATGTTTCTGATTAATTTAATTTGACAATGCTTATTTCTTTATTTGTTTAGTCTCATGTTTTTAATTTTTGTAAAAATTTTTTGTAATACTTTATGATAATTATACAGCGCTCCTTGCCTTGACAATTCTTATGTAATTTGTACAGGTGTGGAGTGCAATGTTTCTGTTTTGTGTATTATCTATTATGATAAATAAATAAATATCTAAGCGCGGTGGGCGTGGAGAATTGGATGGAAGTTGCTCAAGACAGAAAACAGTGGAGGCATGTTGTCGAGTCGGCTAAAACCCACGGAGGGTTATAACGCCACGGAGTAAGTAAGTAAGTAATATATTTCTTTGTAAATGTATCGTCACCGCAAAAAAATTAACGATTTTTTGTTAAATGTCTTTAGGATTTTTACCTCATAAATCTCTCAAAATTTATTACCTCAGAGACTCTTTCATATTTCTTATATGAAGAGATTATTTACATTATAAAGATTATTTAGATTAGTTCATAACAAACTTCGTATAAAATTGGTGGTATTATAGTAGTTTTGAGTACTAGAGCGTCTAATTACCCATTGCATACTCATTGCAAATTAATACTTTTTTCACAAATCGAAATGATATCAAAGAAGAAAAATAACAAGGCGTCGTTTATTTGAAATCGATAGCGATATAAGTTGGAGTCTGCTGTACCAAAAAAACTATCAATTTTATTAGTTTATTATTTTTTATTTTTCCTGATGTCATCAAATCTAACCTTTGTACGGAAAGCAATACTACCAACTCGTTTGCGTAATCCTGAAGGATTATTATGTGAAGAATACCTTTTATAAAAAAACAACAAAAAGAAAATCAGTCCACAAACAATACTTTATGGAGGGCGTTCAAATATAACTCGAGTATTTTCTTGTAGACACGAGAAAGAAAAATAAAATAAAAAAAAAGAATAATCCTGTTTATCACCGGAGATTTTCGCGTTGATTCTTTTTTTACTTTCATATTTAAATATAGATGATCTTTTGGATTATTTCGTTCTAAAAATAGCAGCATTGTTAGGGCAGAGAGACAGACAAGACGTATTCCGGTCTGATCTGACCTATAAATGTGCTTTAAAAGACACAAAAGAGTCAGATAACAATAGGGGCACCCTTGGAAGAATCCAAAAGAAGGTTAACAAAAATATCCCCCTATGAGTATGGATCAGATACAAATTACTTTTGAATGTAATAATGTAGAATATCGATTGTAACGAATACACTTCTTATTTAACTAGGTTGACACATTAAACTACAAAATAAACATAACGACTGTAAACATCGAAAATAATAACAGGAGATATCAAGTAAATTCTAGAAATAACAAAAGTATAAAAGGTTAGCTCTGCTAAGAGTAGAGGCGAAATAATCTAGAGGCGAATAATCAGTAATGTCTAATGCCGTTACTGTGGCCCCCAGCATTAGTGAGTCTTTGTCGCGTTCATAGGAAGGGCCCATATTTCTCACTCTCCTTTCAATTTTTAAAATGATTGAATACTTCGGATCTAACGTTACTCAGGATGGGGTTGGACATAGAAAAAGCCTTCGATACAGTTTTAAAAAAGCCCTAATCTACAAAGTGGAAAGAGCCAGATGGCCTCATTACTTTATATGATACATATTTAACTAATAGAACTTTTCATGGAAGTCCTGGATGCAAGCAGTTCAAGAAGGGATGTCTCAGAGCAACATTTTATCAACGATACTGTATAACATTTTTGTTTTAGATTTGCCCACTAATGTAAGAAGAAAAAGAGACATATACGCAGACGATAAGGCAATCTACACCGCAGCCAAAGATAAAATGAGGATCATCGAGAGACTTGAAAACCATCTAGAGAGAATTGCAGACTACACTGACAAATGGAAGATAGAGATCAACACAGAGAAGACCCAGTTTATCATCTTTATACAGCAGACCGTAGCAACCAAAGAATTAAGGATGAGAGGAAATATAATCCTATAAGGAGTCCATTTCGACAGTGGATTAAACTTTACAAAACACATATAGAATTTAATACAGAAGTCGAGAAAATGAATTAGTAGCAACAAGATTGATTCAGCCTTAACATATACAGGACCAGTCCTCTATCACAGGCCAAGAATATTCAATTATATCAGGTCTACGTTAGAGTGGTGATGTTATTATGCAGTATGGAGTTCAACAGTGGAGACACACTGGAAGAAGCTTGTAAGAGCAGAAACGGCATGCTACAGGTTAATAGATGGATCGTCACAACCAGACAGAGTTTCAAACGCAACCATTCAAGTCAGGTTCCAGTAGGTGCACACACACCACAGAGGAAGGTGGCCGTGAACAAGAGCAGACAATTCTTCTACCAAGCCACAAGAAGACTCCTTCTTCTTCAGCCTTCAGTAATCCAACTTTGGACATAGGCCTCCCCCAATTCAACCCAGTGTTGTCTATTTTGCGCCACCTGTTTCCAGTTGTGTCCTACAAACTTCTTTATGTCATCGGCCCATCTCATTTGTGGCCTTCCTCTACTTCTTCTTCCTAACCACGGTCTCCATTGTTGTATTTCGTGATTCCATCTTTTATCCTTCAGACGGGCATTGTGTCCTGCGAAGCTCCATTTTAATTTGGCAGCATGTTCTCCTGAGTCTTTTACTTTGGTTTTGCTTCTAATCCATGTATTTGTTTTTTTGTCTATGGGCCTCACCCCTAGCATTGATCTTTCCATCGCTCTTTGTGCCTTTACTATTTTATCCATATTGGCCTTGATGAGTGTCCACGTCTGTGAACCATACGTAAGTATAGGGAGGATACACTGATCGTAAACTCTGGTTTCAAATATTGTTCTATTTTATTGTTTTTCAAGATCCAACTCAGTTTTCCAAATCCTGCCCACGCTAACCTTATTCTTCTAGCTAGTAATTTCGGCAGTATGATTTTCTTTGTTAACTTTCATTATCTGTCCCAGGTAGATGTATTCGCTTACTGTTTCTAAATCTATGTCATTCAACGTTATTTTTGTAATGTTCGGTGTATTCGTCATTACTTTTGTTTTTTCCAAGTTCATCTTAAGACCTACTTTTTCCGAAGCTTGAAATAGAAGACTCCTTAATACCAGGGATATCCTCGTCAGAAACACACTGCATAGGATACATCATAAAACATATAAATTGATTGACCACTTAATCAGGATCTAGCCAGGTGTTCACCAAAGACAGCCAAGTAGGGAAATAGGTACGATGCCAAGAATAGTAGCTACAGAAACTGCTGTCCAGGAGCCTAACAGCATAGAGAATCAGGTACCCAAAGACGATTCAATCCCACGAAGGTAGCGGTCCAGAACTGAAACGTTGGCAGAAGAAGAAAGTAGAAATAATAGGCAGTATAGAGTAGGGAGTATTGACATGCTTTGTTAAGAAACGCTTGTCTCATATGAGCAGGGTCGCATCTCATCCACTACCACAAGAGGATGAAATTATATCAGATGTGAAAGACATGAAAAATAACAAGACACCGTGTGAGGATGGGATTGTAATCTTCTTCTTCTTTAAGTACCGTGCCCAAATTTTTAGGCGTGGGTAGCTTCCACAACAATTTGCCGATATCGTTCTCGATCTTGTGCGGCATGTAACAATTGATCTGCTGATAAGCCAGTCCATTGACGAAGGTTTCGGAGCCATGAATATTTCTTTCGACCAATTCCTCTTTTTCCATCGATCTTTCCATTGAGTATTAACTGCAGCATCCTGTATCTGCTACCTCTCATTATATGTCCCAGATGTATTAACTGCAGCATCCTGTATCTGCTACCTCTCATTATATGCCCCAGATATTCAAGTTTTCTCTTTTTTATCATCTTCATTAAGTCACCTTCGCCTTGACCTACTCTGTTTAAGACTTCTCTGTTTGAAATGCGTTGAACCCAAGATATTCTGAGCATTCTACGATACGACCACATCTCAAAGGCTTCTAATTTGTTCATCATGTTAACCTTCATGATCCAGGTTTCACATCCATATAGTAATACAGGATACACATAACATTTTAGGAACTTGATTCTTAGTTGTAAATTCAGCTGAGAGTTGCTCAGAATAGATCTAAGTTTCATAAATGCTCCTCTTGCAATTTCTATACGAGTTTTAATTTCTTCATCCGGATTTAGTGTCTCGTTTATCCAATAATTGTAATAGAGACAATAAAAGAAAGAGGCGGTTAAATGCTAAAATTGTTAGCTAATACACAAACAAATTCGACATAGAGAGGTGAGGCAAGGTGATACACCCTCCCCAAAAATAACTATGCTTATTAACCGAATGGCGATCAGCTGCGACCAACAATGGATGGAGAAATGTTATATCACCTATGTTTTTCGAACATGTGGGTTATTTTGTCACTATAAAAAAAAACCAAACATATAATGCAGAGAAAGATGGACAGATCAATGCTGGGAATAAGTCAAAAAGACCGAGTTCCAAATCCAGTCATTAGGAAAAAGATGGGAGTGCGAAACGTTGTTGATGCTATTTTATAATGGAATTGGACCGGAGATGTGGGCAGAATGACGGACGAGCAGTGGACAAAGAAAAATAATGGAATGGAGTCCGAGAAGTAGAGGCAAGCCACCCAGCAGATGGACCTACGATATAAAGAATATTAGATAAAAAGATATTACCTAGATATTAATATATAAAAAGAACACCAAATAGAGAAGTGGTAAAAACTTAGGGAGGCACAGTTGACAAAACGTTCAACAGTTGACAATTTAGGCTTTTTAGATAGATATATAGTGCGTCAAAAGTTGTTCCAGGTTCAGTATCAGTAAATCTCTCTCCTCGTATATTTATGGCTGACATTTTCTTCCCTAATTTTCAATAGCTGGCTTGAAAAATCACCTAATTTCTTTCGCTCTCGTTGAGCACCTGTAAAAGCCGTTTTTACATATCATTGACTCACAATTCAATCCCTAGACGGTTAGGATAACAACATCAACATTGGCGTGTTGGCGGGCTGTCTCGCATGGCATGGTATTTATCACTTAAACTTCGCAAGTTCTCGTACTACTTATTCGCCCTCTCCCTCTCGCCCGCCAGGGCTCCACCAGCTCTGCTCTACGCTAAAAAGAAAATGTCGAATTGTGAAAGGTTTGAGGTCAACCACTGTCTGCTTTGTGCAGTGATAGTTGTTCGTGATAGTTCCTATTATGTGGATTCCAGTCGATCAAATAAACAAAGAAATAAAGACGCAGAAAATGCAATTAAATAAAATTGCTGCTTGTTTTTGTTGTCTATTTAAAATAATAAAAAATGTTTTAGTCTGCACATAATTACTTATTATTGTAAAGCCAATCAATATTTCTCACACATTTCATAATTATGTTTTATATTAAATCAATTATCGTATAATTGCATCCCTTTTTACGTTTAGTACTCCATTAAAATGTTACATTTTTTAAGCCCTACCTTGCATTTGTTAGAGGAGTCAATTTTATTTCTTTAATGTGTAAAGGGGATCAGTAGAAGCTTAAGTTCAAGTTTTTGGGATCGCCACCCTTGTCCCCCGGCCGCCATCTTGGAAATGTGGTGCAAAGGGGTTTCGCGCTATATCTCGTAAACTACCAACCCTACAGAAAATCTAATTAAACATAAAATGTAGCAAATCAAATTTTCTACAGTTTTATTTCTATTACTTTTTATTGTCAAGTGACCAACAAAAAAGATATAAACAAAAATATGTAAAAATTTTTTAACAAGTTTCCTTGTGGAGGTTATAACTTTTTTTCTTCATTTTAAAATAAAATAACACTATAGCAATTTTGTAGAGGGTTTTTCAGCGAACAATTTCCACTATAAAGTTGTTTAATTCTATTTATTTATATAGGTTTTACAGCGCTCCAAACTTGACCAGATTCTCGAATGCTCATAGGGATACAATAAAAACAAAAGTTAGGCTTACTTGTCTATCTATATATATTTTTTATTCATACAATTTATTATGATTTTAACATTCCCATGCTATTATTAATCTGTTTTTGACCTTTCTCCCCACTATAAAACTTATAACCCTAAGCATATAGAAAAGGCCCAAGAAGTTGTTTGAGGACAAATTCGCCGGTTCAGAAAAAGAATGACGCAACCGCAAAATTCTTAAGAAGAGCAAAAAAACGATTTTTGATATCAAAATCATAAATTATGATCAAAATTAGCCATTCACCACACCGTGGTCAGGATCTCGAGATTTAAGCGTTTTTTGGGGTGTGCCGCTTGTCTATGAAGTAACATAACATAACTTTTTCCTATTGTATATTTTGACTAAAATTTTCCAAGAAACTTCTTCATGAATTATATTTTATTGTTTTGTATGTTAAAATTATAACCTAAAAAGTTTGTCGCACAACTTTTTTAAGTAAACATGAAACTAACGAAATACGATGACAAAATGTTTAAAAATTAACAACTCCTTTTTTAATGTGTCTAAACATTTTGAACAAATTTCATTGTTATCTACATACTTCAAAGATGACACAGTAAAATTTTCAAAAGGAAATATTTACAGCGACCAAAGATACAGCGAGGTAAATTTGAAAAATCATCAAAATTGATTTTTGGATTTTTTGTATAAAATTTGATTTTTGTTTTGAACATGTTCCACCACCTCTAGATAAAAATAAACTTCATATTCGGATTCAGCGACCTCGAAAACATAAAAATAGACCAAAATTGGTCATTTACCTTAAATTTGATTTTCGTGGTCGGCATAACGGTTGATGCCGCTCGCCTAATATTATATTATTTTTATTGTATACTATATTAATAGAAAAATATTATTTTTATTGTATTCCTATGAGAATTCGAGAATCTGGTCAAGTTTGGAGCGCTGCAAGACCTAGATAATAAATAAAATTAAACAACTTTATAGTGAGAATTGTTCATTAAAAAATTCTCTACAAAATCTCCATGATGCTATTTTATTATGAAATGAACGGAAAAAAGTTATAACCTCCAAAAGGAAACTTCTTACAAAATTTTCTCTTATTTTTGTTTATAACTTTTTTGTTGGTCACTTGACGATAAAAAGTGATAGATATAAAATTGTATACAATTTAATGTGCTACATTTTATATGTAATTAAATTTTCTGTAGGATTTCTAGTTTAGGAGATACAGCGCGAAAGCCCTTTGCAGCCCTTTTTCCAATATGGCGGCCGGGGGACAAGAGTGGCGACCCCAAAAACTTGAACTTAAGCTTCTACTAAACCCCCCTACACATTAAAAAAATAAAATTGACTCCTCTAAGAAATGCAACCCTAAATGTATCATTTCAATGGACTATAGGGAGTTTCAACAATCTTCCAAATTTGGATTATACCAATTTTAACTGAGCAAACTGACTATTATAAATCGACAAGTCAAACTAATAGAATACACAAGCCAAAAATGGGACGAGCATGTAAAGGAAATGGAAGAACGAGGACAGAAGATGAAATAAATATGAAGATTGCAAAGAATATTAAAGAATGATAAATAACTTCCACCACTCCATGGTGAAAACGGAGTCTTGTAGTCCGTGGAAGAAAAAGCAGAGCTGACGAAGATGACTCTCGAGAAAGTGTATTAAAATTATCACCGTAATGAAGAGATTGCCTTTATCGATGAAGTCGAAGAACAACAGCAGCCCTGCCCGAATACCAAGAGGGCATAATCAACATCTCCAAGGAAAATAAGCGAGTTATTCAGGAATATCTCACCAAAAAAGCAAATAGACAGGACTAAATACTAAAGAAGGCTCTAAACTCTAAGGTATCTCCCAATCAAAGCCATCGCTTACTTAACAAATATTACAAATGCAATAACGAGATACAGGCTCTCGCGAACTCGATTGAAAGAAGTCCATGAGAAAATAGTTCACAAACCAGAGAAGAACAGGATTTTCCCGCAAAATTACAGATGTTTTAGCTTACTTCCAGCAGTCAGCAAAATAGTAAAAAGAGCCATATAAACCAGACTCCAAACAGAGACATACCAGCTTAGGATAGATAATTCCTACAGCACAATTTGGCTTCACAGCACAGCACTCGATGAGTACAGAAGCGATGAATTCTGCACTCACTACCCAGAGTAAACCCTCTTATCATAGGGCTTTTCATTCACAGTCATTTGTTTCGAGCTCCTGTCATATGTTGTATAATCCGTGTATATCAATATTATTCACAGATTATACAACATTTGACAGAATCTCTAAACAAATGACAATCGATGAAAAGCCCTATTGGCGAACCCTAAACTCTACCTTGGTTAGATCTGCTTGCATTAATACTTTCTCGAATAAAGTAGTAAAGTACTTATTGATAAATATTTTCTTCTCAGCCCTTAGCCTAACAGAAATATACTAATAGCTTCCAGGAATGGCTATAAATATAAAATCGCCCTATTAAACCAAGTTTTCATGAATGAAGTATCTAATTTGTATGACCTTCTGAATTAAAGTCCTTTATAAATACATTTGACGATTCTGCACTGCTGGCAACGCCGCATCCTGCATTCCATTTCGCAATTCTACAGCTGATTCATGCGAAAAAATGCTTTGTGACGCATTCAATCTTGGATGTTGGCTGGTAATGTTGGTATGACCTAGATCTCACCGCAATCATTTTATTCTTTTCTAACATGGCTAAGCGGTCATTTATTGGCGCCTGTATAGATCACGAATCATGTATTTAGTAATATAATCGTTATTTACAGGTTGCGTTGTTGGTCTATTGCGGATACTCAAAAAGTCGTTGCAAAATAGGGAAAATGTACACCTACATAAATGCACTTATAATATAGTCTCCCGTTTTATACCGCTAACGCGGCTTTGGGATTATAGCAGGGTAGTCTACTATATCTAGGGTCTACTACGGTATACAAGGAAGGTAACAGGGCCAGTGCTACGCTTCAACCGCCTATTATTACCCCTGGTTTTACCCAAGGTACTCATTTTATTCAGGCTGAGTCGACCTGGGGCCTATAGACATTTTTAAAAATGCCTAGCTGTTCTCACCGGCGCTGGGTTTCTAACCCCGGCCTACCAGCATGTGAGTCAGACATACTACCGTCTGAGCTACGCCGGCCCTATAACTGCAGTTATGGTTCGCTAATTATTGTTGATTGATTGTTTCAATCATTAATACGAAAACGAAAATCTGAGCGATTTTTAGGAAAATTGCAACATTTCCTCAAATATAATTACAGGCGGCGTAATGCTTAGATTGTAATAAAGAACATTATTCTCTTTGTTAAACATAACAAAAGAACTGGATAATTTAGTTTCTTATTACAATAATATAATGATTCTTAATGAAATTGATTTTTTTTTCTCGATAAAACTGAACTTACAGTGATGACGTTAAGGTTGGAATAAATTCATTTTCTCAAGAATGGGCGAGTCGACATTCTCAGCAAAACTCAGCTTGTTCATTTGATTTTTAGAGGTTCAGTTCTCCGAACGATTCATGTGGTCATGGGATCTGACATCAGCACCCAAAGGAAACTGAAGAATGGACTGCCTCAGGGATCTGTCCTGGCTCCTCTTCTCTTTAGCCTATACATCTCTGATATACCAGAAACCAGATCAAGGAAGTTTGATTACGCCGATGACTGGGTCATTGCAACAAGGTGTAAGTCATTTGAAGAAACAGAAATTATTACGGCGGACTTAAATAGTGGGAAAATATTTCCGTAAATGGAGACTCCAACCAAACGCTACGAAAACAGAGGTTTCCAGTTTCCACCTAAATAACAAGCTTGCAGGAAGAATACTCAATATTCAGTTCGAAAACACCACACTCGCCTACAATAAAACACCACAGTACCTTGGGGTGACTCTTGACAGAACCCTATCATTCAAGGAACATCTGATAAAAACAGCGGAAAAACTTAAATCCAGAAACAACATCATCCAGAAGCTGTGCGGCACATCATGGGGAGCATCGGCTTCCATCTTGCGATCATCTGCCCTGGGTCTAGTCTTCTCAACTGCGGAATACTGTTCTTCAGCATGGCTAAACAGCCCACATATACACAAAGTAGATGCCCAATTGAATAATACAATGAGAATGATTGCTGGAGTTATCAAATCCACCCCTACGCAATGGCTCCCAGTACTGAGCCACATTCCACCACCTAAACTACGACGCATACACGCACTCACTAGTGAGTATACAGAAAGATAGTAGATAACGAGAACCTGCCAATCGATCAAGATATAGATGCCGCCAACGGTAACCGTCGACGCTCCAGACGACCACCAATAAAAACAGCAAAGGTTGCTGTGAAAAATGAGTTCAATTTAACGACAACATGGACTCGAGAATGGATGGAACAACAAAATAGCAACTTACCCTGCATCACACAAAAACCACCAGGCTTTGACTTACCACGCAACACATGGTCTATGCTGAACCGAATCAGAACCCAACACGGCAGATGTGGTTACATGATGCACAAATGGGGTAAACGACCATCCCCACTCTGTGACTGTGGACAACCACAAACCATCTATCACATCACAGAACAGTGTCCCACAAGATCATATCATGGCAGGTCAGAGGATTTAGTGATGGCGACTCCAGAGTCAATATACTATGTAAATAAGTTAGATGTACGATTGTGAACCTATAATATTGTCTTATACAAAATATATGTAAATGTGTCAGGCAGTGGCGGCTCGTGGTAATTTAAGGAGGGTGTTCAATTAAAGAATGTAATTATACGAACGGTGAATACGCGCCGCAGGCGAAAAATTTTTGGGGCCTCGACAAAAGATGTTCTGTAAAATGAAACCTATCTTTGACCCGATTAGTCAGGATGTCACACACTTTTTTTGTTTTGTGCAGAATATGATACCTACTGAATGATGGCGTTTCTTCGGTGGTGAAGGTGGAGGCAGAAGTTACGAATAATGAAATGGCTTTGTCAAAACTGTTTAAAAATGCGTTTATTTTAACGGCATCCAAAGACCGAGATTGAAATTATAGTTTTATTCTTTGAAAATACTAAACATGGAAAACAAAATAAAGAATGTAGTTTATCACACCCACATAATCACTAAGTTTTTCTATATTGTTCAACTTTAAAACAATGTTTAAACTTTTTGTTTCTTATTGCACATTCTTGTACCAAGTTTATCTCCGGCCAAGTTAGTCCATTCTTTTTATGAGAAGTCGATTTTCAAAACTATTTGCATTTTCTTTTATAAACTTCACTGAATAAGGCTCCACCATCCTAAAAAAACTACCTACCAATATTGTATTAATAAAATCCCACAACAGAAAATGCCAAACTGTGAATCGAAACGCTTCGCCCCGGTCTCTGTGTGCAGTGCACAAATCGTCAATGTTTTAAGATAGGAGAATCCCTGGTTCACGGATTTAAGCGCTCTCGTTCTTCTATCTATAGGATTACTGTATAGTGGCTGGGTTCAATTTGAATTCTGCACTTACCACGTGCATCTAGCGTAGCGGTGTTGTGCAAACAAATTACAGTCGGAAAAATGAAAGAATACCCATGAACGAACATATAAAACACGCTGTATTTTCCTGTCACTGTGTCACAAAGAAAATTGTCCAGTTGCAAGTACATGTAACAATAATTATTACATGTACTTGCGCTGGCCAATTTTTTGTGTGACAAGGTGACAGGAAAATACAGCGTGTTTTATATGTTCGTTCATGGGTATTCTTTCATTTTTCCTACTGTATGTGATTAATAAATACAGTTATATTTTAATGATACTATGATATTTATGAGATTTAAGAAAAAATATTTTAATGATATTTATGAGATTTTTAAAAATATGTATTTTAATGAAATTTGATTGGGTGTTCACTGCACAAGTGAACCAATGGAGAAACCGCCCCTGGTGTCAGGTGCCATACGCTAAATAAATAAAATTAGAGGTTCAGTGACACTGACGACTGGACTATTAGGGAAGTTTGATTTTTAGTGTTGTTAAACCTTTTATACGCGTAGTAATGATCTTGGTAACAAAACAATGGAGGTTCAAAAGGTTAATAGTTCCTTCGGTATATCTTCCGAAATAATGAAAATGAACTTATCGCGTAATACTCTTAACGAAATTCTATTTTTAAACGAGATTTTTCGGAATCTACCCTTTCGCGATCTTTAAATTCAGCAGGGGATTATAAGAACGTCAACAAAAACGGTCGTTTCTCCGAGCAATCGCGCCTTCAAAAATATCTCCAATTCCCAAAACGGATACAAACCCCCATTTCTCAATGGAAAAAACCTTTTTGCCTTTTTAAACCGTCGTTCCCTTAAGGGCTAATCGTTCTGGGGGAAAAGTAATGATCATGCAATCACTTACCTTGCTCAATTTTTCTCCCTCATGATGTGGCAAAAGGTTCCTCAGAGACTGAAACCCGTTATTGATGCTCTGCATACGTCTCCTTTCGTTACTGTTGGCGATTTCCCGCCTTATTCGCTTCTCCTGCTCCATCGTGGCCGTTGGCGGCTCCCCGCCCTTGTTTATCCTGCTGCAACAGAGAGAGAAAATTAGTTTCAGGTGGATTTAATTTTGGGTTGTTTGTTGGTTTATGCCAATTGGGGGCTTTCTAGGGATGCAAATTGTATCTTTATGATGGAAAAACGGAAAAAGCATTTTTTTCAATGAATAAATTATAACGAATGATATTTGGTAGGATCTTCATATTAATGCATAAAACTAACAATAGCTTGATGTTTATTGAAAAGTATTGTAAAATAAATTGTATTAATAACTATGAAAAGGCAAATGTTGCGCATAAGACTAAAGGATCGTTTAAACACAGCGATAAATCAAACAACTTATCAAGGTCAATCGAGTTGTTGCAACTTATCATTGTGTGTAAACGGTGCATCGCACAACTTATCAAAGTTGGAGTTGGGTTGAAGGTGGTATCGCATTGAATCTCAGCGTCTAAACAGCGTTTCAACTTGTCATCACAACTAGTTGCTGTGACTTATCGTTGTGTTTAAACGACGCTTTATGGATAAAAAGAGAAACGAGTGGATAAGAAGAAAACCAAAGTTAGGGATATTAGACAAGAAGTTGCAGAATTGAAATGGAGATTTGTCGGACACAATATAAGACAACAAGAAGATAAGTAAAAGTAAACTACAGTAAAGTATTGTAAAATAAATTGTATTAATAACTATGGAAAGGCAAATGTTGCATATAAGACTAATGGATAAAAAGAGAAACGAGAGGATAAGAGAGAAAACCAAAGTTAGAGATATTAGACAAGAAGTTGCATAATTGAAATGGAGATTTGTCGGACACAATATAAGACAGAAAGAAGACCGATGGAAGAAAATTCTTATAAATTGGAGACAGTAGGGATATAAACGAAGCAGAGGAAGGCCACAAATGAGATGGTCAGATGACGTCAAGAAGCACGTGGGCTCTATGTGGATGACTGTAGCGACAGACAGAGAAGAATGGAAAAGGATTGGGGAGGCTTGTGTCCAAAGATTTATCGAAGAGGGCTGATTATAGAGATTAATAACTAAAGCTGACAATTGTTTTGTGTTTTTAAAATCTCTATAATAAAGACGGTTTTTAGCCAAAAAGAGCTACTTACTGATTTAATGATGAGGGGCTACGACGATTGAAAAATTTTTTATAGTAAAGTAGCAAACTTGTTCAACGATACATTCTCAAACCATTCTCCTCTCCACAAGGCGATGATACAAAAAATTGTAAAGCGCTTTGAGGAAACTGGCCAAGTAAAAGATGGCATTCGAAAAAGTGGACCAAAAACTGTCATAAATTATTACAATCAAAGTTAATATTTACGGCAGACTTTCGTTGAAGATCAACATCTCCAGCGGAGCTGCACAAATACATGAAGTAGGCCATTCTTCAGTCTTACTTGTAACAAGATATATTTTATACATCTTAACAAGATATACCTATTTTTCCGACGAAGCAAAATTTACACTATGTTAGAACCTAATTCGCCAACATTTAAGATATTAGACTGAGGTGAATTCAGACAGGGTACGTGAAAACCATAATCAAAGACCACAAAAATTAAATGTATTGTCGGGTATAGAGGGTTCTCAGTTAATTGGGTAATTTTTTATAGAAGGAAATTTATCAAAGGATATCATGAAATGCCACTTAGAAATAAAATTGTACTTGTCCTGAAAAACAATTTAAATGAGATATGGTTTCAGCAAGACGGAGCTCCAGCTCATTAAGGTGTAAATGGTCGGCGTTATTTAGATCAAATAGTTCCCGGAAGATGGATTGGGAGACTAGGTGGGATTAAATGGCCTCCTCGTTCACCCGATTTGAATCCTAAAGATTATTTTTTTTTGAGGATACTTGAAAGAATTTATTAAATTAAAGTAGAAAGTGTTGTAGAGCTAAGGCAAAGAATTACCGATGAATCAATATAAATTTCTAGACAACAAAAAACTGAATCCCAGCTCCAGGGGACATAGATATCCGGAGCAGGATGTTCTCATGTCCGACGATTAAAGAGATCACGCCTCGTGGAAACGGTAGCTCCCTGGCTCCAAAATAGATTCGTAGATGACAGCCTAAAGCTAAGGGAACTAATTAGGGAACATAACAGAGCAAAGAAAAGAACCAGAAGAACAAGATCACAAGAAAACAAAAACAAAGCAGACTAAATAGCAAATCAAAGACGAGCTTCGAAACAACAAGAAAACATCAAAAACATGGACTATTCGTGGAAAAAACAGGAAACCAATGCCACAGGAAAGGCAGTATTCCATGAACTACCACCAACAAAAAGACTCTGAAGAGTACTATAAGAAGACTGACAGAAGTAGAAGATCCACCACTCAAACACACATCCCCAAAATAAGTGAGCAACCTAATCCGGAAAACTTCACTAAAGAAATCACCTGGACAGGACGACATAACCAACAGGGCTCTAAAATACCTCCCATAGCCTGCCAAATACATTTTAACGAAAAATTATCAGATAATTTCGAATATGTACCTAACCATGATAAACCAAGTTAAAAAAATCTTTTTCTGTAATATCCCCGTATATTATTCAATGAAACCAGTAATAACTGTTATCTTTATCCGGATTTACATTACACATAACACGACGTGGTGTAAAAACAGTAACAGCTGATAGATAAACCAACGCTTATTATGAATTCCTTGAATTTTATTGTTGTGTACATATTATGTACTTCAAGTGGATAATAATCATACAAATATAATATCGCCCGATAACAGGATGATTTGGTTGGCGACTGATACAATGTTGCAAATCTCACTCAAAACAATAAAGGAGGTAGAGGAAAAATGGTTCAATAGTTCAATACAACAAAGTATACATTATATCACGTAATTACGATGTTACTTAACCCTGGATTGCTACACTTATTTTCTAATTTCAATCTGCTACACAGGGGTACAATGGTACCCCAAATAAAATCGACCTAAAAATATTTATATATGTATATTTAAGAACGTATGACAAAAACAATCGTTAACATTACATGTTAAGAGTCTATTTTGTATACAAAAATATTTTATTATACTATTATCCACAAGTTAGGCATATTTTTTTGATGCTGCAAACAAATGAATTTTTTGCATAGGGCACAGCTAACTCTGGATTTCCGATCTTCGCTTCTGGGACAAAATGTGCATCTGCCTGTGGTAGCAACCGGTCTTGGTACTTCTACTGGATTAGGTATTTTTAGTACATTGCAAATAGTTTCGCGAAGTTCACGCTTCAAAGTCGAACATTCCAAACGATTTTCCATTTGAGGTTTCACTAAATGAAGTGCCAGTTTTTTTAGGTAAGCTCTTCTGTTGACTTACTAAACTAAGCAGTGAGACCACATGAGAACCGATGCTAAAGAGATATTGAGGGTAGATAACTATAGGAGAGCAGCCAGAGACAGAAATACTTGGGAGGCGGATGCTGTGAGAGGCCAGGGCACGACTTGGACTATAGCACCATAGGAGAGAGAGAAACTAAGCAGAAGAGGATAAAAGAAAAATTACTAATTGAACAAGTAAAAAACAAAAATAAAATATGATTTTTTCCAGACTGTTCAAACACATCTGTATGTCCACTGATTTGGCATGTAAACATTATCAACGGAGGACTCTCAGTATCATTTTTTCTTCCGTCTTTGCCCTAAATACACCTTGTTTCTCATCTTTTAACATTCACTAGAACGCACAAGGAAAAAATTCATAGAACTTGTTGTCGAGAAAGATAAAAGGATTTTTGGGGTTTTAAAAAAAATCAAGAGCTTATAGAAAAGTTGGCTAAGTAAATTAAGGTTCTTCAGTCGATAAAGTTAGTTTAATAATACAATGATAATAAATGCTGTAAAAAATAGAATTTCAACGAACTTACGAGCTCAAAAGAAAAAAAGGTGATTAAACCTAATTCACAAGTATTAGTGTAGGAAACAAAGGTTGAACCTTGCAAAATGGACACAAGTCCGGTTTTATTTTTTTTCTGGTATATCAAGGGGTGCTTATTATAAGACTAACTTTTTCTGAAAAAATTTCGCCCCGGAACCTCCCTTTTCACCCCTTTAAAGGGGGTAATTTGTGGTTTTTGCGGAACGTAGCCCTTCCTGTAACTTTTACAAAAAATTTCTTTTATAGAAATATGAAGAGGACTATATTTTCTACGATTTATTTCCGACACCATCTCTCTATCATCCACCGTTTAGCGGGGGTGGCGCCCTAAATTTGACAAGTTTTTAAAAAAGATGTTTTTAAAAAATATATATTTTTCCCTAACTGTAACGGAAATTAAGAAGAAATCCTGCGGCAATTATTCACAAATAATTGACTGATTTTTTGGTATAGGTTTCACTTAAGGATAATTTCCCTTTTTTTAATTACAGGGTGTTACATTTTAAAAAACCTCTTTTTATACCATCTGAACCGTTTATGCTAGAGTAAAAAGATTTTCAGCGATTACCCATGTACTGGTGCTATTTACAAATTTGTATAATGCACCCCCATTTTTTCCCCGGAACCACCCCAAAAAAGAGAAGAATTAATAAATAAATTGATTTTCTTGGAATCCTTCACACACAATGCCCTTTATTAATATGCTTCATATATAATTTTGTGCAAGTTATTATTACCCATGCATGGACACTAAAAGCGATTTCCTACTACAACCCCTGTAGCCAACAACAATAAATAAAATGGGGGGTTGAAATTTTTTTTTTGTTTTTTGCTTTTTGATCCATGTGGGCATATGCTTCATCAATAGTGCTTTTCAAAAATATATATGGTTATTGCAACATGCCTGCGCAAACCACCCCTATCCTTGAAAATATACTGCAGAAACTACCCCTATACCTTATCCAGCATATTTTTACGATTTTCTCATTACCTATTCATTTTTTTAAACAAAACTTATACAAGGTTAAAGACCACTATTTACTCTAAAAATTAGATCCTATTCATTTTTTTCGTTTAAGCAACCGTTACGGCACAGTGGCGCCGTAAACCTCATATATGCTTTGACGGGCTCCAGTTTTTGTTTTCTTTTTTCGTCATCTGTTCGTTTTATTGATAAAGTACTTATGCAAAATAAAACAACACAGTGTAACCTACAAATTATAACTTATGCACATTTTACATTCTTTGCTCCCCAAAGCCACAGTGGTGGCCCAAAATAAATTTTTGCGTATTTTCGCCACCTACATGCATTTTACTGCATTAATGCTACCTTAACAGCACAATATTTACCCTTAGGTGGTCGCTACGCAGTGGCGGATCCAGGGAGGGGTGATGGGGTGATCACCTCCCCCCCCTCTCAAACCAAGTGATATTATATTCAAAGATTATAAAAATATTCATTTATTTTTATAGAAATTTAACCAATTGGCACCCCCTCTTAACGATTCTGGATCCGCCACTGTCGCTAAAGCATAAAAAGTCATTCTTATAAAAATAATATTAATATAATATAAGTATTTCTATAAAAATAAATGAATATTTTTATAATCTTCAAATATAATATCACTTGGTTTGAGAGGGGGGGGGGTGCCATCACCCCCATCACCCCTCCCTGGATCCGCCACTGCTTAGCGACCACTTAGGGGTGAATATTGTGCTATTAAGGTAGCATTAACGCAATAAAATGCGTGTAGGTGGCAAAATATGAAAAAATTTATTTTGGGCCACCACTGTAGCTTTGGGGAGCAAAGAATGTAAAATGTGCATACATCATGATTTGTAGGTTACACTGTGTTGTTTTATTTTACATAAGTACTTTATCAATAAAACAAACAGATGACGAAAAAATAAACAAAAACTGGAACCCGTCAAAGCATATATGAGGTTTACGGCGCCACTGTGCCGTAACGGTTGCTTAAACGAAAAAAATGAATAGGACCTAATTTTTAGAGTAAATAGTGGTCTTTAACCTTGTATAAGTTTTGTTTAAAAAAAATGAATAGGTAATGAGAAAATCGTAAAAACATGCTGGATAAGGTATAGGGGTAGTTTCTGCAGTATATTTTCAAGGATAGGGGTGGTTTGCGCAGGGATGTTGCAATAACCATATATATTTTTGAAAAGCACTATTGATGAAGCATATGCCCACATGGATCAAAAAGCAAAAAACAAAAAAAAAATTTCAACCCCTCATTTTATTTATTGTTTTTGGCTACAGGGGTTGTACTAGGAAATCGCTTTTAGTGTCCATGCATTTGTAATAATAACTTGCACAAAATTATATATGAAGCATATTAATGAAGGGCATTGTGTGTGAAGGATTCCAAGAAAATCACTTTATTTATTAATTCTTCTTTTTTTCTGGGTGGTTCCGGGGAAAAATGGGGGTGCATTATACAAATTTGTAAATAACACCAGTACATGGGTAATCGCTGAAAGTCTTTTTACTCTAGCATAAACGGTTCAGATGGTATAAAAAGGGGTTTTTTAAAATGTAACACCCTGTAATTAAAAAAAGGGCAATTACCCTTAAGTGAAACCTATACCAAAAAATCAATCATCTATTTGTGAATAATTTCCGCAGCATTTCTTTTTAATTTCCGTTACAGTTAGGGAAAAATATATATTTTTTAAAAACATCTTTTTTAAAAACTTGTCAACTTTGGGGCGCCACCCTTGCTAAACGGTGGATGATAGAGAGATGCTGTCGGGAATAAATCGTAGAATATATAGTCCTCTTCATATTTATATAAAAGACATTTTTTGTAAAAGGTACAGGAAGGGCTACGTTCTGCAAAAACCATAAATTACCCCCTTTAAAGGGGTGAAAAGGGGGGTTCCGGGGCGAAATTTTTTCAGAAAAAGTTAGTCTTATAATAAGCACCCCTTGATATGCCAGAAAAAAAATAAAACCGGACTTGTGTCCATTTTGCAAGGTTCAACCTCTGTTTCCTACACTATATTTATAAAAAATATAACTGAAGTTTTTATTGTCTATTATTTTATAAACATATTCTTTATGTTTTACGTTTTTGAATAGATTATTTTTTATAGTTATTCTAATAAATTCATGATAATAAAATAGAAAGCAATGCAGAGTTTGGTCTCCTAATTAAGTTTATTTTGTGCGTCACTGATTAGAAATTCGATTCATGTTGGTTGTCTTAATTTTACACACAACTTCACTCTTCAAAACAACTGGACTGATAGCATTCTTCTAAAGAGAATACAGAGCAAATATATTTCCAAATGTAACATAAAAGATTGAAAATAGTATTAAAAGAAGTGGCAGATTATCAACTTTTTCAAAAGGTGTTTATCCGAAATAAGTAGCTTATCGTAGCACACAGAGCCGATTTCTTCTTCTTCTTCTTTGTACTCTGAAAGACGTCTGCTCTACACTGGCCATATTACAGCCAATTGGATTTTTCTAGTTTCTACACATTCCATTAAGTATTATGGAAATCCAGCTATCTTCTTCTTAGCCTTCTCTCGTCCATTTTTTGGAAATATGCCTCTACCAGCTACTTCCATTGATCTTTACCCTGAGCCACATACTTCCAATTTGTTTCGACTATTCTTTTTATGTCTGCACTGCATAAGAATACTTCGGGTAAGGGGCTGTCCATTAATCACGTGAGGCTCGGAAAGGGGGGGAAGGGGTCCATAAAATATCACGAAATGTCACAATACACGTTATATAGGGGGCCTTAAACCTCTCCATGAATCACCAAGGGGAGGGTACCAAGGTTAATACAAGCGGTTGAAGCTTAGCAGTGATCCTGTTAGTTTGTATACTCTAGGCTCAAGACATATCAAACTACCCAGCTATACTCTCCTAAACTGCACGAACAGTATCTGCTTCTTATCCACGTGTCTTCTCCGCCAAGGAGGTTGGCAATCATCATGGATATCCTTATATTTGAGGTCGCTGCACAGAATAATTGCGCAAAATCTTGCCCTGCATTATCAATTTAGAGGATCTAACAATAAAACACTGAAAACGTTTGTTTTCTATACTTCCACAAAATTTATTATAACTAAGTGACTACAGCTGTTTCGGCGGAGTGCCTTTCTCAAGTGATATAGTTTACAATGTGTTTGCCTTTTTAAGTCTTCAACTGAAGAGGTTGAGGAGTGGGGAGCTGTTTGTCTCGAGTTGGTCATTCAGAATTATATCTGTATTTTTCAGTTTATTAATTTCCATAGATTCTAAAAAAGATAGCTTAAGGCCTTTATTTTGAATATGTAGAATTTGAAATTCTTCATTGAAAGAATGATTATGATCTAGAAGGTGAAGTGCGTATGTAGAAGTGTCTGTTTTTCTATTGTTGAATGCCCTTTTGTGTTCTGCTATCCGTTTGTCAAAAGTTCTGCCAGTTTGACCGATGTACGTTTTCGGACAGTCACCACAAGTTAGTTTGTACACACCACTCTGTAGTTGCTTTCTCCTTCGGCTTTTATTGTTCTTAATATATTTGCTTAAGTTGTTGTTAGTTCTGAAAGCTGGTGTTATTCCTTTCTTTTTTATGTATCTGGCTATCTTTGTTGTGATCTTGCCAGTATATGTGAGAGAGCAGAAGGTACTGGGTTCTTTCTGTGGTGGTGGATACACTAATTTCAGGGCTTTCTTATGGAGTTTTTGGTTTAAAATTTTGTTAACTGTTTGTTCGTTATAGCCGTTGTTTACTGCTATTTGTTTAATGATGTTTAGTTCTATCTCGAAGTTATTTTTTGTCATGGGAATTTCTGTCAGTCTATGTATCATGCTATGGTAGGCTGCTAATTTGTGTTGTGTAGGATGTGATGATGAATTGTGTATAGTTGTGTCAGTATGGGTAGGTTTATGATATACGGAGAACTCATGTTTGTTGTGTAGTCTGGAAATCGTTACATCTAGAAAGTTTATGGAGTTATTCTGTTCTGTTTCTATTGTAAACTCAATATTATTATGAAGTGAATTAATATATGATAGAAATTGGTCAAGTTGTCTGTTAGTTCCTGTAAAGCATACTAGTATATCATCCACGTATCTCCACCAATATAAGAACTGTTTAAATACGGGATGTTTAGAAATTGTTGTTTCAAGTTGGTTCATAAATATATCTGATAGCAATGGGCTTAGAGGATTACCCATAATAAGTCCTGCACTGTTGTTTGTGTATATTTGATTATTGAATTCAAAATAGTCTTGATTTATGCAAATTTCAAGAAGGTGTAAAATTTCAGATGCAATGATCGGATTTGTACTATTATGATCTAAAAGATTTTTAACTAAAACAAAAGTTTCTGTAGGAGGAACACTAGGAAAAAGATTTTTTACGTCAAATGAAATTAGTCTGGAGTTGTTAGGCAATTGAAAATGTTGTATTTTATTAACTAGTTCTAGTGTATTTTTTACGGTGAATTTAGGTGAAAATTTAGTGTATTCTGTAATAATATCTGACAGTTTTTTTGAAAGTTTATATGACGGAGCTGTATAAAAAGAAACTACAGGTCTTATTGGGTGGTCAGGTTTGTGTAGTTTAATAAAAGAGTATAATTTAGGAGGTTGTGGGTTCATAATATTAAGGTATTTCTGTTCTGTTGGATTTAGTATTGATTTTGAATTTTCAATGGCTAGTTTAATTCGTTTTCGGTATTTTTCTGTGGGGTCTTTGTTTAGTTTTATACTGTTTTGGTTAGTTAAAAATTCTATTGTTTGTTATTATAGTCTCGTTTGTCGATAGCAATAGTAGTGTTACCTTTGTCTATTTACAAAAGCAGACAAAGGTAACACTACTATTGCTATCGACAAACGAGACTATAATAACAAAACAATAGAATTTTTAACTAACCAAAACAGTATAAAACTAAACAAAGACCCCACAGAAAAATACCGAAAACAAATTAAACTAGCCATTGAACAAAATCAATACTAAATCCAACAGAACAGAAATACCTTAATATTATGAACCCACAACCTCCTAAATAATACTCTTTTATTAAACTACACAAACCTGACCACCCAATAAGACCTGTAGTTTCTTTTTATACAGCTCCGTCATATAAACTTTCAAAAAAACTGTCAGATATTATTACAGAATACACTAAATTTTCACCTAAATTCACCGTAAAAAATACACTAGAACTAGTTAATAAAATACAACATTTTCAATTGCCTAACAACTCCAGACTAATTTCATTTGACGTAAAAAATCTTTTTCCTAGTGTTCCTCCTACAGAAACTTTTGTTTTAGTTAAAAATCTTTTAGATCATAATAGTACAAATCCGATCATTGCATCTGAAATTTTACACCTTCTTGAAATTTGCATAAATCAAGACTATTTTGAATTCAATAATCAAATATACACAAACAACAGTGCAGGACTTATTATGGGTAATCCTCTAAGCCCATTGCTATCAGATATATTTATGAACCAACTTGAAACAACAATTTCTAAACATCCCGTATTTAAACAGTTCTTATATTGGTGGAGATACGTGGATGATATACTAGTATGCTTTACAGGAACTAACAGACAACTTGACCAATTTCTATCATATATTAATTCACTTCATAATAATATTGAGTTTACAATAGAAACAGAACAGAATAACTCCATAAACTTTCTAGATGTAACGATTTCCAGACTACACAACAAACATGAGTTCTCCGTATATCATAAACCTACCCATACTGACACAACTATACACAATTCATCATCACATCCTACACAACACAAATTAGCAGCCTACCATAGCATGATACATAGACTGACAGAAATTCCCATGACAAAAAATAACTTCGAGATAGAACTAAACATCATTAAACAAATAGCAGTAAACAACGGCTATAACGAACAAACAGTTAACAAAATTTTAAACCAAAAACTCCATAAGAAAGCCCTGAAATTAGTGTATCCACCACCACAGAAAGAACCCAGTACCTTCTGCTCTCTCACATACTGGCAAGATCACAACAAAGATAGCCAGATACATAAAAAAGAAAGGAATAACACCAGCTTTCAGAACTAACAACAACTTAAGCAAATATATTAAGAACAATAAAAGCCGAAGGAGAAAGCAACTACAGAGTGGTGTGTACAAACTAACTTGTGGTGACTGTCCGAAAACGTACATCGGTCAAACTGGCAGAACTTTTGACAAACGGATAGCAGAACACAAAAGGGCATTCAACAATAGAAAAACAGACACTTCTACATACGCAGTTCACCTTCTAGATCATAATCATTCTTTCAATGAAGAATTTCAAATTCTACATATTCAAAATAAAGGCCTTAAGCTATCTTTTTTAGAATCTATGGAAATTAATAAACTGAAAAATACAGATATAATTCTGAATGACCAACTCGAGACAAACAGCTCCCCACTCCTCAACCTCTTCAGTTGAAGACTTAAAAAGGCAAACACATTGTAAACTATATCACTTGAGAAAGGCACTCCGCCGAAACAGCTGTAGTCACTTAGTTATAATAAATTTTGTGGAAGTATAGAAAACAAACGTTTTCAGTGTTTTATTGTTAGATAAAATGAACTTCCATCAAGTAACGGTCGAATCCATCAATAATTTAGAGGATGTTGTATTCTTTATCACCGGAATATGTCCCAAATATTGTTTTCTCAATTTGACGATATACAGCATGATGATATAAAACTTGCAGTAAAAAGAAAGATTTGGAGATGAAAAGCAAAATGAACACCGATGTATTAATAGATTCATTCATAAACGAGGAAAATATTCGCAAACTACTCACAAACTACTTTTCGACCAACAAATGATCTGAAAATATGAAGCTTAATCGATGAAATAGTTCGTAAGTTTTCTGAAACTAAAGCCACTATACCACAATATCTGCTCTCAAATTTCCGTATCTCTCAAATTTCCGAGAAATTCCAGAATGCACCAAACGGAAGATCTAACCTAAAGCTTTCTGAAAATAATAACAATAACACAGGAATTTAAATTGATTAGTATTGATTAAATACAGTTTAAAACATATCACACATTATTATAATTAATTTTCGTTTGGAAATTGTGATTTTTATTTTTAGGAAAAACTGTGGTTGTAGAAAAAGTACAGTGTGTAACACGTGCAGAAAGGTAATTTCTCACTCGTTTGAATTGCGGCACTGGCTTGGGCTCGTACCGCAACTTTTCAAACTCGTGAGAAATTAGTACCTTTCTGCACTTGTTGCACAATATACTATTGTCAGTGGTTAAGGGCCAAAGAAAAGAATCCACCATTTTAAGAACTTTCGTGTGTGAGTGAAAAGTAAAGCATTTTAAACGGATTTTGAGAAAACATGCTTAACACTTTAAAATGGCGATTTATGAATTTACAAGTTTAAAGCTTTACAGTTTACAGTGGCAATTTGTTGCTTAGAACACTGTAAGAAACCTAAGAATTAATTTTCAATAAATGTTAATATAATATATTGTTGTGTTAATATATGTTGATGTTGTAAAAAAAATGAACTTACAACCTTGGAAAGTTGGGTCTCACAGTGTTAAAAATGTGGTAAAATATAAAAGTAGTCAAACACTGTAATAAACAACGATTGATAATGCCAAATATGCATCAAGAGAATGGCCAATTTATCCAGAATCTCATTACCCATTTTCAAAAACAGCTAACTCCATTTGCTTTATAACCCCCTTCGCGGTTGTTGCGCTCATGCTGTTTAAATATCTTGACCCCGAACAATACAGCTGATAGATAAGACTGGTTTGTTACATAACCTTCTTTTTATTAATAGACTGAGTATTTGGTAGATTTAAATAATTCGATAAACAAATGAATATAAATATTCAACCTCATTAATGAATCGTTGTCGAAGTTGAAAAATTTTCGACGATGGTGACACCAAAATGCCGCGTGGAAACTCACCGGAAGCATTTTAAGCATTTTAACGAATACATTAACATACCAACCGTGTGTTTTTAAGAAAGTGGAATCGTGATCCGGGATTTTGAACAAAAAAGCTAAGAATGTAAGGTTTGACGACTATGTTTCGTTACAACGAAGTACAATTTTATAAAACTTCAATATTTAGTAACATGCTACTATAAGGAGGATGAAATTTGGGTACACGTAAGCTCATCAAGAATTAGCATAAATGAACACGTAGATAGTACAAACTCATCACCGCAATAACACCAGGATTTTAAAATAGACCTGGAAAGATTTGAAAACTGATCACTGGCCTATCTGAACCCTGTAGCAGATAAAGACCACAAAATGACCTTTGGCCATTTCTAAAAGTCAGGAAACTGCATTTAAGAATTTTGATGCATTCTGTGATAATACATAAATTGTTAATTATCTCAAATTTAAAAATTCCCGCCAACGATACAATTAACTGTCAGCTTTGCAGTGACGTAAAGACGCAACACATACAAGAACTCAAAGAAGCAAATGGCTTCAGAGCGGGAAGATCTTGTATGGATAGCATTTTTATCTTGAAACAAGTATGTAGTGTAGTAGAGAAAAAATTGGAATATGATCTCCACTCACTTGATATTTGTTGACTTAACTAAGGCTTATGATAGCGTGCGGCGTGCTAAACTCTAGACCGCCGCACAGTGGTCCAAAATCCCGAAAAGCTGGCCAAACGCCAAAAAAGAATTCAACGTTTCGAGAATTTTATTACATTTTCTAAAAGAGAATTAAATTCCCTATTCAGTGTTGGCAACCCTAGAGCTCTATCTCTTATACCTGAATTTCCAGTTCAGTTCAAAATTGACCTTCGTACGGAACAGAAGCGCAGTTAAGAATAACTAATATTTTATACGCGCAGTATTGTGCGTGTATCTCGAAAACGAAGTGCGCAAATTCAATTCTGCAAAATGGAGGATATTCGTGGAGCCATCTTTAATAAAAGCCGATAATATCAAAATATTTGTATATGCGTTATATTTACTAGATTTTAAATTGAAATTAAGTAATAAGAAAGTATATATTTTGAAAAAATTAAATTTTCAGATAGCCAAATAGTTAAGTATTCCATCGAATTCCAAGATGATACTACAATCATCTTTTAGCTTATATTTCTCTCTTTAAGATTCACTAAAAATTAGCTGCCACTATCTGCCCCTTTGGTTTTGCGAGAATTTTTTGTACAAGCGCTCTACGGTATGAGTTTCAATATGAATCGTTAACGACGCAGAATAAACAGATCATGCCGCAGCATTCAGGTAGTTGTTATAACTGTAGATCTTTAGTTATTTCAGTATCATAGGGGAAAATTGTAGATAAAAGGGTCAGGTACAGTATTGTTGAAAAACAAAGTAAAAATTAGTTTTGACTTTCATATAATTAATAATCGAATTTAACGTTGGAATAAAAAATTGGCGGATTGCATCCGCCATTTTGTTTTTTGAAATTTCGATTTCGGATTCGTAATCAGCATCCTCAAAAACCCCTGGATATCAAATTTCGACGGTATTACATATATTTAAAATACATAAACCCGCCATATTACATCCGCCATTTTGTTTTATGCAATTTAGACTTCGGATTTGTAATTAGCGACCTCAAAAACCCCTGGATGCCTAACTTCATGCAAATCAAAAAACGCTTTCATATTTTGGCCATCTTTTCGGGTTTTTGGACGACTGTGCGCCGTGGAAAATCAAGGGATAAGCCTCAAAAATATAAACGTTGTTATAATACAGGGTGTTCCGAAAAGATTGGTCATAAACTATACCACACATTCTGGAGTTAAAAATAGTTCGATTGAACCTAACTTACCTTAGTACAAATGTGCTCATAAAAAAAGTTACAGCCCTTTGAAGTTACAAAATGAAAATCGATTTTTTTCAATATATCGAAAACTATTAAAGATTTTTTATTAAAAATGGACATGTATCATTCTTATGGCAGGATCATCTTAAAACAAAATTATAGTGAGATTTGTCCACCCCATAATAATTTTATGGGGGTTTTGATGCCTTAAACCCCCCCAAACTTTTGTGTACGTTCCAATTAATTCAATATTGTGGTACCATTAGTTAAACGCAACGTTTTTAAAACTTTTTTGCCTCTTAGGATTTTTTCGATGAGCTGGTTTTTATCGAGATGCGGCTTTTTTTTTATATATATTTACATAAAAATTTTATGGGAGTTTTGTTCCTTTAATCCCCCAAATGTTTGTGTCCGTTCCAATTAAACTATTATTGTTGTACCATTAGTTAAATACAGTGTTTTTAAAACTTTTTTGCCTCTTAGTCTTTTTTTGATAAGTCACCTTTTATCGAGATGTGGCTTCTTTTTCAAAATATTCCTAAAAATGTAAATTATAAATACATTTTCAGATTATTAACAGGTTTCTATAATCGTACTTAACCATATACAAATATGTGGTGGATTCGATAAATATTCAAAATATCTCGATAAACACTGGCTTATCGAAAAAGTCCTAAGAGGCAAAAATGTTTTAAAAACAGTGTGTTTAACTAATGGTGTCACACTAATAATTAAATTGGAACGTACACAAAAGTTTGGGGGGGTTTAAGGGAGCAAAACCCCATAAATTTTTTATGGGGTACACAAATTTCACTTTAATTTTTATTTAAGATGCTGCTGCCATAAGAATACCACATGCCCATTTTCAATGAAAAATCTCTAAGAGTTTTCGATATATGAAAAAAAATTGATTTTCATTATGTAACTTCAAAGGGCTGTAACTTTTTTTTGTGTGCACTATTGTATATAGGTAAGTGAGGTTCAATCAACCTATTTTTGACCCCAGAATCTGTGATATAATTTATGACCAATATTTTCGGGACACCCTGTATAATAGAAGCTCTACAATGCAAAGGTCTCTGGATAGCTCCTACTTTGTTCGAAGTTAACCTCAATGAAGTTTAGGTTACTTATCGAAAAAAAAAACATGCTATAGTATGTCATTCCCGTTGGAGATCAGATGCTCTACTTACACTGCATTTGGCGAAAGACCAGGTAATTCTTACAGAGGATGAAGTGGAATTGGTTATATGCTTCGAAAACTAACTTAAGACTATAAATTAAATGGGACTTCTCTTCACTTCAAAACATTATATTCACATGGGGGCACACGTAATACAAAGAACAGAAACTTTTAAATACCTGGGAGTAAAATATACATCTGTTTGAAAACAACAATGAAATAAACTCGAGACAACAAATAGAGAGAGGAGCAACTAAACAACTGGGGAAAGGGGGCAATGAAATAACTAAAAACGACAAAATAAAATGTAACTATCATTGTCGAAAGCACTGGACTATATGGAAGCAGAACTGTGGGAGATAAATAAGACATAATATCAAAAATTCTGCTTTGTAGTCAAAAGCCTTGTGGATAAATTACTGGAGATGTTACTGTCACTGTCGCCTTACTACTAGAAGGGATAGAGTGAGAAATGCGGTTATCTTAGCACAGATGAGAATAATTGATATAGAAAATATTGAGACAATTGAACACTTAACCCATTCGATGCCTATCGAAGAGGATGGAAATCGACTAGGAGCCATTTTGTTGAACCGTTGAACGGCACCTGACTGAAGTAGCCATATCACGCGCTGGCGCGTGATCGTCAGCGAATAGGTTAATTCACATTTACAACGAATAACTACTTCACAACCTGAGAGAAACGGCCAAAAACAGTTTGGAAATGGACTCCATCCAAAAGAAGAAAAAGAGGAAGTTTGAAACACTCCTTGAAAAGAGATGTCACTGAAGCATTGGTAATCAGATGACTAACACAATATGATTGTTTGAATAGAAGATGCTTGAAACTAGGATGCAAGAATACATTCGTAATGAAGGTAGAAGGAAACAAGAAAAACAAAAGAGTGGCAGTAAAGTGAGTAAAGGAAATTACAAAAGATGAGCAATATACCAAAGCATAGTTAAGAAAGAGTATAACCATGGATGAAACACATAACAGGATGAAATTAAACAGAATTGACACTCTTGAGATATAGACTAAGAGCCGCTATAGGTGAAATTTCTTAATCATTTTAGGCACGATGGGACCCTATAACTTAAATAGTAGAACCTAAAAGAAAACGTTTGAACACTGTGCCGTCACTTTTCAGTGGCACATGCGTCGACAGTGGCGCATCAAACTTTCCACTTATGGACGGGATAAATAAATTAAAAGTTAACAGAACTTACTAACAGCATTAAATTTTTTTTATTTTTTTAAGTTCTATGTGATTAACACATAGGATTCATCGTGAGTTTAACCCACCACCCCCTTCCCCCTGCCCCCACCATCAAAAACTTCATTTTTCGTTTTTATTTTTTTTTTGGTGGGATGCAATCAATTTTAAAATTTCAAAAAATTCACACGCATAGTTGAGGCTTTTATAAAACATGCCTATTTTTTATAGACCCATAGGTAGAGTGTACATAACCTCAAAAAATAAAAGAAATTTTTTTTTTCAAAAAAGCGTAAAACTTTTTTTGAGGAATAGCTGCAGGTATAATTTTTTCTTAATCTTGTGTGTTTTATGAAACACTATATTTTTAATTTTTTTCAGATTTTTCCTTAAGTCTCCCCACCTACAAAAATCCGAAAAACTTTTTTGGGGGGTTTTGGGGGATTTTCCCTATTTTATAGACTTCATAATATATCAAATCAATTTTGTTTTTATAGGTTATATGTAACTTGAAGTAACTGAGTTCTTTAGAATATTTAAAAATCAGAAAAACACGTTCAAACCCCCCAAAACCCCCTTAAAAAACAGTTTTTTTGGATTTTTGAAGGTGACCAACGTTACAGAAAAATCTGAAAAAAATTAAGAATATAGTGTTTGATAAAATACACAAGACTAAGAAAAAATTAGATCTGCAGCTATCCCCAAAAAAAAAGTTATATACTTTTTTTCAAAAAAAAAATTTCAAAATTTTTTTGAGGTTATGTACACTCAACCTACATGTCTATAAAAAATAGACGTGTTTTATAAAAGCCTTAACTATGCGTGTAAATTTTTTGAAATTTTAAAATTGATTTCATCCCATCAAAAAAAAAATAAAATCGAAAAATAAAATTTTTGATGGTGGGGGCAGGGAGAAGGGGGTGGTGGGTTAAAATTACGATGAATCTTATGTCTTAATCACGTAAAACTTAAAAAAATGAAAAAAATTAAATTCTGGTAATTAGGGAGGGTATTTTTTAATTTATGTATCCCGTCCATAAGTGGAAAGTTTGATGCGCCACTGTAGACGCATGTGCCACTGAAAAGTGACGGCACAGTGCTCAAACGTTTTCTTTTAGATTCTACTATTTAAGTTATAGGGTCCCGTCGTGCCTAAAATGATTAAGAATTTTCACCTATAGCGGCTCTTAGTCTAATAGTTGAATATTACAGATCTGTTTAAAAATTTTAAAATCAATTCGATTTTAAACGATTTAAACTGGAGTAATACAGCGTACACTTAACCATCCAAAATCAAGTGGTCTATTTGACAGAAAAATACATATATCTCGGTCATGAAATCAGAATAAGCAAGAATAATGAGACCTGTGAATTTCAACGACAAGTAAGACTTGCTTGGGTGGCGTAGGGTTACTTTAGTAAACATGGATGGAGATACTTATATATTTAAGAGCAACATTGGGAACAAACGGAAGACATAGACCAATGCGTTCTTCCTATTATGACATACGGAGCAGAAACTCTCACGCTCACAAAAACAACAGCTTTAAAAATGGCACAAAGGCGCTTGGAAATATCGATTCTCGGCGTGACAAAAAAAGACAAAATAAGGAATCAAGACCTGAAAAAAAAAAAAGAATGTGTGTGTACTTTGTACGCACGTAAGAAGATATTCTTCTATTATATAATAGGTAATTTAAACGAAGTAAATATACTTAAAAGGTTATTTGTACTTATTTTATTAGAAATCAAACTAACTTTCTTATCTACCACTTTCAAAAAAGAAGAATATCTTCAAAAATTATATAATAATATACTTACAATCATAAAATCTATAAAAAAAAATAATAACTTGCTTGGGGCTTGAACCCACTTCACGTCTACCGCGCCGTACGAAAGTTGACGCCATTTCAAACTGCACCAAACTCTCGTATACGTCATGTGGGAATATACACAAACTAAACGTTTACACCATAAATTTATATGAATTTAATAAAATTATTAGTTTGATTTTTGTCGAAATAAAATACAACAAAATATAGAGTAAGAAAACGATACACGAGATGAAGATTTCTAGAAAGTTTGTTCGTAATCAGATTATGTAAATTAAAGCATTACCTACTAATAGGTAACTACATTTATTTTGTTTACCTTTTCCAAATAGATAGGTATTGAAACTATTAGGTATTTCCAACTGAAACATTTAGAATTACGTACCTGCGGCTTTTCAAAACTATTTAAAAAGTCACTATAATTATAAATTTGATTTTATTTCTGTCCACACATCAATAAAAACTAATATTATACAATATTTTTGTTTACCGATAACCTCCATATTGAACAATTATTGACAGATCATTTCAAAATTTCAACACCCAATCAGAGCCCGTATAACAACTAATACCATACTGTCGGTGTGCGCATGCGCGCGGATCAATCAAATTTTACCCTCAATCGATTCGCCGCTAAAGAAGAATATCTTCAAAAAACAGGTACCACTGATGTCATCGAACGAATAGTCAAGCTGAAATGAAATTGGTCAAGCCACGTAGCGAGACTAAAAGATTCAAGATGAACCAGCCAAACTAATTGACTGGCGCCCAAGAGAAGACAAACGGAGCAGAGGACGACCACAAACACGCTGGATGGATGACATTAAACGAGTGTCCAATAAATGGCAATAAGACGTGCAGAACTGTAGAGAGTGGCGAAAAATAGGAGAGATCTATGTTCAGCAGTAGACGGAAGATGTTGCATGATGATGAATATACATTGGTCTAAGTACGCCATGTCTCGTGTTTGAGCCACATCAGCTTTGAATGGTGATGCACTTGTCTAGACGCTGACGTTGTATACTTTTTCCAAATTGTAATAACATTTTTGTTTTTCAGTCGGTCTGATTTTAACTTTTAAATAATAAAGTTGAGATTATTCTTTGGATTAATAATAAGTTGGATAAGAAGTCAAATAAATACTTTAATTCTTGCTATAGGAAATGGAAATTAAATGTAATTTTAAATTTTATGAAATTAAATCGTTTTTAAAAACTGTCTCCGAAAAGCAGAAACCATCAGTCTCATAAAGGCATACCCAATTCTCATTACATTACACAAAAATAAATTGAATATACTGCATTTTCATGTATTAGTCTAATTTAGCTTTCTTCTTTTATGTCTCGTTTACTAACCATCAAATACAAGCAATTTGCACTTGATCTGGAGCCATAATTTTTCAATTGACAACCTTGTCGTGTCTCTATTATCATTCAATGTACCGTTTATGTTGAAATCAATTAGATATAATTTATTAATCTTTATTATTGTTATTGATCGAAACGGAAACGACTATAATCAAAGAAAATGGCCGACGAGGGTGGTCTTAAATGGATTTTTAAGCTTCTTTGTTTGTTATTTTATTCAATGAATAAGCTGCTTTATACATGATAAACTGTTACAGGGGTGTATATTATTATACTGATCGTTTTTATTAAGATGCAACGAGAGATTTAGACATGGTGTCTTTACTATTTAGATATTTTGTTTATAACTTTTTTTCTACTTAATACTAATAAGCACAAAAATATGTGCCATCGTCAGACCAATAATGCGGCGGATATCAGACCAATTGAATGCTTGAAACAGCAGAGATGAAAACACTTCGAAAAAATCGATGGTAACACTATGGGATAGAGCTAGAATTACAGATATACGACGGGTATGCAAGGTGGACAACATTAATAACTGGATGAAAAACAGAAGAGTAGAATGGAACGACCACATAGGCCGAATGACAACAAATAGAGTAGTAAGGACAGCCAGAGACGGTTCCCCAATAGGAAGTCGATCAGTGGGAAGACCACGAAAACGATGGAATGACAACTTACTGGAGGTACATTGAAAAACAGACAGAGTCATGTCTACACAAAAAAAAAGAAGAAAAAAAATATGTGTCACCGGTTGATGAAAACACTAATAGATTACAGTAATCGATGATTCAAAGCATGCTTTTGTTTTCTAGAAGGAATACGAAGACCTTAAAGGATGTGGATGAAAAATAGATAATAGTAATGGGAAGTGATTTCACTACCCGTGATTCAGTCACCGTGATTTATAAATCACCGATTACCATTTCTGGTTAACTTCGATATCTGGTTTGACATCTACATGTCATGATAGGAAAGTGAAATAGATAATAGTAATGGGAAGTGATTTCACTACCCGTGATTCAGTCACCGTGATTTATAAATCACCGATTACCATTTCTGGTTAACTTCAACATCTGGTTTGACATGTACATGTCATGATAGGAAAGTAATTGGTTTAAAACTTTGCTCCTCAAGTATTGGGCTATTTTGCGGTTCTTAAGTATCCAACTAAGTTTTCCAAATCCTACCCTTGCTAGTCTTGCTCTCCTAGTAATTTCCGCACTTTGGTTCCCTTTATCAAGTTTCAGGATTTGGCCTACGTAGATAGATTCCTAGGCCTTTTCTACCTCACTCCCATTTATAGTTATACGTCTGGTGTCATCTGTGTTTGTCATTACATACTTTTGTTTTTCTCATATTCATTTTTAGGCCGACGTATTGGGAGCTGCCTGTGAGTTTCTCCATAATAATCTGCAGTTCCTCGAATGAGCTCGCTATAATCACAATGTCGTCAGAGAATCTGAGGTGGTTTCATTTGTTGCCATTAACGTTAATGAAATAGGTTGACCAATTTGTAGTTTTGAAGACGTCTTCTAGGGCTAGGTTAAAAAGCTTTGGCGATATTACGTTTCCTTGTCTCACTCCTCTGGATTTACATTTATGAGACTGATATTAAAAATTTAGCTGTTACTCTTAACTAAATTATTTACCAGATAGAATTTAGAATAAGGTTATCGTATATTATCTCATCCATGTAAGAGACTAATCACTTTTATTTTGTCTTCTTAATCTTTTTGGTGCTAATTGTTTAATTCGTATAATAAATACTGATAATCTAATTTTGATATCTAGTTTGGAATACTTATTATCTGCAGACTGTACCTTTATAACACGACTATCCCTATAACTCTTCCCAAAATTGATTTATCAAAAGCCATTTCGGACCACGAGGCAGACATAAAATCGAGTTTATATAATTGAACAGTAATAAGTAGTTTGGCGACCAGCCG
The DNA here is from genome assembly GCF_917563875.1 of Diabrotica virgifera virgifera. Taxonomy (NCBI): domain Eukaryota; kingdom Metazoa; phylum Arthropoda; class Insecta; order Coleoptera; family Chrysomelidae; genus Diabrotica; species Diabrotica virgifera. The sequence goes on along the minus strand of NC_065445.1, from coordinate 16,164,810 downwards.
ACAAGTAAAAGTATCTAGACGTTGTTTATTTCTCCTTATAAGTATACTAAGAGATGTCTATAAATGGTGATGAATATCGAAGAGAGAAATTGGATCACGTGATTGTATTATTGTCGATTGGCACTGTGTTGTTGCGCCCACGACGTACTCTAATCAAATAACTGGTGGTTTGACTCTCAGACTTCAGTATTCTCAACTCTCAGACTTCTCAAAATTTAGTGCGAAAAGAAGTAAAGAAATGGCAATAGACCGTTATTTGTTTACCTTTACAATCGAATTCTTTACGATCGAAAGGAAATGGAGGTTCAGTTCGACTTTTCTTGCTTATTGCTTTATTTTGTGAGGCGAAATAAACGTTTTAAAATGATTTCCACAGACACTTTGAGTTTTATAACGTATTTTTTAGAATCTAAATAATCTTTATTAGGAAGAAAGAAGTAAGCCTGAAAACAAAAATGAAAGTACGAGCCGGTGCTACTCTACGGTAGTGAAACGTGGACAGTGAACGACAACATCGGTAGTAAAATTCAAGCATGCGAAATGCGATACATATTTACTTGCGGTATCCGGGGTGACCAGACGTGATCGTATAAGAAATGAAGACATACGTGAAAGGTGCGGTATTGGAAGGACCTTAGACAGACTTGAAACGAAACAGTTATCGTGGTTCGGACATATGGCGAGAATGAGTGAAGGTAGAACTGTAAAGAGAGTATGGAAAACGGATGTTCGTTAATACGTACTTTTGCTGGCTGCATATATGTAGTATAAATTCGATATGTTCCTGAGATCATTGTAGTGTATTTTCTTTGATTTCAGTACATTCATTAAATGTTCATGTCTTATCGTTCAGTAACAATATAACTAATTAATTTTGAAAAAACCAATTTCAATACGAAACACAAAAGACTTGTCCCAACTTTCTTTTAATTGCGAGATCTATTAAAATATTCACTTCAAAAATACGGCGTAGTAATTTTTTCGTCCTTTTCCGACGGTTAAGTTAAAAGTTTTTAGAAGGTCATTAATCCTCGACCCCAAAAATAATATTTCGATCAATAGAACTTTAACGTTTGGTTTCCTTTTACGTAAAACTAGAATGCGTGACTTCCAGTGTCACACCTTAGGGGTGGTTAATGGCGACCAATAAATTGAAAAAAAAATGTTTATAAAAAAATGCTTATAAAAAAAATGTCTACATATTAACAGCAAAAAAAAGCAAATGAGAAAAGCATGTCAATTAACACAAGTACTCGTATATTATGTGTTATAGAAAATACTCATTAAACTTTCAAAAGGCGTTACAATCCCATTCTTGGGTGAAGTGGATTATCCTGTCATTTATAGCTTGCTGTATTTCTTTGCTGACGTCGTGACTCTTTTCCATTTCTTCCTGTCCTTGTACTGAATTTTCAAATTTTAACATTCATTGTTCTTATATCTTCTTCTACATCATCCAACCATCTTATTCTAGGCCTTCATCTACGACTAGGCCATAGTGGTGTCCAGTTAGTTATCCTTCTCAGCATAGGGTGTCTGTCTATATGTCCTATCCATTCTAAGCGAAGACGTTTTATGTATTTTACTACATTTGTTTGTTTCACGCCGTTGTTTACTTTGATCTCCTTAGAAGTTGTTTCGTTAAAACTGATCTTTGCAGTGGTATTCTTTAGACTCACTTAGAATATGTCTTAATTTTTCTCGGATTAATTGTACCAAAAGGGCTTTTGAAATCTATGAATATTACGTGCATTTCTCTGTGGTATTCTCTTGATTTTTGAATTATTTGTTCCACTGTAGACTGTATGTACGGAATTAATTATATTGATCTCCCCGGTCTGAACCCATTCTGGCATTCTCCTAATATTCGTTCAGTGCATGATTACAAGTCTGTTTGCTAGATTTGATATGTGGTATTTAGCAGGATTATTGCTCTGTAATTCTCACATTCCTCCCGATCTCCTTGTTGATAAAGATGCACTATAACACCTCTGTTATCATCTCATCATCCCGTAGCGCTACAACCCTGGGTGGGTCCTGGCTGACTGTAAAACTTTCTTCCAATTTGTTCGGTCTTCCATCAACCTAGGGTCAAATGGAATGTTCATTTTACGGAGATCTGCTCGGATGTTATCTCTCCATCGCATTCTGGGACGTCAGAGTGGTCTTTTGCCTGTAGGAATCTCCTCCCATACCAGTCTTACAAGTACATATCTCGTTATGAAGTCTGTGCACGTGGCCTGCCCATCTTAGTAGCTGTAATTTAATTTCTTGGACAATATCGGCGTCATTGTAGAATACTTTTAATTCGACATTGGTTCTGATCCTATACTGGTTTGTGGTGATGTCGTGGTGAGGTCCGAAGATTTTTCTAAGTATTTTTTGTTTAAAAAAACGTCTGAGCTTTTCTTCGTTAGCTTTGGTCATGATCCACGTTTCGCATCTATATGTTAGTACAGATCTGACGATGGATTTATAGATTTTAATCTTTGAACTTCTTGTAAGATTTTTTCATTTTATAAGCTTATCCAGTGCGAAATTATGGTTACCATCTGGTAGTGTGTTTTTTGTCCATGTTTGTTGTATTAGCTTGTTTATTTCTGCTTGTAATTCTCTTTCTCCGTATTTTATTAACTCCACTGCTCTTTTATTTCTTCTGCCGCTTTTCCGTTTCGGAGTTTTTAAAATCTTTTTGTATTTCTTCTGTGGGAGTCTCTGCTTCGTTCAATTTCGTTCAATAATTTTAAAAATTGTTTCTAGCTTTTTATATCCCCCCGAAAAGAACGTTTGGTCCGTTCTTTCTGACTTCACGGTTTCGGTTATGATGATGATGATGGATCGATTGCATTTTAATATTTTATATGTAAATCAGAGAATGTGCGGCGGCGAATGGAATATTCAAAACAAAACACCTGCAATATTTGGTAATTTCCCACTTCAACTATAGATATTTTCAAATTTCTTATTCCGCACGCTATGGAATACATTATTGAAACGGTAATACGATACAAAATCTCTGTTTCCAAACAATACGCTACTCGCTACTAACATAGCCTACTTACTAATCTTTAATTAATTCATATTCACCATTATCTTGGCTTTTTTAAACAGCCGAACTGATAAAGTAGCTTCATTTTATGTTACATTTATACTATTCTCTCAAAACTAACATTGTTTTGTGATTATTGGCAATTGTAATGTTTTGGTATTTGGTCAATGGGTTGGGTTGGACAATTCGACAATAATTGTACCTAATGTTCTGATAAAACTGTTTTGATTTTGAAAATGTACAGATTTTGGAAAAAGAACAACAAAATATGTATATTGGAGATGATTCACATAAATAAACATCTCTCCAACATATATATCGCAACCCACCAGGTGGGTGGCAGTTTAAACATTTAATTTAAGCGAAAAGAAATGTTTTGTTCCGTTCTGCGGAATTGATTAACTTATTAAATAAGTGTAAACAACGAACAATAATATATTTATTTTATTTTGGTTAAAAGGCGTGCTTATTCATCTCGTAAAAGGGTTTGTTATTGTTTGAGGGCAGCGAGGGTGCGTCTGACCGGCCGAAGCCTGCTGGGAGGTGTGTGAACCGACCCGTGGTTGTAGATCTACTACTGTGGCTGAAAAAGACCACAAACGCTAATATGTTTGTGTTTCTACCATGTGGCCAGAAAGGCGATAAATTATTTAGATCTGGCGTTTAAAAGTTGAAACATTTCTGCAGTTTTAAGAAACGTCTTCGAATGCATTTCCAAAGTGAGTTATTGACATAAGGTCTGATAAGTAATTAATTTATGGGGAATTCAGTTTGTTAAACTGAACACACTGGTTTGTATATTAAATGTGAATTTTACATGACCCATATTATTTCGTTTTGAGAAAAGTTATTAAAAAATAAAATTAGCAAAGATAGTAATTAAAGCGTGTTGCCACAGTTTATTTGCCAAATGAATATTTTTTTCTGTTTTGTGACACCAGTAAAATATATTTTAAATTAAATAAATTAAATACCTGCATTCTTCATTTTGTGTCAATTATTTTAAATTAAAAAAAAATGTGTGTGTACTTTGTACGCACGTAAGAAGTTATACTTCTGTCATATGATTTCAACGAAATAAATATACTTTCAACAGGTTATTCGTATCTGATTTAAAGATTAAACTAATTTTTACTTATTACTTTCCAAAAATGTTTATTAAAACAATACCAAAAATAAAAAAAAAAGTTAGAAAATACACACGGATTTGAACCGGGGACCTCTCGATCTCCAGTCGAACGCTCTACCACTGAGCTATACTCCCTTTGTCTTTACGGATTACAAAATTTCAAGACATAGTAAAAATCGATCAAGTGAAGTATAAAAATACTTTAGATATTACTTACTATCTTATTCCCGAGGAAGACAAATCCAAAGACTCAAAAATTATAATAAATATATTTACTAAAAACACTAATATATTCTTTCCACGCCCTTTTTGGACTGATACATACATAACTTAATAAACTTAAAATATTTAGCAACGAACTCCGTACTGTGTGTGCGCGCATGCGCGCAGAATAATAAAAAATCACTCCCAATCGCGCCTAAAGAAGTGTAACTTCAAAAATATTTTTTGGACACCCTTTATAAATAATTATGTAAATTTTTATATTACTGAATAGAGCTAACCTTTCAAATGAGCTATCACACGATCCCTATTCTCATTTAAAAAAATAATCGATTACGTCATCACGCCCAGGTGGATGACGTCACTAGTATGATGTATATGCCAAAAATCATAATTTCAAAATAAAAATCAACCTGTCTCGGCATATTTCTCTAAAGTGGCCTATTGTCGAAAAAATTAATTTATTCCATAATTTTGGACCTCTGTATTTAAATTAATATATCCTGTCTTTCAGTTTTTTATAAAAAAAATTATAAGTGGAGGTCCTTTATTAGTTTATCTGGTATTCGTTTTAAGTCAAACGATATTAGTTATTTATACGTCTCCACCACTTTTCTATTAATAACATTAACAGAGAAACAATAGGTTCGATGTACGTGGAATGCTATAAACCTCTTCCTACACCGTAATTAAATATTTATTGTTTAAATCAAATATTAACCCGTGCCTCGTGTGATTATCAGAAAATTTTTTAGCCTCCCAAGCAACGAATTTCTTGAATACTCCATTAAATAATAAAAAACATAAGATATGCAGATGACACCGTGATTACGACAAGCTCTGCAGAACAACTCAAACTCCTACTAAACAGAACAAACAGTTTCTGTGAAAAATATGGACTAAAAAAACAAATATACATTTGTGATATGTACTGATAGGAGTTGAAAATGCAAATATTATCTGGGAACCCGGATTTTAGAAAATAATGATCATATTGTGACATTATTTATAAGCCGCTCACAACCTGGCCTATTTCTTTCCGGAAGCTTCTGTCGTCAAACTGTCTGACCCTCTCTGCAGGCGAGACAAATAGAAACTTGTTACAACCGGCGCTTCTAGAAGGCCATCGATAAACCTTTTTTTATTGTTCTTTAAATAATATTTACCTTTCAATTTTTCTGGAAATCGGTAGACTAATACTAATTGTACATACTAATATAAATAGACATTTTTGGAATTAGAAGTTTAGTTGTTAATTTGAAACCGTCAGTGTACTTTGATATGTAACGGGCGCGTTATATTTTTTGTAATTAGATAAATTAGTAGATTTAGTGTAATAAATAAATAAGATATCGTAGTTTGTAAAATAAAAGATATAAATTCAGTGTTTTTCATTTGTTTAGAAGTAAGTTATTAAAAATAAATAAAGTCAACTAAAACTCAACATAAGTGCCTAAAATATCAGAAAAGTCAGTTTTGTAACAATATAAAGCTAGAAATAACGAGAAATGCATTTGTAAAAATAAAAACCATTCTCTGCAATAAACACCTTAGATTAGAACTGGGAGAAAGAGCTCTGATACGTGTTTTCAATAGTACAATATGGACTTAAAAGCTGGACATTGAAGCAAGAATACATAAATAAGCTACATACAGTCATTCGAAATGTGGTGTTACAGAAGGGTGCTTAGCATGGACACAGAAGAAAACGAAAACGGAAGTATTGCAAGAAATTGGCAAGAGTACGAAGTGATAAACACAATAAAAATAAGAAAGTTACAATATCTGAGACACGCAATGAGGGGACAGCATTATGAAATATGTACCAAGATTGATAATACAGGGAAAGATAAGAGGAGGAAGAAGTATGGGAGAAAAGAGACTGCCATGGTTAAAAAAAGTTAAGAGACTGGTTTAAATGCGGTTCAACAAAACTCTTCAGTGAAGCGGTAGATAGAGATAGTGATGATAATATCCAGCCTGATACACCTAAAGAAGAAGATGTGGTGGTTATTTCAAAATATCTTAGCCTCAAGGACTCCAGAGATGAGAGCTAAACTATCGTTATTTAGGCATTTCATTTTCGTAGCCAAGAGAATTATTAAAATCTTGACTTATCTCAATAGCTGAATCATACGTACATTCGGTTAGCTAATAAAATACCGAATAAATGTAAAACCAAGCATTGACACAATCTTTGATATTAATATACCTGTTCCAACAGCTCATTACTACATTTTTAGTCTGTAATCCAAACATATGAGCATACGCTTTTACTTTCGACGATAATTACACTCGATATCCTTAAATGTCACTTTATAATGTCTTACTAATTATTATCGCTACGTTTACAAATCCCTAGACCTAGATACGTCGATGTAGTCGGTAAATTTCAAGAATTTTTGCATCAGCTGATCAAAGTATGAGCATACGTGTGAATGGGGTCAACACCGTACATTAGTCGGACCCCATACGAAGTGCATTTTAAATTCACCTTAACTTCAACATGCCGACTTTCTAGTTCTGGCACTGATGGCAGGTATGTACAGAGTGAGTCACATCAGAATCTACCTATGCCATCAAACCGTTATTAGATTATTATTATTGAAAACTGAAAATAAATATTAACTATACGGTGTTTTCATTCCTTTTGACTTTTGATTCCTTTTCAAATCTTTCTTAACATCGCTCAGTTACATCCCGTGTTTGAACTGTTTTGAAACCTCTTTTAAATAGTGTTGCTAAAGTATAGGAGCTCGTACTCCTTTTTATCGGATCAGAACTATTTTGAGCTTTACTAAAAAGTCGCATAGTATGTTCGAAAATGGGAAAATGAACTTGGTTCAGCCTACGGAGAAAATATTTCAATGCAAAAGCACAGCAACTTGCTCGCTACCCAGCCAGAGCTTAAAAAAATGCAAGTTCTCCGTATATCATAAACCTATACCCATACTGACACAACTATACACAATTCATCATCCCATCCTATACAAAACAAATTAGCAGCCTACCATAGCATGATACATAGACTGACAGAAATTCCCATGTCAAAAAATAACTTCGAGATAGAACTGAACATCATTAAACAAATAGCAATAAACAATAATGGCTATAAGGAACAAACAATTAACAATCTTTTTGTGGTGGTGGATAGACTAATTTCAGGGCTTTCTTATGGAGTTTTTGGTTTAAAATTTTGTTAATTGTTTGTTCGTTATAGCCATTATTTACTGCTATTTGTTTAATGATGTTCAGTTATTTTTTGACATGGGAGTTTCTGTCAGTCTACGTATTGTCCTTTTCATGAACATTTTTTCAGTGCGTAACAAATGATAGGAAAAAGCGTAAGTCCGTGATAATACACATTTATGACATTTATTCTAACATGACATTTTAGTTAAATCTGACAGTTGTCACATTTTATTTTCAATTTGGAATAAAAACAAATCAAATGTGTTTCTTGCATTTATAAAATGGTATTTTCTTTGATTTGTATAGTCTTATAAATTATACAGATTATATTAATTTGTAATATTATTATCTAATTAAAAAAAAATATATTTTTTATTATGGCGCCATCTATCGACAACTAGAATAACTAGAATAAATGTTGTAAATGTCTCTAATCCCAGACGTGCCTTTTTTTCTGTCACATACAATTTAATGCGTTAGAAAGAAATCGAAAAACTGTGACGCACTGAAAGATGATCGTGAGAAAAAGAATATCATGCTATGGTATGCTGCTAATCTGTGTTGTGTAGGATGGGATGATGAATTGTGTATAGTTGTGTAGTCTGGTAATTGTTACGTCTAGAAAGTTTATGGACTTATTCTGTTCTGTTTCTATTGTAAACTCGATATTACTATGAAGTGAATTAATGTATGATAGAAATTGGTCAAGTTGCCTGTTAGTTCCTGTAAAGCATACTAGTATATCATCCACGTATCTCCACCAATATAAGAACTGTTTAAATACGGGATGTTTAGAAATTTTTGTTTCAAGCTGGTTCATAAATATATCTGATAGCAATGGGCTTAGGGCTTAGAGGATTACCCATAATAAGTCCTGCACTGTTGCTTGTGTATATGTATTTGATTATTGCATTCAAAATAGTCTTGATTTATACAAATTTCAAGAAGGTGTAAAATTTCAGATGCAATAATCGGATTTGTACTTTTTGTACTAAATTTGCATAAATCAAGACTATTTTGAATTCAATAATAAAATACATATACACAAGCAACAGTGCAGGACTTATTATGGGTAATTCTCTAAGCCCATTGCTATCAGATATATTTATGAACCAGCTTGAAACAACAATTTCTAAACATCCCGTATTTAAACAGTTCTTATATACGTGGATGATATACTAGTATGCTTTACAGGAACTAACAGGCAACTTGACCAATTTCTATCATACATTAATTCACTTCATAGTAATATCGAGTTTACAATAGAAACAGAACAGAATAAGTCCATAAACTTTCTAGACGTAACAATTACCAGACTACACAACAAACATGAGTTCTCCGTATATCATAAACCTACCCATACTGACACAACTATACACAATTCATCATCCCATCCTACACAATACAAATTAGTAGCATACCATAGCATGATACGTAGACTGACAGAAATTCCCATGTCAAACAATAACTTCGAGATAGAACTGAACATCATTAAACAAATAGCAGTAAATAATGGCAGTAACGAACAAACAATTAACAAAATTTTAAACCAAAAACTCCATAAGAAAGCCCTGAAATTAGTCTATCCACCACCACAGAAAGAACCCAGTACCTTCTGCTCTATCACATATACTGGCAAGATAACAACAAAAATAGCCAGATACATAAAATAGAAAGGAATAACACCAGCTTTCAGAACTAACAACACTTTAAGCAAATATATTAAGAACAATAAGAGCCGAAAGAGAAAGCAACTACAGAGTGGTGTTTACAAACTAACTTGTGGTGATAACAACAAAAATAGCCAGATACATAAAATAGAAAGGAATAACACCAGCTTTCAGAACTAACAACACTTTAAGCAAATATATTAAGAACAATAAGAGCCGAAAGAGAAAACAACTACAGAGTGGTGTTTACAAACTAACTTGTGGTGACTGTTCGAAAACGTACATCGGTCAAACTGGCAGAACCTTTGACAAACGGATAGCAGAACACAAAAGGGCTTTCAACAATAGAAAAACAGACACTTCTACATACGCACTTCACCTTCTAGATCATAATCATTCTTTTAATGAACAGTTTCAAATTCTGCATATTCAAAATAAAGGCCTTAAGCTATCTTTATTAGAATCTATTTAAATTAATAAATTGAAAAATACAGATATAATTCTAAATGACCAACTCGAGACAAACAGCTCCCCACTCCTCAACCTCTTCAGTTAAAGACTTTAAAAAGGCAAACCCATAGTAATCTAAATTACTTTTGAGAAAGGCACTCTGCCGAAACAGCTGTAGTCACATAGTTGTAATAAATTTTGTGGAAGTATAGAAAACAAACGTTTTCAGTGTTTTATTGTTAGATAAAATGAACTTCTATCAAGGAACGGTCGAATCCATCAATTATCATTAGAAATATGACAAAAAATGTGATAATTAACGGCATTAGACGCTAGTGTGGCACCAGCATACGGATTTAGATTTATATTTAAGCTTAAGGTACGTCGTAAGTTTAATATCTGTTGGTGAAACCTACATTACCTGCATTAATAAACTATATATATGATATATACGCAGTCTAGAAAATACCTTGAGCGACAAGCTCGATTCGCCTTGTACACGTAGACGTAAATCTAAATCTGCACCAATGACAAGACAACATGTGCTTTTGCCAACTTTACGTGCAATACATGTGATGTAAAGTGAATGAACTCTGGTTGTGTTGCAATTCGTTTCACTTAATTTGAGTTCATCATACAATTTTTGATTAATGTTCAATTTACCGTAAATATCTGTAGACTTGTCCTTTTGTGCGACAGCTCACGGCTGCAGCGGCTGTGCTTTCATTTTTTACATAATATGGCGCGCGCTTGAGTGTACAGACAAATATTTATGCAGTTTGTTATACATAGCTGCATTGAAGCGAAAAAAAGAAGACGAAAAAGAACTAATAAGCAGGGAAACTGTCTTAAAACTGATTTCTTAATTATTAAAACAGAAACATCTTAACAAAATTAGACAGGGTGAACCCCTCCAAGGAAAAAAGTCAATATAGTATAGTATACAGGGTGTTTCATTAATAATTGTCCATATAGTAACTGGAGAAACCTTAGCACAAAATACGAAGATTTAACCTAAAACACTTAAATAAAATGTGGTTCCTTACTGAGTTACAGGGTGTTTTATCTAAAAATTTAAAAACTATTTTTGCTCAGCATTTTAAAACTATTCGACGTATCCTTTTTATACTTGGCAGGAAGTATAGGTACTGTACACACTACTAAATTTTGTTAAACAAACGTTTCTGGCTATTACCAGAGGCGTACGACGGGGGAAAGTGAATGGTTGACTCTTTCCAAATTCTACGCCACTGGCGAAATTGCTATTTTAGTTCAATTGTTGAATTCTCCAATACTTTCTATGAAAAAGATATACTCTTCATTCGTAACGATAAATTCATTAGTTTTCGAGATCTTTGAAGTTAAAAATGAAACGACACGGTTATTTTGATTAATGTATTGTGTCGTTTCATTTTTAATTTCAAATATCTCTAAAACTAATCATTTTATCGTTACGAATGAAGAGTATATTATTTACATAAAAAGTATTGCAAAATCAAAAATGTACACTAAAACAGCAATTTCGTCAGTGGCGTAGAATTTGGAAAGGGTCAACCAGCCACTATCCCCTGTCGTACGCCTCTGGTAGTAGCTAGAAACGTCTATTTATCTTAATTTAGAAGGGTGTACAGTACCTACACTTTCTGCCAAGTATGATAAGGATACGCCAAATAGTTATAAAGTACTGGGTACAAATAATTTTTAAATTTTAATCAGATGAATCATATCATAAATTAATCAAAATAACTGTGTCGTTTCATATTTAACTTCAAATATCTGGAAAACTAATGCCTTTATCGTTACCAATAAAGAGTATATTATTACGTAGACAGTATTGAAGAATCTAAAAATGGCACTAAAATAGTAATTCCTCCAGTGGCGTAGAATTTGTGAAGGGTCAACCATTCACCATCCCCTGTCGTACGCCTCTGGTAGTAGCTAGAAACGTTTGTTTATCGTAATTGAATACGGTGTCTAGTAGTCGCACTTTCTGTTAAGTATGAAAAGGATACGTCGAATGGTTTTAAAATGCTGAGCAAATATAGTTTTTAAATTTTTTAGATAAATCACCCTGTAAATCAGTAAGGAACCACATTTTATTTAGGTGTTTTAGGTTAAATCTTCGTATTTTGTGCTAAGGTTTTTCCAGTTACTATATGGACAATTATTAATGAAACACCCTGTATATAACTAGTATATATAACTAGACCCAAACCCAGACATCCAAAGTGAAAGTTATCCTCCAACACCAAATTGTTCTATATGGTCCACATAATGTTCAGAAAAAAGTCACACCATTTTGAGCGTCGGGTTTGGGGGGGAGAGGGGGGAGAAATTGGTAAATTCGTAGTTTTCTAGGTTTTTCGTCAATATTTCTAAAACTGTGCGGGTTAGCATGAACAACCTTCTATACAAAAATGTTCTACATTAAATTTGAAATAAAAAAGGCTCTATGCATAATCCTTCTAAAGTGAACGGTTCCAAAGTTACGGAGGTAGTATAGTATAATAGGTCCAAAAAAAGGCCTAACCCAGACATCCAAAGTAAAAGTTTTCCTTCAACACCAAATTGTTCTATATGGTCCACATATTGTTCAGTAAAAAGTTACACCATTTTGAGCGTCCGGTTTGGGGGGAGATGGGGTAAAAGTCGGTAATTTAGTAGTTTTTTTACGTTTTTCGTCAATATTTCTAAAACTATACTTTAGCCTAAACAATGTTCTATACAAAAATGTTCTACATGGAATTTAAAACAAAAAAGATCCTACACATAATTGTTATAAAATCAACGGTTCCAGACTTATGAAGGGTGAAAAGTGGAGGTTTTCGATACTTTTTATATTCTTTGGGCAATTTATAGAAATTTTCTTTAACAGGATTGGGTTTTGTAAATAAACTTTGCTATTTTAGTGGCCGATGGTATGTTAGTGATAAGCCCTTGAAGATACGTCAACCTCCCCACCCAAAATCATCATTAATTGCCCAAATAAGATAAAATGTATCGAAAACCTCCACTTTTCACCCTCCGTAACTCTGAAACCGTTGATTTTATAACAATTATGTATAGAACATTTTTTGTTTTAAATTTCACGTAGAACATTTTTATATATAACATTGTTTACGCTTAAGCATAGTTTAGAAATATTGAAGAAAAACGTAAAAAAACTACTAATTTACCGACTTCTCCCCCATCTCCCCCCCAAACCGGACGCTCAAAATGGTGTAACTTTTTACTAAACAATATGTGGACCATATAGAACAATTTGGTGTTGAAGGAAAACTTTTACTTTGAATGTCTGGGTTAGGCCTTTTTTGGACCAATTATACTATACTACCTCCGTAACTTTAAAACCGTTCATTTTAGAAGGATTGTGCATAAGGCCTTTTTTATTTCAAATTTAATGTAGAACATTTTTGTATAGAAGGTTGTTCATGCTAAACCGCATAGTTTTAGAAATATTGACGAAAAACCTAAAAAACTACGAATTTACCGATTACTCCCCCCTCTCCCCCCCAAACCCGACGCTCAAAATGGTGTGACTTTTTTATGAACATTATGTGGACCATATAGAACAATTTGGTGTTGGAGGATAACTTTCACTTTGGATGTCTGGGTTATGCCATTATTTGGATCAATTTTATCATATTAATAACACACACTTTTAAAAGCAAAAGCATGAGCAAAGTAAAAGCAGACACTTCTTTTTGTAATCACAAGGAAATTTCAAAGGATACATGACCTGACTGCATCACATTATTATCACGGTTCTTTTAGAAAGAATTTCCATAGAGCTTTGATTTCAGTAGAAGTAGTGATAGAAGACTTAGATAGATTAATGGATCCAGTTTTAAACTCGCCATAATTTTGCCGTGCTCTATGGAGTTAAGGTCTGGACTTTTAGGAGGCCTGCCAAATACTGACATCTGTAAAGGCTTGCATTGTTACCCTGACTGTGTGCGGCGGAGCATTATCTTGCATTAGGAGAAAATTTTCACCTACAAAATGCATATGAGGTGCCACATGTTCTTGCAGTCATTCCCTAACGTATCTATCAGGATTAAGACCAAGTTCCCGTAACATAACAAGATCTGTATGTGCTTCCAAAGAAATACCAACCCATACTATTAAACCTCCACCACCCGACTGTACGTTTAAGTGGTGATAGCCAACCTCCGATAGGAGAAGGAACTACAAGAAGAAGAAGAACAGGCTGTAATCTAGGAGAAGGGTAGGTACATATCATTGGACATAGCATTCTCAAGGCATTGTCACACTTTTTGGTGACAATCAGGTGAGTATGTCGGAAAACGAGACTCTCTGTAAACCTAACGTTTCTCTAATCTTCCATATCCCAATCTGTATGAGCAAGGAAGAATTCCAAGCGTTGTCTTTGATGAGCTGCATCCATTAAAGAGCCTGAAGCAGGTACATCAGCCATTCTCCTGGTCAAAGCTGTAGCAGTAACTGTCTGCTCTTGAAGCACTGAAGTCTAAGAAACCGATCTTCCACGACGCGCGACGTTTATTGCACTTGGTCTTCTCTGTCCAGTTCTTCTGAAGATCATGGACAACAGAAAGGAACACAATCATCCTAACGGACATTAGGCATACCAGGCGTAAGTAAATAGATTTATCGAGAGCACCTTAACAAAAACTCTCTTTTCATTCACAAAAATGGCAAACTTTTCAAAAACGAATGAATAAAGGCAATTTATATTTTAATGAATTAATTACTATACAGGGCAATTCGGCAAAACTAAAAGGAAAATTTCGCTGGGCAGTGTATGTATGTCGGGAATGATGATGTAGGTCAACGTATAGATGGTAAAATGTAGAATTGTAACAAAACAAATAAAAATGCGATATAATCAGCAACTAGAATTTTTTCAGTTTAAATAGCTCAAGGTTTTTTTATTATGTACGCAAATAATGGCAAGAGTGTAGTATGTTAATTATTAATTATGATTTGGATTACATTCATATCGGTTTCGGCTCAATTTTCTATCATAAACGTCATTGTAAATTTCATTTTTTATTGCAGCCTCTCAGGTTTTGATCTAAGAATAAAATTGTAGTGGCGATATAAAAATTCCATTCAAATGGGTTCTAAGAACTAAAGTTTATTTCAACGATTGGTATATACATACTCAACTATTTTAACGGGAATATTGACAAACGATCGTTTCTGGTAATGAAACAGTGAGAGGTGTGGGTGTAATAAACACTAAAATAGAATAAAATAATTAAGAACATTAAGTTTAGTAATACCGTTATCCAATATTTCGTTTCATGTATGTTCCCAAGGGCTATGGAAATAGGATCCAGTAATTCAATTTGTACTAAAATGGATTACAAAAGAGAGTGATGAAAAAATAGACTACCAACTAGGTCCCAGATAATATCAATTATAATTTATAATAAGCTTTTAACAGAACCAGATATACAGAAAACGTGACCAGGAGTTTGTATTTTTTGAGAGTGTGATTAGATGAACGTAACGTAACACAATAACATCAGCCAAAACATATCCTGGAGCTGATTTAAATTGTGATCATACTCCACTTGTAGCCCAATTATGAGTCCGACTAAAAACCCTAATCCAGAAACAGAAGAAAAAATGATTAGATATGGATCAACTAATTCCTGGTTGCACTAACGAATCTTAAGCTCCAGCTTAACCCAGCTCAGCTTATAGATAAATCCGCGTTAAGTCTAATTTACGTGGCACCATCATTTTCGATTCTTATCTAAGCAATCCACATGGCAATCCATTGTGGAAACCTGAAAATTTATCTAAGACTCAATGGTGCAACGCGCATGTTTCGTGTTTTGGGAACGGCCAGATGGTAGAGTCTGTAAGACGGTCTAGAGAAAAGTAAAAGATGAAGTCAGAGAGGGAAGAGTGACCCAGGACCGACAAACATGGAAGGCAATAGCAAACGAGGTTTTTAAAGACTCACGAAGAGTTGTAACACATTGATAATAAATGTAGAGATCTCATGATAAAAGTCAAGCTTACAAAATGCATTACTAATAATGCTGTCTTAATAACCACTACCAATGATATCGAGACCGGAATGTTCATTTAAAGATGGAGTTACTACAAATAAAATGGTATCTTTGGATGGTGAAATAATTGTGAAAAGCAATAGTTTTAAGTACCTA
Source organism: Diabrotica virgifera virgifera (assembly GCF_917563875.1). Lineage (NCBI taxonomy): Eukaryota > Metazoa > Arthropoda > Insecta > Coleoptera > Chrysomelidae > Diabrotica > Diabrotica virgifera. Next base: position 16,148,934 of record NC_065445.1, on the reverse strand, counting down.
GGATCGGTATTACAGAGTAATGGAGAAATAGATGGAGATGCATGTAGTAGAAATAGGGCTGGATGGATGAAGTGGAAAGAAGCGAGTGGTGTGTCAAGTGACAGAAAAATTCCAATGAAGCTGAAGGGAAAATTCTTTAAAACAGCTATAAGACCGGCTATGATGCACGGAACTGAATGTTGGGCAGTGAAAAAGAAAGAGGAACAACGAATGCATGTGGCGGAAATGAGAATGCTTAGATGGATGAGTGGAGTGACAATGAAGGATAAAATTAGAAATGAGTAGGTATATTAGGGGAAGTCTAGAGGTGGCACCAATTGATGCCAAAATGAGAGAGCATAGGTTAAGATGGTTTGGTCATGTTCAACGTCTAGACGTTAATCACCCAATACGAAGAATAGCTGAAGTGCAGATTCCTGGAAGGAGTAGGAGAGGAAGACCAAAGAAGACCTGGGGGAGACGATAATGCAGGACATGTTGGTAAAGAGGATTAACATTGATATGACCCAAGATAGAATTGTGTGGAGAAATGCAATTAGGGAAGCCAACCCCGCATAGGGATAAGGAAAAGAGAATGATGAATGATATCGAGACTGGATCAATCTAAGGAAAGCTATATGCAACGGTGTGAAAGAAGTGACAGGTTGCTTCGAACGAAACAAGAAGAACAAGTGCATCACAGACGAAATATTACACCTTATGGACAGAAGAATGGAAAACAAAAATAATCCCGAACGGTATAAAGAACTAGATAAATCTGTCTGCAGAAAGTTAAAAAAGGAACCACTATAGGTACGATATCAGTAAAATTCCTGGACTGGTTGAACATTTGTGACCCTTCCAAGAAATCAAAGTAGACGTGCATATCGTCTTAAGTTCCTTAAGCGACACCCTTAAAGGGTTCTTTGGTATTATCCATTCGAGAATACGAAAACAAAATATAGGTAAATCACACAAAAAACACGAACCAGATGGAGCCGTCGAAACACATTTATAGGTCTGGATCCCGCGTATGAAAAAAAAGTTGATTAATAGCAAGCTGAAAATTTGTTAATAGCTTAAGGGTGTCTAGTCGGATAAACTTTGATATATGGGAACACTGGAACAGGGGCAGTTTTAATTGTGGAACAGGTTAAAAATTTGGAACGGTCAGACCACGAAAACGGCACATTTATTTTGTCCGACAGAACAGACTTAAACTCTCCGAACAGAGATTAAACTCTCATGCAAAAATCAGACTGCTATTTATCACCTGTCATAATTCCTGTCATTTGACATATTCTACATGTTCCACTCATTAAAACGCCCATTTGGTGATTTTTGCATGAGAGTTTAATCTCTGTTGGGAGAGTTTAAGTCTGTTCTGTCGGACAAAATACATGTGCCGTTTTCGTGGTCTGACCGTTCCAAATTTTTAACCTGTTCCACAATTAAAACTTCCCCTGTTCCAGTGTTTCCATATATCAAAGTTTATCCGACTAGACACCCTTAAGCTATTAACAAATTTTCAGCTTGCTATTAATCAACTTTTTTTTCATACGCGGGATCCAGACCTATTATAACCAAAAGACCGGATGGAGTGAGAAGAAGAGCCGGGCCCAGAGCACTGCTTAAGGACCAGCTGGAAGACGATTTACGACTGTTAAAAGTACGAAATTTGAAAACCAAGGTGAAAGATAGAAAGGAATGGAAGCTGATTCTAGAACAGGCCCAGACCCACCATGGGATGTAGAGCCAATGATGATGATAGGTAAAAGATCGCTCAGCTTTAGATGCAGTTTTGGAACGCGAGAGCCCTTGAAGTCTTGGTTCAAAAATGCCTGGATCAACAAAAAGATATTTATGCCTGCTTTAAGCAAGAAACCCATTATGAACGCCCGGCACAGGACAGTCCAAATTCATTTGTATAGTTTTAAATGCAACGTAACCCATTATGAGCGGCCGGCTCGGCCCGGCACAGGCCAGCACGCAAACGGAACGGCCAAAATTCTCCGAGGAGAATAAAATCCGTTAAGTCGAACGGCCTGAACGGCCAGTCGGCACCAGTGCGTCATAATTGTTGGTAATAAGCAGATATATTGTTGATTTTTTAATTGAAAGCGCGTTGTTTCTTTTGAAATAAAATAATATGGAAGAACTTTTCATTGAGAGTGTCAGAGAATACCCATTTTTGTATGATGCATCGGACTCAAGTTATCATGATAGTAAGAAAAAGGACAATACATGGATACAAATATCCGAAAAATTTTGATCAATGGACAGGTACGTACATTATTTTTTAACCATGAATTCGTTTTTTTAACATGATGCATATTCATTAAAATTGTGTAGTTTATGTCTTTTAAAAACTTTTATTTTACGATAGTTTTTAAAATATATGATGCTTTGGCAGTTACAAATGGGTTTTTGGACGTGCCGGCCTGTGCTGTGCCGTGCCGGGCGTTCATAATGGGTTTCTTGCTTTATCCACTATGAGAAAGTGTTCGACACTATCAAGCATGACAAACTTTCGTTTGACACTGAGAACATCCAGGTCATTGAAAATCTATATTGGAATCAAAGAGCCCATATAACACACTTAATGGACATACGGTGGGTCAAAACAATCATTTTTTGAAGATTTCTTTAAAAAAGTATATTAAATAGGCTTACTGTAAACACATGTTACAATCAATCTCAGCCCCTTTAATTCCATATTAGTCAGTTAGTAATGAAGCTTAAAATAGGACAAAACCTCGCAATTTTTACAGAATGGATAGGTTTGCTTGAAAATTTGAGGATAAGTAGTGGATAGTCCAAGGATCAAAATCTATATGATGCCGAAAGGCGCTTTTACCATGGGGGTGGTTGCCACCCCATCTCGGAGGTGGAAATTTTTTTATTATATTTTGACCACAAAAGTTGGTAAAACCATTCATTCTAAGCAAAAAATGTTCTATACATTTTTTTGATAAAATTAATAGTTTTCGATTTATTCACTATCGAAAGTGTTCTCGAAAGTGTATCGAAAGTGAAAAAAAAACTAGCTCAAAAATTAAGCGACTTATAATGAAAAGAATGTCAGTCCCTATTTTTTTCAACGTAAAAGTGATCGGAAACAACTTCCTGATTACCACCCTAATGAAAATTAATCATTGACCTTATTTGGTCTTCTTTATTTATGTACCTATTATTAATAGGTTCTAGAAGTTTGACTGGCTTAGAAAGATTAGTTTTTATAAAAATGGAGTTAAAAGCGAATAACGGATTTTTGTAGTTTGGTATGCCTTTTTCTTCAGAATAGAAAAATTAGCATCAGAGATACGAAAAATTGTTTAAATATGAAATTGTAGGTTATCGAGGTTTTTAAAAGGATTTAATATTAATAGCCTTATAGATCTTATAAAACTCTACTATCCGTTGCAAGATAATTCGGATGGAATTCCCCAGATTAAAAGACTGGGCCGATATCAAGCACAAAATTACTGTACTCCCTTAATGCTGTAACTAATAGTCACCCTTAGTCTTTTGTTACATTAGGTTCAACTTTATTAAAATAAATTAAATCAAAATTAAAATTAAATTAAACTAAGATTAAATCCGAAATATCTTGCAACGAATAGTACAAAATACTGTTTAATCAAACTTTCTGAGATAAAAAATAAAAAAGTTACTGTTAAAAAATCAATATATTTTGTGAAAAAAAAAAAGGAAAAATCCAATTGGAAGCACAACAATGTAGCGGTGTTTTTAGTCATTGGCCTTATTTAGTCTTCTTTGCGGCAACCACCCACATGGTAAAAGCGCCTTTTGGCATCATATATATTTTGATCCTTGGACTATCCACTACTTATCCTAAAATTTTCAAGCAAATCGATCCATTCTGTAAAATTTGCGAGGTGAACAGCTTCGGTTCCTGGACTATATAACAAAGGTTCTATTATATTTGTTAATCTCCATATTTATTAATTTATGTCTTATCCCATACATTTATTTATTATATTGTGTACTAAAAAGTGCGAGCAGCGAGCACCTTTTCGAAATAAAAAACACTAAACGGTTCTTCAGTTCGGTCTCTTCAGTAAAATTGTTAACGAGCTGATATACAATAATAAATTTGTTGAATCGAATTCATATGCTTGAGGTTATGCCCCGCTGTTCTATAAACGACACCATGCCCTTTGTTTTGACGTAGTACGAGTCGAGAAGGAACCCGTCAAAGGGTCGTTTAAACACAGCGATAAATCAAACAACTTATCAAGGTCAATCGAGTTGTTGCAACTTATCATTGTGTGTAAACGGTGCATCGCACAACTTATCAAAGTTGGAGTTGGGTTGAAGGTGGTATCGCATTGAATCGCAGCGTCTAAACAGTGTTTCAACTTGTCATCACAACTAGTTGCTGTGACTTATCGTTGTGTTTAAACGACGCTTAATAAAACAGGTTCTAGAGACGAACGAGATTTTGGCCCCATCGGAAGTCGAATTGAATAAGTGGAGTGGAACAATAGAGATATCGTCGCTGCAGCTTGGAAGAGCACATCTTATATGAGGAAACGGATAATCCTTTTGTGATGCAAAACTTAGCGATAGTGTAGGAGTGTACTTGCCCAAAAAGGGTGCATGCACATAATAATAATTTAAATCGAAAAATAACAAAATGACGAAAAATTACGATAAAATTCAAGTACCTAGTTGTTATTCACAGGGTGATGTAAAAAGAAAAGTAAAGAACTATACATCATGCCGAGAAACAAGAAAACTAATGAAAAAAAAGGAACTAGACAACAGGCAAATAGGCTAGCATTTTAAAAATAGGTGTCAAACGAAAAGATGTTACTATATAAACAACTTTACTATTAAATTTTATTTTAAAAACTGTTTTTAGTTGATGCCTTCCAATTAGATGAACTTGTTTATAAAGATTCTTGCAGTTTATTTTTTATTTTAATTTACGAATTAAATTATTTTCTTATTGGTTATAAAGAAACACAAACAACACATCAAACTTATTCTGAAACAATTCATCCTTACCACAAAAAAAAACACCAAAATAAACATTAAATATTATTAAGTGACTAAAAATGAATATAAAAGGAACGTTGAAACGCAAACGTGTGCAAACCTGTGCGCTATGAAAAATCGGGTCGGAGCTCTGTAAAAAAGGAATGCCTTAGCGCAGCGTTTCCCAACCGGTGGGTCGCGACCCACTAGTGGGTCGCGGGGGTAGATTTCAGGTGGGTCGTGGCGTGGCTCTTACAGTAGCTGAATAACGTAAATATGTATCATCATGGGTGAGCGATGGGTCGCGAATATGAAAAAACAACAATAGGTGGGTCGCCAGACATAAAAGGTTGGGAACCACTGCCTTAGCGCATCACTTCGGTGACAAGGTATTCACTGCTGAAATCCTTAAGGCATGCGTTTAGCGCACGCAAAAAGGAACGCAATGTGGACACAGCATATGAGAACAAATGTCGAGGTCAAACACATGTACTCGTATAGGGCTAGCGACGCGACGCGACGTAGTCCAAGAGATTAAATTCCAACGTCTAATGGGCAGGCCATTATTCTAAGATGATGGCCCTAATGCCCATGATAGTTGGGTCAGTGGATAGCCCCAGAGTTCTTAAATCTGACCATATGTTAACTCTCTTCTTGTCGGGTCTTCCTCCCAGATTAACTTGGTAAGACAGTTATTATGGAGCCTATGGGCATGACAAGTCCACACGAAGCCTATGGACAATTACTAAATTATTTGCGGAATAATTATAATAATAATTTTATTGCCCTATTAAAAATTATTTTTTGATTTCCAACTGTAGTTAAAAAATCATCAAATTTAATGGCGGCAAACGGTCGAAAAAGCTCAAAAGAAATAAGCTATTTTCTAGGTGCAAATAAAAAAACCCTTTGAAGCAACCTTTTCTCTTCAACAACGGAAAAAGTGTCGATTACCGTGCTCTAACATCCATTTGCTTATTCTTTTATTGCACAAAATCCATCTTGCGGGCTTTGTCGTGTCTAACAACACAAGAGAGATAAACGGTGTGGCTGTTCTCCACCAAGAAAAAAAAATACCATAAATTTTCATTCTTCCTATGGAGGCCGATAGAGGAGGGCCGCTGGAGCACATACACCACCAAGTTTTGCATTACAAAAGAATCTGCGGATTTCAGGACAGGACTTCGTTTAGAAACTATCTTTCGTATGTTGGTCAGATACGAAATCAGATTGAAATATGACAATATCCAACAAGAACCAACTCTTCGAATAACAATAATGACACTTCTTATAGTCCATGTGGTGAGACCGCTCTCGTCTGAAAAACATTTCTAATTCGGTTTCTCTGCGGATTCATATTAAAAAATGTCCCCTTTAAACAAATCTGAAGGGTGCCGGAGGGAATTTTTGGGCAGAAATTGTTTAAACAATTTTTTTAAACAAATACATAAGATCACCTTTTATTGCTCCAAAAAATATATTTTTAGGTTTTTTGGGCCATTCTAAAGAAGAAAGGTATCTTGTAATTTTTCTCAAAAATTGACATTTTTCGAGTTATAGGCGATTTAAAATCTAAAAAATGCGAAAATACGCATACGCATTTTCGAGGCTTAAAAACTCATATTTAAATTAGTATTTTTAAGGGTGCCAATAACTTGGATTAAAGTTTAAACATTCCTTTTCAAGATTCCGAAGAGTAATCGCATCTAACTTCAATTTAGACCGTAGTTTTTTTAATTGTTAATTATGCGTGTCCATCCGGTTTTTTTGCCGGTACGGCGCGCACTATTTTCAAAAATCTCCTATTTTCCTCCGAAACTTATTTTATTTAGAATGTCCCAAAGAATCTAGAAAAAATATTTTTCGGAGGAAAATAGGAGATTTTTGAAAATAGTGCGCGCCGCACCGGCAAAAAAACCGGATGGACACGCATAATTAACAATTAAAAAACTCGTTCTAAGTTGCAGTTAGACCCGATCACTCTTCGGAAGAATCTTGAAAAGGAATGTTTAAACTTTAATCCAAGTTATTGGCACCCTTAAAAATACTAATTTAAATATGAGTTTTTAAGCATCGAAAATGCGTATTTTCGCATTTTTTAGATTTTAAATCACCTATAACTCGAAAACTGTCAATTTTTGAAGAAAATCACAAGATACCTTTCTTGTTTAGAATGATCCAAAAAACCTAAAAATATATTTTTGGGGCAATAAAAGGCGATCTTATGTATTTGTTTAAAAAAATTGTTTAAACAATTTCTGCCCAAAAATTCCGTCCGACACCCTTCAGATTTGTTTAAAGGGGATCTTTTTGAATATGAATCCGCAGAGAAACCGAATTAGAAATGTTTTTCAGACGGGAGCGGTCTCAACACATGGACTATTAGGCATGTACTAACTTTACGACTTTATCACACAAAGAAAATTTGAAATCTGGTCACTAACTTAGTCCACTTTTTACTTTTTTTGAGATATGACGGTCTTCCAAGGTAGCGATACGAGATCCAAAGCGAGTAAAACGCTATGTGCCCATCACATCCAGGACAGTCTTCAATTTTTTGACGAAGTAAGTCTACGTTATAGTTTTTTTTTTTTGTTAAATATCAGTTTTGAGTTTTTGTGGAAGTTTTGCTACATTTTCTTTCACTATAAAAGCGTTTTTTGGCTTATTTCAGATGCCCCTGAAGATGATCTAAAAGCGAAATACTTGTGCAAGCTTTAATAAAGACTCCTCCATGCAATAGTTATATCTGTCGATTCTTAATTTAATATTTGAAGAAAAGGCACAGTCTTCCTTATATTCGCAATCAGAGTAGATTTCTTGGTGACATGAATAAAAGATGGAGTGTACATCAGGGCTATAATTCGGTTACCCTCTTCCGTTAATGATGCTAGTGAGGGGAGTGATCGGGGTTCGATTTCAATTCGAGAAACATAATGAAACTAATTCAATAAAAGTGTGTGTCCGTGACCTCCGAGCGCCCTCTTCGATTTGCATATTATTCCGTATCTAAACTAAACGATGCGATTGTATAAGATTTTAGTTCCCTTGGCCTTTTTCTTTCTCGCAGCGAGTTGGTAACACCTGTTCCTTTTTATTATTTAGTTTTCTCGGGGGCAGGTATCTGTCGTTCTTGTTTTAGAGCAAGATCGAGACAGTGGCAGCGCGTGTGCTACGCGAATGAACTGATAAAGAGAATCGAGAAAAATATTTACATTCTGTAAGCGACATTGTGTATAAATCTTACTCACTTCTATTAGAAATGTTCCAGTTTCCTGATTTCATATTCGTTTAATATAATATTCTATTCTGCCCCAAGTAGAAACACTGTATATCCATTTTTTTTTCAAATTCACTTTTATTGCATTTTTGGGTTTAGGGTGTTGTTATCTACCATTTACCAAGGAAGAAAAAAATAAAAAAATAGTAGAACCACAATTTAACATTGCTATGAAACACATTATATCACATTCCATCTTCACTTCACCAATTTAAAACACATTATATCCATATCCCCAAGTATAAACACTGTAAATACGGGATATACAGTGTTTTTATTTGGTTTTTGGGATTTACAGTGATTTACGTAGATATTTGTCGTGTATAAAATATTTAAATTTATTGTATTAGTTATTTAAAATATATTTTTGCACGATTGATCATTTTTGACTGTTTACCGTGACAGATTTTACGTCAGTAGGTGATATTTACTAGCAACTCGACGATAAGTAATCCAACTCGACGGTAAGTACTCCAAGTCGACGGTAAGTAATTCACTTACCGTCGAGTTAAAAAATCTCTTAATTTTAATTCATTTTTTGAAAGAATAAAGAAAACTAACGAACTATTTATTAATATTGAAACTTATGGTACAATTTGTTAAATTATTTAATGAAATCCCACTTGTTTGGGCTGTGGTTTCACTTCTAACAGAAACTCCTGCAGAATCGCATACATTAGTAGTATTACTAGTATCGCACAATATTTTTTATTTAAAATAAATAAATATTTATTTTAATAATTGCGGAACACCCTTCTTCCCAAGCCCGTTCAATTTCTTCAAATTCACTTTCGCTCATATTTTAATTTATAATAATCAAAATTTTACTTAAAATTATTGACAACTAAATAAAAACTCAATTCTCCATTGTTGTTATGCACCCTAGTTACTACCTAACAACCAAAGTATCTATATTGATAAAATGAATGAAACTAGTCAATATGACGAAAATGTTTAATTTTATAATTTATAATGGTATCAATCGTGCAAAAAACGTTATAAGCATGTCGAACGTTAAGGGTAACCGATCTCAGACAATTGTCGTCAATCGGTATAAAACCCTTACCGTTCTCCATACTTCATATACTATTTTAAAATTAAACTGGGTGTTACCTATTAATTATCAAATATGAATAAAAATCGAATAATATTTTGACCTGCTGAATTCGAATTTATAACTTTCTTTTGCGTCGGATGTGACGAGAATTTATTATAAACAATTTAATTGTAAACTGACAAATATAAATAGTCTCTACAAAATGCATTTTTTTCTTAAAAAAATCTACAAAAAAATGTTTGGTAAACCTTGACCAATAATTAGAAACACAGATGCTGTAAAATTAGTGCAAAAACATTGCAAAATTACAGAATTTAGTCGATTTTTCACTTGTAAGTCTGCTGAATTTTGAGTAAGATAACTTCATAATAGCCCAAATTAATAAAAAAACTACAAGCTGTAAAACTAAACCTTAATATAACTATTATATATACAAAGTTATAACAATAAACGAAAATTTTTTATTAAAATCTGCATAATATAATTTGTTTATTTATATAGAGAATTTAATATAATTTGTATAAATATGTATACAGAAATAATAGAGAAACTTATTTCTTTGATGCCTGAAAACGGATGATCGTTTTGGCGTACTTGGTCAGTCTCAGAGACACTTTTCCATAACCCTGGATGACAGCAATTACATGACCCAGACACTGACCATTAAATTGTTGCAATTTGTTATATATTTGTTAAAGTAACTTGAATAAAGTATCCTTTGTAGTACTTAATGTCTTTAAAAAGTGGGATATTTAATACTATATTTTCAGGTTTCCCAAATAAAAACACTGTATGTGTTCAAAACCTAGTCAGGAAATAAAATTCAGACATAAAAATATTTACTGAAAAACAAGAGTATTTTTTACTAAATTAATGTGTTTTCACTTTAATTTCAAACAAAATAGAAATTTGAAAAGTTAAGACCTTTACGTTTTCTACTCTGGTGAACATTTTTCGAATTGGCGCTTACAGTTTTTCTACTTGGGACAGTCAAATGTTAGTAGATTGTTTTATGACATTATTATAATACGAGGCTTGTTCAACTGAAACTTATTTTTGGTGCAGAAAAAAATTATTGGTTAATAATATCTACAATTAATTTTTACCACTACAATGAAGGCACATAATATTATCCCATTCTCTCACCAACTGATGTATACCCAGCTTAAAGAGGTCTTGTGTATGAATACCCAAGAATTCTTTTACGGCATTCTGTAATTCTTTGTCCGACTGAAAACGATTACATTTTAGCGCCTTTTTCAGTGACCCAAACATATGAAAATCACAAGACAATAAATAGGGACTATAGAGTAAACGCTCTAATATCCTTTTCTCTTTCGTTATAGATTTTTTCACTACTTTGGCAACATAAGGCCGAGCATTGACGTGCATAAGTGTAAAAACTTATTTGCACTTTTGTCTTATTGCTTGATGGCAAGGTAATATAAGATAATAATGGCACATATCTTCGTTGCCAGAAATTATTGAAAAGGACGGCATTACGACAATGGAGAAACGACAAGAAAGAGAGAGAGAAATAAATAGGAACCTATGTACCAAAGTTTCAAGACTATAAGTTTTTCTTCGCAAAAGAGTAAGAGAGACGGATGGAAAGACAAACTGTATTATAGAAAGGACTTGGGAAAACAGATAATGTCAATACACAAGAAAAAAATGAATGGATCTAAAATATTTATTGAAGAGAAAAGGGAGAAGAAATGAAGAACTGGAAATATAAATGAAAGAACCATCAACAACAGCACAATAAAATGTTCACCAAGATTATTAGAAGCACTAATTTACGGAATTTGTTTGTTTTGTCTTTAATTGAAACTCAAGACATATTTTTGTATCAAAAACTTTTTAAAAATTTAGACGTCATCATAGATTGGCTTTGTTATTTGGCATTTATTACCCTCTTATTCTGTGCCACTGTATCCGGTATTATATTACCTGCGTATTATAATTCAGGATAAACCTGTACTGAACGGAAGTGAACAAGGGTCATCGGATAAAAAGTGTGCTTATAATCTACATAAAAAATAGTTTGAGGGGTTCGCATTGAACATCAGCTGTCTGCGGTGTATATGTTACACGCTGTATCGGAATTTGATAGAAGAACCCCTGGTGTATAATTTATAGTTGTATTTAAATCATATACTCCACTGCACGTCTTTTGGGCAGGTTGTCAAAATTATTAAAAAAAATAAAATATAAGCAAAAATTTAAAAAAATAAAGGCTGACTCAAACTACATACTCAAATAAAATTCAGCGCTGTGTCATTAAGATCTAAATTGGAAAAAATCCTTAAATTAGAATTTCCAAAAATGCAAATCTATTAGATATTTTATATAATATTATATACAATATAATTTATTATAAATGTTATAAAGTCGTAGAAAATTTACATGTTTATACAAAATAATGTGTGATGTTTAAAATATTCCTTGATTTTACATCAGGCAACGTCCCTGCATCATGTGGGTTGCTAGTTCTGAGGGTCAGAACCTCACGTTACGGACTCTAAATAATAACTTAGAGGAGTCTACATTACAATTATTCCAGAAAAATGAAGGCACTAATGTAGCGGCTTATCTTGGTTACATACGAAAGAAAAACGTAAGAAGAAAAAATTGTGTAACTGGCTCATAGATGGTGCAAGTGTAAACAATATTCTCTGTTAAACTACTACTGTACCAAATACTAGACGGTGTATTAGATTCTCCCTTAAGCGGTCCCTGATCTAAGTAAGTTTGAGAAACACTGCTCTAGTCCACTGAGTCGCATTACTTGATACTGAGTGACGATTATGTTCATTTTACTACAAGTATAGTTTAATAGACAATTAGTGTTTCTATAGCAGATTATACTTAAAAGGAACTAAAGATTTAGCGATGAAACTGTCCTGTTTATAGGACAAAACATACCATGGATAAATCTACGATTACTCGTACTTACTTACAAGGATATGTCTGATGTGGGCAATCTAGTAGTTGTTCAAAAAGTATGTTCGTACCTGAAAAAATATAAAAAATATTAGTATAAATAAAAACTAAAAAATTAGACTATTTTTTCCGAACATTTGCTGATTTTCTGATTGAAAAGATATTTCGAAACTATTTTTAATTCAAAATATTGTACAGTGGATTTCAAATAAGCGTTTGACACAACGGCTTCCAAAAAAAAACTAAAAAAGATGAGGTATCAAAAACTTCTCACCAAATTCAGTAATAATAATAAATAATAATAATGAAATCATTTGCGACTTTCTCTCAAGCCTCTTGACAGTTTAAACATTTAATTTAAGCGAAAAGCAATGTTTATTTGTGAAATAAACATTGATAGATTTTATCTCTGTTTTATGACAGCAGTAAAATATATTTTGAATTAAATAAATTACGCTCATTTGTCTTTTTGTGTCAATTAATTAAATATATAAAAAAAATGGCGGCCACCCTGTATAAATAATTATGCTAATGTTTATATTATTGAATAGAGAATTGAATTACCTTTCAAATGAGCTAGCACACAACCCCTATTGTCTTTTAAAAAACCATCGACTACGTCATCACCTCCAGACGGATGACGTCACTAGTATGATATACATGCCAAAAAATCATAAATTAAAATCAAAAGTCGACCTATTTCGGTAATTTCTAATAATGTTGTTTATTTAGCTAATAATGAATGTATGCGATACTTTATGGACGAGTAATAATTATATCTGTACTTATAAATAAATAAAAATAAAAAATATTTATTTCTTTTTTATTCAATGGCGTTTTTTATAATTTTTGTTTTATTTGTTTCTCGGGTTAGGGTCAAAAAACACATTCTTAAGTATGCTCGGTTTATTTCTATTAAAAATTTCGACATTTCTATAAAAAAAAATAAAAGCAACAAAATGTACCTATGTATCTATAAAAATAATATTGTAGTACTTATGTTATGGAATAAAAAAATTATAACTATGAATCTGCAATTATAATTTAATTGGTGCCGAAATCAATGAGGGTTTGTAGCGTAATAGTGTATTTCAAAGGCTAACCGATTTCAGCACTCTGGTGCCGTAGTATAGGAGCATTTGTAAATATGCGTTCTCGACACCGTAAGGTACAAGAGGATGGCTTAAGTAAGTACATTTTTGTGTAATCAGCATTTCAAAAGCTTTTAAATGAGGTGTCGCATAATGCACTTTCCCATTTAAAAAAGTAAAAGTTGCCTGTAACCTGAAGAGGGATCGCGTAAAGTTCGAAACATTGATGTTATAATATACTATGATTATTTTAAAAATCGACCTGTCCGAGCGTTTTGCTCATGTGCTAAAACTAAATAAGTTAATAAGGGGGTGGGGGAGGGGGGGGTAACACTTATTCCAGCGCACTGTATAACATAATGTGTAAATAATATACAAACAGAAATATTCTACCTGCCATACTGTGATGCGTATTTCGCGATTATAAGCTTGTCAGACAGAACTTGTTGGTACAGGTTTGCTTCGATATAATCCAGATTGCACTAGTAAGTGAATGACTGAAAGGCTTTGTATAACCACCGATATACGAATGGATACATTCTTCACTCCGCCTACACCAGCAAGTTCTGTATGACAAGCTAATAATAGCGAAATAAGTATCACAGAATGGCAGATAGACGAAGTGTGAATATTTCTGTTCGTATATTACGAGAAAAGTTTTTCAGCAAAAATGTTGCTGTCGCTTAGATGCATTTGAAGCCAAATATATGCCACAAGAGCACAATTCATCAAATTTTTCGTGTATGAAGCGGTATCAATAGTCTTACGTTATTTCAGCAAATCCCTGCATCGTCAGAGCCTCGGGCTGATACAAATTCACACCCAGAACGGCCGAAGAATGTCCCTTGCCATTTCCCACGTCAAGTGGATAGATACAAAAGTGCCATCTACTCTGATGGCCATAAACGAAAATCGATAAAGTCGGTTTTAGCTGAAAGAAATTTGCGAAAAGTTTAAGATTTGAAACTTGTGTTTTTATCAAAAGTTTTACTATCCCGATCGTGAATACCAAGCTAGATTATACTAAACCAGTATTTTCCTGGATGGATCGGTAAATGTCGAAACGAAGCGTAGGCTCCTAGGTCGCCAGACATTGCCCTTATGGATTTCCCAATCTGGGGCATGCTAAGACAGAGTTTTTGCGCGAAGATCGAAAACGTCTAAGATCTCAAACATTGGATAAAAATCAAGTTAGATATCATCAATGAAGATCTTGCGATACCTACTTGCTTGCATTATTAATTCGACCAAAAAACGTTATTTGAAGTGTATTGAGATGAATGGTGAACATTTTGAACACTTATTGTAATTACATTATTTTTTTCAAAGCCATCTGACTTATACACCCACCCCTATATATAAACAACCCTTACACATTTTATAAGATCTCACATGATGGATACTATGTCCTAAAAAGTAAAAATTGTGTCTGTCGAACACAAAGAGTGACACAGATCAGCTGAGTTGAAGTACTCGACAGCAGAAAATATGTCGAGAGATGTAGTGGTTGTAGATAGAGAGCGGTGGTGTGAAGCTAGACCAATACACGCCACGATGAGCGCGTACTGAAGGAACGCGAGTGGCGCTCTCTACAGTTCGCAAAAATCGATATTTCCACCCGTCGACCCGTCGTATACTACGCATTAACGGGCCCGATGACCTGAACCAAATACGCTGTACTGTGGTGGCGGACAATGTTGCCAGGTATATGATACACCTCTTGCATCCCATAGTCAACAAAAACCACAAACTACATATTATATAGGACACTTATCTATTCCAACTTTTTGGAATTCCACTGGTAGAATCTAATCTAGTTCACTAATTCTGGTAGAATCTAGTTCACTGATTCTTTTATGGATAGAATTGCACACTATTTTTTTCGCGGTGTGTAGGTATTTTTGGGTTTTGAAGCTTCTGACCTAGCTCAGCTCGTGAGAAATCTTTTTATATACATTTTTTAACCAGTGCTTCTATTTATATTTCTTTTGTGGATCAATGTAAGCGTTGATTGTTGTTTTATTGACTAGCTATCAAGAATGTTGGTTAATTCATAAAATTATAATAATACATACAATGATATAAATTCCAACACAACATCGTTAGACCACTCCATAGTAAAATTACCACGGCACTGATTGTACCAGTTCCTAGCCAAATCGGAAGGATTGGATGTGTAGGTAGCCAGTCTGTATCAGCTTCTGAGTTCCTCTGAACCGTGGCAGACTTCGTGCCGATCCACACCGGTCATAAATAGTGGGTTCAGTCCTAGTCCAAGGATCGTAAATCAAAAATCCTAGACCAAGAATCTTTTCCCGGAAAGGTTTAACAACCCCTAACCCTAAACAAGGAAGAATACAGGGTAGAAGGAGTCGTGGAAGAAGACGCATCTCTTGGTTAAACAATTTGAGAGCTTGGTTTAACTACACTTCTGCTGATCTCTTTAGAGCAGCGGTATCGAAAGTGCGAATTGTCATGATGGTTGCCAACCTTCTTAAAGGAGATGGCACATGAACAAGAAGAATCCTAAACAAAGTCTTGACTATCAACAACACATCTAGAACTCGAATGTTACAGAATGCTATAGAAACGTGACTTTATCAATGGAGTGTGCTGTGGCGTTTCTTCGACAACACGGACTTTTTGAAGAAGCAGATGATGCTCAACCTTACCATAGTTGTGGATGTGCTATACAGCAAAAGACACGAAGAGACCCGAGGCTAGTTCCGCGTTGTCCTCACAAGGGCTGCCAAGTAACACGTTCCGTGTAATATTTGGTAATAGTGTTTTTCTTCGTAGAAGATGTTTCGTTGACCACTACAGTTCATCTAACTGGGAAGTCAGCGAATATGGTTACCGACTGGTACAACATCCAGCATCGTATCGAGAAGAGGCCCGATGATAGGAACGAACTAATTGAGGCGAGATTCGCTGGTCGTCGAAAATACAACCGAAGACTCATGCTGGAAAGAAGATGGTGCTGCAGAAACAAGAACAGCGATGTTGAAGTGGAAAACCAATGGAATCACGGAGCACGGATCGTGGACCCTTGACTGTTGGGATTGAAAATGGGACAGATTGCCGCTATTTTTTCGTCGAGCGGAGAAACAGGCCGACTTTAGTCCCTATTATCTAAAGGGAAGTTGCAGCAGATTCCGTCATCCATTCTGTTGGCCGTAAACCTAAATCGACTGGGATTCGAACTTAAGACGGCGAACCACCAAAGGAACTACATAGATCATGCATCAGAAGCGCACACACAGGAGATAGAGCGGTCGTGGTTAGATGAAAAGATCCGAATCTTGAAGAAAATGCGACGGTACCACGTCAACATTTCCATTCTCATTTGGATGACTACTGCTGGAGGATTCTGCGGAACGATGAAGAGGACCTGTTTCTCGCATTTTTAAAGGACGTCAGACAGGTACATCTTCTTGATGAACCTACCCGAGACGAATGTTGGCGATCGTCATGGCAATCTTTATCTTATCTACAGCAACGCGGAAAAGCTGCACAGATGTTACGTTGAACCAGCTGAGGTTTTAAGCAGGATGGTCTTCTTCTTCCTCGACCTCGCTTTCCAAATATTTTTCCTTGCAGGATAGCTTGTAGACAGGTATATAGATAGGGTATTTTTTAACATTCTTGGTTAGGGTGCCTGCATGACATTTTTTAAGCTAGAATCATTGACTACATTAACTTTTGAAATTTCCGACCCGAATTTTTGTTCTAGCAGACCAATAATCGATGGTTTTAAAAAGAAAAACTACTAATAGTGGTTTCCAGCAATCGTAAAACACATTTGGAGTACAATTAGAGAGCCCATGGCACAATTACACAATCGTAAACTTTTTAGTTTACGATCAAAGACATTCGGCTCCAGTGGCAACGTCGTTCTCGTCGGCGGCTTTCAAAGGGAGCGGAGAGCAAAGCGGGAAGCTCTGTCGCGACGCCCAACGGGGATGCGTCCTCGACGCTTCCCCCCTCCCCCCACCTCACTCACCCCTTCTCGCTACTCCCTTTTTCTCTCACTGCTACGCCACATTGCTGCTGCAATAATCTTGTCTCATGGACGGGAAATGGAACTTTTCCGCGCGCTTTCCACGTTTTCCTATTGAACAGGTGAACGCGGGAGTGATATTTCCGACGTGTGGCAGGTGAAAAAATTGATGAAAAAATATACGTATAATACGAATAAGTAAAAGAAATGAAAAATCCAAGGTGTGAATATTACCTCATCCGCTTACAAAATCCTTTTTGGAGAGTATATTAAAATTGTCGTAACAAAGGGAAAATCCTATGTATCTGATAAAAAGATTTGTAGCTGAAGCAGTAGGAATTTTATATAAAATATGAACGTTAACATGTGATTTTCTGATCATATGCTCTTCTATGACATTTTTTACAACTGACAACCAGCTCTTAAAAGTAAACAACTGACAAGTTGAAACGAAAATATGACACACTAATATGTATGATGGATGTTGACAGATCTGATTCTTCTTTTTATCTTCTTTATTCAAAAATTAGCTTCGGTTCAAAATACATATATATTTCAGGGCTTCAAAATACTTAAATATACAGAGTGAGTTTTATGTATGGAAACACTTAATTATCTCGGAAACGGCTTGCACGATTTTTATAGATTTTGGTGGGTAAGGGTTTTTTGAGGTGGCCGATATTACAGTGGCAATTACATTGTTGTCAGATTTTTCGTTTTTCTGGAAATCTAATGAACTTTCTTATTTCAAATGAAACACCCTGTATATTTTTGCGTTTTAAAGTCCTAAAAAAATACTCACTATTTTCCATGTTATATTCCCTATACCTAAATGCCATAATTTCGGAGTTATTGCTACATTTATTAAAAAAACAAATTTAAACAAATTATAAAAATCAATTTTTTCGGCTCGGGTAAATATTATTTTAGATTCTTTGGATCATTGTGAACAAAAAAGATATTTTGTAATTTTTCTATAAAATTAATGGTTTCCGGGTTATACACAATTTAAAACTGAAAAAAATCGAATAATGACGATTTTCAAGGTTCAAAAATGCAAATAAAAATTATTAGTTTTGAAACTGCGTAGTACCCAAATTCAAGTTCAAGTCTTATTTTACCAGATATCGATAAGTAATTTAAACTTCTTTTATATTAAAATATTTTTTTTTGTTGTTAATGCATCCCGATCGCCCGTCCTCTCATATCCACTTTATTAACAAATTAAAAAGCGATGTTTTATAATAAAACTTACCAAAAACTCTTATGGCCAGCTTCTAGAAAAAGGATAGAGCTTGAATATAGGTACTTCGTTATTTCTAAAATTATATTTTTTGTTTGTGTTTTTGAACCTTGAAAATCGTCATTATTCGATTTTTTTTTTCAGTTTTAAAGTGTTTATAACTCGGAAACGATTGATTTTATAGAAAAATACAAAAGATCTTTTTTGTTCCCAATGATCCAAAAAACCTAAAGTAATATTTACCCGAACCGAAAAAATCGATTTTTATAATTTGTTTAAAATTGTTTTTTAAATAAATGTAGCAATAACTCCGAAATTATGGCATTTAGGTATAGGGAATATAACATGAAAAATGGTCAGTATTTCTTTAGGACTTCAAAACATAAAAAATATACAGGGTGTTCCATTCGAAATAAGAAAGTTCATTAGATTTTCAGAAAAACGGAAAATCTGACAACAATGTAATTGCCACTATAATATCGGCCGCCTCAGAAAACCCTTACCCACCAAAATCTATATAAATCGTGCAAGCCGTTTTCGAGATAATTGAGTGTTTCCATACATAAAACTCACTCTGTATATATTATGAGGTGGCCAAGCTCCTTGATAGTCCGAGCCATTTTTCAAAATTTGAAATTTTCGCGAGCCATAATTAAACAATTATTTAAAAAGTGTAAAAAATGTATTCAATTTTTTTCTCAGTGTTTGGATTTCACGAATTTTAAAGTGAAACAAAATGGTTCACATCGTTGTTTAAAATATGCCAATGATTCTACAAGCAGCAGCGTTTACTAGTTCAGCATACTTCGATTCTTCATCATTCTTCCATTTTTTTTCTGGGACGGCCTACTGATCTTCTACCGCCCCTGAAAAAACACTGTGTTTAACACTCTGTCTTCCTCTGATTTTACCACATATCCTGCCATCTCACCTTAACTTTTATATATGTTTGATGTTTTCAGTACTATACACAGTCATCAATTCAGCTTTGCGGCGCCTTCTCCACTCTCCTGTCAATCCATCTCTTTGACGGCCAAATATGATTCTGAGAACTTTTCTTTCAAATACCAGCAGTTTATTTATTTCCCGCTGAGGTAGAGTCCATGTTTCACTTCCATATGTAACAATTGGACGAATAATTGGCATGTACAGTCTTAATTTAGATTGTCTTTTTAGCGGCTTACATCTTAATAATGATGATAGGGATAATAATGCTCTATTCCACGCAGCTATCCTTGCTGAGACCTCTTTTTATATGTGGTTGTCATCTGTGATTA
Organism: Diabrotica virgifera virgifera; assembly: GCF_917563875.1. Classification (NCBI taxonomy): domain Eukaryota; kingdom Metazoa; phylum Arthropoda; class Insecta; order Coleoptera; family Chrysomelidae; genus Diabrotica; species Diabrotica virgifera. Next base: position 16,129,057 of record NC_065445.1, on the reverse strand, counting down.
CCGCCCATAGATATTTAAACTCTTTTACTACTTCGAAGTTGTGGTCCATGTTCTGCCCTACTCTTGGTCTTGGATTTTTGGTTACTAGCATGTATTTCGTTCTCTCTTCATTTATTCGAAAGCCCAGACTACCTGTTTCTTCCTCAAGTTGTGAAAACACCTCTCACACGTCTCTTATAGACTGACTGAGCGACTGCACCTAGATCATCAGCAAAGACCAACCATAGTTTTGATCCTCGATTCGCAAGTCGTTCCCTAGGTGTCGGTCGGCGTGGTTTGGGCCGTACCGGGCTCATGGGACGCTTTCCGGTCCTGAGAATTATAACAGGAAGCGTCCGAAGAGCCCGTACGGCCCAAACCACGCCGACCGACACCTCTAGGGAACATGGCGCCCAACGTGGGCCCGATGCGTCCGATCAGATATTTTATATACTACATATTCTAAGGCAAAATTGAATAACAACGGTGATAAGGGGTGTTGTTGTCTAAGTTCGGATGTTACACTTAGCCTATTATATTTGTTGTCAGTAATTTAAGACATTTTGAAACACAAAAATTAAAAGTAATTCAGGTACCTACATTTATTGAGAGCCACAGTTTCGCCACCCCTGATTGATATATATATTTCTAGACCAGTGGCTGGAGTCAGTTTGGATTCAAAAATGGACTTAGCACGAGAGAGTATGCGTATGCAAGCATTAATACAGAATTGTTTATATCAAAAAAATTGTTTTTCCCTGTTTCATCGATTATGAGAAAGCATTCGATAACGCAAAATAGGAACTAATGATAAAATATCTACAAGAGTTGGGATTCGATGTCAAGGATTTAAGAGTTGTCGCCAATCTGAATTGGAACCAAACAGCCACAGTACGTCTTCAAAATTTCAACAAAAGATAAGATTTCTCAATAAAAAAACGGAGTAAGGCAAGGTTGTATACTTTCTCCAATGTTGTTTATTTATTAACAGCATTTGGTATGCCAATCACACAGCGATAGTGTCGATAACATCGAAGATCTTCAATGTCTTTTAAATGATCTAACTCTTGCAAGTGAAGCTTTGGGTTTGAAAATAAATATCAAGAAGACAAAAACAATGATTATAGGCAGTTTACAAACTTGGGTAGTTTGCTAAACGATAATTGAGATTCTGAGACTGAAATAAAGAGTAGAGTAGTACAAGCCTGAAATGCTCTTTTGAAACTTTGTAAATTTATGACTGATCACAAGTTGGATTTCAACCTGAGATACAAGATGCTAAAGTGTTAAAAACGCAAAGGGACAAGGCTAAAAACAGAGCATGCGACTTTCAGCTAAGCTGCAGCTTCTGTTAAGGTTGTGACAGTACTAACAGGATTCCCAGAAGCCAAAATAGATGTGCATAAGCTTCTTCTTCTTCTTGTGCCACTCCTATCGGAGATTGAAAATCATCAAGGCTACCCTGACTTTGTTTACAGCTGACCTAAAAAGTTCATTAGTGGTGCAGCCAAACCACTCTCTCAAATTCCGCATCCACGACATTCTTCTACGGCCTGGATTCCGTTTTCCTTCTATTTTTCCTTGCATTATATTTTGAAGTAATGCGTATTTATGACCTCTCATCAGGTGACCCAAATACTCGAGTTTTCTTCGTTTTATCGTTAATAAAATTTCTGGGTCTCTTCCTATCCTTCGTATTACTTCAAGATTTGTGATTCTTTCAACCCAACTTATCTTCAGCATTCGACGGTAGCACCACATCTCGAAACTTTCAATATTTTTTATGTTGTTCTGTTTGAGAGTCCAGGCCTCTACACCGTATAATAGCGTGTTAAATACGTAGCCACTTAGCATTCTTAATCGTAGAGGGATGCTTATATCTCTGTTGCAGAAGAATTTTCTCATCTTTATGAAGGTGGCCCTGGCAATTTCGATACGTCTTTTTATTTCATTGTTTTGGTCTCCAGTTTCGTTTATTAAAGTTCCCAGGTATTTATAACTTGATACTTTTTCAATTTGAATGCCGTTTATACTAATATGTGCTGGTTGTGTCATGATTTTACTGAAGACCATATACTTGGTTTTTTTGATATTAATGTTTATGCCATAATTGTTGCAAGCAATATTTATGTTTGTAAGTAATCGTTGTAGTTCTTCTACTGTTCTTGCAACTAGTACAGTGTCGTCTGCGTATCGAATATTATTTACAACCTCTCCATTGATTACGATTCCTTCATTTGCTTGCAAAAGGGCTTCCTGACAGATGCTTTCACTATATACATTAAATAGCAGTGGTGACAAAATGCATCCCTGTCTTACTCCTCTACGTATTTCTATTGCTTTTGATATCTCGTTTTCTATTTTGATGTTAGCTTTCTGATTCCAATATAAGTTGAGAATTATTCGCAGATCTTTATTATCTATGTCTTTTCTTTCAAGAATGTCTCTTAGCCTATCGTGGCGTACTCTGTTTTTTCAAAATCGATAAAACATGCATGTACTTCTTGATTAACGTCTAGGCATCTCTGAGTGGGAAAGTTAACTTTCTGATACATTTTACTCTGTACAAAACTGAGAAAAGAAAGTATCAATATTTATAACATTTCTTTCTGCCTTGAATTTAGTTGACTTTGAATATAATCTTCTGCCATAAAAACTGTGTTATCAAGCATTTCCAAATCGACTATAGCAGTAGAAATGGAAAAACAATTATTGCATAAGCTTAAGGCAGTCCAAAATGCCACATTGGTAGAAATTCAGGAAGCAGGACTTCAGGTTCGCTTCTTAAAAACTCCCACAGGCTGGGTTTCCTAGAACTTAACTGTGCGGATGATAAGTCAGCCCAAAAGGATCCTTAATAGACTAAGGATAAGTAACAATGGGCTCAGGATACATCTATGGACAGTCTGGGGTAGCCAAACCTTCAGACAAAGGAGTTTTATGAAGCTTCTCAACAGATTCTGAAACTCTAGAAGGGCTTCATAAACTCCAAATGTCACCCTTTTTCTGAGTGGGATAGTTAACTTTCTGATACATTTTACTCTGTACAAAACTGAGAAAAGAAAGTATCAATATTTATAACATTTCTTTCTGCCTTGAATTTAGTTGACTTTGAATAGAATCTTCTGCCATAAAAACTGTGTTATCAAGCATTTCCAAATCGACTATAGCAGTAGAAATGGAAAAACAATTATTTTACTGTTTGATAATAATAATTTACAGAACATATTAGGAACGCTCAACTGAAGTATATAAACGCATATACGATCGTATCTTAATACAAACTAGTAAAAGTTGTTTGTTGATTATTATTGTTAATTCAGCTGGGGAATTCCAAATATTTTAATATGCAATATTGAATGTAGTTAGCCATCGCTGGAGGAAGTTTACATATTTAGAAAATGACGCATCATGATTATTATGTGAGAATGGTGTTCTATAAATGGGTTATTTCAGTCGCGCCGAGAATATTTCTGCAACAGCCTCAGCATCCAAGACATTAAAATATCTCATTTTGCACGATAGAAATGTTTCGTTTCTCGGAAGATTATGATGTCTCTATTTTATTAATAGTATAAAAGTTATAAAAAATTATTTTCTAAATTGATAATTCAATTTAAATTTTCTAGTATGTTTTGGTCCTTTTTTACATCTAGGCCTGAATCCCGCGTACCAAAAAAATGTTGATTATTAGGAAGATGAAAATTTGTTGATAGCTTACGGTAACTAGTCGAACAAACTTTGATGTATGGGAAGACTGGAACAAGTTTGAACTGTGGAACAGGTTCCAGGTTTCTAACGTCAGACTACGAAAACGTACCATGTATATTTTCGGACAGAACTTGCAATTGGCTTGTTACCCTTTCATTAAACGCTCATGAAAAAATCAGACCAAACTTTATATAATATGTATGTATATGAAAAAATTTTTGTCCGACAAATATGTTGGGCATTTTTTAATAAGTCCGACACGTAGAACATGTCAAATGACAGGATCATATTGGTGGTAAATAGCAGTCTGATTTTTGCATAAGAGTTTAATGAAAGGGTAACAAATCAATTGGAAGTTCTGTCCGACAAAATACATGGGACGTTTTCGTAGTCTGACCGTTCCAAATTTTTAACCTGTTTCACAATTAAAACCTCCCTGTTCCAGTGTTCCCGAACATCAAAGTTTGTTCGACTAGACACCGTTAAGCTATTAATATAATAATAAACTTTTTTTGTTACGCGGAATCCATGCCTAATCTGTAAGAAAGCCTTTTAACAAAGGTAATTTTTGGAATGAAGAAGTGAATAATTGTTTAGATGGTTTTGATATGAAATTTAAATAAATCTGAAAGTTATGTCAACATGGGTATCGTACACATCAAACTAAGAAGTACTGCATAGAATAAGCAAGCAAAGAGAACTTTTTAACACAGAAGTTAGTTTTTAACAACAGCGATTTAAAAAAATTCAAATATCCCTGGTATCCCAATCAAAATAAAAAAAATAAAGCAGTGAACGTCTTAAGATCTCAAAACTACAATTGTCATAAAATTTACTATAATCCTCGTATTTATCAAATAATTATAACCTCACCGCCATTATGCTGCGGTATATTTCGCTAATATGTCAATAAAAACTGGGGGCGGGCAGATCATTCTCAAATTTCTAACCAAATTAAGAACCGGGGGGAGATCCAACGAAGCAGGTGTAATACTGCGTAATTCTATTTATTTAACCATCAATTAACGGGCCTAAACCGACACGTCAAGTCCAGGAAATGCCCAATTATTCCAATTACGATAAGGCCATTACGGTTCGGTCGTTAATTTCTCGACCAGAGTAACAAAACATGCTTCGAAAGGTAATGAAATCTTTTTATGCCCCGTCTTCGTATGGGTCGTTACACTCTGAAAATTCGTTAATTTACATATTTTTAGGAAAATATACTTGCTTCGACACTTTTTCATTTAATTAATAAAACACTTTTTTGGGACTCAACTTAATCTCAACCGATTAAAAACTAAGTTAAACAAACGTTTCTGAGTAGGTACTCATAACCCTTCTGAAAGAAGAACTGCATATTGTGTCAAAACACGAACGAAAGGTTGCTTTAATCAGAAATACATTGGAATTCGTAAAAATCCTTACGTTAAAGAACCCAATAATGTCATCCATATGGATCATTATTATCTTCTCCAATAATATTTCTCCATAAGTTTCTATCCTAGACCATACCAACATCCACTTGGGGTCATCCATAAACTACGTCGTTGAGAAGAGGGAGGGGGGGCTTGCTTATTACGACGGAGTACGACAGAAGGAGGGGGGGTATGAGTGCCCATTCGACGTCGTTTAATATATTGGTATATTTAAATTTGTCGCTATTGTGTCTATAAAAATAATTTTTTACTAGCTTCTACCAGCATTAAAGTATCAGATATTCATATAAAAACGTATAGTTTTTGATATGAAATTGAAAATAAAACAAAACGTTTACGAATAAATATACCTTTGTTAAAATTAAAAAGAATAATTCTATTATAGATTCTTTTATCGCATACTTTTCATTTCGTTTTTATCAGTCACGGCGTTAATATAATATTAGGTAGCACTTTTGTACAGGACAACAAACAATAAGACATTGTTCTTTGGGTTTAAACAATCGCTCCTATATACAGAACAACGTCTGGAAGCAAAAAAATATTAAATTGTCAGTTGTAACGAATAATTGTAACGAATAGAAATAAAATATTGTTTTCATTTAGTTAGTAAGTCGTATTTATACTTTAGAAGAAATGGCATCGAAATCAAAACAAAATAAATATAAAGATTTATATGATGCAGTTAAGAAAGCATACCCCGCAAAATTCTGGTCCAATGCTATTTAAATGCATTCATTTTTTTCGAATACTAAGAAAACTAATAAAGATTTTTGAAAAATTTAAACGCAGATTGAAAGACTTCATTATTGCCGAGGGCCAAAAGTTCCTGAAAACATCTATAATGTTTATTTTAATAAGTTACAGGCGTGAAATAAACAGAAAATTTTGTCTGATTTTTCATTTCAAATATTTCATTCAAAATAAACCTTTTGTTTATTCTAAGGAACTTTCAACCCTCGGTAATAATGTAATCTCTCATTCTGCGTTTAAATTTTTCAAATATATTTATTAGTTCTCTCAGAATTCTAAAAAAATTAATGCATTAAATAGCATTGGACCAAGATTTTACGCATATCCCCTCATATTTGATTAAAAAAAAAACAGAAATAATATTGATTTTTTTTTTAAATCAATGAAAGGGGGGTCGTGAGTTGCAACGACAATGTCGACATGGGGGTCGTCTCTAAACGACGAATTACGACGGAGGGGGGAGGGTATTAAAAAGTTCAATTTTTTTACGACGTAGTTTATGGATGCTCCCTTGTGGAAGATTTTGTCAGTTATTCTACCAGGTTCTGACCATCATTAAATCTCATACGTTAGAATACTTAGAGACACATTATGCGAAATGAATCCGAATATGCCCTCTTTCAAGCCATCCTCAAAGCAAAAATATTTGGAAAGCGAGGTACAGGAAGAAGAACATCCTGGTTAAAGAACCTGAAAACCTGGTTCAACAATATCTGTGCAGCTTTTCCTGGCTGCTACAGATAAGATAAAGATTCGCATGATGATCATTCGTCATTGATAGGCACATCAAGTGTGTCTTCTTCAAATTGACAAAGTATTATCTAGAATTTTTCCTTTATTTATATGTAGAAAATTGTAATATTACAAAACCCTGTACATTATAACATCCATAGTCAATTTAAAAGTATGTGGTTTACAGGTAAAAACATGTACAATTTCTGATAGAAAAAAAAAACAATCCCAATACAATGCACCCGCCTATTTACTTTTACTAGCGTATAATAGAAAACTATCTTTTGTGTAGGGACATCTGTTCTGACGAAGAAAAATCATATTAAATAAGTCTCCAGGTAGAAAATTTAACAATAGTTGCGTGAGAGAGTCGCGTTTTGAACTAGTTTTTAAAATTTTGTCTTACCGCTTTCTTTGTGCGATATACTCCTATAACTATAACAAGTTTAATTCACATACAATGTTCAAAAATCAAGACTAGGTTTGTTAAAAATTTGATCCAGAAATGATCAATATTGGTGCGCTCTAATTAAAGATCAAAGCAACCATATTTGAAAAGTAGTTTAAAATATTTTTTAAAATTTATCTGATTTGAATTTATAGAACTTTCATTGCAAATATTGCGTTAGAATCAAAATGATTTATAAAAGGTGTCCCAAAATTCAGGAAAAATTTGAATTTGCCACCATTTGTGCAGTAAAGTTTAACTCCAACAAAACAAAAACAGTTTGACTGCTGACAGTTTAAGGTTTGCAAAAATGGAGAGTTATAGGCTATTGATTATGTTATGTTGATAAAATAGCTAAAAGGAAATACAATGTTAACGGGATTTTATTGTCTCAGATGATCAATGGACCTCTAAATTTGAAAAAAACCGCGGAGTGCTACCATTTGAATGGGTGCGTTTTTGAGAAAGGGGTGAATTAGTCCCTGGGCACAGGGTAAATTAGGGTGAGTTCTATGCACTTGCGGTACAAACACGTCAACAGGAAAATTGATCCAGGTTTTTACTATCGAAATATCATTTTAAAGTCAAAAATATTTTTCTTTACAAAAATATATTCATGCAAGAAAAAAACACGAAAGAAAGCAATTTTGTTTTTTGCCCCATAACTTTTTTCCACAGGGATAGAGGTATAGGCATTGCTTCAGCAAAAAATAACTTTCATCCTTCCTCTTTAAAATGGGGTTTGGTAGAAGTCTCTAGAATTTATAGTTTCTGAAATAGGATTTATCAAAGTTCACCGCTCACAGCATTTTTGGGCCACTTTCCGCATTATTTCGCAAGCATTGTTCTGTAACTTTCTTCTACGCGTTTCGCGTTTCTAGGTATATGCAATGGTATTTTTAGTAGAAAGAGAAGTCAATTTCCTTTAAAATGGTCTATTGTATAAGGATGTAAGACTATTTTTAAGCAAGTTATGCTTTTTCAAGCTTATACTTTTAATGATTTTTGATATTTTTTAAATTTCTCATTATCAATTTTTTTCTTGTACCTACATTTAGATATATACATTGTGGAAGAAAAGAATTTTATTTTATTTACTTTAAAATGATGTACTGCAAAAAATTCTAGGACTATTTTTAAACAACATATCCGTAGGATATATAAGGATATCCCTAGTTTGAGAAAAATTTTAAATACTAATTTTTTTTTCATATATAAGCATATTAATTGCATATTATAACATAATTTTTAATTCCAAATAACTTTTCTTAATTACACTTTTCGATATTGTGAAATATTAAAGTACTTTACTCTTGAGCGAAATTAATATTTTTTAACATTCTTCGTATACTATTGATAAAATTTTATATCTGATGATTTAGATTTAGACTATGCGAAGCCTTTTATGAAGAATAATTTTTTTCATAAAGTTAATAATAATAACTATTTGTATAACAAGGGAGGAAAGTGTTACTTTTCCTCCCGAGAATGAAGTTTACTGCCCGACGCGTAGCGGAGGGCAGTAATCATTCAAGGGAGGAAAAGGCACTTTACTCCCATGTTATACATATGGTTTTTCCACCTTCCTCAAATATCAAATAATTTTTTCATTTTTACTTAACTTATTTATGTAACTAACCAACAAAATTTATTAAAACTGAAACTAACAAGGAGGTACAATATAACTGTCAACTGTCAAATATAAGTCAAATTATTAATGTAAACATTGTTAAATCAAAATAACAATTTACTGTTTTTTACGATTCTGCAAAATACAGGGTGTTTTATAAATAAACGTTAAAATATATAGATACTTACGTAATAGCAAATAGATATTGTACAGGGCGTCAATAAGTTATATTTCATGAATGAAATACCGTAACCTCACTTTTACTTTTCCTCCCTAGGGAGGAAAAATATTTTCCTCCCTAGGGAGGAAAAGTACAACTTTGCTCCCTACAATCAGGTCCGGAAAAGTATACTTTCGGTAGAGGTAGGTGGAAAAACAGTTTTCCATATGGTTCCAACTTAGTCGGACCTATTGCATGTGTATATGTCACATTTTGAAAAAGCATATCTTGTTTAAAAATAGTCCTAGAATTTTTTACTATACACCATTTTAAAGTAAAGAAAATAAGCTTTGTTTTTCATTGCACAATGTATATAATGTATATCTAAATATACAATAAAAGAAGTTATAATGAGAAATTTAAAAATAATCGTAAAATATATCAAAAATCATTAAAAATATAAGTTTTGAAAAAACATATTTTAAAGGTAGACGGAGGAAGGTTTAAACATACACCATTTGAAAGGTAGTTGACCTTTCTTCCTATTAAATGTATCATTGCATATACCTAAAGCTGCGTAGAAAAAAGTTACAAAACAATGTCTGCGAAGTAACAAGGAAAATGGGCCAAAATCGCTGTGAGTGGCAAACTTTGAAAAATCATATTTCAGTAACTGTAAATCCTAGAGACTTTTACCAAACACCATTTTAAAGAGGAAGGATTAAAGTTATTTTTTGCTGAAGCAATGCCTATACCTATATCCTCGTGGAAAAAAGTTATGGGGCAAAAAACAAAATTTCTACCTTTCGTATTTTTTTCTTGTTTTTCTTTTGAATATATTTTTGTAAAAAAAAATATTTTTGACTTTAAGATATGATATTTCGATAGTAAATTTAACTTGGTACAATTTTCCTGTAGACGTGTTTGTACCAAAAGTGCATAGAACTCACCCTAATTTGCCCTGTGCCTAGGGGCTAATTCACCCCTTTCTCGAAAACGCACCCCTTTAAATGGTAGCACTCCGCGGTTTTTTCATATTTAGAGGTCCATTGACTATATGAAACAATGAAACCCCGTTAACGTTGTAGTTCCTTTCTAAAATACATAAATAGCCTATTAGGATTGAACAACGAGTTTTAATTCTTAAAAATATTTTGAAAATAATGAAATTTTGGCTGTCACCAGTCGAAAATTTCGTACAAAATGTACTCGGGAATACCGATTTTCGGCAACTATGAAGAGAGTAAATGAAAATTCCAGGGAGATTGGTTCAATTGGTAACGCTAAACACACTGGTCGTCAAAAAAAAAACTCACTCAAATGTCAACATCGAAGTAGTGCGTGTAGAGTGTTGGTGAAAGTCCAGGAACATCAATGGACCATGATAGTGTGACGTCAAAACGTCAAAATTTTTCCAAACACGTTGTGTCTAGGGTATACGCTACCGTGTACGCAAATAAAAAAGTTTGGTAGAATTAAACGTCATAACAAATATTTTTCTATCAAACAAACACTAAACAAATCAAAATAGCGTGTATCAAAATATACAGTCACTGCCCACGCTAAATAGTCACTAGCTTGACTTTTTTATTTGCGTACATTTTAGCGTGTACCTAGGCACAACGTGTTTGGAAAACTTTTTTTGACGTTTTGACGCGTCGTGGACAAGAATTATAAATTTCAAGATCGCTAAAGCCTATACTTACTGAAGACCTGCATCTCCATGCTTACAGAGTTCAAGTGACACAAGAACTGAACCCATGCACAGCGAAGAGAGTTCGTTGAATAGATTATTGAACATCAACAAGTGAATGCTAAGAAGCCAAGTATGGAATGCCGGAATGCCATGGCGGAGTTCTCAATACCAAAGAAACTCATTCGGATGACTGAAGTATGTAATGGAGGGTGGAATATCTAAAGTACGTGTCAATAATAAACTGTCTGACAGCTTCGAAATCAACAGTGGACTCAAACAGGGTGACGCGTTATCTCAACTACTTTTTAACATTTTATTAGAGAAAGCCATGAGGTCGGCCGAAATAAAAACAGAGCTGCTATCGGTTCAAGGTCCCAAGCTATTACTAGCATATGCAGATGACATTGGTCTCGTTGGAGACTATATCCTATCCATAAAAAACATTTTCAACAAGGTGGAAGGAGCATCAAGTGAAGTAGGGCTAAAGATTAATGAAGAGAAGACGAAATATATGTATAAATAGAACGACACGAAGAGACAGGATAGGACAAAATGTGACGGTCAACACCTTCAATTTTGAAAGAGTACAACGTTATAAGTATCTGGGGGCCGTAATCACAGCTGACAACGATGTTACTGAAGAAATAAAAGACAGAATCCAATCGGCTAATCGCTGTCCATTCGCACTGGATAAGCTTACAAAATCAAAAAAATCTTACAAGAAGTTTAAAGATCAAAATCTGTCAGACCTGTACTAACATATGGAAGCGAAACGTGGACCATGACCAAAGCAAACGAAGAAAAGCTCAGACGCTTTGAACAAAAAATACTTAGAAACATTTTCGGACCTCACCACAACATCACGACGAACCAGTATAGGATCAGAACCGACATCGAATTAAAAGCACCCTACAATGACGACGATATTGTCCAAGAAATTAAATTACAGCGACTAAGATGGGCAGGCCACGTGCACAGACTTCATAATGAGAGACTTGTAAGACTGGTATGGGAGGAGATTCTTACAGGCAAAGGACCACTCGGACGTCCCAGAATGCGATGGAGAGATACATCTAGGTACCTACATCCTAGGCACCTTATGATTCAATAAAAAAAACTACAATCTAAACAAAAAAACAGTGTTTTCTATTAAATTCGAATTTATATGCCAATAGTTCTCAAAGAAAAAAGTGTTCCATAGTCAATACGAAAACATTTTTTTATTGTTAAAAACAGTACAAAAAAAAATTCAAGTCACCAATAATTAAATAGTAAGTGTGTCAGTTGGTACAGAAATAAAATTGGATGTTTCGAACGTAGCAGACGAGAATCAGCTGATGTACAGACAGTGCCTCTCTCTCTTTCTCTTTTATAAATAAAACAAAGCGGCTTGCGGTTTATCGGAAGTTTTGAATAACAGATTGAGGGGAAGATTTGATCCAAATCCGATTGCGTCTATTTGGGAATTGTTTGGTTGGCTAATGTAACCAATAATTATTATAAAAGAAAATGCGAATAAAAATATGTAAATTTTAAGAACGCTAATAATTCGTAAAATGTAGAATGGGATCTATTCAACTTTTGGCACATTTATTTAAGTATTTTCTTATTAAGGAGAACGGAGTAAAATGCAAAATTTTGACGCAAGTCAAAATTTTCAATGTGTTTTAATATTTATTTTTTTTTCGAATTCTGACTAATAAATATTTTTGAAAAATTTAAACGCAGAATGAAAGATTACATTATTACCGAGTGCCGAAAGTCCCTGAAAACTTCTATAATATTTATTTCAATAAATTATAAGGGTGAAAATAAAAGAGAAAATTTAGTGTGATTTTTAATTGCAAATATTTCATTCAAAAGAAACTTTTTATTTCTTCTAAGGGACTTTCGACCCTCGGTAGTAGTCTTTCATTCAGCCTGCGTTTAAATTTTTCAAAAATACTTATTAGCTTTCTCAGGATTCGAAAAAAAATGAATACATTTAAAACACATTGAAAATTTTGACATGCGTCAAAATTTTGTATTTTTCTCCGTTCCCCTTAACGGGAAGAATCCCCGTTTACAATTAAATTTCAAATATAAAAAGATATAAAGAATCCTGAACTAACTACATCGAACAGTAATCAAAACAATATACAGTAACAACATACATTGTAAAAATTCTAAGGTAACTTGCCAATTTAAAGCAGGCACATTTCTTAACCCTTAACCGGAATAGTACATTGTTTACCGGGTAGGAAAAGCTTAACATTTCTGGACGACTGTGAAGATTGCTAAGTCGAGGCGCAAGCCCAGACTTAGCAACACAGAGTCCAGGAATGTGGCTTTTCCTACCAGGTAAACATACTATTTTTCCGCAAATCGTTTAAAATTCGACAGATATTGATTGATTTAAAAAAAACGCAATAATTTTATTCCCAAATAAATGGTGCTTTGAAATTCCTAATAAAATTACTTGGGTTACTATGGAAACGTATTGAGGTTGAATTGTCAAACTTGACTATCATTTATGTAGAACACTAACAACTGTACGGAAATATCATTTCCTTACAGTAAGGAAATGACATTTCCTTACAGTAAGGAAGTCCTGACTTTTTCTTCAAGAAATTTTGACAGGAATGTCAAAATTTCCTGGCGATTTGCGGAAAAGGTCATATTTTTGAACATAAATGGAAAGATCTTGTCTCACAGATGATTGTATACAAACAATTCCCATATTTGGGACCATGCAAGTTTGGAAAAGCGACACCTAGTGTCGTAGCTCAACAACATTTGTAGCACTTTTAATTATATTGGCTAATTATATTACTCCTGGTTACTGGATAATTATTGTCAAGGCCATGGCCCAAAAAAGAATAAGAAAAAGTAAGATTGAGGTTATGTTATTAAAACGTAAACATGTATGTAGTAAATAACTAATTATGTTACTTGCTTCTGCTTTATTGTGATGGAAATCCACTTTTCTCGTTGTATTAATTTGTGCTTAGAAGTTGGAAAAGAATAGAACTTAAATTGACAATTTTTTGGTGTATTTTTACAATTTATACCACAGCATTTGTGAAATCCCATTTACTCCAATGACATTAGGTATGAAATATGTCAATATGACAATTTCAATTGACAATATGAATTATTTAAAAAATATGCAAAAAAAGTTACACGATTTCTCTGCTACTCGCGCACGATCGTCTCTCGTATCCCCTCCAAGCACTTACACACAGCGAATATTTTTGTCGTTTTAATGTAAGGTAGCAAAAATTAAAAAAAGGCTTATTTTACATTCTAAATGTGGCAAAAAACAAATTCAGTGTTAAAATTTATAAAAAACGAAGTAAACTCTGAATTACTGTGGTGATTGGAATCAATATGCTAATTCCATCAAACAGCATCTTCTCACTAGGATTACTGACAGTCTCATGCCGCGTTATTGCAGTTTCTACAAAATCTTAGGCCAAAACTGATATTTTTTCGAGACATAGCTTACAATAACAACTTAGTAACGCGAACAGACAAGGGTCGTCTCATAAACTACGATAACTTTAGTTTATCCTATATTTCAAGAAGCAGAAGTTCTGGTACTGATTCGAAATTCAATGGAAGGGCAACTGGCGAAGGATTAGGAGAAGTGGATAACTTGTTGGTTACGGAGAATCAAAGATAATAAGAAATATAAATTGCAGGTCGTCTCATACTTCCGGTTAAGGATTAATTATTTTTACTTTAAAATAATCACCCGAGAACAACATTTATCTAATTTGTAAGATATGATAATCATATCTACAGGACATCAGACTAATTTCAAACCTCTACTGGAACCAGAAAGTCAAAATGAGAATTGAAGATCAAATGTCGGAAGAAATCAAAATTCTTCGGGGTGTAAGACAGGGCTGTGTCACCATTGCTGTTTAATATATATAGCGAAGCCATCTTTAATGAATTGTGAAATCCTTAATTCTACAAGACATGCCGATGACACTGTCATATTTACTTCAACTGTACAAAGTCTGACAAACATACACATCAAAAAGACAACGAGGAACTCCAGAATAATAATATCCAGATAGAAAGGGTAGACAAATACAAATATCTAGGAACATTGGTTAGTCAAAACGTAGAACAAACACAAGAGATTAAAAGCCGTGTAGAAATAGCAAGAGCAAAAATTGTGAAAATGAAACATCTATTATGTAGTAGAGACCTAAGAACGGATCTAAGGATAAGGTTGTTGCGCTGCTACGTTTTTACAACATTGCTCCACAGATCTGAAGCCTGATCTGAAGCTTTTGAGCGTTGGTGTTATCGAAGAATGCTACGAATATCATGGGTAGACAAGATTAGTAAAATTGAAGTTCTTCATATGGTTAATAAGAGAGAAGAAATTATACAGAGAATTAAGGGGGGGAAGCTACAATATTTCGGCCAGATAGTAAGAGGTCCTCGTGATAGTTTGCTGAGATTGATGATGGAGGCCAAATAAAAGGTAAAAGATGTAGGAAGAAGACTTCTTGGTTACGAAATCTATTAAGGGAATGGTTTAGTCTGAGCTTTTACCGACTATTTAGAGCTACTGTAAGTAAAATAAGAATTGCCATGTTGATATCCAGAATTTGATAGAAGATGAAACTTTAAGAAGAAGAAAATACAATAATTAATTCTTATATTCTTGAATAATGTCATTTTTTTAATTTTTCAATTGACAAATCAATTAATTCACTGAAAAGCTATTCATTTCGATATTATTTAGAAAAGCTACTCCTGCAATTTCATACAAATGCAATAACGTCACGGCACTGACTTTTATTTCAACTTCATTCCCGCCATCGCATCGGAATGATTCGATATGTATTGCAAATATTTGTCGTCCTGTCTATCTAGAGAGGTATGCAAAACAAACAAGCCATTCCCATGCTTGTGCTATCTCACTTCATTCTACATTATTATACAGAGACTGTGGCATCTTTTGCTCACTTGACACTTCCAGGTAATGATAAAGTAATAAACACTTTTGATTGGTTTTGGTCGATAAAACTACCTGGCCGATGAAAAGCCGTTCTCGGATTTAACGCATTGTTTGAGAGTCATAATTTAGAGAACAGTAAGTAACCTTGTATGAGCAGTTGAGTAAATACTTCTTCTATGCACACGCAAAAACAAATCTTTATTGAATTAGATCTAGTGAAAAAACTGTCTTTGTTGTAATGAATAGTGGAGTGTTGAGAGTGAGAGTGGACTATAATTTTTACTGCACTACTCATTGACATTGTACAATTTTCTGTGAGAAGTGAGATTGTTTTACTTTTTGAACAATTATGTATTTTGATAGAGCTCTAAACCGTAGGTAATATACTGTTATGCTCTATTATATCTATTTAATTAGATTGATTAGCAAATTCTTACTTTAGTTAATTATTCAATTATTTTATTTACTGCCTATATAAAACAAAAACTAAATTCAAATTAAATTTTCCAATCAATTTTATTCTCAGGGCTAATTTTGTATTGTATACAATACCTGTGATCTGTGGCTTCTAATATTTCTGATTGCTTACTTCTTCCAAGGTGGAAACAGGGAAATTGAAAACACTCAATAGCATATAAATGTAATCTATTGTTTTTATGAAATAAGCCGTGTACATGTGATTCAAACAATATTAAATTTAAACTTGGTTCAACAATCTCTAACTTAATCAATTAAACTCTAACTCTGATATCTCCTTGTTTTGACAAAAAAATTATTTAATTAATTTATTATTTAGCCATACTAAATTTAATAAAATTTACTTTTCTTCTTTTGACTTGATCTCTTAAATTTTAAATGACTAACTGCGTAAAAGAAAAGTTCAATAAACAAATAAGCAAATATGGGTTTGATATAAACAAATTTTCTCCATTCCGACAAATAATTTGACTGACCTTTTTGTTTCTTCACTGCCTCGTTCTCTGGATTGCGCCGTCCTTGATTCTTCCAAACACGTACTCTCTGGATGTTGCGAAAAAGTCCCTCTCGTCACGACTGCTTCCAAAAATCATACAGGATTTGCTCGAATTCTGTTACTCAGTTTTCCTTGTTCGATATCTTGTGCAAAAAGATATTAATCAGCTACTCGTTCTAGACAAAACAAAGGAAGCTCCCTCGGACCAGGAAAATTGACTCTTCAGCCGGTCGACAATTTGATTTCAACTTGATTCTGCTCGCAAAGGTCGATTACACACACTCTACACTGATTACTAAACTTTTTAAAACAAAAAACTGGACTGCCTTCCACCCATGTTAATTACACAGTGACCTCTCGTCTCTCGCCAAATTCTGACTTCTCATTTCTTCTCCCTTCTACCTCATCTTTCCCACTCTATCAAAAACACGCCTCTCTCAAAACCTATCATACCCATTTCTTCTGAAACAAATATTTTTCCACAGAACTTTTCCCATTTGCCATATTTCAAAAGATATCATAATTAGTTATTTCCTACTTTCTACTTTAACATCTAAACCTCATACAATTCGTATACCACATTAAAAACCTTCCCGGAAAAGATCTTAAAGCCGTCTTTGTTTTCGTCAACGATGTCCACTTTCTAATCACCGAAATGTTGGTTCATGTCCCGTGCATTTCGTCGAATCACTTATTAGTCGTTTCACTTTTTCCCGAAACACTTGCTTAATAGCAAAATTAAATTCTAAACAATTTTGGTGATATACAGGGTGATGAAAAACTATGATTTCATGGTCGTTGATATAAATTTAATTTTTTTTGAATTTCTTTACAAAAAAAAAAAACAATTCTACAACAATACGATAGCTCTATCTATATGATAGAGTCCGAAGCAATTATAGCACCATATTAAAGGGCTTATCAGAAAAATTGAAAAGGATAGGAAGCAAGTAACATCACAATAACATTCAAAACAACCAATACTCTGAGATCCATCCTGTCCAAAAACAAACCCAACAGCACAAGAAAGATCCAAAAACTGCATCTATAAAATATCCTGTGGATGCAACAATTTCTACGTGGGAGTAACTCCAAGACAACTAAGTGTCAGGGTAAACGATCATGAAATATGCATCAAGAACGGAGACTTCGAGAAATCCCCAATATGCAAACATGCCTGGGACAAGGAGCACAAAGTACAATGGAAAGATGTACCAATAATTATAAAAAAAACAGATATGAAGAAGAAACAAAAGTCAAAGAGGCAACCCCCATTCTATTTAACTAAGAAAAATGTGTAGCAAACCCATCAGAATGTTAAAAAAATAAAAAATATTGAATTCTGGAGTGAGGGCATGTTGCCTATCTTTACCCCCCCCCCCCATATCCTTTGGCCAAAAGTATTTTACTCTTACTTGTCAAATTTACGAAGATGTACAGTGGCAGAATCTAATTCATTCACAAAGGGCCTGGCCGGGTAAGATGATGAAAAATGCCATCAACACGATTCGAATTCCATATAGAGAAACTCACTGTATGCAATTTTTAGCCCCCTAGGTGGTCACGTGACCCGCCTAGGGCCTAATTAGGCTTTTTAGGTTTTTATTTTTTACGGGTACTTTTATGGGTACGTATTTTCGGCTGCAATGCTATTCAAATGGGGGATTCATTTTTTTCGAATCCTGAGAAAACTAATAAGTATTTTTGAAAAATTTAAACGTAGAATGAAAGATTACGTTATTGGCGAGGGCCGAAAGTCCCTGAGAACTTCTATACTGTTTATTTTAATAAGTTACAGGGGTGAAAAACTAAGAGAAAATTTAGTGTGATATTTAATTTAAAATATCTCATTCAAAATAAACTTTTTATTTATTCTAAGGGACTTTTGGCCCTCGGTAATAATATAGTCTTTCATTCTGCGTTTAAATTTTTCAAAAATATTTACGTACACAATGTCCGTGGTAATATTTCCAAATCTATCTTTGTCATACAACGCACTCGTCGAATAGAATATTGTCAGCATACTGTCAGTCAGACAGTGACAATCAGTGACAATTTTAAATATTTGACATGGCATCGGGAATATTTTGAGTTGTTGATTAAATAATATTGATATATAGTGTATTTGATAAATAATTGATTTAAGACGTGAACTTAATAAAAAGTTATTTATTGTGTATTATTTGTGGAAGATCCAAGCAGAGAATACATCAGGATAATATTATATTCTGTGATCCAAGTATTTTGTCGTTAAAAATGTTCAAAATTGTAAGCGTTCCATAGTAACAATATATTATTAAAAAATGACTTTAACACTTTTCCTATTTTCTCGATTGAGTATTAGTTTTTGTTGTACATATAAATTATTACAATCACTGAATACATATTTAGTGAAAAAATTATCACATTTATTAACTGAATTAATAATTTGCAATTATAAAAATGACAGTTATCCAAGAACATTCAAAAGCCATCTCTTTAAATTAATGATGACATTTTCAAGTAGAATGGCATTCTAGTAATGTTTACATACCCATACCAGTGTGAATTTTACTACACGTAATTTGCCGTGTAAAGACAGAAAAAGTAGGGATACCCGTAAAATATTTGCGAATTATGTACCGATGGTATTAAATAAGTAGTAAAAGTTGTAGCTTTCAAAAAGTTCAGTCTGAAATTTTTTTTGAATCGAGTTGTGGTCATTTTTCATCATCTAACCCGGATAGGCCCTTTAAAAAATATTATTTAATCAATTCCTGCTAGTTGGTTGCACAAGTATTATTTTTGGTTATTTTATTAGTCATAAACAACGTAATAACACAATATAATATGAAACCTAAATACCATCGTAATGGAAAATATAATTATTACAGAATAATGTTGTTTCTGTTTATCTAGAAGGCCGTTGAAGGTGATTGTGGTTATTTATATGCAGCACAGATTTTTTTTCTCTATTTTATACTTTGCGTTCAAGTGATTCATTATCTCCACTACATGTTTGACCGGTTACATTGTTTTGTAATAAAAATAGAATCGCATAACAATCTAGAGATGGGAAAGTTCAATATGTATGTATTAGTACCAGAAGCGACATGATAAATATACGCTGACCTGACAGCAACTTTTAACCTATAGCTTAAAACCAACGCAGAAGTTGGCGAATGTTCAATTTATATCAAAAAATTTCATTGGATAAGTATATTGTACACTTGTACAGTTATAAAAGTCACATGTTTGTTATTTTTATCTTATTTTCTATCCTTATCTTTTCCCCGTATTCAAACCTTAACCTTTAACTACACGCGCTGGCGTATTTTGTACGCCAGATATAAGAATTCTACTGCAAATATATTTAAAAATTTAATTTTTGACGTTGTTTCTCTAACCTATCACTGGAATGTGCTTTACAATTTGGTTTTAGTTTCGTTATAATCGGCGTTCTGGGAAGATCGTAATTTACAGTTTATTATTTGTTGTTTCCGGTGGTGGACAATATACGCCACGATTATATTAATATAAGTAGTAATATAAGTACATATTTCAATTGTTTTTTAGTCATTATGGCACAAAATATATTTTTCTTTATAAACAATACTTTTTCTTCTGTAAAAAATCACATTTCAAAAAATTTTCTGTTAGTAATTTTATTTATCATTGAATCCAGTTATTCCATGATTCCAGTTATAAATCCCAATTGGCTTACTGAGAAGGAACTCCAAGTATTCACTGATGCCGAATAAGGTTTATAACAAACAAATAAGTGTATTTTTTCAGAAAAAAAAACAAATCCGCTGTTTTTAAGTGTATTTTCTTGTGGCGTATAAAGTACGCCACGCGTGTAGTTATGTTATAACTTGATGCGCGGGTAGTTAAAGGTTAATCATAGGCATATATAAAATTTATAAATGGTGTCTATGCCACACTCACAAGTCGATATAACAAATTTGTCAGTTGGCAACTCTTCCGTTCTGTCATGTCAGTCTTCGCTTGAATAGAAGGGAATGTGTATATGTATGCCTGTCGTCTATTTAACTTGATGTTTCAGTCAATAAACTCATCTTATTTCGTTAAATCTTCTTGGGGTTAGTAGTGAGTAGTGTTTTATTTTGCACTTTGTAGTATTTTCATACCTTTTTTTCATAACCTTAGGTCTCAAACCCACTTGTTCTTTTTAACTTTGATATATTTACATGCAGCTAGAATCTGTAATTTAATTGAAATAATTATTTTAATATTTTCTTAAAATTGTAATCTTGGAAAACATGTCGAGGAAATATTAAAACACATACTGTCGCTAATACAAGGTTTCTCATTCTAGTTTTTTTGGCCTTTTGGCCAAAAGTGCAGCTGCCTTTTAAAACACAACGCCTACCTGAAGGCACATGTATGGCAAGCATATAAGTTTACCTACATACAAGCCTTCGTCTGAAGCCAACAACTGTACCATCTATGTCAAAAAAATATACGAAGGTAACCATTCTCGTTGGAACTTTAACGCGCTGAGCAGATGGGACGTGAATTATAAATTGTAAAATTCCCTCATCTTCCTTAGTCTCAGCATCCGTTATGGCTTGCAAATTGTAGAAGCCTCGGAGGTGTTACCAGAGAAGGTTCCCATTGTTTTTCTGGTAGGATGTAGAGTAACATTTTTGGATGTTGTTTTATGTGCTATTAGATTGAAAACTTAGTTTTTTGCTAGCAGTTGCCGCCAGGGCATCCCTGCCATTTCGTTCGTTGCAATCCGTGACTGCACGCCGGGGTTTGTCCTAGTTGGGTCAGAGAGAGCAGCATATGTGCCTCCTGATGAGAGACTAATAAGTTTCGAAACCGGTAGAGGTGCTTGCGGCACTCTCTGATTGAACTGGAATAATGATGCGGCTGTAGTTTCGTGTTGCAACGACATTGAAAATGGTTATTCATTTTCGATAAATAGGATTAGTTGTTCATGTTTTATTTGTCTCTTCCAAAACTCATTGTTCACTTTTTCAATTAAACTGGATACTCAGATATATACCATTCAGATGGGTTTGAAAAGGCACCATCACTACCGTGGGGCCAAATGACGAATGTATCATCGACATATCGTAGGCAACATGTGGGTTTGAGCATAGATGTGGATAGTGCTCGGGTCTCGAAATCTTCCAAGATATTAGCAATTACTGGAGAGAGTGATGAGCCTATTGGGGTACCATTTATTTGTCTGTAGAATTGATTTTGGAATATGAAATAAGTGTTGGACATGCAATATTTAATTAGGGATAAGTGATCTTGATGGATACTTTGGACAGTTGTATGGGACGTAGAGGAAGATTGGGTTTGTGAATTTTGGATAGGCCGTATATTCGACGTGTTTTAGAAAACTTATTATCTTAGAGGGATTAAGAGTTTGCTAAAAGTAAAGAGCTGGACGAAGCCTTAGCAATAGGGAACTTGCACATAAAAATATTTTTGCATAAAATTGTTAATTTATGTTTAAAAATGATATATTCAAAATATTACGTCTTAACAATTAATAGGGTACGTACAACAACTGATAATAATTCTGCGCCCGAAATTACCGTTTCAAACAACTTCAAAAGCGCGCGCTTGGGTCTGACGTCACCAACCATGATATTTACCACTGTTCTCGTTTGTATAGTGCCAGACGTGCACTCTGCAGATAATATTTTGTAAAGATTTTCATTCATTCATAATATTATTTTTAGTTAAGGGAAATACATTTTTATTTTACAACCTATCTCAAATGATAAATTATATTATAAAGTTTGAACAAAATTAAATACCTACATTAATATCATATTTCTTAAAAAATGTAAGTAGTACATAGATACTACTAAAAAATTACTTATAAAAAGAAAAAGACAGAATGTTTTATTATAATATATAAATATATATTTAGTTTAAAATATGAATTTCATTCTCACATAAAGAAATATAAAATATTTTATGAATTAAACTTTATTTTATCAACTTTTTATTCCATTTATTTTTAATAATTGTCAGATCCAAATAGATGCGGGAAAATATTTACACTCCAAAAGTCTTGTGCTATACTAATCAAACTGTCGATAAGATCTGCGTCATATTCTATAGAAATATAATGCCTAGTTGCACCAACAGATCTTAAGCTCTCCAGCTTAGCTAAGCTCTACTTATAGATAGGGCCTTCTTGAGTATCACTTACGTATCTACGTAAGATTCTTACCTTATTATCAATTATATCTATGATTATATTATGGTATTCTTATTGTAATATATTATAATTATATTATATTAATTCTTATGATATTCTCGACTTAAGCTTAAGATCTGTTGGTGCAACCGGGCATATAGTGTAGGAAACAGAGGTTGAACCTTGCAAAATGGACACAAGTCCGGTTTTATTTTTTTTCTGGTAGATCAAGGGGTGCTTATTATAAGACTAACTTTTTCTGAAAAAATTTCGCCCCGGAACCCCCTTTTTCACCCCTTTAAAGGGGGTAATTTGTGGTTTTTGCGGAACGTAGCCCTTCCTGTACCTTTTACAAAAAATTTTTTTTATAGAAATATGAAGAGGACTATATTTTCTATGATTTATTTCCCGACAGCATATGTCTATCATCCACCGTTTAGCGGGGGTGGCGCCCCAAAGTTGACAAGTTTTTAAAAAAGATGTTTTTAAAAAAAATATATTTTTCCCTAACTGTAACGGAAATTAGGAAGAAATCCTGCGACAATTATTCACAACTAAGTGACTGATTTTTTGGTATAGGTTTCACTTAAAGGTAATTGGTCTATTTTTAATTACAGGGTGTTACATTTTAAAAAACCCCTTTTTATACCATCTGAACCGTTTATGCTAGAGTAAAAAGACTTTCAGTGATTACCCACGTACTGGTGCTATTTACAAATTTGTATAATTTACCTCCATTTTTTCCTCGGAACCACCCAAAAAAAAAGAAGAATTAATAAATAAAGTGATTTTCTTGAAATCCTTCACACACAATGCCCTTTATTAATATGCTTCATATATCATTTTGTGCACGTTATTATTACCCATGCATAGACACCAAAAGCGATTTCCTAGTGCAACCCCTGTAGCCAAAAATAAATAAATAAAATGGGGGTTGAAACTTATTTTTTGTTTTTTGCTTTTTGATCCATACGGGCATATGCTTCATCAATAGTGCTTTCCAAAAATATATACGGATATTGCAACATTCCTGCGGAAACCACCCCTATCCTTGAAAATATACTGCAGAAACTACCCCTATCCCTTGGCGAGCATGTTTTTACGATTTCCTCATTACTTATCCATTATTTTTAAACAAAACTTATACAAGGTTAGAGACCACTATTTACTCTAAAAATTAGGTTCTATTCATTTTTTTCGTATAAGCAACCGTTACGGCACAGTGGCGCCGTAAACTTCGTGATATGCTTGGCGGGCTCCAGTTTTTGTTTTTTATTTCTTCACTTGTTTGTTTTATTGATAAAGTACTTATGTAAAATAAAACAACACAGTGTAAGCTACAAATTATGACCTATACACATTTTACATTCTTTGCCCCCAAAGCCACAGTGGTGGCCCAAAATCAATTTTTGCATATTTTCGCCACATACACGCATTTTATTTCATTAATGCTACCTTAATAGCACAATATTCACCCTTAAGTGGTCGCTAAGCAGTGGCGAATCCAGGGAGGGGTGATGGGGGCGATCACCCCCCCCCTCAAACCAAAAGTGATATTATATTTAAAGATTATAAAAATATTCATTTATTTTTATAGAACTACTTATATTATTATTTTTATAATGATGGCGTCCTTTTTATGTTTTAGCGACAGTGGCGGATCCAGCATCGTTAACGGGCGTGCCAATTGGCTAAATTTCTATAAAAATAAATGAATATTTTTATAATCTTTAAATATAATATCACTTTTGGTGTGAGAGGGGGTGATCGCCCCCATCACCCCTCCCTGGATTCGCCACTGCTTAGCGACCACTTAAGGGTGAATATTGTGCTATTAAGGTAGCATTAATGAAATAAAATGCGTGTAGGTGGCGAAAATATGCAAAAATTGATTTTGGGCCACCACTGTGGCTTTGGGGGGCAAAGAATATAAAATGTGTATAGGTCATAATTTGTAGCTTACACTGTGTTGTTTTATTTATCAATAAATTGTGTTGTTATCAATAAAACAAACAAGTGACGAAATAAAAAACAAAAACTGAAGCCCGCTAAAGCATATCACGAAGTTTACGGCGCCACTGTGCCGTAACGGTTGCTTATACGAAAAAAATGAATAGGACCTAATTTTTAGAGTTAATAGGGGTCTTTAAACTTGTATAAGTTTTGTTTAAAAATAATGCATAGGTAATGAGAAAATCGTAAAAACATGCTCGCCAAGGGATAGGGGTAGTTTCTGCAGTATATTTTCAAGGATAGGGGTGGTTTCCGCAGGAATGTTGCAATAACCATATATATTTTTGAATAGCAGAATTGATGAAGCATATTCCCATATGGATCAAAAAGCAAAATACAAAAAAAACATTTCAACCCCCATTTTATTTATTTATTTTTGGCTACAGGGGTTGCACTAGGAAATCGCTTTTGGTGTCCATGCATGGGTAATAATAACGTGCACAAAATGATATATGAAGCATATTAATAAAGGGCATTGTGTGTGAAGGATTCCAAGAGAATCACTTTATTTATTAATTCTTCTTTTTTTTGGTGTGGTTCCTGGGAAAAAATGGGGGTGTATTATATAAATTTGTAAATACCACCAGTACATGGGTAATCGCTGAAATTCTTTTTATTCTAGCATAAACGGTTAAGATGGTATAAAAAGGGGGTTTTTAAAATGTAACACCCTGTAATTAAAAATAGGGCAATTATCCTTAAGTGAAACCTATACCAAAAAATCAGTCACTTATTTGTGAAAAATTTTCGCAGGGCTTTTTCTTAATTTCCGTTGAAGTTAGGGAAAAATATATATTTTTTAAAAACATCTTTTTTCAAAACTTGTCAACTTTGGGGCGCCACCCCCGCTAAACGGTGGATGATAGACCTATGCTGTCGGGAAATAAATCATAGAAAATATAGTCCTCTTCATATTTCTATAAAAAAAATTTTTTGTAAAAGGTACAGGAAGGGCTACGTTTCGCAAAAACCACAAATTACCCCCTTTAAAGGGGTAAAAAAGGGGGTTCCGGGGCGAAATTTTTTCAGAAAAAGTTAGTCTTATAATAAGCACCCCTTGATCTACCAGAAAAAAAATAAAACCCGACTTGTGTCTATTTTGCAAGGTTCAACCTCTGTTTCCTACACTAATAAGTAAATTTTGAATTAAAGTGTGTATCTGCTACGCAAAATCAACACTTTTTTTTAAATAGAAACATAATAAAAGTGTCATAATATAGTAATAGATATAATTGATAATAAGGTAAGAATTGAAAATTATGGTACAACGCAAGTGATACTCAAGGAGGCCCTATCTATAAGTAGAGCTTAGCCAAGCTGGAACTTGAGATCTGTTGGTGCAACCAGGCATAAATGTTCCAAATATATGTATGTACTTCTGGTCGTAATATTTTGTAATAAACAAAACTAAAACCTATCGTTTATAAATATTTTAAATTCATAACAAAGAAGAAAGAAAATAAAAATAACTTAAAAATAAACAAAACTTTTAGTAATAAAAGTCAGAGTAACTAAAAACTATTGTTACAAACAATTTAAACGTGTTTATTAATAATACTTATAATAGGTACCTACTTATTTGCCTCCTCGCATTTCTGCAATAGAATAATTTTCACTGCTTTTCATAAAATTTGCCACCATGAAGACATCAACTGTAGATTACCAGATTAACTTTTTGAAAAACCCTCTTCAGTCATATTATGCATTTAAAAACACTTAAAGTAGCACTCAAAATGATCAATTTCAGTTTGAAACTAAATATATTCATTATGGAACTATACAAGAACACAAATACCTTGGAATTTCCAATTAAATATGATTAAAATGGAATTAATACAACCCCAAAACAACATTTTTTTTAACTTTTATTTACAATCAACTTCTACATGAGAGTTTTAAGTAAATGTGAATGAATTTGTAAATAATTTCGAAATATCATAGCGGCTTTGTTGTCGACTCATAGAAATCCTAGCAGGTAGACGTGGGTCGTGACGTCAGATCCGTTCACGCGCCTCTTAAGAAATTTGAATTTTATAGCTTTTTCAATGTCTCGTAATAAGCCTATGGGTTAACAATATTTGTTTTTTTTGCATGTATGCGTTTTATGATCATGTTATTTATATTTTTTAATATCATTTTAATATTTAAAAATATATGCAAGTTCCCTATTGGCTCCCATAGTCAGTTGGAGTGTTATTGTTACACCTTTCTGTGGTAGTTAGAATGTTACAAACTACTTAAAATCAGCTGTCACTATGTACTTGTTCCCTTTTAGATATCGCCCATTCCGCCTCTATAAAATACAACGATTAGCTTTTCATATTAATGATATTAATGGCGATGTTCTCGGTAATTTATTTTTAGACTAATGGACGATGGTTACTTGGAAATTAAAAAAGTCATTGGGCATGAATAAGAACAGCGTAATGACACTAACAGCACAGATAGTGGTTGCAAAATTCAATGTTCGCTCGCAAATAATAGCATTGGAAAATAGCACTGTTCCACATAACGTGATTTGCATGAGCGTAGAAAAATTAAGAGTTTCTTATAAATGAGAAGGCCTTTATTTTATTTTTACACATAAAAACATTTATAAACCATGTTTTATTCTCTATAAAAACTCACTGTTCTTAATGCCGTCGAAAATCTAAACTTAACGAAGGCACGAGAGAGATATAGGCAGATATCTTATACACATAAAAGTTGTTTTAGCTATAAATAGAAAAGATATGTAATTGTCAGAGAACATTTTCGGAATGAAAATTCCATCTTCAGTGCTGCTACAAGGTATACATTATTAAAGCCACTAAATACATGTGTGAGAACTCCTTAAATGTTCTAAAATTGGTATTATGTATATTCAACAAGAATAAAAAATCGCTAAACGCCGTAAAAATGAGTGGCGCATACAATATTCCAGCTACAAAAGATCTGATATGAATATTATGTGGCGCGAAAATGTATTTTCATTTTGATCAAAACAAAATTCTAGTTTTATTTTAAAAGATTTTTCCATAATGTTTGCTAAATTTGAAGTAAACGCGCCACAAAAGAGTTTCAAAATTCAAACTGTATCAAAGTTACTCTTTTGTGGCACGTTTTACTTCAAATTTAGCAAATATTATGGAAAATCTTTTAAAATAAAACTAGAATTTTGTTTTGCATCAAAATGAAAATACACTTTCGCGCCACATTCATATCAGATCTTTTGTAGCTGGAATATTGTATGCGCCACTCATTTTTACGGCGTTTAGCGGTTTTTTATTCTTGTATCAGGAGTTTTTCAAAGTTATTTATAAGTTAAATGTATGAAGTTAAATGCAATGTTTCTCGATTACACGTTAAGCTTTATAAATAGTCGCCTTTGTCGCATTATCTCCCAAATGATCTAGTGTCCATCGAATGTACACTAGTTTTTTTTTCTATTCGAAATAGATTGAAAAAAAATATTGGGATGGCCGGTAAATGAACTCGAATTGCCCGTTGCCAGATCAAATTTAGCGTCGTAACCACTACAACTACATAAACCATTTAGGGAATAATCGTTAATTGGATTATACTTTGTAGCTTAGTAACTTCTAAACGGCTTAACCGATTTTGATCACTAAACATGAGTTTGGAACGTATTGACAAGTAGTATCTGATGAATCTAAGGTCAAGTATGATAACTTAAGCTATTACAGGAATTATTGAGCTTGAAAAACCGTTTTTTCCATAAGAAATAGATTTGATAATACTTATGAAGCCTATAACTTAAAAATTCGAATTTTCCCGGATATGACGTATACAACGTTAGATTTGCCTAGAGTCCTTCTACAAACGTTCAGTTATTGGCGCAATTAGTAGGTTGAATTTTTGAGTAATTGTCCAGAAACCAAAATTTTCAAAGTTTAGTTTTTCAGTTTTTCGGCTATACTGAGCCGTGTGTATGTCTGATCCTGGCGGCTTAGACACCATTTGAAAGCTTAACTCAATACTATTGATTTGGTGTATTTGCGGTTCTCCTGTCTCTTCTTGAACCGAGGATATATACCCCCAAAAAATATGCCGTTTTGTACCTACCAAGTCCTATAGCTGGCTTATGGGTGGTCAAAAGTCACAAACTGACCCCCTCTTCAAACACAGAAAAAAAATTCAGATCGGTTTAACTTTTCCACATACATACATACATATCGACAAACATTTTCCCTTTTTTAAATAAAAATTGAGTCATATTTCTGAGCTCGGTAACTTTTGAATGGTTTTCAAAATTAGACATGCGTTAGAAAGGTAATGATCAGTACTATCAGAAGCCGCAAAGGTCGGAGTTAAATTTTCGAAGTTTTTGGGAGTTTTGGGGACGCGAACGAAAAACAGACCCTAAATAGGAAGGGCCGTAAAATCCACACCCGTGGACCAAAATGGATGGTTGACATATGAATGGGTGAGTCTTTTCCTGAACATTCAGATGAGAGTTGGCCCAATTTTCAATTCAGTCAGATTTAGAAAATCGAAAATTTCGTGTATATATAGTGTCGCGTGTAGGGGAGTGTAGATGTGCGCCACTGGCGAGAACTGCCGTTCTCTGGTAATACATAATTTCTTCGTTTGAGGTATGCAATTTCCATGAAATCTGGGGGATTCTCCGGCAGATCCAGATATCATAGATATCCAATTTATCGAAGGTTGATGTTTTAAGGGTCCACGTTTAAGGTCCCAATCGTGACATAGGGGCGAGTCAAAACGTAGTCTTTCGAGTTATATTCTCACCTACAATAATAATTATATTATTTGAAGGTTTGGTGCACCGTGAGTTTATATGGAAATTCTTGTTTGGGTATTAGTTTTTGTTTCCTTAATTTTCAGGGGTCCCTTGGGGGTATTGGACAGAAACTAACTACTGACGTTTTTACACTGGTAAACCCGTTCGAGGGTACTACTCTTCGATGCGCCAATGAATTTTATTGCCAATTCAAAGTTTCGAGTTTTGTCAAGGTCTTCAACTGAATGTTGTGCGACCGTTGCAAAGAATTTTTCTAAGAAATTTATAAATATTCATGTTCAAAGCTAATATTTCTTTTCAGTTTCATATAAACATTGACCAAAATGGTTAAATATGTTAAATTCAATTCGAAAAAATGCAGGTTATCGTTAATTTATTATTGAATCTTACAGTGTGAAATATCTAATTTATTGATTTTAACACTTGAACTAAACACATTAGTGAATTCATAGTTATGGGCATGTGCGCAAAATTTCGGACCAATGCTTTTTAAATGCATTCATTTTTTTCGAATCCTGAATAAATATCCATTTGTGAAAAATTGAAACGCAGGATAAAAGATTACATTATTACAGAGTAGTCCAGAAAGCCACTGCGCATCCGCTAGGAAAAATATTCTAATTCGGATTTTTTGCACAATCTTACTCAAAAAGGACTCCTTTTAACAAATTTGCATGTTGCCAGGACCAAAAGGTGGACAAAAATTTTTTAAACGTTTTTTTTTTTGTTTTTATCCTAAAATTATTTTTTTACATGGAAAAAAGTTTTTTTAGGTTTTTTTAGATCATTCCAAACAGAAAAGATCTTTAGTGACTTTTCTCTAAAAGTGATAGTTTTTGACATATAAGCGATTAAAAATTGAAAAATTGCGAAATCGGCCATTTTTAACCCTCAAAAACAATGTGAAAAACTGAAAATTTGAATGTTGCCAAGGTAGGTAGATATTCTTTAAACATCGATTGATGAAATCCCGAAGAGTTTTTTGCAATACAATATTCAAAACTCCTTTGTTTTTTAATTGCTAATCAAGTGTGCGCGACACTATTTTCCACCGACAGTATGGTGCAAATGAAAGGAATAAATTCGTTATTTCGTAAACTGGCGACTTTAAGAAAAAATCCCGAAACTGGTCGATTTTTATTTTTAAGTTGTGATATTGTGGCATTTATGGTAGACTAGTGACGTCATCCATCTGGACGTGATGACGTAATCGATGATTTTTTTAAATGAGAATAGGGGTCGTGTGCTAGTTCATTTGAAAGTTTCTTCAATTCTCTATTCAGTAATATAAACATTTACATAAATATTTATACAGGGTGTCCAAAAAACTTTTATTAAATTAAATTATTTGAAAAAAAAAGAAGTAGAAGCACACCCTGTATGAATAATTATGTAAATGTTTACATTACTGACTAGAGAATTGAAGAACCTTTCAAATGAGCTACCACACGACCCCTATTCTCATTTAAAAAAATCATCGATTACGTCATCACGCCCAGACGGATGACGTCACTAGTATACCATATATGCCACAATATCATAACTTAAAAATAAAAATCGACCTGTTTCGGGATTTTTCCTTAAAGTCGCCAGTTTACGAAATAACGAATTTATTCCTTTCATTTGCACCATACTGTCGGTGGAAAATAGTGTCGCGCAAGCTTGATTAGCAATTAAAAAGCAAAGGAGTTTTGAATATTGTATTGCAAAAAACTCTTCGGGATTTCATCAATCGATGTTTAAAGAATATCTACTGACCTTGGCAACATTTAAATTTTCAGTTTTTCACATAGTTTTTGAGGGTTAAAAATGGCCGATTTCGCAATTTTTCAATTTTTAATCGCTTATATATGTCAAAAACTATCATTTTTAGAGAAAAGTCACTAAAGACCTTTTCTGTTTGGAATGATCCAAAAAACCTAAAAAAACTTTTTTCCATGCAAAAATAATAATTTTAGGAAAAAAACAAAAAAAAAAAAGTTTAAAAAATTTTTGACCACCTTTTGGTCCTGGCAACATGCAAATTTGTTAAAAGCAGTCCTTTTTGAGTAAGATTGTGCAAAAAATCCGAATTAGAATATTTTTCCTAGCGGATGCGCAGTGGCTTTCTGGACTAGAGGGCCTAAAGTATTAATCAAATCACAAAAACTGAGATCGTTGGGACATATCCGAAGGATGCTAAACAGGAGACTACCCAAAAGAATACTAACAGGAGGAATATGAGGAAAGAAGAAGAGTAGGCCGAAAACCACGTGAAAGAAGAATGGAAAAAGACAACAATGTTTATAATTTCTCTGCTTTGAAAACTTTCCTTGAACAGCCAAAACTTCTGCCATCAAACTGTGATATCATGCATTTCCAAATCAAGTATTTAAGTTCTTGATGTTCGTACAAAATGCTAGCGTCTCTTATTTACATATGAAGACCACACGGAAGAAAGGCGAAATGTCATTTTTTTATTATTTTCGGGTCAAAGCAGCAATATGTAGGTTTTTAGTAGTAGTTTTATGTGAGTCATTCAAACATGGGAAAAAGACGAATCCTCATAGCTTAAAACACGTTATAAAATTCTTCGTACAGGGAAGAAAGGCGAATGGCCCTCGCGTAAATCCGAGAAAGGTGGAATGTCAGTGCTTGTCGGGACGTCGGGGGAGTACAAGCCACATTTTGTTTACTAAAAACGTTAAATAAATTGCGTATTATTGTGCTCGAAAATGACGGATAGTGAAAGAGATGATACGGGTCGCGAAAAAACACTAGAAAAGGGAAAATTACAGGTCGAATCAATGAAGAAATGAAGCGGTTAAGACAACAGAGCCATGAAACAGGTGACGATTGTCAATGTAAGAGACTTAAGTGTTTTAAAACAGTAGATCAACAAAACCGATCAATCATTAGAAACAATTTTAACCGTAGGTGCGTGATAAACACAATATATATTTGGCAGGCCTAATAACGTTAATGCCCGTAAAGCAAAGAAGAGCCCGAGATGAGCTACATCAAGATTGCATGATGCAACGTATTCTTTTAGAGTTAGAATAACGACTGACGATAAAACTACTGACGTCCCAGTTTGTTTTAAAGCTTTTCTAAACCTTCATTGAATTGGTCGGAAGAGGCTTGAAAATATTCAAAAAAGTTTAAAAGCTACTGGTAGTACACCAATTGACAAACGCGGTAAAAATCCAAAAAAACACGCATTACCGAAACAACAGCTAGATGAAGTTATTGAACAAATAAAGCGTTTTAAAGGAAGAGAAAGCCATTATAGTAAAAATAAAACTAAGAAAATGTACCTTCCGAATGACTTAAATATTAAGAAAATGTACACTATGTACAAATCCGATAAGGGAGCTCCTGTCTTACGAAACATATCGAAAAATTCAACGATCTGGTCCACTTGAGTCAGTTTTGCACATCTGAAAGGGCTAGATCGTTCTATAGAGGCTTACCTTACAACAAAAACGTAAATAAAATTAGGAGAAAATAATAAAAGCTAGACAAATGAAGAACAGAAAAAAAATTGCTGTCATACATTTCGCTTTTTCCCGTGTTTGTAGTGACTTGTGTTTACATAAAGCAATGTTTCTAAGTTTTGCGTTTTATTTTAAATTCCGTTGATTAAATAATACGTTACAAAATAACTATGAAGACTACTTAAATGAAGAAGTAAGCAAAATATTTAATTGTATGATGATAGTTAGGGTTTGAAAGTTAAAAATTCAATTTTCTCGAATTAACCTCTTTGTGACATTTCGCCTTTCTTCCGTGCGGTCTTCATTATATAAATTTGACTAAAACGTTCTTTTGTACCTATGTTTCTTCAGTAAACTCAAAAATTATTATCTACCTTCAAAAAGAAAATACAATTTCCTTTAACGGTCGAAATCAAATCTTAAGAGGAACAAGACAAAAACTTTAAATTGGGTGATTATCACATACTGATATTTCTCCTGACACTTAGATCGAAAGTTACCCAAGAAATCCGCAAAAAATTGTACTTAAAGTCGTTGAGAAAGTCTAGAGAAGGGCGAGAAAGCTGCACCACGACCGTATACAGGACCGTACTTTTCAGAAGGTTCCACGGAAACAAATATCACGGCCGTTACTACCACAATTCTTCATCTATTTCCTATATACAGTATGTCCCTGTAAGTTGTATACATATTATGGAAAACTTTTTTATTATTAATTTTACGAAAAAAAGTTATTCTTCATAAAAAGCTCTGCTTGGTCCAAAGCCTAAAATTTAACCATAAATATCAAATTTTTTAAATGTTATACGAGGTATGTCAAAAAGTTTGAATTTCACTCAAGAGTAAAGTAGCTTTATTTTTCACAATATTGAAAATTGCTATTATAAAAAGTTGTTTGGAATTAAAAACTATATTCTAGTATGCAATTACATCCTTCTAATTGAAAATTTTTTTTTTTTGAAAAATTATGGAAAACTAACATTATTTTCAGTTATTTGAATTCAGGTAACTCTTTTATTATTAATTTTACGAAAAAAAGTGATTCCTAATAAAAAGTTCTGTATGGTCTAAAACCTAAAATACAACCATCTTATGTCAAATTTTATCAATTTTATACGAGGTTTGTCAAAAAATATGAATTTTGCTCAAGAGTAAAATACGTTTATTTTTTACAATATCGAAAATTGTTATTATGAAAAGTTATTTAGAATTAAAAACTATTTTTCAGTATGTAATTACATCCTGCTAATTGAAATATTCTGAACTATAAAAGTATGTACTTTATTTGTTATCTAAATTTATCTTTTTTACATACCTCGTATAGAATTGATAAAATTTGATTTAAGATGATTGTATTTTAGGTTTTAGACCATCCAGAACTTTTTATTAAGAATCACTTTTTTTCATAAAATTAATAATAAAAAAGTTATCAGAATTAAAATAACTGAAAATATTGTTAATTATCCATAATTTTTCAAAAAAAAAAAAAAAATTAATTAGAAGGATGTAATTGCATATTAGAATATAGTTTTTTTATTCCAAACAACTTTTCATAATAGCAATTTTCAATATTGTGAAAAATAAAGCTACTTTACTCTTGAGTAAAATTCAAACTTTTTGACATACCTCGTATAATATTCAAAAAAAATTTATATTTGATGGTTAAATCTTAGGTTTTGGACCATGCAGAGCTTTTTATGAAGAATAACTTTTTTTCGTAAAATTAATAATAAAAAAAGTTTTCCATATGGATACAACTTACAGGGACATACTGTATAAGCAATTTTGCTTGTTCATTGGTGGGTTGTTGCCTCTGTGGAAAATCTCTTGATCGGTCAGCCGATGCTTCTTGTACCACTTGGTGATGTGTTCCTTGCTATTTTAAGGACTTTTGTGTCCACCACTCTACTGATTTCCATTCTTTTTCTATTTAGTGTCACTCGTTTATACCCTGTACATTATGTTTTGTTCTGATCTCGTCACAACTTATTGGGTCTTTCAGTATTCTCATTTCTGCAGTTTCTAACAATCTCTGTGTTTTGGCTGTCTGGTTTCGTCGGGTCACAACTCAAAAGAAGTATATTTTACAGTTCAAGTTGATTCTCAGTTAAAGTTGACTATTCCTAGTTCGAGTCAACTCACAACTAAAACGAGCAGTAAGAGTTGATTTGAAAAATTTAATTCAACTTTTACTAGTTGAAGTAGACTCTTCCTAATCCTTGTTAGTAAAAGTAGATCGCGGAAAAAATAGAATATACTCTTATGAGTTTAATCTCACCTCCTTTTTTGATGAGTGTGCATCTCTTTGTTTTGACCGTTTGAACTACTTATCACGATTTAAACATAATATCCAGTAACATTTAATTTTTAGAATCGGTTGTTTGTGTGAATCCTCACTAAATGGCATTGGGAAAAGTATACCTTTTCTAGTTGGAGTCTACTTTTACAAGTAAATGTGGAATAAAAATCTTCATTTTATATTTATAATCAACTTTTACTGAAACCAGCTGTTTGAGTTGACTCGAACTAGGAATAGTCAACTCCAACTGGATAGTCAACTTGAACTGTAACATATATACCAATATCCTCGTCCAATCTGAACATCTTGTTTTTTCATTGTCCCTATTATAGGTTGCTCAAGTTTGTATTTAGTAATTTTTCAACTGAACAGTCCATTTTGTTAGCAAGCGCCATTTCTTCTTTTTCCGGTTCTCCTTCGACTCCTAGTCGCATCAAAGCATCACTTAATAAAATAATTATAGTCAGAATGATAGCCAATATTCGAAAAAAATAGGCACCAAAAGAAGACTAGTCGCTACTAGATTATTTACAAACTCTTCCTCCTCAAACAGAACTCAGGGATTTCCTTAATGTTCTAAAAGTGTTATATTCGCTCGATTTTCGATTATGGGTGTCCTCTACCCTACCTGGGTGGTTCTACCTCTAACACGAACCATCTTGCGCTTGATCAAATACAGTATAAGCTCAAAAAATAATTTTGGGGCCCAATTGGTATATCTTCTCCAAATCATGCCATTCTGGCAGTCTCAAGTACTTCCTCTTAGTTTTCGAAGATAGAGTTTTTAGCAAAATAAAAGTCTATTAAAATATAGAGAAACAGTGATTTGATCGCAAAAATTAACATTCTTCTAATTAAAAAGTTGACAAATCATTACTGGTAAAAGAAAAAATGTCCTCATTTGGCAGATGCATAGACAATTTAAGTACTCAGTTGCCACCGTATTGACAAAGTATTTAATTTAAACGACTTGAATAATGCTCTCAAACCTATATCAGTTGGAAATGGGACAATGATTTCAAAAAAATTGCAAATTTACAAAAGAATTGTAAATCTACAAATCATTATTTCAGCATTCAGCGTACACTTCCAAAAACCCTTCCTCATTTCACCAGTGTCTTGAAACTTGGTAGGTAGATAGGTTATTATTGGTACAAGTAAAGACCCCACACTCGTATTTGGGGTATATACATATACATCAAAAATTACCAAAGCTGGAGATAATTCAAAATAATAGAGTTCAAGAATTCTCGTCCTTAAATACCCTCTTTTATCGTTTTATAATTATGTGAACCGATGGAATGGAACCGATGGTGTATAGGTACATCAATGTGTTGTTCAAATTTTAAGTGGTTATAGCAAATTCGTAATTGTAGTAATTTAAAATTTTTCGCCATTGGAAGTGTTGGTAGTTATTTTAATATAATATATGAAAAAGACTAAAATACCTAGTGAATTTATTTTCATATTATGTAGACTTCTCTTATGAACACACACTCTAAAAGACACACCCACCCACTTTACAATCCTGTGTGGGGATTTTAATGCAAAATTAGGCCTTAAAGAAGACGAAGCAGAGACATCACCAGGAAATTTTGGAACTCTAGGTAGAAATGAGCGGGGAGAAACACTCTTAGGCTTTTTGCTACAGAATAACTTGTTCCAAATGAACAGTTTTTTCGTTAAAAAACTACATAGAAGGTGGACGTGGGAAAGTCCTGATGGTAAAACAAGAAATGAAATAGATTACATTATCAGAGACAAAAAACAGATTATCACAGACGTGAGCGTCCTAAATAAATTTACTACAGGAAGTGACCATCGAATGGTAAGAGCCACAATAAAAATAGACCTCAAAAAAGAACGAAATCGTTTGATAAAAAAGAAAACCTTGCAAGCCTGGACTCCCCCATTAAATATTGATAAATACCAACACCATATAAACGCTGCTTTGTAAAGAAATACAACTTCAGATGAAAGTATAAATAACTTAAATGAAAACATAATTAGAGCCATTGAAGAAAGTCAACGAAAAAACTGCCCAAAAAAGAAGAGAGATGAAAAAATAAGCCCAGAAACTAGAGAACTAATCAAAACGCGAAGTAAAATGAGAGGAAGCGAAAATACTGAAAAAAGTGCGTTAAGAGACATCAACAAGAAAGTGTCAAAGGAAATCCGAAAAGATCTAAGGAAGTATAAAACTCAAAGCATCCAGAAAACCATAGAAGAAAATAAAAGTTTGAAAGTTTTACGAAGGAAATTGACCAACGGAAAATGCGAAATACATAAATTAAAAAATAAAAACAGCGAAATAACATCAAACAGAGAAGATTTACTAAATATCGTAGAAGAATTTTATTTAGAACTATATAGGAGCCAAAGGCTGAATCAAAATAATCTGAGGGAAGCGGTTTCAAAGAAAATAATAAACCAAGGCTCCGAAATACTACCAGAGATAACCACTTGCGAAATCCATCAAGCACTGAGAAAAATGAAAAATGGAAAAGCACCAGGTGAAGATGGAGTCGTAATAGAGGCCATTAAAAACGGAGGCCACATTCTTATAGGTAAAATAAAAAATCTCTTCAACTTATGCCTTCATCAAAAGTCGATACCTGAAAAATGGAAAAACGCAGTAACAATACTTTTGCATAAGAAGGGAGATAAGACAGACTTAGAACATTATAGACCCATTAGCCTGCTAAACCACTTATACAAACTCTTTACAAAAGTAGTGACATCAAGAGTAGAAAAGAAGCTAGATTTTTACCAGCCAAAAGAACAAGCTGGATTTCGATCAAACTTTGGGACAAACGACCATCTGCAGGCAGTCAAGTTACTAATTGAGAAGTCAATAGAATATAATAAACCCCTTG
Organism: Diabrotica virgifera virgifera; assembly: GCF_917563875.1. Classification (NCBI taxonomy): domain Eukaryota; kingdom Metazoa; phylum Arthropoda; class Insecta; order Coleoptera; family Chrysomelidae; genus Diabrotica; species Diabrotica virgifera. Next base: position 16,090,972 of record NC_065445.1, on the reverse strand, counting down.
TCCTAGCATTCGTGGATTTTCATAAAGCCTTTGATACGATAGAGCTGGATAGCATTTTAGAAGCTCTAAATGAATGCCGCATTGACTACCGTTACAGTACACTCATCTATAATATTTATAAAGAGGCAACAATGAGTGTTAAGTTACATGATAAAACCAAACAAATAAGCATAGAACGCGGCGTAAGACAAGGCGACACACTCTCGCCAAAACTATTCATAACTGTTCTGGAATATGCCTTTAAGATGCTCAACTGGGACAATAAAGGGATCAAAATAGATGGAGAAAAGTTAAATCATCTTCGTTTTGCAGATGACATAGTCCTTATAACTGATGACCTAGGAGAAGTAAAGAAAATGCTAAATGAGTTAGACGCTATCTGCTGGAAAATAGGCCTGAAAATGAACTTTTCTAAAACTAAATTTATGACTAATCTGATTCCTAGCGGACAGCTGATTATACGCGAACAAGAAGTAGAACTAGTGGAAAAGTACATTTACTTGGGTCATGAAATTAGAATTGGCAGAGATAACCAAACATGCGAAATAAAAGAAGATTAACTCTTGCTTGGGCAGCCTACGGAGCTCTGAGAGACATATTTAGGAGCAGTATACCGATCGGTTTAAAAATACAAGTGTTTGACCAATGTGTGCTACCGGTAATGACATATGGAGCAGAGACACTGACTCTAACCAAGGCAACAGCGTCGAAAATGCGGGTTGCTCAAAGGCGCATGGAAAGATCCATGCTGGGCGTAACTCTACGGGATAAAATAAGAAATGAAGATCTCAGACAAACAACCGGTATCGCAGATGTCGTAGAACGTATCACCAGGCTCAAATGGAACTGGGCAGGACACGTCGCCAGGCTGAAAGATTCAAGATGGGCACGAAGGCTGATGGAGTGGAGACCAAGAGAAGATAAACGAAGTAGAGGAAGGCCGCCTACACGATGGACAGATGATATCAGGCGGATTAGTAAAAACTGGCAAAAATCAGCACAAAACCGTAAGTGTGGAAACAATTGGGGGAGACCTATGTCCAGCAGTGGACGTAAATTGGTTGGATGATGATGATGATCTCTTATGAACCCCCTTACTAGATCTAGTTCTAGACTAACCATTCTCTGACTACCTCGATATGTCTGGGTAAAATAACTATTTCGTAAATCGAAAAGTTAAACTTAGCGACAGGTGACATAGGTATGCAGTAAAAAAAAATGTTACTTAATGTATAATTATTTTGTCATTAGTGCAGTGATCGAGGGTTAACATCAATGGCAATAATTAGAGGAAATTAATGATAAATGACGTGATCACGGTTACGTTCGAAGGAAATTAATGTTGTGCCTTGGACAGTTGCTAATTGCATTAGGACAGGTTAATGTTTTAAGTAAGTGTTTTGCGGAGTACTTTTACATTAACAACTTTTCTGTTTTGTCAGAGAACTATCACTACCTAATGTGAGAATATCAGTAGAAAAAAACTAAATGTATAGTATAGTGATTAGTAAAGAGCCGCGTAGATGCAAACTAGAAATCTACATATCTGTCTTCGAGGCTTAATCTATCCATCTTTGGACATAGGCCTCCTCTTCTCTTTTCCGCTGGTTTCTATCCAGCGCTGTGGTCATCAGCAAACTAGAAATAGACGGAAAAATTGTGACGGTAGTAATGAAATTCAATTACCTAGGAGTAGAGATCACTAGTGACAGAAATATAAGAACAGAGACCACAAGGCAAGCAGCTAACAATTACCTAAGAGTAGAGATCACTAGTGACAGAAATATAAGAACAGAGAAAACAAGGCAAGCAGCCAAAGCAGCAAGAGTAAGTGGTTGCCTCCGAGAAACCATATGGAGAAACAAATATCCGACCACGAAAAGCAAAATAAAAGTAAACAAGACGACAGTAAGGCCAATCCTAAGATATGCAGCAGAGACAAGGACCGATACAAGAAATACGAAACAACAAATCAACAATATCGAAATGAAAGTATTAAGATCAATAGCGGGCATAGAAGAAGTATACACGAACAAAGCAAAATTCAAAATATGAGCAGAACAAGACCCCGAAAAGGTGGAAAGAGCTTTCTTTTATAGTCAACAACAACCGAAACAAAATAAGAGGCAGACAAACAGGAGAAATCCTAGTCGCACGAAGAAGAAGAGAACTATCAATTGGTGCTATTGTTTGCAAATCTCTCCGTGGTTCCATCATGGTTTCTTTTTATGGTTTGTTCAACAGTAAATGGTTTGAAATCAATTAGTACGGTCGTAAATATTATTAAATTTATCTGACCTGGCCCATTGTTAAGACCCACCCGGAGCGATAAGCCACCGAGGTAGACAGAGTTGGTCTTTTGCAATTAACACTGACTAGACGGTACTCCCATAATAAAGACTAAAATAAATTTTACCTGAAACCGGGCCTTTTATACTATTATCGGTTAATCCGATAACCACGGTACTATTACCACGGTTTATAGTGGTAACTAATTGAACTTAACCATTTACTGTTTAACATACCATAACTCTAAATACATATTAGTTCTCTCTCCCGAGTTCCACCTTGTATAGAATGTTGGAAAGCATTATGGCTATAATCCCATTATATTTTATCTTATTATGTAAAAATCACAAAAGGCACACGAGGTTTTTTATGGTAAACCAGTGTGCCTCGTGTCAATTGATAGAAGTACACCAGGTGGTTTACTTATCAATTTAAACCTGTCGTATGTTAAGTTACAAGAACAGGTACTCCAGTTGTGTATTGGTTTCATCCGATTTTTGATGTCAGATTAGAAAAACGAAAACAGGTTATACAAGTTAGGAGGAGCAAAGTCAATGCACAATGCAGTATGTCATATTTTGAACTAAAATCTTGTGTTTCAAGGCGGTGTATTAGGCGGAAGTCACGCTGTACTCTATACTCTATGAACTATGAGATCTATTGCGTTCCTCTTTTTTCCCTATTTTCCAAATAATGAATTCTTATTGATTTATTAGCGTTCCTAATTCCATTTCTTTGAAGAAGCCCACAGCGTTGTATGATAAACAAAGAGGATATTCAGATATGATCTCAGTGTATATGTTTTTTTATTATTTACTCGTGTCACTTTACTCCGCAATATGGAAAAGGTTTTGATTTCTATATTTCTATGGATTCCCTTATAATTGTTGGTTGTTCTTGTTATATATTTTATGCTGCGAATTTGTGGTTTTACACTTTCGTAGATGTCCTTCATAGATCGTGGCATCAGACAAAATATATTTCCACAAAACATGGAAATTATTATTTGAAATATGTTGTCTATTTTTTAACTATGCCACTATTTTGCGTTTCTGATAAAAATAATGATGGAATCAAGTACCGATTCATCTGAGGAAGGCTGAAGAGCTTAACATCTAGCGGCAATGGAAACTCATTATGAATTAGTTCTTGATACAGAATTGAAGAGAACCGAAAGTTCAGAGAACCATTCGAGGAATAGAAATATGATTTAGATCACCTATGGATCTTCTTCTTCAAGTGCCATCTCCGCGACGGAGGTCGGCAATCATCATAGCTATTCGGACTTTGGAGACGGCTGCTCTGAAAAGTTCATTTTATGTACCGGGTGTCCCAATAAGAATGGCCCTCGGCCATATCTCAGGAACCGTTTATAGTACAGCTTTGAGAAAAAAATATTTATAACCAAAGTTGCCTCTGGAAAAGCCTGGAAATTATTTTCATAATTGTAGGTCCACCGCTAGAGGGCGTAATTGAATATCAAAAATTAAACAATCAAAATTTTACAAAATTTACCTCATGAAAGGGCACTGGAAATCCAATCATCGTATTCTTCATAAAATTCTGCGCATATTTGATTTCACAAGTTTAAGTCTACCCTTACAAATAAGAGCTGGGAGTGAGTGGGAACCTTCTTATGAAAAAATGGCTGTAAGTCCGGTTCCGCTAAATTGAATTTTGCATACTTGGTCTTGTTGAAAACAGCTCTTTTTCGTCAATGTAATTGTCTTATTTTCTAAATAGCCTAATAAGTAATATGCAAGCTAGGAGGCGTTATTAAATTATTTTCAGAAATCTAGTTTTCTTTGGAAAATATTAAATACAAGTATGCATTTTTAATCCTGTATTACAAAATTAGACTAAATTAGCAACATAATACCGAAAACCGCATGTCGATACCTTTTTTCTATCTCGAGATATCTTAAGAAATGTGTAAATTTTAAACATAACTGTTACTGTCACTGGTAAACGAGGTTGAGGAAAAGTAGTGTGCTATGGAAAAAACAAATAAAAATTTTCCAGATGTAAACGTATATAATTAATTAAAACAACAATACCATGTTTGTTTAAAACAGGCGACAAACCTGTTCGGAACCTTAATGTGGGGGGGGGGGGGTGTACATGAGACAAAAATTAAATGATTCACACTGTCATAACTAGGGAGCGGATTTTATGCTAAATGCATATTGCATGCATATTTCGCATATTTAAGAACTTTATTAAATTTTGCATATTTTTAAAAAAACATGCATATGTTGTGCGTATTAAAAACATTTGAGTAAAAAAAAATTTAATTCGACACAAAATATTTTCCCGCACAGGCTGTTCTATTAATTCGAGAACTACCTGAAGAGAGACAGCTCATTCACTGCCTTTTCATTTTTTCTTAGAAAATACCCGATCTTTAAGGCTGATTCACATTATAGCTCAGGTCACGGTACGCTCACGCTCAGCTCAAGGTTCGGTCAACTATTCTTACACGCATTTTAATCATGCTATCCGCACTAAACACGACGGTCAAGTTCCGTCCCTTTTTTTGGACCGCGTGGTTTCTCCGAGAGAATATTTTGATCGTGGCTTGAGCTGACCGTGAGCGGAGCGTGACTTGAGCTATAATGTGAATCAGCCTTTAAGGCTGATTCACATTATAGCTCAGGTCACGGTCAGCTCACGCTCAGCTCAAGGTTCGGTCAACTATTCTTACACGCATCTTAATCATGCTATCCGCACTAAACACGACGGTCAAGTTCCGTCCCTTTTTTTTGACTGCGTGGTTTCTCCGAGAGAATATTTTGATCGTGGCTTGAGCTGACCGTGAGCGGAGCGTGACCTGAGCTATTATGTGAATCAGCCTTTACACAAAGTACTTATTTATAGTACGCCGTTATAAAATGATTGTAGGATGTAAAATGATGAAGGATGGTTACCGGGAAATCCGAATTTTATTTACTTTTATTATATTTAGCAGGTATTACCTACAATTATTCTGGTGATTTTTTTAAATCCCCTATTGTTAAGAGAATTTACACATTTAACCATGACCATAGTCACAGTATAAAGAGGGACAGTAGAACCACTCTCCGAAAAATTGGAAGTAAAATCTGTAGTCGCGCATAGCGACCGCGCACTCTTGTTAGTCGCTTTTGCCCCACTCTCGCATTGCTAGTCGCATAGAAACGTACGGATTTTAACAGGGAAAACCCGCATCCACCACTGGTGAATTACCAATTGCGTACTGCCGGTATTACTTCCTGAGATCAAAGCGCCGACAGAGGAGTGGTTTTACTGTGGAACCTCTATATACTGTGCCATAGTCTTACGATTTTCTAACGGGAATTTAAATATTCATGCTTTAGATCAGATCCCGTCTTTAAAACTTTGGAGAACATATTTATGCGAAATCTTTAAGGAACATTTTGAAATTGATTTTGGTGCAGAATATTCGGCTTTAACAAGTTATTTTAAATACGCCCCCAATTACTTCTATTGATGTTGAAAGGAGTTTTTCAAGTTATAAAAATATCAAAGAAAATGTTTCTTCGTAAAAAATTTGGAAAAACACATTGTAGTGAATTATAATGGAAGATATATATAGTGATATTGTTGTTTTATTTTAAATAGGTAACTATTGGTATCAGTTTTTGTAAAAAATGTGAATAAATTGCATATATTTAAAATAATGATTTAATTTGAAAGATAATAAATAAGATTGCCGCCCCCCTATAAAAGAACCCGCTAGAATAGAATAGAACAGAAAATTTGTAGTTTCTCGAAATGCGCATTTTTTGAATTTTTGTGCATATCTTGAGCATATTTCGTAATTTTTAAATATGCGCATATTTCATCAAAATTGATCGCATATAAATCCGCTCCCTAGTCATAACCATCAAGATAATGTAACTGTGTGTAATGTAGGTTTCTTTGATTAATTTTTTAATATTGTTGCATAATTCGTCGAGACGATTCTGTATATCGGATCGAGTTCAGTGCATTCTGTTTCGCCCACGTGTCAACGCCAAAGAAAATAGGTATAAACAACACCCGACCACGCATATACGATCCACCTATACCAACACCCAATCAATGATACATGGTTGAATAGCTTTTGGGGTGTCCATCCACGTCAGCTGTTCATGTGAGGGTTTGAAACAAAACAACATCACTACGTAAAAAGTTTCCACCCTATCCCTAATAAAATGTGTGACAACAAAGTCTAGAGTTGGCTAGGAAAATATTTATAGTAATAAATGAGAGGAGACATGAAAAACAAAGATTTTAATACACATATCTACTACTGGAATCCTAAGCAAAAGCAATACGAACAGACAAATTGATAAAGAATGTGGAATTCCACCCACAAATGACTATATTATATATCGCTCGTCGGGAAGAAAAGTGACACAACTCAAAGAAACGCATAATTCCGGTTATCTTGTTAAATTTACTCCAAAAATCCTATACTTTTACCATTAAAAGTGTCACATAGATGTCTACTTCTGGTAAATAGCTGGCCAAATACCCAAGTAGGTGGAGGCCAATAAACTGAAGAAGAAGAAGAAGAAGATGTCTACTTCCAACTTCGTAAGATGCAGAAGTGTCATTATTCATTTGGCGGTAAAATGAATATTTTTATTCCGGAACAATGACACTTTTGAGGTTATGCTCTGACGTTCGACGTGAACATATCGTTATTTATCACGAAAACAGTAGTATTTCGTGAAGTGTCCTAGAAATACTTACCCTGGTAACGTTTAAAAAAGTGTATTTTAAAAGAAAAGTGACATACCTAACTCAAAATTTGATCTTTTTTTCTTTGTTAAATCAGACATCATAGTTTTTTGATTTTGCTTCTACATAATTAGAAACATTCACTTATCCATATTCTTCGTTTTTAATCTATAAATTTTTATACCGTTTAAAACCTCAGCTAAATTAAGATCTAAAAAATACATAATTTGTGTATCTCATGATAAAAGTGGTTTTTTGAGTTGACACTTTCGAATGAGCGATATATTCCATTTTTTGCAAATGACGACCGAAACTGCCCATCAAGAGTTCAGAAGTTTATTTATTTACTTACGGATGGATTTACATTAAGATAAAAACATATGGAACAACTACACGGTATACAAAAGTACAAATAAGTAGGATAAAAATATAAAACATATAATAAGAAATCACAAAAGGTTATAGGCCTAGGGTGCATTATGAATAGTGGCTATAGACGCAGTTACGATTTTAATTTATTGAGTGTACAGCCAAATAAATCCATAACAGCTATATTATCAAATTCGTTAAATTCTATTAAAATCATCACCCCCCTCGCCCACACGTAAAAATAATAAAGAATTTTAGATGTTACAAAAATCTTTTAAAGATTTGTTAAGGGGATGGGTACGTATTTTTGGCTGCAATGCTATTCAAATGGGGATTCATTTTTTTCGAATCCTGAGAAAACTAATAAGTATTTTTGAAAAATTTAAACGCAGAATGAAAGATTACGTTATTAGCGAGGGCCGAAAGTCCCTGAGAACTTCTATAATGTTTATATTAATTAATTACAGGGGTGAAAAAATAAGAGAAATTTTAGTGTAATTTTTAATTTCAAATATCTCACTCAAAAGAAACTTTTTATTAATTCTAAGGGACTTTCGGCCCTCGGTAATAATTTAGTCTTTCATTCGGCGTTTAAATTTTTCAAAAATGTTTATTGGTTTTTTCAGGATTCGAAAAAAATGAACACAATGCACAATGTCCGTGGTAATATTTTCCAAATCTATCTTTGTCTTACAACGCACTCAGTCGAATAGAATATTGTCAGTCAGACAGTGACAATCATGCAGTGACAATTTTAAATATTTGACATGGCATCGGGAATATTTTGAGTTGTTGATTAAATAATATTGATATACAGGGTGTTTCATTAATAATTGTTCATATAGTAACTGGAGGAACCTTAGCACAAAATACGAAGATTTAACCTAAAACACTTAAATCAAATGTGGTTCCTTACTGAGTTACAGGGTGTTTTAAATCTAAAAATTTTAAAAACTATTTTTGCTCAGCATTTTAAAACTGTTCTACGTATCCTTTTCATAATTGGCAGAAAGTGCTACTACTATACACCCTACTAAATTATGATAAACAAACGTTTCCAGCTACTACCAGAGGCGTACGACAGGGGATAGTAAATGGTTGACCCTTCTCAAATTCTGCGTCACTGGAGCAATTACTATTTTAGTGCCATTTTTAGATTATCTAATACTTTCTACGTAAATAATATACTGTTCATTGGTAACGATAAAGTTATTAGTTTTCGAGATATTTGAAGTTAAATATGAAACGGCACAGTTATTTTGATTAATTTATGATATGATTCATATGATTAAAATTTAAAAATTATTTGTACCCAGTACTTTAAAACTATTTGGCGTATCCTTATCATACTTGGCAGAAAGTATAGGCACTGTACACCCTACTAAATTAAGATAAATAAACGTTTCTAGCTACTACCAGAGGCGTACGACAGGGGATAGTGTCTGGTTGACCCTTCCCAAATTCTAAGCAACTGATGAAATTGCTATTTTAGTGTAATTTTTTGATTTTCCAATCCTTTTTATGTAAATAATATACTCTTCATTCGTAACGATAAAATGATTAGTTTTCGAGATATTTGAAATTAAAAATGAAGCGACACAATACATTAATCAAAATAACCGGGTCGTTTCATTTTAACTTCAAATATCTCGAAAACTAAAGACTTTATCGTTACGAATGAAGAGTATATTATTTTTATAGAAAGTATTGAACTAAAATAGCAATTCCGCCAGTGGCGTAGAATTTGGAAAGGGTCAACCATTCACTTTCCCCCGTCGTACGCCTCTGGTGATAGCCAGAAACGTTTGTTTAACGTAATTTAGTAATTTGTACAGTACCTATACTTCTGCTAAGTATGAAACATATTTTTTGTAACAAAAATATGTTTTTAAATTTTAGATAAAACACCCTGTAACTCAGTAAGGAACCACATTTTATTTAAGTGTTTTAGGTTAAATCTTCGTATTTTGTGATAAGGTTTCTCCAGTTATTATATGGACAATTATTAATGAAACGCCCTGTATAGTGTATTTGATAAATAATTGATTTAAGACGTGAACTTAATAAAAAGTTATTTATTGTGTATTATTTGTGGAAGATCCAAGCAGAGAATACATCAGGATAATATTTTCTGTGATCAAGTATTTTGTTGTTAAAGATGTTCAAAATTGTAAGCGTTCCATAATAGTAACAATATAATATTATTAAAAAATCACTAACACTTTTCCTCTTTTCTCGATTGAGTACTAGTAGTTTTTGTTGTACATATAAATTATTACAATCACTGAATACATAGTTAGTGAAAAAATTATCACATTTATTAACTGAATTCATAATTTGCAATTATACAAATAACAGTTATCCAAGAACATTCAAAAGCCATCTCTGTAAGTTAATGATAACATTTTCAAGTATAACGACATTCTAGTAATGTTTACATATCCATACCAGTGTGAATTTTACTATACGTAATTTGCCGTGTAAAGACAAAAAAAGTAGGGATAGCCGTAAAATATTTGCGAATTATGTACCGATGGCCTTAATAAAACCCAAGAGGTTAAGGGTTCCCTTACAAATGTCATTTATACGAGTATCAAACCTTATGAGATTCCTTAAAAGTAAATCTATTTAAATTCTATTGAAGCAGTTCGCACATTATGAATTTTTCAAAAAAGCTTAAAATCATCAGCATATAAAAATGCTATTAAAGGCTCAGTTGCCTTGTCGAGAGATTTTTGAGAGAATAAGAAATAGTATAACAAGATATTAGAACAACACTGATTGATGTAGCATAAACTACTAAAGAATACAATAGGAATTGAGAATAGAACAGGCCAAAAAATCCTTCGAAAAAATCAAAAAATGCTTTTTGATTCTCGAATAAAACTCAAAATTTGACTACGTACTACGTTTATCAAAATGCTACGCCTGGTTGACTCTTCTCTATGCAGTTGAAACGTGGACATTTAAAACATCAACTGAAGGGTACAGGGAAAAAAAGGAGGTATTTCACTTCTGTTGAATTTTTCAGCAGAGCATTTCCAAAGTTATTCGCGGTGTGCAAGTACTTGGAAGGGGAAACGAGAAACGACCCTGCGCGAGTCGCGGAGAAATATTGCAACTATCTTAAATAATTCATATTGTCAATTGAAATTGTCAAATTGACGTATATTTCATACCTTCTGTCAATGAAGCAGAAAAATTATATATTGCTCCACAATATTGATATGATATGCAATTATTATATAAAGGTAAATTTAATTAATTTTATTTTGCTTGCAGTACTGCATTTTAATAACTAATTTTATTTACTACATACAATTGTTGACGTTTTCATAACATAACCTGAATCTTATTTCTTCTTCTTATTATTTTTTTGGACTATGGCCTTGACAATTATCCAGTAACCAGGACTAATATAATTGGCCAATATAATTAAAAATGCGAATTTTAGTATAGAGCGTAGAAATAGGGGTCGCTTTGCCGAACTTGCACGGTCCCAGACTAATATTATTGATATGTTTTGATGGCATTTTTTTTTTCAAAATCATATGTTTGGAAAATTTACTCTGTGGGAACACACGAAAACAATGTGTTTTTACTTATTTCTGCGTGTTTCACAACTGACATTCCCCCTAATTAACGGGTAACACCGTGACATTCCCCCTTCTTCTCCTGTATGTATAGGTATTGTATTATTAGTGGTATCTCATGACACAACCCATTTTTAACCAGGGTTATTTAAGTAAAGTACAGAATATAACCTATCTAATGAATTATTAAAACAAAAAATGAAAATTTCTGACATTCCCCCTTTTTTCCCTGTACCCTTCAACTGTAAATGGAGGCTTTTGAAAAGTGGATCTACCTAAGAATCCTCAAAATTTCATGGACATCACATACCTCAAACGTAGAGGCTGCATGAATAGGCAAAGAAGAATTTTTCAACACAGTGAAATAATAAATAATAGGTATACCAGTGGCGTGCTGGAACTTTTCAAGCGGTCCGGTGATTTTATAGAAAAGCGGCCTCCCATCCTCATTTCACCTTCTATTATCAGGATGTTTTATTCGCTATTAAAAAACAGAAAAAAAACAAACATAAATTGTTTTTGAATCAAACATAAAACTTCGAATTCAATGATTTTTTTCTTCTTCTTCTTCTTTTTGTATAGACATGACTCTGTCTGTTTTTTCAATGTGCCTCTAGTAAGTTCCATCGTTTTCGTGGTCTTTCCACTGATCGTCTTCCTATTGGGGAACCGTCTCTCTGTTGATGATTTTTTGATTTTGATTTTTTTGATGATTTTTTTATAATCTTACAAATAATAAATGACATGTATGACAATATTGTATGCAGTTACGCAGAAACCATAATTTCTTGAATAAATATAATATGAATTTGATGTAATTAAGATAAAAGTAAAATAAAATTTTGAGAATTTTTCAATTATGTATTAAGTCGAATTTTAGTAAACTAATTATACAAGAGAGTACAAATGCAAGAAGAGTGCAAATACTTTAATTTAACAATATTTTTCTACAACCGTGTTAAACATGCAATTTTTAGCACTCCATACGAGCGTTAAAAATGCTACTTTAAGGCACTAGTGCTTTAAAATTTTTATGTCACTGCAGTTCGTATTGACCGTATAGATAGGCAATTTTGATGTAATGTCAAAAAAATATAAAAATGGAATGTCAGTCAAGTTCAAGTAAAAACTTTTGTAGATATTGTCCTGTAATTACGTTTGTAGGAAAGATATTGTATGACGTGCGTGTTAAAAAGTACATTTTAAGGCACTCATGTGAATTGCAGAACTCGCTTAAAACTCGCAGAAACTCGCAGAAACTTTCACATACGTGCCTTAAACGTGTACTTTTAACACTTATATCATAAATTACTATAAAAATGTTAATACAACGCAATAATCTAAATATTCTTTTGCGATTATTTTATAAAATAATTACTTAAGTCTTGATTAATAAATTCCGCATTAAAGTAGATTTTTGAGCAAATACGTCGATTATTCCATCATTTTAAGCTCATACAAAGCTTCTTATTCTATAGCCATTAGCATAAAAGTGATCTTGTGTTAAAGTACTTCTTAACCGACTTTTTATGTATTTCAATGTTGAATAGCTTTTTTGCGATATACTGGTGTCACTGAAAGAGTTAATAAATGTTATACTATTTAAATTTGGATAAGCACACTGCACACTGATATAAGTTGTACTTATGCAAAACAGCGTAATAGCAAGCTATACAATCTTTACACTTTTTAGTACCACACGGAGGTGAAGTTTTCACGATATCAACATTGTCATTTGTTACTTCATGTTCATTATCACTTAGATTAATAATATCATATCATCCTTCATATTTTCTATGGACTGAACATATTCATCATTAACTCGATCTTCTATAATCTCAGTATGTATTTTGCAAAATTCTATTTTTATTCATTTTAATTATATTTAACAGCAAAATCCACGAGTTCTTCTCTAATTGCAGTCGCAGATATGGTAGGACAAAAATTTCTTAATTTTTCAGTAAATGATTTAAATGCCGTCAAAGGTATAACATTTTTTATTGTGTCACAATTTCTAGGATGTAGAGTGCTTAGATCATCATAAAACGATTTTGATTTGTCTTGATCAAATCTTTTTTTGATTCTTTACCAATAATTGTGCAAGACTAGACGTTTTTCCATTTTTTATTCTGCAGAGTACATATATATGTTTGAAGGAAATTGGAAAATGATAAATATACTTGTATGTATGAAAATAAATAATATTATCTGTAGCAATCTATTTATGTATGTAGACTATAGAGTCTTATTCATTTACTTAAACTGTATTTCACAATTAAATTTTTTTTTAATGTTTTATTAAAATTATTAGCAAAATTAACATCCGATTAGAAATTAAAAAAAATATTTTTTGAAGTTATACTTCTTTACCAGCGATAGAGGGTGAATTTTTATATGTTAAAACCTATCAGCCCGGCGCATGCGCATTATAACTTTGTTCTGATTGGATGTTCAAATGACATGTCAAAAATTATCCGATATGGCAGCTGTGGTTTGGAGGTAAAGGTAAAGCTAAACAAATGTATAATATATTAGTTTTATTGTTGTGAGGACAGAAACAAAAAAGTTTATAATATTGTAGTGACTTTTAAATAGTTTTTAAAAGCAACAGGTACGTAATAATTGTTAATGTATCATGGGTATAAACCTACCTATTTGATCTGCCAAAATACATAGTATGTAATACTTTTATTTATATAATTTGATTACCATCAAAATTTCTATCAATATTCACCTAATATATTGTTTTCTTACTCTATGTTTTTTGTATTTTTTCAGTTCTAAATCATTTCAATGCAAAATTAAAATAATTTGATCAATTTTCAAAATATCAAAATATCACAAGTTTAATCCGTTTAGTTAGTCGATCTTCGTAAATAATGACACATAGTGTCTGTGGCTAAGCGTTGAAGGCGAATGAATTCCAATACCAACCGCGCTTATCAGCGCTGGTTCGAGTCCCAATAGAAACTTTCTTTTTTGTTTTTTTTTTAATACATTTTATGATTGTAAGTATATTTATTATATAATTGTATTTTCAGAAAATACGTATTTGGTTAAAAAAAATTTCGACAATTAATGTTCAGACATCATTTGTGGCTTGTATAATGTGTTTGTGTGTGTTTTATTCTTTTATTATTTTAATTTTTGGCACTGTTCTAATAAAAATGTTTGAAAAGTAGTAAGTATAAATTAGTTTAATATTTAAACAACATATAAATAAAAAGTATATTAATTTCGTTTAAATCGTATAATAGAAGTATAACTTCTTACGTGCGTACAAAGTACACACACATTATTTTTTATTACATCTAAAAAATTTTGTGAAAACCTATTTGACCAGCCTCAAGAGGCCGCGGCCTCTCGGTGATTGCACCGATTAATTTATATGGCCAGCACGCCACTGAGGTATACCAATACATAATTATTCAAATAATAGTGAAAGGAAAAGAGAGGACTAGGAAGAAACAGACTATCGTGGGTAAGAAATATCCGACAACAGAAGGGCTAAATTTTGAATAGCTGAAGACAGATAAAAGTTTGCAATTGTTGTAGCAGAGGACACTTTAAGAAGAAGAAACAACTAAGCGGAAAATATACACAAAAAAGATACACAATAATTAAAAGAACTCAAATAAAAACATATTTCCCATTTTATTTTGCAGCAAATAAATCAAAATAATTTTCGTAGACACTTGTAATTTTTAAATATTGCTGCCTTGACATTCAGATGAATAGTAGTACCCGCCTTTCCATCACAAAACAAATTTGCGCTAGGTCAGTTCCATTCTAGAGGTTTCCTTTCATTATGTTCATTATCTGATGCAACATTTTTGTAGTAACACGATAGCTTTACGATATTCATTAAATGAAAATCGAATTTATATAGAAATAAATCAAACGTAAATAGAGCAAAAATAAAAATGTTCGGTTTTTACATGATTAGCAAATAAAAATAAATACACATGATTTTGACGTTTATGTAATCAGGTAAAAATACCCCGAATAATAATTCCTTATTGCGACCCTCTACTGGTACGTATTCACATCCAAAATTTCCAAGAGTTCTTAAAAAACCACATATTTATGGCGTTAATACAAAACAAAATACTTAACAGTTTTTTCCAGCAATCGCCAAAGATTGGACACTTTAAAAATCAAAATAAAATAATATATATAACCACGTTTAATTCCTCAAGCCTTAATTTCTTTCGTTTCAAATGAAAGTCTTACGAAAAATAACAAACCAAACTCTAAAAGACCAGAACGAGCGAGATGTGGAATATAGGAAATAAATATGTGGACCAAAAGAAGAAAAATAGAATGGAATCAACACAACACAACTAGAAATAATGACAGAAAATAAAATAGTACGAATAGCAAGAGACAATCGCCAAATGGAAGATCATTGGGACAACCGAAGAAAAGATGGCCAGACAATTGAAGCTAAAAACGGAAGTAAAACAAGGATGAGCCTATTTATAAAGTAGGAAGAAGTTTTAATTCAAAAGTTGAACAATCTCATCTTCGTTTTATACCTACTTGTTTAGTTACATAGTTACAATAGTTTCTAAGAGAATTCAAGAAATTGTCATGTATATTGCTATGAATATAAGACTAGACATTTTAAATCTAAATATAGATGAAAGACAAACACGAAAGAAATAAATAAATCAAAAATAGTTTACTATTACTCCTATTTCTGAATAAATAAGATAAGCTGCTTGTATATTCACAAGTATATTGCTACAACCCCAAACAAAAACTTAAAAAAAAAGTAGTCAAAGTGGATTGAAAGTAAAAAAAAAACAAGGCTCAGACAGACCTCAAATTAATATTCAAAAGTTACAAAATATTTGTATTTATACAGCTCGAAATGTTCACTATTGTTAATATAAAATTTAAACTCATGATTTATGTGTTTTTAAGAAATTCTATCCAAAACAAATCACTCTTGTCAGCTGCTAAATTTTGGTGCAAGGGTCTCGTCAATCTCACGAGTTCAGTGTTCAGCAGTAAAAACTTGGAGACATGGCGAGAATTAATAGTAGCGATAATTTAATACCGATTACAGCGTTCCAAAATAAACCGAAGACGATGGTAAAATATCAAAACACTACAACTAATCAAGCAGATAGGAATGACGTACCGAAAGTCAACATAAACGTCAAAATCATGTGTAGGAGAACCAACGCGCGGTAAAATCATGTGTATTTTTTACCTGGATATATTTCCCAAAACGTCCTTCTGATCACTATTGCCTTCGTCGTACACTATATCTTCTTTCATGACGTAAACAGACATATTTCGCACTAACTAACGAGTTTTCAATCACTGACAATTAAATGTAAATTTGTTAATCACAATTATTCACTGATAGTAGGTTGCAGCGCGGGACAACCAACATACGCTACGCCTCACAGCAGTTTTCTGGTAGCGGCGTTTGGCGGGAAACAGCTGAGGCCAGGTTGACGCCAATGTAATATTCATACGCCGTAGCATCAAAAACCGAGATCGCTAAAACACAACTATTCTCATACTAATCGCTACAATTCTCTTAGAATACTTTAAACTAAGGTATAACCTTTTAAAATTTGTTAAAATATTTAGTATTTTGTGAGATATTAGCATGAACATCGAGGATCTATTTACGTCGCGTACAAATCGGTTGGTGAGAGTCGCTCATCGTCTGCCAGCTGGCGGCGTGGCCCCGCCCGTTGAGTTGAGTTGAGACCTAAAAGCCTACTTGATTCGTCCTTCCCGCCAACTACCGCACGCTCCTATAGAATGAATGCTTTGCCGCTTCGTCGCTATCGTACACCCTTGTACACCTCTCTTTCGCCCTCTGATTTCTGAATACAATTCAATATTGAGAGATATTTACGGCGAATTCCGATCCAATTGGTATAACACGATAAATATGCATAATTACTACGGTCACATGCCGCGTAGTTCAACGTTTGTAAAAAATGATGCAGATATTAGATGAATTAAAAACTTATCAGGCCATCATTCTATATTTAACCAACACTTAGGATCTTTAAATTATTAAAAATTTTCAAGGATATAAATACAATACAAAGGATCAAAACATTGATAATCACCTGATACTTGGGAATGAAACGAATGAATTTTCAGATTATTTTAAAGGATGTCCAGTAGGTATTTGTTAAAATGGAAGATTTATTTAGAACCATAGGCGGAGGGATATATTTTTGTTAGGGATTATTTTTCGTTCTAAATAATTTTTTTTTCGAATATTTATTTTTTGATGCACATAATACTATTAGGCCTGGATCCAGCGTACCAAAAACAAGTTTATTAATAGCAAGGTGAAAATTTGTTAATAGCTCAACGGTGTCTATTAGTCGGACAAACTTTAATGTATGGAAACAGGAGAAGTTTTAATTGTGGAACGAGATTTTGATTGTGGAACTTGACATCCTGACACTGACAAGTTTATGATTATGAAAACTAGCAGGTTGTTTTTAAGTTTATTCAATAGGGCTTTTCATTCACAGTCATTTATTTCGAGCTTCTGTCTCATGTCGTATAATCCGTGTATATTAATATTATACACAGATTATTATACAAGATATGACAGAAGCTCGAAACAAA
This sequence comes from Diabrotica virgifera virgifera, assembly GCF_917563875.1. Taxonomy (NCBI): domain Eukaryota; kingdom Metazoa; phylum Arthropoda; class Insecta; order Coleoptera; family Chrysomelidae; genus Diabrotica; species Diabrotica virgifera. The sequence goes on along the minus strand of NC_065445.1, from coordinate 16,073,375 downwards.
TGACAATCGATGAAAAGCCCTATAGCAAACTTTATACAGTGATGAGCGCGCTAAAAACCGGCAAAATAACGCAAAAGATGGAAAACATAATACATTGCGAAACAAAAATAGCTGAAACTAGTGGTGTAAATTATTGTTATAAACTTAAAAATTAACATTACATTACATAGTTTCCCGTCTTTAGACGTCTGTGACAGGAGTATTTTATAAAATTCTACTGTCACACTGACAGTAGTTGTCATACTCCTCTGATACGTCTAAAGGTGGGAAACGATGTAATGTAATGTTAATTTATACGTTTATAACGATAATTTCCACCTCCACCAGTTTCATCTCTTTTTGTTGCGCAATGTATTATGTTTTCCATCTTTTGCGTTATTTTGCCGGTTATTAACATTTCTAAGAAATTGTTTATTATATTCTAATTTTAAAAAATACTTAAAATGCGTATTTCAAAGGTCTTAAAATTGAATGCTTTAAAATTTTTTTACAACCATTTGCAAAAAAGTTATGAAACAGCAAAGTAAATATACGATTACTCCGTTGTTTATAATTTGTTTTAATTGTTTCAAAGCTTAAAAGTGAGTCTGTGGTACAATCTAATTACTCACAAAGAATATCAAATATTAGTTCAATGGTTATATTTTAATCAAAGATTAAAAATACTTTTTTTTTGTAATTTTTAGCGCGAAAGTAGGCTTGATACGGAGCCGGAGCTAAAATGTTCACTCGAAGCGACTGACACGCAGCATACATAATACTATAATTTTATTTATTAAGTGTACGTGTCGCGCGGCTGTCGTCGCTGCGAGTGAAAATTTTAGCTACAGTACTGTATTAGTCTACTTTCGCGCGTGTAAATTACAAAAAAATATATTCATAATCTTTAATTAAAATATAACCATTAAACAAATAATCGATATTTTTTGTAAATAATTAGCTTGTACTTTAAACTCACTTTTACGCTTTGAAAGAATTAAAAAAAATTATAAACAACGTAGTAATCGTATGCTTACTTTGCTGTTTCATAATATCTATTTTGCAAATGGTTGCAAAAAAAGTTTTAAAGCATTCATTTTCAAGATATTTGAAATACGCATTTTAACTATTTTTTAAAATTAGAATATAATAAAAATTTTCTGAGAAACGTTAATTTCTTTATAACTATTTTTTTTACACATTTAAAGAATATGCAAAAAAATAAAAAATTTATATTTTGTCGACAAAATGTTAAATAGGCATCTCATCTTTATAAGATTTCAAAGTTTGATCAGTGTATCATAATTATTTTGGTTATTATTGCGACCGTAAATTATTAATTAACAATTGAATTGTTGCTAAAATATTCGTTCAATGTTCACCAGCTCCTGGCTTTTAAGTCACCAAATTATTTAATTATTGGTAGATAATTACTTATCTAAAACTTTATTTGAAAATTAAAGATTTTGTTGGGAAAACCCGCATTTTCCGAGGAAAATTTTCGTCGGAGCAGATCGGGAAAAACATATCTCTATGCAGAATTTAATTGCGGTGAATTTTTATTTGAGTGTTTTTGTTGTAAAGTTAAAATCTTCGGAGTTATAGAGCAATAATTGAAACAAACACGATTTTCGGGCGCCATTTTGTTTATAAAAAAAGTAGCACACTATCTGCGGACTTTGCATACCTATATTATTAATATATATAATCATAAGCTTCGATTCCAGCAATAAAATTGCTGGTAAATAACTTTTCCCAAAAATGGCCTATTCTCCGATAATCAGCCCGGACTAATAATAAACTTTTTTTGGTACGCGGGATCCAGACCTTTATTAGGTATTCTGATTCTTCTTCTCGGCATAAAATATGTTCAGATTTCTAACAGGACGTATTAGTTTTTCTGTTTTCCCTGAAGAAATTATGATTTTCTTGTGCAATCACTTTCCAAATATTTTTCCTTACAAGTTGGTTTCTAGCAGGACTTATCTCGATTCACTTCGAATAATGTATTCGAGGTATTGCAATTTTCGAGATTTGATGATGGTCAGTACCTCAAGGTTCTTCTTCATTCTGCGAAGACCTACTAATGGTAGGGGAGCCCAAGCGGGGATTTTTGCAGTTACTCGAGCGCGTCAAATTATCATATGGGAGAAACCTTGTACCCTGTAAATGTACCTCTACCATATATTGGCTCTTAATACAGGGGAGTTCGTTAAGGGGGGGGGGGGAGCAAAAAAAATCTATGCTTAGAAAAACTCCAAATCGTCAGATTAAGATAGGTAACTTAAGTACACGCAAAACAGTGTATATTTCAAAAATCTGACGATCTGAGAATCTGAGCGGGGCGTAAAGAAATGGGAGAGTCACAAGAAAAAAGCGAATATTTTGCGAAATGAATGACAGATCGAAAAACTAAAAAAAACGTTCTCATTATTTTTCAAAAATCTATCTAATGATACCAAACACGACTCTCTACGGAGAGGGGTGGGGGGTAAATGTAAAATTTTAAATACGAATCCCGCGATATTTTGCAAAATGAACATCAGATTGAAAAATACACATTTTCAATATATATTTTTGAAAAATCTATCGAATGGCACTAAACATAACCCACCACGGAGGTGGGATGGGGGGTTACTTTAAAATCTTAAATGGGAGCCCCCATTTTTTATTGCAGATTTGGATTCCTTACGTAAAAATAAATATAATTTATTCGAAACATTTTTTTTAAATTATGGATAGATAGCGCTATAATCGAAAAAAAAACGATTTTTGGAAATGGAAAATTAAATTAAAAAATGGAAAGTCCCCATAAAATGGAAAACTTTGCTTACCAAAGGGCTCGAGTGACTGCACATTTAGCATAGTGACTAGGTACTACTTTAGCCTACTTTCCTCCCCTACTATAATTGCGTGACTCGGTCAGTCCACGGGATTTACTGTCCCAAGTGTCCCATATAGCCACATCTCCAATACTTCTAATTTTCTGCACCTATTTATCATCGGTTAAGGTCCACGATACACTACCATAAAAAAGGACAGAGAAGACAATAGCATTCATTGATTGCAGAATTCTTACTTTTATAACAAGAGCTCTTGAAGAAGGCCTCCATCCTGTTTAAGGTGGATCAAGCTTTTTCGATGCATGCTCTTATCTCTTGGTTGTTTTGGTCCATTGATTCATCATTTAGGTACCCTCTTCATTTTACACTTCATCAGTTTCAATTATTTAGGTAGACTAATTGTACAGATGGTGCTGCTATATAAATAAATAATGAATTATAACAACCTATTTATAATTATACTTAATATAATATTTTAAAATATTATATTAAGTTTTTATATATTTTTTATCCTTTATTGTTTTAATGTATAATTTTAAATTTGAATTTACAGCTTATATCCTTTATCTGCGCCAAATGTAGGCAATATACAGTTACTACTTACAGTGTTGCCTAAGTTTCAATATTTCCTTAAAGTAACTCAGTAGCTAAAAGTAAGGCTTAAATCAAGTAAAAACCATAATTGTTATAGTTCAAACTAAACTAAATCAATCCTAAACACTTACTATGCTCAAAGGGCATTAAAATTCTACACAAACGATTAAAAAACACCAAGCACAAATAAAATACTGCATTTTTTTTATAGGCTTGCTTATAAAGAGAGAACTGACGACACTATAATTTTATGCGATAGTCTCCAGGGCCTTGGGCCTTCAGGAGTTGATGGATTGCGTAAACACGACAGGAAGAGGAATGGGTCTAAAAATGAATGGTTCTAATACAAAATTTATAATAATTAGTCGTCAATCTCAGGACAATCCCCTAAATCCCTACAGATAGATCAACAAAACATTGAGACTGAGAGAGTTACTCACTTTAAATATCTGGGTTACTTACGGACCCACGTAAAGAGATCAAATGCAGAATTAAAGCAGTTCGCACAACGTCTCTAAAAATAGGTACCAAGCAATTGGACTTGATAAGTCCTAGTTTTTCACCCAGCGACTGAAAGTAGAACTGGAAGTCTATATTTTTGAACCCTTCGTGTAACTTTGTGTCAATTTATATACGATTTTACTAATTGAGTCGCCCACTTGCAAAACTCGTTATGTCCATTTTTCAAAATTTTCAGAAACATCAAAAAACTGTAGAATAAAAAGTAATGTATATTGAAAGCTCCTTTTACATTTTTACTAAAGGTTTGCACATTATAATGTATGTCCAATGTAAAATGTATGTTAACATTTAGGGGGTTTTTGTTTTTAGGAGGGTTTATTTTGGACATAACGAGTTTTGCTACAGTATACTGGATTAAACGAGCTTTGTTGCACTATAATGGGAGAGAAATATTAAAATAAAGAGAGAGCTCATTTTAAAAACTTATGTTTAATGTAACAAAAATGTTTCAGAAATAGATACAAATAAAATGTGTAAATTATTTCAGTTTAAATCTATTAGATGTCCATGCTTATATAATATAGCTAACTCTTCTCCAGCATCATCGATCTCACCAATATCTGATTCGTTGTCTTGAGGATTAGAAAGAGATTTCTGTTGGTAAAAAAGTTTTTTAAAGAAAGTGAGATCCTGGATATGTTCCCATTCCTTGGTAAAATGTTTTGTCAGAAGTGTATTCAAGTCATTTAATTTCAATTTTTCATAGATATAATTCCTTCATCTATAATTCCTTGATTTCAACGTTGACAACTGTTTCCAAGTCTTAATAATACTTTTTCGACGCCTAAGCCTAAACTATAATCGTTGTCGAAAATGTTTCGAAGATAATCATACTTAACTTTAAGACTTTCGTCATGAGAGCCTTGGTACCTACTGCTGCTAAAGTCCTCTGATACTCTGATGGTTAATTCTCTTGGGAGATCTTGACTGGTTACATTTTTACCCCCACAGTTATGCCTTGTACTTGAAGGGACTCTATAAAAGCTTTTACTGCATTTTCTGCATAGATATTTCAATGAGCTTGCATCATCACCACGTTGGTATTTGGGTACATATCCTTATTCAAGGAACTTTTTACGCAATAACTGAATTCCATCTCTTGATACACCTAGGGTGTTTACAAAGAGATTTTTCCGCACTGGAACTAACCTCTTAAAAGAGGTATGAAATATTTCGTTGATACCTTTTTCTTCTAGTTTTTCTCATCTCCATTTTTGGCCTCTGATATCGTGTTGCTGCCAACCCGATAACATTGCGATAACACAAACCCTATACTCAGAATTGAATAAAAACAGAGTACAGCGAAGAATTGTGGAAGCAGATTCATACATATTTCAGAATGGACATAACGAATTTTGCAACAGTTTAATTATTGGTAATCCACTTTGTTATGAGACATGACGAGTTTTGAAACAGTTTAATTATGTTGGACAAAACGAATTTTCTGCATTATGAAAATGGACGTAACGTGTTTTGCAGTATTTATTGATTTTTATACGACATATATGTTTTTGGATGCAGGAGAAGAACCTCTACAAAATGGCGGTCTTATCCAATTTTGAAAAAAATGGACAAAACGAGTTTTGCAACTGGGCGACTCAATTTTGAGTTATTTTTGTCAAACTTTTGGTCATAACTTTTTAACTGGAAATGGAAATGCAATCAAAAACCGGAACTAAATATTACAGCTCGGCTGTTCAATAGGGCTTTTCAATCACAGTAATTTGTTTCGAGCTTCTGTCATATGTCGTATAATCCGTGTATATAGGGCTTTTCATCGATTGTCATTTGTTTCGAGCTTGTGTCATGTGTCACATAATATTAGCTTTGTTCCAGCAGAATTTTGAACTGATTCAGAATCGTACTGAGCGTGCGCTTTACATAAAACCGTAAGCGTTTTATGTAAAGCGCACGCTCAGTACGATCCTGAATCAGTTCAACATCAGTTCAACAGTCTGCTGGAACAAAGCTAATAATATATTTACGTCATACGTCTTTGGTTTGTATTATATACCAGTTTATATACTAATAACGTATGTCGTAGATATAATAATATTATGTGACACATGACAGAAGCTCGAAACAAATGACTGTGAATGAAAAGCCCTATTAATAGTATACACAGATTATACAATACAACATATGACTGAAGCTCGAAACAAATGATAATCGATGAAAAGCCCTATACGCGTCACGTCGATTGATACATCATATGTATGCCTTATTTTTATCGTTCTGGTTTCTTGTTCTTCTTACTCTATTTTTGGCTCTGTTCTTTTCCCTTGTCATTTCTTTTCCATGTGAATTTCATATTCTTCTTTAGTACTTAATACTATTCATTAGTGCTTATTTTATGATGTTTTCAAGCTCTAGGATTTCTTTTATTTCTGGTGATTGTCGATTGTAGCAACGTTTCCAATTACTATGCTCACTAGTCACTTGAAGTACTTAAACCGCTTATCGTTTTCTTTCTTTCCTTGTTATTTTGATATCTTCTTCCCATGCGCCTATCTCTAGGAGTATGGGGTTATGGCCTTCTGATCCTTCGTTATAAGGTTCTAGTTACCAAGATGATACAAGTTTGCTAATTCCAAATTAAAAATATAATTTTTATCAATTTATCTGTACTAGATGAGTCTTGAACGTATCTTTTCGGAGATACATGTTGAATACACCAAAAGGATGCATGATGTTATTTGGCATGCCATATCATTTTACCAAACGGTGTGAAATGGTGATTTTTTACTCATTTTGATGATTGCTATGTTACAATTTTTAGCGTTACTTAACATTTGGATTGACGATTTTTATTTTATTAAAAGAAGCTAGAGTAGAAGTGTAATTCTAACTAAAAGATGTTTAAAAGAAAACGATTTGTTTCTAAGCTTTATCAACAGAGGATATGGTTACGTTATGGAAAAATGTAGCTTTTTTCAAAATACATACTTTATAGGAATAGGCTGAAGTTTTAGTACAGCGCTAAACTAGACTTCCGAGGAAAATCCCAAAAATGCTCAAGTAAGTCCACCGGGCTTATTTTTTATGTCTAATAATAATTACTTTATTTATTAAAGTTTGATGAAGATCTAATTACCTATCGTCGCTGGACGTTCATAATATGTTTCTATGCGACGTCTCTTGGACGTTTGGAACCGCGACATTTGGATCAGACTGGGATGTCCAGAGAATGTTTTTAATGCTAAAACGGACGTCCTATGAATGTTCGTGTACTATTAGCGATTATATTTAAAACTGTTTATAAACTTATTTCTAGTCGGTATACTTATTTATATATAGGTACATTCCATGTCAAATCACTCAGGCAAAAAATTTTGGATCTCCGATTTTTCTGAAAATTGGTATATAGCTTCTGCGGGACGTAAAAATAAGATATTTGAGGTCAAAAAATCTTCTTCTTCTTTTTTTCTCAAAATATTATTTTATGCGATTTTACAGTGATTTGGTGTTTATTTAAACAAATTTGCATTTTCTGTCGTAAAGTATCGATGAAAAACATAATATTTTAATAGAAAGGACTCAAAAATGTCATTATATGGCATTATAACAAGTTATTTTGAATCAAAACAAGTTTTTGATCAAATTTTATAGTGTAAAAAACGTTAAAATACCGTTTTTTGCATTTTCCTCCATTCCCAAAATACATTATCATCGATTTGGCTGAAAATTTGCCCACAGATAGCCAAAAGATAGGACTTTAAGTGGTTAGAAGGATTTGAATTATATTACAATACCAAAAAAGTTACATGCAGTAATATCAGACTCAAAAGTATATATTAGTCCAGTCGGGATAGTATTTGACCTTGAATGCCGAGCTGCCCAAAATTTTATTTTTCTGATCTTTAGGGGAGTCAATAGTAGCCTAAATTTAAAATCACGAATGAATTCCTCGGTTACGTTAGCAGCCATCTTGATTTTAAAGGAGAACCTGTTTTGCCCAATATCTCCGCCATTTTTGAATTTTCGACAAAAATGATAGGAACTGAAATTGTTCCAAATAAATCGTATTTACAATTATTATAATTTCTTTTTAACAATTTTTGTCGTGAGGTCGATATTTTCGAGTTAATTGTACTTACAGTAGACGCCTATATTTTTGACTATAATATTGCATGTAACTTTTTTGGGTATTGTAATATAATTCAAATCCTTCTCACCACTTAGTCCTATGTTTTGTCTATCTGTGGGCAAATTTTCAGCCAAATCGATTATGATGTATTTTGTGAATGGAGAAAAATGTAAAAAACGGTATTTTAACGTTTTCTACACTATAAAATTTGATCAAAAGCTTGTTTTGAATCAAAGTAACTTGTTATAATGCCATATAATGACATTTTTGAGTCCTTTTTATTAAAATATTATGTTTTTCATTGATACTTTACGATAGAAAATGCAAATTTGTATAAATAAACACCCAATCACTGTAAAATCGCATAAAATAACATTTTGAGAAAAAAAGAAGAAGAAGATTTTTTGACCTTAACTATCTTATTTGTACGTCCCGCAGAAGCTATATACCAATTTTCAGACAAATCGGAGGTCCAAAATTTTGTTTGCTCCAAAATTGAGTGATTTGAAATATGGAATGGCCCTATAATTTTGTATTGTTTAAATTCACTTTTATCAATTACAGTCGACTCGCGTTAATTCAAACCTGCGATAATTCGAACCTCTTTATATTTCAAAGTTATCACGAGTTCCCTACAAAATCTCTTTATATTTCGAACTAAATCAATACATTTTTATTCACTTGGTAATTCGAACGAAAAAAATCAGTGCTATATAACAAAAGGACGCGTTAATTCGAACTCATCGGCGTCCAGCACTCGACAATTCAAAGTTGCAGAGAGAAAATGCGGAAAGATTGTAGTAAGTACCGTTTTCTGTACTTTCTTTTTCTGTACCTGCTTCAAAAAATTCGGTTTCTTAAAGAAGATCAGGAAAATCTTCCGATACTTATGGATCATGAATAACCAGCAATAGAACCATTAGTTGACATCAGCGGTGTGAGTTTTTCTGACTTTGTTCAAGTAAATGAAGATGTTACTCTCTCAGGTTCACTAACCGATGGCGAAATTTTATCTGCGACAGATACGAATGAAAAAAGTAACGATGAAGATGAGTATGATACATAAGAACCTTTGGCAGAGGTGTCAGTTAAGGAAGCAAGATCCTCATTCAATACCTTACAAACCTTCTCTCTACAAAACGAAAGTGATGAAAAAGCATTTCAGGCACTTTTTTCTCTTAAAAAAATTATTGAGCACTCGGAGCAGCAGCAATGTGCTTTGAAGCAAACCAGTATAATACAGTTCTTTCGAAAGATTGATTAATTCACAGTATGAATACATACATTCTAGTACACGAATTCTAACTCGAAACTTTTGTCATCGTTATAGAATAGCAGTTAATAAATAATAATTGATCAACACTTAATAATTCGAAGATTTATTTATTTTCTCTCACAAATTTCGAACCGTGTGATATTTCAAACACTCAATAATTCGTAATATTTTAAGAGTCCCTCGCGTTTCGAATTAACGAGAGTCGACTGTATATATTTTATATAATTTAAATTCCACTCCACTACCATCTCAAATTTGAACGCGCCATCTATTACCTTTTCTTTGAAATACGGCGGATAGTATAAAAATCCAATATTGATTTTTCGTTACAAACCTGTAATTTATTACAGTTCTAGGTTTCTTTATCTATGTAGTCAAAAATCTATAAGCAAGGAATATATTTAGGTACTATATATAGTATTCCGATTAATAATTTTCTTATCCGTCTATATCGAAATCGTTATACTGTATAATACGTCGCTATTTTTCGTACTATCCACTGCCACCTTATTTATTTGCAGGTCACTTTTATTTTGAGCGACCATCTTCATTTGTAGTAGGTGGCAATACGAATTTAATCAATATATAAGTAGATTTAATGATTTATTATACTTAACTAGCACATTATTTGACCTTATTAAAGACATAAAAATGAAGTTAATAGAAGTAGCACATCCCCTTGGCACCCTCAGTTGCTTAAAAAACAAGATATCACTGACCTTTAAGTTGATTAGGTATATTATTTCCTTTTTCTTTGTCGATGTTCAATCTCTCTGGCATTGGAAACCTAAGTAATATGTGTCTGTTTTAGTCATATTGGTCAATCCTTACTAATTCTTTGCTATTATTCCCCTATAAAAACTTCGGTGTTTTCTTTTGTATCTACTTTGAACCAGCGATCAGGTGTCTATTATTTCCGTTACTCTGTTTCCATTTTTTTGTTGTCCTGTATCCATGTCAGGGTTATTGCGGAAACATATTATGGGTATATTTCTACGTCACTGCGATTTAATGCTTGAATTATTCTTTTCATCAGTCTGTGGATGATTCTTTTCATGCGTCTGCTAAAACAGGAACGCTACACGCAATTCCAACTTCAGCAGCGTCGTTAAGCCTTTCCCTAGTGCAACCTGTGCTTTGGCTACTAGAAGGCTTGTTTTTTTTACTTCAGAAGATATATCGCACTAATAATACAATAGTAATTCAAATAATATTAACTCAAAATATTTCGAATTTGACATAACACTATTATATTCAGACGTAAAATTCAATTCCCTACAAGTCAATAAAACCGTCGTGTTAATAGTGCAAAAAATGAATAAGAGATGACGTCATAAGACGTTATTCATGACTGACCAAGTGTCTTTATCGCCCTCACAATATTGCGCCATTTTTAGTTGAGGCCAACAGTGATCGGGAACGTACGTGTTGCTTTGCTCATCATTTTGAGTTTCCACGTTATTGTTGAATCAGGTATGTAATTTACATATCTATATTTTAAGTTATTGCATTATTGTTGATTTGAACCAAACCATAACATTGTTGTTTTTCTACTTATTATTACACTATTACTGATTTACACAAGCACGTTTTAAAATAATATTTTTCCTAACGACACTATTATTGGTTCAGTTCATTATTTTTGACATGCTACACTATAGGGCTTTTCATCGATTGTCATTTGTTTCGAGCTTCTGTCATGTGTCACATAATATTAATATATCTACGTCATACGTCTTTGGTTTTTCTCATTGGTTATATCAATAACGTATGACGTAGATATATTAATATTATGTGACACATGACAGGAGCTCGAAACAAATGACTGTGAATGAAAAGCCCTATTGTTGAATCATAACTTTAAACTCTTTTTTTGTTGTTTGTAAAACATTTATTAATCATTATCTATTTTTCAATCAACGTATAGGAATAACTCATTTAAAATGTGCAGCAGTGTTATTAAAAAAGCTTACTATATACTAAATATTTTATAAATTTAGAGTTACCACACTCTTCGTGACATTCTTGTTCATTTCGTCAATTACCTATGTTAATAATTACTTTAATTCATTTTTAAGGGGGCGATTCATAGCAACAAGTGATCGTGGGCGATTACTTGTTGCTATGGCAACAAATGTTAAGGATGGCGAGCAGGAAAACTCTTCACCGTCGTTATTCCCACTGGTGAGTACAAATAATGAACCTAGTGCCCAGATAGAGAACAGTGACGTTACGAAAGTACAACCGGCACCTATACCTTCACCATTTACGAGTCATCAAAGTACTTCAAGAAATTGACGTAAACAAACAGTGACCTTTAGTAAGGTCAGTACATAATGTTAAACCTATTACAGAATCCAACCAAAGGCAATATCACATTTCACCGGTGCACTCAGACCAGAGCGACTTTGATTCCGACCGAGATCCGCATTTCATTCCTGTTGTGCAAAGGAAAACCTCTAGTTTGTTTCGTTGTCAAACAGTAAAACCATAAGTAGCTCTTCCTGAAGAAGCTCTTCTACTAGTAGCTCTTGGAGAACGCAGAAAACATGGCAAATTACGCGAACAATGCAAAATATGGCAAACAACATACTGTGGAACCGGAGATCTATGAAGGTGTCAAACATTTTATAAACGCTATACCACGCGTCGAATTACATTACCTTAGAGCTCAGACGTCACGGGAATATATCCAGTGTGAAAAGTCTTTAGCCGATTTATATCGAGACTACAAAGATAAATGTACAGAAGAAAACTGCAGATAATTTGCGTCTGCAACTACTTTTAACCGCATTTTTACTAAAGATTTTAACATCTCCTTCCATACACCAAAAAAGATCAATGTGATCTTTGTGAAAATTTCAAAAATTCTGATGAGGATGGAAAAAACAGTATTGTTATGACGTACGAAAACGACTTGACAGAAAAAGAACTGTCCAGAAAGGAGAAAGAAAATGACAAAAATGCTAACATAGATTCAACAATATTCGCCGTATATGACTTGTAAGCTGTGGTGCCAGTACCAAAAGGCCAAGTTTCATTATTTTTTTATAGAAGTAGAATTAACTGTTTTAATTTTACAATGAGCGACAAAGAGTCCGCAAAATTTCCCAAAAACTGACGTAAACCGCAGAAAAAAAATTAGTAAATCAAATTGTAGTAACACAAAATATTTCATAAATAATGTCATAACTAAAAATAATATTTCATTTCGAACATTTTGCTTAGAAAAATACCGTTTTAACTCAAAATTCTTAAATAACTTCACTGACAGTATTTTTATTTAAATAAGAGTACAAAGAAACTTCCTTTAATATTAATTAGAAACGGGTCATTCCATTTCAAATCACTCAATTTTGGAGCAAAAAAAATTTTGGACCTCCGATTTGTCTGAAAATTGGTATATAGCTTCTGCGGGACGTACAAATAAGATAGTTAAGGTCAAAAAATCTTCTTCTTCTTTTTTTCTCAAAATGTTATTTTATGCGATTTTACAGTGATTTGGTGTTTATTTATACAAATTTGCATTTTCTATCGTAAAGTATCAATGAAAAACATAATATTTTAATAGAAAGGACTCAAAAATGTCATTATAACAAGTTACTTTGATTCAAAACAAGCTTTTGATCACATTTTATAGTGTAGAAAACGTTAAAATACCGTTTTTTACATTTTTCTCCATTCACAAAATACATCATAATCGATTTGGCTGAAAATTTGCCCACAGATAGACAAAACATAGGACTTTAAGTGGTGAGAAGGATTTGAATTATATTACAATACCAAAAAAGTTACATGCAATATTATAGTCAAAAATATTGGCGTCTACTTAAAATTAACTCGAAAATATCGACCTCACGACAAAAATTGTTAAAAAGAAATTGTAATAATTGTAAATACGATTTATTTGGAACAATTTCAGTTCCTACCATTTTTGTCGAAAAGTTAAAAATGGCGGAGATATTGAGCCAAACAGGTTCTCCTTTAAAATCAAGATGGCAACTAACGGAACGGAGGAATTCATTCGTGATTTTAAATTTAGGCTACTATTGACTCCCTTAAAGATCAGAAGAATAAAATTTTAGGCAGCTCGGCATTCAAGGTCAAATGCTATCCCGACTGGACTAATATATACTTTTGAGTCTGATATTACTGCATGTAACTTTTTTGGTATTGTAATATAATTTAAATCCTTCTAACCACTTAAAGTTCTATCTTTTGGATATCTGTGGGCAAATGTTCAGCCAAATCGATGATGATGTATTTTGGGAATGGAGGAAAATGTAAAAAACGGTATTTTAACGTTTTTTACACTATAAAATTTGATCAAAAACTTGTTTTGATTCAAAATATCTTGTTATAATGCCATATAATGACATTTTTGAGTCCTTTCTATTAAAATATTATGTTTTTCATTGATACTTTACGTCAAAAAATGCAAATTTGTTTAAATAAACACCAAATCACTGTAAAATCGCATAAAATCACATTTTGAGAAAAAAAGAAGAAGATTTTTTGACCTTAAATATCTTATTTTTACGTCCAGCAGAAGCTAGATACCAATTTTCAGACAAATCGGAGATCCAAAATTTTTTGCCTGAGTGATTTGACATGGAATGTACTAAAACATATTGTTATGCATTAATTTTTTGTTTACCTGCAATAGGAAATGAGTAATGAGTTTTTCGTTGATTCTGAAAAATCATATTTTTTGAGTTACGACACTATTGTATTATTAGTGCGATATATTACTGCTCAGTACCGTTTCATAGAGCCGTCAGCAAATCCATGCAATTGTATTTTTCCCAAAATGGCTGGATTATTCCACCTAGGTATTTTTTCTCATCGTTTTTTATCAGAATTCTCCATATCTTTGTCCCATCTCATCCTTTTGTCCACAAATCTTGTATAAATAGTTTGGATTGTATTATCACTGGTGCAATCTATCCTAATTGGTCATACAGGGTGTCCCGGAAAATAGTGCGTTCCTTAAAGGTGTGGGTAGAATGCACCATTTAAAAGAAAACTTTCTTATAATTTTTTTTTCTAAAGTCATCTGTTGCCCCAAAAAATTAAAATAATGTATTTTACTAAAATTTAGATTTGGCAACACGGCAGTTTTATTTATTTTGACACAGCTTAGATAAAAATATACAAATTGTAAACACAAACAGTCATATCATAATCACCTGTAACCCCAGAATAGGTACATCCTATTGTTGTGATATTGTCATGATTTCGATAGCGATTATCATGATATTATGTTAATTACGTTTAGTGCAAGATTTACAGCAAGGCTATTTACCTCCAAGTAAAATAAGATCTTCAGAGAACCCGAATTTCTGTGTAAAGTGTTATGTGCAGATAAAGTTTATTTTTACGAATGGTGTGTTTAACTTTCGTGGTTGACAAAAGTATGAATTTGTGGGCTGGGAATATTTTTTATAATCATCTAATTGAACCATTCGAACTTCCCAGAAGATTGAATGGAGAAATGCAGGTACTCAAATGTTTGCAACATGTTCTATCGATGCTCCTTGAAGACGTAGTTTTATTGTAATACAAAAATTCTATGTAAGTTAAAACACTATACAAACCTTATTTATTAGATATTTAATAAACACAAATATTATGCTGTTTTTCTATCACTGTTATCAGTATTTTATCAATGTATATTATGCCTATGATCGATGATTCATGATAGTTGAGTTACAGTAAAATTATTTTAGCACAGAAGGAACGCAGCGCTGCCGGCTGTATTTGCTTTTCTGTGGACATTAATCAAATGCATTAAAATTAATAAATTATTTTTTTGAAAACGGTTGACTTAACAAAAAAAATTTATTAGACTTTTTTGCTCTAAATGGTGCACTTAGCCCATACCTTGAAGGAACGCACTATTTTCCGGGACACCCTGTATATTATTGATATCATTTGATACCACCAGCTTCTGTTGTTTTGTTTAAAAAATATTTATTGAAGTTATACTTCTTTAGGCACGAGGGTGAATTTTTACATTCCCTGGCGCATGCGCACACCGAAAGTATGGTATCAGTCGCTACATCTTTTAAGTTATGTAGCGCAAATAAGGTGTGCGTGAAAAGAATATATTATTAGTGTTTTTAGTAAATATATTTATTATAATTTTTATGTCTGTGGATTTGTCTTCCTCCTAATAAGTATTATTGAAAATGTTTATTTTCAATTAATGTATCGGTCACCGTGATTGTAATTATGTCCGAGAAATGATCGACTGAATACAAAAGCGGTGGTAGCTGATCGGTAGAGCATTCGCCTAGGGATCGAGAGGTCGCCTGTCCAAATCCGGAAAGTCATCCTTTTTTATTTTTTTTTATATTTTTGGTGTCCTTTTTGTTCTTTCTAAAATTAGTATAATATTTAAATACAATACAAAAAAACTGTTTAAAGTAGATAGGCATATTGATTTCGTTGAAATCATAATATGAAGTTAGATTATATTATAATAGAAGTATAACTTCTTATATACGTGCGTACAAAGTACACACACATTTTTTTTACATCTTAAACAGGCGACCAGTGGTTCCCAGCTGTTTCATGTATATCGCCCTTGTCTAAAAGCATGTAGCCACTATGTTCGCGCTCCTGTAACTGCTCCACAAAGTGGATACGTTCGCGCTCCTGAACCGTGCAACGGTGCGCGATCTACCTCAGCGCTCCAATTGGGGGCAGTTTATATGTAAAGGAGCGCATGCCTTATCCATTGGAGCCGTTGCAGGGGGCACGGAGCGCAAGAGGTTCGCGAACATAGTGGATACGTGCCTTAACGCTTTGAGATCGAGGTTTTTTAGTTCCTCCGGTATGTTTTTCATTAGAACAGTAGACCCAAGGACTACTAAAGTGTGTGATTTTTAAAAATCTAACGATAATTGTTCCAATATCTCTGAAATTTTTACAAAATAACATACATAATAATCAAACTCGTATACCAGAACAAACGAAGGAAAAATAAAACTACACATAAATGATAACTGATGTTCTATTTCTTTGTTTTTTCCAAAATCATATAAATATACTCTTATTCATGGATGAAAAAGGGTTCTAACTTTGAATAATTTGTTATTTCACAATTTAATTCATTTTCCATTAAAGAATATTCTTCATGGTTAATTTGATGTATAAAAATATACATAATTACAACAATTATTACATTCTACAGCATGTTCTACTTTTGCTTTGTCCTCTCTCACATTTTTCGTTAAATGATTAGTTGACAGATATTCAGCCGTGTGATGGATGACCGAAGTTATCTTTAACGTTTGAGTTAAAGTTAAGATAACTTTCAGGGATAACGTGCACATAACTATTTACGTAAATTCGGTGTGATGTATCTGTCGCTGTCGCCGTTATGAGATAGTTATTTCTTCAACGTTAAAAAAGAGAAATAACATTTGACTAACAAAGAGAACCTTATGTAGAAATAGTACAAGTTGGAGTGAGCGCGAGAGATTGATCGGAACATGCCCCAGGCTTGACAGGATGGGACGATACCCATAAAAGCAATGTTGCCAGAGTTGGTACAATTGTACCAATTTGATACAATTAACAACCAAACTTTTGATACTAAAGCACAGAATAAATAACCACACAGAAGCGAATCTGTCTGTCGTTTTCATTGATTTTGTTGGGACCGAAATATTTGACCTTGTGCACCAATTACAGAATAGGACGTGCTGTTCTAAGGAATAGACCATTCCAAATTAGGTAATATTTTTGACAAGTATTAATTAAATATGAAATATAAAATTTAAATATAATATAAAATAAAACCTATATAAATATAAAATTTAACTATAAACAACTGTCACGTCAGTCGCAAAAGTGAGGTTGCACCAGTTACGTTGACACATGAGCATGCAAATTATGTTACCGTTTTCGGCAGGATTTATTATAATCTGAATAAAAATTTTCAAAATCGTTATTTCTTTTTATAATAAATTTAATCTTTATAAAAAGAGCCCCTAAATATGCATATACCGTGTGTTTAGTTTTAAATTAGATATAGGAGTACACCCAAAACATGTCAACACTGCTTCCCATACCGAGTCACGCGGATTTATTCAGTTATTCGTCAATTCTACAGTGGCAATGCACCTCACCCTCACAAGCAATGTTGCCACTTTTAGCGTTTCCTTCAGTCGCCTATCTCTTAATTGAAAACTAAACATATTATTGTATGCTGCTCATCCCTCAAGAAAGCCCGCGCAAATCGGTGCAGGCTTAGATTGACTGGATTATAAATAAATATCTCGCTGACGCAGTGGCGTAGCGTAGTAGGGGCGGAACTTTTTAGGGGGCGGCAAAATTTAACAATAAATAATAAAAATATTTTGTAAATATTTGAACCATTTTATATTTTTATCGCAACTACAAATTTGGACCGATTGAAAGAAGCACGGAATTTTTCATTACTTATTTTGTGACGAATTCGGGGAATTCCTTTTCTTTGAATGATATTTTGTAGCGACTGGCAATAACGTCTATACTGACTTGTGGAAATTCCCCGTTTATGACTAACAAATCAGCACAACTTTTTTCGGCACTTTAGAACGTTGCTATTCTTTTTCTCATCGATACATCGTTGGGAAGTTCTGATAGCAGCTACAGACAAAAGAAGGATTCAAGACATACGGTGGAGTGCAAGAGGCGATGCCGTAAATGTGACATGGCATCATTACAAAGAGATTCTCGTCACTTTGTAAAAACTGACAGAGGCAGGTGAAAGCTTAAACATGAGGACAGATGCAGGTGCTTTACTAGTTTCGATGCAGTAATTTTCCTTTCTTTGTTTTTTGGGTCTGTGGCAACCTGTGCTACATGAAGTGAATGCTGCACAAAAATATTTACAAACAAGGGGACTTGACATACGATTGTGTGCTCAGAAAGTAAATGCTTTGCAGATGATATTGACAGAGAAAACAGAGGAATGGGCAAATGACGCTGTAGGTTATGCAAAAAATATGTGTGAAGAACTTCGAATCTCCATAAAACCTCGGAGGCGCATAACAAGAAAGTATATTTTTGATGACGGAACTAGAGGTGATAACTTGTCTTGTGAAAATGAGTTGAGACGAAAGCTGTTTTCTTCGTTAGATAGAGTTATTGTAGAAATTCGTGAGCGTTTTCAACAGCTACAGAATTGAACGGATAAGTTTTCTTATGGAACGCCGGCTATATTATTAGATCCAGACAACACTGAAGGTAATCTAGACCTAGACTACGCATCTGACGAAATTAACGAGTAGGGTTTCAAGCTGGAAAAACTTCGACTGCGGACTTTCGTTGCTGCTACAGGCAACGAAATTGATTAATGCAGACTCACTTGAATTATTTAAATTTATTGTTAAATCCAAGCTGGAAGAAACTCTGCCCAATATTTTAATAATGTTCCAAATATTTTTCACAGTTGCTATAAGCAATGCCAGCTGTAAGATGAATTTTTCAAAATTGAAATTGATTAAAAATTATTTAAGATCGACAATGAGTACTCTAAGACTAATTAATTTAGCTATTTTGTCTATTGAGCAAGAGGTGTGTGAAGACATTGACGGTGCAATAAAAGACTTTGCTCTTAACCCGCCATTACACGCGCTATGAGGGAATCCCTCACCATATTTGTTTATAACTAATGAAATTGTGTAAACTAATACGATAACCTTAAGCACCCAGGAATGCCTTTAGCATGGTTCATGAGAGGGTATGAAACAGTTATAGAATATTTCAGGCGGTCAGTGTGCTGTGTGATAGTTGAAAGAAGAGACATCCCTCTTCAAGTGAGGGAATTCCTCACTGCGCGTGCAATCACAGTGAAATCACGTTTCTATTATCTCAAAGAAACTTTTAGGTTTTTATTTAATATTTAGGTAGGTTTAATTAAAATATTATTGTTTGGATTAGGTTAGGAACAGTGGCACACCGAGGGGAGGTTTGGGGGTTAAAATCCCACCCAGAGCATATAAATATATATAAAAGAAAGTAGGAAAATGTAACTTGTCTTTCACAAATAATACAAAAAACTTTCGGTGCCCAAGCAAACCCCCTCCCCCCCCCCCCAGAGGAAAATTCTAGGTGCGCCACTGATTAAGAACCCATTTTTAAATTTACCTATTCTAATTGGGAAATAAGCCACAATTTAACTTGAAAAATTGATTTTATTGACGTTTCGAATTCCACCTCGGACGTCGTTATCAAAATACAAAATATTAATAGTTAATTACATAAATGCCACAAAGAAATAGCTTCAGAACAGTTGTTAATTTTAATTTGTATTTTTAGTAAAATTAATTTGCGTAAAGAACGTTAATTTCTTCAGTGGTTTGCTGAAATTGAAAATTAAGAAAACTTGCTTTTGATCTATATTATTTTTACTTTTGTTTTGTTAAATTAATAAAAAAATGGTTTACGAGACTTTCTATAATATGTGAGTACAACCCATTTTATATTTATAGATGTTGACATTCATTCTTCCTCGAAATAAGTCGAATTTATGTAGGTGAGGGCGACGCTCATACGCGTGCAACTACGTCACAATAGAAGACGCGTGTAACGACGGGTTAAAAAAAGTAGACGTATAAATTTTTAATTGAAGACGGAGATTTTGTTTTACATTCTAACAAATACTCATATTACTTTTCAATAAAAATAAAAATATAACATTATAGTATTGTTCTAGTTCTAATTAAAAATTGATTTTATTTAATTTTCTCGATCGTCAAGGTGTACCTAACCTGAAGTAATAAGGGTGTAAGTTATATCAATGTATCTAATTGGTTAAATTAAAAGAATTTTTGTATTAATAAACGTGATTGTAACTTAGATAAACTTTCTTATTTAATCCAACCTGTACAATGCAAAATAATGATGACTGTTCTCGCCGAAAAGTTCTCTATAATTAATGTATGTAATGTATAGTATACAATAAATTAAAATACCTAAATAAGAGGGCGGCAAAATTGTCTTCCGCCCCGGGCGGCCGACACTCACGCTACGCCACTGCGCTGACGTTACAAAAGTATTCAACAAACTTAAAAATTAAGAATCGTCGTGTATCAAACACTTTTAACTATTTTAATTTATATCGACCCTTTTTCTTCCATGCTTAAGCCGGGCTCAAACGACTCGTATTCTTGGCGAATAATAATCGTTACTTTCGTATACTTACAATGTCGTGTGAGTGGGTTACTCGTACAATTGAGGGGGTTAAAAATAAAAGGGTTTAAGTGCACTTTTCTAAAAATATGCTTGAAGTACAGATTCGCATACTTAAATGGTATTATAACTTGGTGGTAACAGGATTCAAGCATATTTCGCCCTACAGTCGCCATATATCGCCATTACACTTAATTTAGTGAAAACAATTATTGCAGTTTGCATTAGTAGTAAACGGGTTTACGTGCGCTTGAACCGTTTTATCACAAAACCATTTTTAGTATTCTGTAAAAACAAATAGTAGTAAAAGGGTTTAAGTGCGCTTGAACCATTTTACTGTAAAAATACATGGTAATACAGGGCAAATACAGGGCTTTTCCAGGTAAAAATACATGGAATTTGGAAGATTAATTAAGTATTATGCAACGTGTCAGTTGTAGTTACACTATGGATAACATCTGAAGTAAAAGATAAAAATAAGATAAAAAAAGATTACTAATAGTAATAGTTAACATCTGCACTTGAACCGTTTTATCAGTAACATTTATCAACACCATGTACCGATTCAAGTATATTTTTTTAATAATTAAAAATGGGAAGGATATAATAAGAGTAATGATATATCCTTATATCGTTTATCATTTTGGAGAACATTGTAGACTAGACATCTTTTAGGTTAATGACTCCTAGAATTTATAACAACTTTGAAGCTGATTATCTCAGAACTATCAAAACTGCACTTAAACCCTTTTACATCTGACCCCCTTAATTATTTGTCACTCGTTGGTTTTCCATTTGTGGTCGGTAAAAATGGCTCGAGTCAAAGGGATCACGATTATTAGTACACTTGCCAAGTACATACTTGTCTATACTTGCAGAGGCGCTAAAACAAAATGCAAAAATTGTCTAGGTTTTTAAGCCAAATGTTTACGCTTGCGTACTTGTAAATAGTACACGTACAATAGTACACAAGTAGGCATGTATTTGCCTACTACACGAGTCGTGTGAGCTCGCTTTTGGACATAATGAGCAACTAAATCACACACAAAACGCTAAAAGATAAATACTGAAATACAAAAGAAAATAACCTAAAATATATATGTACATATTATGTTAAATAATGTAATTTCACATATAGACTTATTAATGAGGAGGCACTATAAGAACTTTTTGATATTTGCTTTACTATGACGAACTTGAGAGAGGTTCATTTTAAGTTTCAGTTGTTGGACGAGATCATAAATCTTCAAGGAGGGGCCGACCTTGCCACCAGTAATGTCTATGACATCTTCTTTACTCAGATCTAGAAGCTTTTTTCCGTCGATATTCTGAAAGAAAAAAAATATTTTTATCACATCAAGAACTAGTCTGAGATGGAACTAGAATTGGTCTGAGATGGAGAAAGATCAAATAGAGGCATGGAAAAGTCGTGTAGAGGAAATTTCAAAAGAGTAGAACAGAAGAGTCGTACACTTTTGGCTAAGTGTACGTTCATAGTGGAGCGTAGAAAAAGTGCGATCCAAGAGCAAAAAGGCGAAATCAAACTACTACTGGGAAACGGAGGTACACAGACTGTACCACACAAGACTACACTGTACACAGACTGGACTACACAAACAAGTTTGATTTATCAGCTCGCTCGATGTATCTCGATGTCTTGATAGCGGAAGTGTTCCATAGGAAACCGTTGTGGGATCAGAAACATTTTCAACATCACAATCGATGCATTTTAGACAAAAATTGGATCATCAACTTGATTTTACGCAACAGTACAGGATCAGTTTCCACCATCCGAAAACGTAAACTATCTTCTGATGAAATAGGAAACGCTTTGATTCGCCTTGAAAAGAAAAAACTTGACATGGTGAGAAATAGAGCAATGCAGTCTCGACAAGTTAATGATGATGAATATTGCTTTAACAGCCTACTAGCATATATCAGACCCCTTACACAAGCAGACAAGCTTTTACTTCGCTTGAGTATACAGTAATTGTTTACGATGTGGTATTTGGTCAATATACAAATGGCCAGAATCCATCAACTTCTTCTTCAAGGTAAAGCTTTTCCAATCCATCAACTTCTACTTCAAGCCAAAACTTATGCAATTTATCGTCTATTGGGTTCTTTTTTAGTGGCTATTCAGATAACGACGATGATTTTGTAAATTTATATTATCTTATAGCATTTCAAAAATCTACTGGAATGAATAAAAAATGCTATAATGTTTTGTTTTAAATCCGTCTTTTTAACAATTATCTCTTGTATTTTGTGTTGGTAATATCATTCATTTAAATTTTTTTCGAATTTGTTTAATACTGTTGAAGTTTTTGGTTACACCCTGTAAGCCAGTTTTGATAAATGCCAGGGTAAAATTAACGCGCAATACACCACCTGCCTAAACAAAAAGTTTTTCAGTTCTTCGACAAATTTTAAGATATCCTTGAAGGTCTGTGTCTGATTGGACGTTTATGACGGAATGCGGTTTTTACGCGCGAGGAGAAATTTGGTAGAGGAGTCAGTTCGAAATTAACATCTGAACCGCACACATCTGGTGCAGGTCGAACTCACAGAATGGCTGCCACGCAATGCCGGCATTAATTCCGTATCATCGTTATGTGAAGTCAATGAATGGTTCGCATTTTGTTTTGTGACTAGTGATGAATACCCGAGAAAAGTTTCACTCCTTAATTTGGATTTTTAAAGTGAAAAGCCGAGACCCAATACCAAAGAATTGCGACGTAGCTAATGGCCGGCATGGTGGATGTTCTGTCTTTTTTTTGAAGTTTGGTCGAATGGTATTTTGTATTTGGAGTCCCTGACGAGATGTGGCAATGCAAGTGCCTAGATGTCTGGTTTTGTTTCAACTTTTGTCCTGTTCCCCATTGTCTAAAGCCCTTTGTCGTCGTCATTAATTGAAGAAGCCCCGCCCACATGTTGAATGACACATGGAAATTTTGGTTAAGTGTGATGTGACAAGAAAATGTTTTTTTTTAAGTACTGTAATCTTTTAATAATAATGCCCATGTTGGTAAAAATAATAACGAATTTAAATGATATCATCGTGATAATAAAACTTTTGTATGAAAGATATTAAAGGTTGTAAAAATTAACTTCAAAAGATCTTGAGATGTTATCCTTTGTTCTATTTTGTTATTCTAGCTGTCTGAATAATTTTGTTTAAAAATAAAGTAAAGCTCTTATAATATGTAAAAATAATATGAGGTGACAACTGACAGCTAGATGATTTTGAAGGTCAAGTTTTGTTTTGAAATAAATACACTGCTCAATAAAGTTTGAATATTTTTTGTATTTGAAAGAGGGTTTGAGTGTCTGCTTCTTCTTTAGCCCCATTTCGACCCCAGTATTCAAGTAGTTTCTGTTAACCCCTGTCCCCATCTGAGCAGGCATTTAAAACGCTTCAATCTAACTTTATAATTAAATTTAAGTTAATAATTACTGTTAGCTGTATAATAAATACTTATTATAAAAATATCTTGTAATGACAGTGACATTAAATATGTGGCATGCCAACCTTAAAATTACAGTAAAGACGTACAGCAGGTAAAATGCGGTTCTGCTTGAAATTCGTCTGTCGTGGTCAATTTCTTTGGATTTTTTCGTGTAGGTAGTCGAAAGTCTCCACATTCATCCTGAAATATGCTTTGAATTTGACGAGATCCTCCTGTAGCTCTTTGAATAAATGGTGAAATTCACCTTGGCCAGTGCGGGATTCATTAATAGGATGAATTCCCTCTCCCACGAGTCAGGAAGTACCACGTTTTCAACGAGTTTTCGAATAAAAGGAAATAACTATCAATGACTGCCGAGTGGGAAAGAACTGAAAGACTCTCGCGTGACTCCCAGCTCACACTCTGGCTTGGTACTTGCTTGCTCTTTGCTCGGGAAAATATCGCCGCTCTACTCTTCGCTTCCACGCTGAATGTACACTAAGGAACGCAAGAACGCAATACTTCATAAGGAGGCAAGATAGTAGAGAGAGAGGGAAATGTTATGATTTGAAAGTTATAAAATGTTTTTAAAAAAGATGTACGTACCTGTTTACTAAAGGCATCGCTATAATTAGCGCAATCGTTAACCCTGAGGAATTGAACAATATCGGAGGAACTCCATTCTTTCGGACAAAGTTCACTTCTTTCAGAAGTACTACCTGAGTTATCTATTAGTCTGGGTATCACTTTTGGGCTGCTCGGAGTGGATGACTGAAACAAATATATGATATTATCTATTATAAATTTATACATTTTTAGGGCCGGTTGTTCGAACGCTAATCAACAATTATCATTATCAAATATTTAATTACTGTCACCAAACTGTCAATGTCAACTTTGTTTGGGTTGCTGAAAACAATTAATTAAAATTATAAGATTTATTATCAATTATGTTAATAATTATTGTTATATTAATTGATTATAGTCTCAGAATTGTAATCAATTATGTTTTTAGCAACCCAACCAAAGTTGACATTGACAGTTTTGACAGTAATTAAATATTTGATAGTGATCATTGTTGATTAGCGTTCGAACAACCGGCCCTAAATCTATCAAATGTTAAGATCTTGGATATAGAAAACAACTATAAAAAAGACTATTTCTAGAAATGTACCACATCAACAAAAACAAAAAATCAATTAACTATAAAACAAATACGGATAGTTAATTATTTTGTAGTATGTTTCTGATGAAGTTGAATAAAATGATTAACGAAATATCGAACTTTAGAAATAAATGTAGTTTCCTACATTGGCAAGAATATATACCGTACAAAGATTCTAAAGGTGCCGGGGGGGGGGGGGATGACGTCTATGCGCAGTATTACAGTCGGTGTATGAGAGAGGAAGTATTCGAAATCATGAAATAACAAATTTTATTTTGTTTGTTATTTCATTATTTCGAATACTTTCTCTCTCATACACCGTCGGTAACATTGCGCACAGATGCCAGTCCCCACCGGTACCTTTAGAATCTTTGTACTCTATGTAAATATATATTTAAACACATTACATTACTTATGCAACTTAAAATAATTATCTACTTACATTAACACACGGATTGAAAGAATCATCAACTACTTCTGAAGATATCGGTAAACTTTGATCTGGCCCTGCAGGTTCCTGCCCAGCCTCAGGTCCATGACTATCGTTTATGTCCTCGGTAGAAGCGAGCGACTCAATATCGGGAATAATAGTGGCTAAATCTGTTTCTGTTGGCATTTCTTCGGGTTCTTCAATCCCTCCCACTTCCGATGTTTCTGACTGTTCCATACGCTCCAAAGGCTCCGGAGCTTCGAATACTGACGAAGTTTCACTATTGGTGGATGTAGCTGCATGCTGCTGTGATTTCGAGGCTGTGTCCTTCTTCTTTTTACGGCCTCTCTTCTTTGCTGTGAGAACAAAAAGTAAAAAAATCAAAAGATATTCAATATACCAACAATTGCACAAAATTTGATTAAAGATGCAAGTTTGATGTAGTTAAAATATTGACTTTGAATTTTTATTAAAGGTATACGCTGTGACCTCGTACGTAGAGGGGATATTTACAAATTCGCGAGCGCCAGTAGTGACAAGTCTGTAAACGTTTACCGGAAATTTGACACAAATGTCAAAGTGATTAATTTAAAATTAAAACATTAATTATAAAAAATATTAGTTGGTGAAAGCTGTGGTACCTATATATTTTTACCTTAAATATACTTACGTTTTAAATACTGAATTTAAGTTTTTTTAATGTTCCGTAATATGTAATTATAAGTTAATCTATTAATCTTAGCGCCATCTACACGATTATTGTGAAAGTATCCGAAATAAGAAATTCATATTTTATCAATAGAACGTCAAAATGATTAGCAAAATCTTAAAAAAATCGATTACAATTTAATTACTTTTTTGCGTTGTAAATATTAAGTGATAACAATTAAATAATAAATTTAAAAATTACCGGTGAAAGTTGAATTAGTATTCCGCTAGGAGCGACACCAGCGAAGCTCAGAGCGTATATGGGAGATATAATACGCTGTTCAATAAGTTTTGTGGTTCAATAAGAGAGGACGTTGCTACTAGCCTAATATTTTTTGGTTATGTTGTTAGAATCTTCATATGAACATACGTGAAGTTTCATTTAAATATGTCAATTCATTCTTTATTTACAAGCCAGTTTAGTATCGACATATCAGAGAATCTTTTACAATGGAAAAAATAAGTACCGTGCAGTGATTGAATTTTTATTTTTGAAAGTTTAAAAGTAAAGGAAAGGCTATAGCGGGATAAGATGGTAAAATCTGCACTCGGCTCGATTCTTACTTGGTACAGGGCAATCGAAAGTACATACCTAAAAACCCCCCTAACCAAAATTTTAGCTCCCTACTTGGCCCCAGGTGTCCCCTATCGGAAAAAATGTGTTTTTTCGAAAAATATTTTTTTTGAGCGAACCTTTGCTTTAAAAACTGTTAAAAAATTTGTGAATATAGATTTTTATGCCCAAAAACATACTGATTTTTTTCAGATTTTTCGGATCAAAATTAAGCTCAGGAAAAATTTTTGAATTTTTAAAAAAATTTTTAGGTTATGTAGATAATTTTTGGCTAGCTGCGAAATAATTTTTTTAGTGTATTTTTTTCCACTTTTTTGAATGGCGAAGATAGATTTGCCATTTTCTCGCCGGAAATTCCTCAAAATTTGAAAAAACCCATTTTTTAGTGTGTCCCCCTCATATTTTTAGCGTTTACTGAGCGATCCTTTGATTTAAAAAATCCGAAAATATTTTGAATTAAACATACATTGTTTTGTCCAAGAGCATCCAGATTTTTTTGATTAAAATTGAGCTCAGGAAGTTTTTGAATTTTTCAAAAAAATTTTAGGTTATGTAGATAATTTTTGGCTAGCTGTGAAATAATTTTTTTTAGTGTATTTTTTTCCACTCTTTTGAATGGCGAAGATAGATTTGCCAGTTTCTCGCCGGAAATTCCTCAAAATTCGAAAAAACCCATTTTTTAGTGTCCCCCCTCATATTTTTAGCGTTTACTGAGCGATCCCTTGATTTAAAAAATCCGAAAATATTTTGAATTGAACATACATTGTTTTGCCCAAAAGCATCATGATTTTTTCAGATTTTTTTGATTAAAATTGAGCTCAGGAAAAATTTTTGAATTTTTCAAAAAATTTTTAGGTTATGTAGATAATTTTTGGCTAGCTGTGAAATAATTTTTTTTAGTGTATTTTTTCCACTCTTGAATGGCGAAGATAGATTTTGCCAGTTTCTCGCCGGAAATTCCTCAAAATTTGAAAAAACTCATTTTGTAGTGTCCCCCCTCATATTTTTAGCATTTACTGAACGATCCTTTGCTTTAAAAAATCTGAAAAAATTTTGAATATACATTGTTTTGCCAAAAAAATACTGATTTTTTCAGATTTTTTGGAAAAATTGAGCCAAGGAAATTTTTTTGAATTATTCAAAAAAATTTAGGTTAGTAAAAGTTAGTTAGTAAAAGTTTAGGTATGTAAGTAATTTTTGCGGTAACGCGGCTAGATTTGCCATTTTCTCTCTGGAACTTCCCTACAATTCTAAAAATTAAAACAAACTGTATTGATGTCTTCCCCTCCTCACATTTTTAGCACATAAACTGCATGTCAATTAACTGCATGTCAATAAATAACTACTATTTTTGATATTTTGTTTGTCTATTGATATGATCAGGTTTGCCATTTTCAGACCAAAACCTACTCAAAATACAACAAACGCTCTTTTTTGATATTTGTCACGCATTAATTAAATTAATGCGTGACAATAATGATTTTTGCTCCCCCTTTATTCGAGTGGTGATTATCATTTGCATATTATAATTTATGGATCAAATTAATAGATATATATTTATTTTCATATTGAACCTTTTTTGTTTCAATTTTTTTTAATAATAATGAAATATATAATTACAAAATTACAACCTAGTAAACTATATGCTCTAATTTACATTAAAATACTAGTTTGAGTCTTCGTCACTGTCACTATGTATCTTCGTTTATTACGGGATTAGTATCTGATATGTATGATAAACAAGTCTGAAAGCATTTTTGCTGGTCTAATAATTTTTGACTTATACCTAGCATTGCTAATAAGATAATAAATGAGTGCTGCAATGTGAGAACAGGGCCCTACGCCCTACAGTTCCTAATCCGTTGGCACAGTCACAAGCATGGCGCAAAATACCTCCGTACCTGGCTTGACCTAACTGGTAGGTCGCCGAAAAAAATTCTTTTACATCCCTTTCATTCATCTGCGGAAAATCATCAATTTCTTGACCAGTTAGTTTTACCGCAGTAGTGGGCCGCCTGAACCATCTCTGTGTTTTAACCTCTAATGCTAATGTATTTTCCTTTGATTTCGAGTCCAAAATTCTTCGAATTATTATCTCTTGCAATCCATCATCATATTTATCACTATAAGCATTTACCAAAAGTGTTATTGGGGAAACATGTAATCTTAGCATATGAAGCAGCTTTTGGTATGTCTATTGTCCAATTGCTGGTGAAAGAACTTGTATTTTTTGCTAAGGATACTATGGATTGCCTCTAAAACCCATATGAGTTTTGTGACGAAGCAAGATTCATTTGCTTCAATCGCACTTAAATTAGACCTTTTTCCTTCTAAGGCATGCATAAGAACCTTGAATCCTTGATTTTTAGGTAGGGTATCACATCCCTAAAACCTCTGTCCACGATGCAAACATCACCTTCCGTCATGATACCAGTGATGATCCAGTTCTTATACCAACTGGATCATCCATTACTTTTCTCATAATAGTTGTGTCGGTTTTGGTAATATTTTTACATTTTTGACGACGTAAATATGTCCCATCAAAAACCAAAGCAAGTTCATCATTGAAAAGCTTTTTTACCTAAACTGAAGTCTGGTTGATTATTAAATCATCCATTTAATACATAGCATTCTAGAAATATTCCGCAGATATTGGTTATATTATGTCTATTTAAATTATGAACCAGCCTTACACCTAAAGGTAGAAATGCTTAGGACTAAGTAAGTAAATTACGAACTGGATCATCAAATAATCGTATTTCATCTGTTTTCCTATTAAAAAATGAAATAAAAGTTTTAGATTTTTGTCATCGGTTATTAACTCGTTTGAAAAAATGATGTTTTACCAAAATATTTTGGTGTAAAAAGTATTAAAGAGTCACGTATAAATTAGATTATGTGCTTAAAATATGGGAGAACATATCAAAAAAGAACTTTTGTTGTATTTTGAGCATGTTTTGGTTTGAAAACGGCAAACCTGATCATGTCAGTAGAAATAATAACAAACAAAATAGCAAAAATCGTTATTTATTGATATGCAGTTTATGGGCTCAAAAATGGGGAGGGGAGACACCAAAAAACTGTTTTTTTTATTTTTCGAAATGTGAGGAAGTTTCGGAGAGAAAATCTAACCTCGCCATTCAAAAAAACGAAAAAACAAAAAATTCACGAAAATATAATTATTTCGAAATTTTCCAAAAATTACTTACATACCTAACCTAATTTTTTTTGAAAAATTCAAAAATTTTCCTTGGCTTACTTTTAATCAAAAAAATCTGAAAAAATCAGGATGCTTTTGGGCAAAACAATATACGTTCAATTTTATTCGGATTTTTTAAAGCAAAGGATCGCCCAGTAAACGCTAAAAATATGAGGGGGGCACTAAAAATGAGTTTTTTCGAATTTTGAGGAATTTTCGGCGAGAAAATGGCAAATCTATCTTCGCCATTCAAAAGAGTGGAAAAAAATACACTTAAAAAAATTATTTCGCAGCTAGCCAAAAATTATCTACATAACCTAAAATTTTTTTGAAAAATTCAAAAATTTTTCCTGAGCTCAATTTTAATCAAAAAAATCTGAAAAAATCAGGATGCTTTTGGACAAAACAATGTATGTTTAATTCAAAATATTTTCGGATTTTTTAAATCAAAGGATCGCTCAGTAAACGCTAAAAAGATGAGTGTGACACACTAAAAAATGGGTTTTTTCGAATTTTGAGGAATTTCCGGCGAGAAAATGGCAAATCTATCTTCGCCATTCAAAAGAGTGGAAAAAATATTCTAAAAAAAAATTATTTCGCAGCTAGCCAAAAATTATCTACATAACCTAAATTTTTTTTTAAAAATTCAAAAAATTTTCCTGAGCTCAATTTTAATCAAAAAAATCTGAAAAAATCAGGATGCTTTTGGACAAAACAATGTATGTTTAATTCAAAATATTTTCGGATTTTTTAAATCAAAGGATCGCTCAGTAAACGCTAAAAATATGAGTGTGACACACCAAAAAATGAGTTTTTTTCGAATTTTGAGGAATTTCCGGCGAGAAAATGGCAAATCTATCTTCGCCATTTAAAAGAGTGGAAAAAAAGATTCTAAAAAAAAATTATTTCGAAGCTAGCCAAAAATTATCTACATAACCTAAAATTTTTTTGAAAAATTCAAAAAATTTTCCTGAGCTCAATTTTTATCAAAAAAATCTGAAAAAATCAGGATGCTTTTGGACAAAACAATGTATGTTCAATTCAAAATATTTTCGGATTTTTTAAATCAAGGGATCGCTTAGTAAACACTAAAAATATGAGGGAGGACACTAAAAAAATGGGTTTTTTCGAATTTTGAGGAATTTCCGACGAGAAAATGGCAAATTTATCTTCGCCATTCAAAAGAGTGGAAAAAAATATTCTAAAAAAAAATTATTTCGCAGCTAGCCAAAAATTATCTACATAACCTAAAATTTTTTTGAAAAATTCAAAAATTTTTCCTGAGCTCAATTTTAATCAAAAAAATCTGAAAAAATCATGATGCTTTTGGGCAAAACAATGTATGTTTAATTCAAAATATTTTCGGATTTTTTAAATCAAAGGATCGCTCAGTAAACGCTAAAAAGATGAGTGTGACACACTAAAAAATGGGTTTTTTCGAATTTTGAGGAATTTCCGGCGAGAAAATGGCAAATCTATCTTCGCCATTCAAAAGAGTGGAAAAAAATATTCTAAAAAAAAATTATTTCGCAGCTAGCCAAAAATTATCTACATAACCTAAATTTTTTTTTAAAAATTCAAAAAATTTTCCTGAGCTCAATTTTAATCAAAAAAATCTGAAAAAATCAGGATGCTTTTGGACAAAACAATGTATGTTTAATTCAAAATATTTTCGGATTTTTTAAATCAAAGGATCGCTCAGTAAACGCTAAAAATATGAGTGTGACACACCAAAAAATGAGTTTTTTTCGAATTTTGAGGAATTTCCGGCGAGAAAATGGCAAATCTATCTTCGCCATTTAAAAGAGTGGAAAAAAAGATTCTAAAAAAAAATTATTTCGAAGCTAGCCAAAAATTATCTACATAACCTAAAATTTTTTTGAAAAATTCAAAAAATTTTCCTGAGCTCAATTTTTATCAAAAAAATCTGAAAAAATCAGGATGCTTTTGGACAAAACAATGTATGTTCAATTCAAAATATTTTCGGATTTTTTAAATCAAGGGATCGCTTAGTAAACACTAAAAATATGAGGGAGGACACTAAAAAATGGGTTTTTTCGAATTTTGAGGAATTTCCGACGAGAAAATGGCAAATTTATCTTCGCCATTCAAAAGAGTGGAAAAAAATATTCTAAAAAAAAATTATTTCGCAGCTAGCCAAAAATTATCTACATAACCTAAAATTTTTTTGAAAAATTCAAAAATTTTTCCTGAGCTCAATTTTAATCAAAAAAATCTGGATGCTTTTGGACAAAACAATGTATGTTTAATTCAAAATATTTTCGGATTTTTTAAATCAAAGGGTCGTTCAGTAAACGCTAAAAATATGAGGGGGACACACTAAAAAATGGGTTTTTTCGAATTTTGAGGAATTTCCGGCAAGAAAATGGCAAATCTATCTTCGCCATTCAAAATAGTGGAAAAAAATTATTTCGCAGCTAGCCAAAAATTATCTACATAACCTAAAAATTTTTTGAAAAATTCAAAAATTTTTCCTGATGAAAAAAATCAATGTGTTTTTGGGCATAAAAATCTATATGCACAAATTTTTTCACAGTTTTTAAAGCAATGGTTCGCTCAAAAAATTTTTTTTTCGAAAAAACACATTTTTTCCGATAGGGGACACCTGGGGCCACGTAGGGAGCTAAAATTTTGGTTAGGGGGGTTTTTAGGTATGTACTTTTGATTGCCCTATACCAAGTAAGAATCGAGCCGAGTGCAGATTTTACTATCTTATCCCGCTATAGCCTTTATACACAGATGTTGAAAGTGTATTAGTGTGTACAATAGAAAGATGGGTTGCTGGATTTAAACATGGTCGTACAAGCATTGAAGATGATCCACGTCAAGGACGCCCAAAAACAGCGAAAAGGGTGACTGAAAGAGGTTTAGTAGAAGCCCTATTAGAGGCATCTTATTGGACAGTGTCATCATCATCATCAATGGTGCTACAGCCCTATGAAAGAGCCTCGACCTTCCCAAGTCAGTCCTATTCCTTGCCAACCGTTGCCAGTTTGCTGCGCCTATTTTTCTCCTATCCTCATCTACACCATCCTTCCATCTAAGTTTTGGCCTACCTCTATTTCTACTTCCCACAGGTTGCGACATAAGGATTCTTCTAGGAGAGTTGTTATGCTGTGATCTTGCTAGATGTCCTGCCCATCTTAGTCTTCCTATTCTTATAAGAGATACTATGTCTTTACCACCAAATATATGTTTATATCTGTGGTATACCTCGTAGTTGTACCTCCACCTCCAAATACCATTTTCACAGATGCTACCGAATATTGCTCTCAAGATCCTTCGTTCAAATATAAGCAGAAGGTTTTCATCTGCCTTGGAGATGGTCCATGTCTCCGATCCATATGTCAACACTTGTTGTATAAGGGTTTTGTATATGGTTATTTTTGTTTTTTGGCTTTTCTGCTTCTCATATGTCTACTCAGTCCAAAATAATATTTGTTCACTAGGATTATCCTTCGCTTGATTTCTTCCGTCACGACGTTCTCCTTGGTGACCCGGGAGCCTAAGTATGTGACTTTGTCTACCACTTCAAAGGTAGAGTTATCAACAGTGAATTGGTGACCGATGTTTCTGGCTCTATTGTTGGGTGTTGATGCCATCATCTTAGTTTTCTTCTCGTTTACTTTCAGGCCCATATTTTTTGAAGCATTTGAGAAGGTGGTATACATTCTTTCATTGGGCAGTGTAAGCAATATTTTGAATGAAGTAATAGGTCTGGATCCCGCGTATGAAAAAAAAGTTGATTAATAGCAAGCTGAAAATTTGTTAATAGCTTAAGGGTGTCTAGTCAGATAAACTTTGATATATGGGAACATTGGAACAGGGGCAGTTTTAATTGGGGAACAGGTTAAAAATTTGGAACGGTCAGACCACGAAAACGGCACATTTATTTTGTCCGACAGAATAGACTTAAACTCTCCGAACAGAGATTAAACTCTCATGCAAAAATCAGACTGCTATTTATCACCTGTCATAATTCCTGTCATTTGACATATTCTACATGTTCCACTCATTAAAACGCCCATTTGGTGATAAATAGCAGTCTGATTTTTGCATGAGAGTTTAATCTCTGTTCGGAGAGTTTAAGTCTGTTCTGTCGGACAAAATACATGTGCCGTTTTCGTGATCTGACCGTTCCAAATTTTTAACCTGTTCCACAATTAAAACTTCCCCTGTTCCAGTGTTCCCATATATCACAGTTTGTCCGACTAGACATCCTTAAGCTATTAACAAATTTTCAGCTTGCTATTAATCAACTTTTTTTTCATACGCAGGATCCAGACCTATAATGGTTTTCAGCAACATTTAGAGCGTTTTCGAAAGGAAAGTGGATTTTATGCGTCGATTCATTACTATGGATAAGACTTGGGTCTACCACCATGATAATGAATAAAAAAAGAGGGTAAAGAGTGGTGTGAACCGGATTCTTCGGCTTCGAAACGAGTTTGTGTCGAGAAAGAGGCCAAGAAGGTGTTGTATCAGTTTTTTGGGAAGCCAAAGAAATTTTGTTTGTGGTTTTATTTGTAAACTGGCACAGCAATCAATTCTGAATATTATTGTAACCTTTTAAATCAGAAGTAGGAAAACATTTGTGAAAAAAGGCTTGATTTGCAGAAGTAAAAAATTATTTTTCATCCGGACAATGCACCGTGTCATATGAGAATGTTGACAATGGCTAAAGTCTATGAATTAAAGTTAGAATTGTTGGAACATCCACCGCATTTACCAGATTTGGCCTCTAGTGACTTCCATATGATTTAATACCTAAAAAATTCTATACTAAATAATAAACTGTATTTCAATCCATAAAATTATGTTTTTCTTATCGAACATCAAAATTTATTGAACAGTCTATTATTATCTGGTTTATTATTCTAAAAAATAGATTGGTTAAATATTTACCTTTTTGCGTCTTCACCACTGGTAAAAGTTGCTTGGCGAACGCCGGAGGTCCTTCTAATTTATACCCCACACTTTGACACCAACCGACAGGATATATATCAGGGCTTTCACAATCTAACCATTGATCATACTCATCTTCCCATCCATCAAAATGCACTTTCAAGAGTCGACCCGTCACCTGTTGTAAACAAATAAAAACAAATCATTAGAAATTGCGATAAAAAGGACAAAAATGACACGTGTTACTCAATGGGTGCGTTCGGACGACCACAGCGGCTGACTGTCAGCACAAAGCAGCTTAGTGGTTGTATCCAGCGTTAATAGGGAAAGCTTTGTAAATGTCTCAGCGGCTGACTTCCAGCGGTGTCGTCTGACAGCTATCGCTTACTCAGCTATCCAGTCGCTTTGGTCGTCCGAACGCACCCTGTCACGTAAAATATTTTAGTTTCTTGCTTTTTAGTTATTCTTGCAGAGGACTTAACATTTATGCATGATAATGAGGGGTTCTTAGAAGAATGGGGAAGAACCGAGAAGTACTAACCACCATCAAATCTAGAAAGTTGGAATACTTTGGACACACTATGCGAAATGAATTCAGATATACCCTCCTACAAGCCATCCTGCAAGGAAAAATATTTGGAAAGCGAGGTCCAAGAAGAAGAACATCCTGGTTAAAGAACCTCAGAACCTGGTTCAACACAACATCTGTGCAGCTTTTCCGCGCTGCTGCAGATAAAATAAAGATTGCCATGATGATCGCCAACATTCGTCACGGATAGGCACATCAAGAAGAATAATGCGTATGTCCCCACGCTCCTCGGAGAGTTACTGCGTACCTTGACGAGGTTCAAATCACACGATTTGTTTGGCCTGCTCGCAGTCCAGATATCAATCCCATAGAACATGTTTGTGATGAGATGAAGAGACGTTTACGGAGTCATGTGCCGGTCCCCAGAAATTCAAGAGAGCTTCGCGACATATTGTTGCAGGAATGGTGAATGGAACAATGTTCTGCAGAATGTGATCCAAAATCGTCGTCATTTGCAAGCTGTTATCACTGCCAGAGGATGGAATAATCGCTACTGCAGTCCTTAAAATTTCTTTTGTTTCAAAAAAAAAAAGAACGTCAAATTAAAATTATCCCTTATCAATATTTAGTATATCAAAGGAAAATTGTTCATTTTCATTACTTTCAATAAACTTTGAAGGACAAAAATGTTGTTTAAATGTCTTTAAGAAATCTGTTAGCAAACTATGTTACACCGAAAATAGTTATAGTAATTTCTAAAATAACTTCAAATTGCGGAGTGCACCCTAATATTATGCTCGGCAGTGTATATTTAAATGCTACAAAAACAAGCAATTTCGTAAGTATGTATTTGCCTAATACAGTCAGTATCATTAACTTAGATGTTAGTAAATAACCAGTATATACAGTGGGTGGCCAAATTATTAGGGACAGTAAAATAATTTTCTGGTTTAACTGAATCTTTTTAGCAAGTAATTCGCTTTAAGGCTTGCATTTATTTTTTGTATAAGAAAGTAAGGTATTAACTTAAGGAAACCAATGAGTTTTGTTAGTAAAACCATTTATTTTTTTCGCAAAAAAATTTTTTAACAAAAAATCATTAATTTTAATACACTTTTCTAACAAATTAAGGCACCACCTTAAAAGTTGGTCATTTTTAATGTCTCGAATTTGCTAAACCTGTTGTCAGATTTAAGTGATTTTTGAACATGTTATAGCCTTATTCTTCAACAATATCGTTGTAATAATATTATTGCTTCTTCTTCTTCTTCTTTCTCGAAACTCCTTATGCCCCTCAGGGGCGTCGGAGAATATTATTGCTTGTTATTATAAATTGTCATTGTATACCGGACCGGGTGTACCAATCAAACTGTGACTTTTCTTCAAAGCTCGCGTCAGACAAAATCCAACTATAGCCTCATGTTTTCTTAACATTCTGTTTTTTTATTCATTCGCTTATGTTGGATAATAAATAAGTTGGGCACTTTAACAACTAGCCTTGTTTTTCATCAATACATGGTGTTTTTAAATAAGTATGACAAACTTTAAGGGGTAATTCTGCATGAAAAAATAATGACAGTTGGCTTTATAAATGTATGTCCGCAAATGCTTCGTTTCCGAGATAGGGGATGTTGAAATTTTTCTTACAAACTGATGATTTATTTATTGCTCTAAAACCGGTTGAGATATTATGCAATTGAAATTTGGTAGGTTTTAAGAGGTAGTTATTGTGAATTTTTTGATATACATAGAATTTTATGTTCTCCATTGGCGCACATAAAGGTCATATTACTCGTATTTTCTACAATAGACTTGGCCTTACCTTGGCAATAGTAGCTATGCACAACAGTCGTGGGGCCATGAGATCAGCTGCCTCTATTTTCATTCCCGGTTGAAAACCATGTAAAGGAATAAACGTCTTAAATAAAGATGGTAAAGCAGGGCTGCTACCTGTTTGCAGCAGGTAGGATTTCCAATTGAATGTTAATACATCGTAACCTACAAAAAATATTTATACATAAGTGACATAAGTGTAAATTGTACATAAGAAAAAAACTGATAATTTAATATATTAATCTTTGACATAATATATTACGTAATGAAATGTTTATTTACAGACTTTTTTTTACAAATCGTCTTAAATTTAACTTACTATTACAGCACAATGTGATTACATAAAAAGGTATTTTTGATCCTGTTCTTAGTAGTATTTAGTGATAAATAAAAAAAATCAGTACTAAAATTTGTTTGCATTTCTACACATTCTCTGTAATTGTTTATTTACAGTATAAGTTCGATATGAAATTCTAAATAAAATAAGTCTAGGGATCTGGTGTCTCTACAGGGAGTACTGAAGTAAACCTTTTCCAAAAGAGCACTAGCATCAATGCCTCCTCATATTAATTCATATATAAATGCTACACCTAGCAATATTGGCCTTTCTTCATGAGTAGGCAATTTAAGTAAAGATTGTAAAACATTGTACTCAATTGCATTTACAGGTATTCTCAATTTAAAAGCAATAAAACTTAAGAAATTTTTGTGTACTCTTTCTAATAGATCTTTGTAACATTTATAATGCGGCCAAATATTGCTAACATAAATATTCCAAAACCGATCTAATAAGGGAACAGTAGATGTTTTTGAGACAATAAATATTATCAAATTCAGAGAGGCTACGTTTCATGAAACCTAAAAGTTTCATGAATCTATTAGAAACGTAAGAAAAATGGTACCTGAAGCTTATTATAGGGTCAAAAATTACCCCAAGATCCTTAAATGTTGTGATTATCTCTAAAATATTCAGTTAATAGTCAATATGGTATTCAAATGAAATTGGATGTTTGTTCTAAAAAATCTCATTACCTTACCTTTATTTATGTTCAAATTCAAAGCATTTAAGTTACACCAATCCAATAATCTACTCATAGTATGATAAAATTGATCCAAATAATGGCATAACCCAGACATCCAAAGTGAAAGTTATCCTCCAACACCAAATTGTTCTATATGGTCCACATAATGTTCAGAAAAAAGTCACACCATTTTGAGCGTCGGGATTGGGGGGGGGGGGGAGAGGGGGGAGAAATCGGTAAATTTGTAGTTTTTTACGTTTTTCGTCAATATTTCTAAAACTATGCGGTTTAGCATGAACAACCTTCTATACAAAAATGTTCTACATTAAATTTGAAATAAAAAGGTCCTATGCATAATCCTTCTAAAATGAACGGTTCCAAAGTTACGGAGGTAGTATAGTGTAATTGGTCCAAAAAAACGCCTAACCCAGACATCCAAAGTAAAAGTTTTCCTCCAACACCAAATTGTTCTATATGGTCCACATATTGTTTAGTAAAAAGTTAGTTAATTTTGAGCGTCCAATTTGGGGGGAGATGGGGGAGAAGTCGGTAAATTAGTAGTTTTTTTACGTTTTTCGTCACTCGTTCTAAAACTATGCTTTAGCGTAAACAATGTTCTAAACAAAAATGTTCCACATAAAATTTAAAACAAAAAAGGTCCTATACATAATTGTTATAAAATAAACGGTTCCAGATTTACGGAGGGTGAAAAGTGGAGATTTTCGATACTTTTTATATTATTTGGACAATTGATGATGATTTTGGGTGGTGAGGTTGACGTTTCTTCAAGGGCTTATCACTAACATACCATCGGCCACTAAAATAGCAAATTTTATTTACAAAAAAATTTCTTTCATCAGTAATTTTATAAATTGCCCAAAAAATATAAAAAGTATCGAAAACCTCCACTTTTCACCCTCCGTAACTCTGGAACCGTTGATTTATTAACAATTATGTATTGGACCTTTTTTGTGTATAGAACATAATTTACGCTAAAACATAGTTTTATAAATATTGACGAAAAACGTAAAAAAACTACTAATTTACCGACTTCTCCCCCATCTCCCCCCCAAACCGGACGCTCAAATTGGTGTAACTTTTTACTGAACAATATGTGGACTATATAGAACAATTTTGTGTTGGAGGAAAACTTTTACTTTGGATGTCTGGGTTGGGCCTTTTTTGAACCAATTATAATATACTATATCCGTAACTTCGGAACCGTTCATTTTAGAAGGATTATGCATGGGGGCCTTTTTTATTTCAAATTTAATGTAGAACATTTTTGTATAGAAGATTGTTCATGCTAAACCGCATAGTTTTAGAAATATTGGCGAAAAACTTAAAAAACTACGAATTTACCGATTTCTCCCCCTCTCCCCCCCAAACCCGACGCTCAAAATGGTGTGAATTTTTCTGAACAATATGTGGACTATATAGAACAATTTTGTGTTGGAGGAAAACTTTTACTTTGGATGTCTGGGTTGGGCCTTTTTTGGACCAATTATAATATACTATATCCGTAACTTCGGAACCGTTCATTTTAGAAGGATTATGCATGGGGGCCTTTTTTATTTCAAATTTAATGTAGAACATTTTTGTATAGAAGATTGTTCATGCTAAACCGCATAGTTTTATAAATATTGGCGAAAAACTTAAAAAACTACGAATTTACCGATTTCTCCCCCTCTCCCCCCCAAACCCGACGCTCAAAATGGTGTGAATTTTTCTGAACATTATGTGGACCATATAGAACAATTTGGTGTTGGAGGATAACTTTCACTTTGGATGTCTGGGTTTGGGTCTAGTTATACCATACTATCAAATCATTCTGTAATAAACTGCAGTCATTGGAGTTTTTTATGACTATAAATTTTTAGATCATCAGCATAGAGAAGAATATTACTATGATAAAAACAATTTTTAATATCGTTTACAAAACAATTAAAAAGCAGAGGAGATAAATGTCCACCCTGTGGAACGCCAGAGGTTACATTGATAGTAGATGATACAGATTGATTCATTTTTACAACTTGAGTTCTATCTGTAATGTAGCTCTTCATTGAGCCTAATAATCTTCCACATACACCAGCATTATGTAGTTTAGAGGTTAGGACAGTATGATTAACTCTATCGAATACCTTCAAGAAGTCAGTATAAATGACATCAACTTGATCATAGACCCTTCAAGAGCATTCAACAAAAATTCTTGTAAAACTAAAAGATTGGTAATTGGTAACAAAGAGTAGTATATTGTTAAATTAGCTACCTGTCAATGACGTACTACAAAATTCGATGGGCCTCAAAACCTGAAAACTACATGTGTTCCTGATGAGACTTGAATTAAGTCAAAACACACACAGATCAATAGTGGTATTCGAATTGAAAGGAAATACAAACATCTATTTTTTTATGGCATAGATATTAATCATGCCGCCAGCCGCAATCAGATTATAGTGTAATGTTTAGTGTGTGTGTTGACTAAATGTCTTGTTACTTAGTAAAGTCGACTGCATTGTGTTTACAAAGAGACGCTAATTGAATCCGAACGTCTGCGGTCCCTCAGTTGAGTCAATCATCTATTTTCAGACACATAAAAATAAAATAAAAGAAAAATCATATTATATATTTACCTTTTGGTGGAGTTAAAGGTATATTATGTTTTTCACAGAAGCCCACAGGAAATATACAAGGCGACTTCACATGGTAACAAAACCAGTCAGCTCCAGTAACATCAGAATCGTATGTGTCGATACGTATCATGATGTAACCATAATTTAAAACGTCCGTTACGGTGGCAACGGAGATGGAAGATAGATTCAGCGGGTCTATAGCTTCCAATTTCATCCCTATACAGAAACCAGATACGGAATTTTCCATGAAGCCTACTTGGTATGGATTAAAGAGGTCTTCTGTAGCGTCGTCGTCATCGAAAATGCCGTCGTTGACGCGCTCGAGGTAGTTTATGGGAGCTACCAGATGATGATTAACCTAATAAAATAAAATGTTTGTTATAGTTTAGCTAGTAAGTAAGAATTGCAATTATAATATGTAGTAGTAATATATTATGCAACACGCATTTAATGATGTCATTATAACGCGAGTATGAGGCATAAGAGATGAGCCGTGTAGTGGCGAATGTCATATAGAATACGAGCATCATAATGCCAATTAAATGCGAGTAGTATGCATGATTTTTCTACGATCATTCACAATGAAAAAATATAAAAAATTAAAAGGGAAAATCCTAGTGGTTAACTGTATACCATAGATTAAACTAAATATAAACAAAATATTCAATTTTTTCTATTTTGTAACACAAAAAAATTAACGCCCGATTTCATAATGACAACTCAAAGTACACTTTAACTAATGTTAACTTTCTACTAATATACAGCTCTTTTCATTAGTAAAAGTAAACTTTATTGTTAAATTGGTAGGTTGGTAATCATGTTTATGTCGAAATATCTTAATTTTTTGTATTTTACATCTAAATAATATTATATTCTAAATAATATTATGACCGCAGCGAAAAGAAGTCATTAAGAGCAAGTATGACAACAATAAGGTAGTCTGCCTCTGATATTATACAGGGTGTTTCATTGGGAAACGGAAATACTTTAATGGTGAAAAGGGGTCATCGAGCCGGTTCTAGATATACTACATTTTTTGCCCTACCGACTTCTATAACCGAGTTGCAGGGTGTTTTATGGATTTTGCCCATTTCTTTCCTAAGCCATAACTTTGAAACCACCCTGTATATTTTTTTGATTTTTGGTACACATATGTCTCATTCAAAACCCAAACGACCGACATACTAACCATAAGAAAAATCCAGTAATTCAAGTAATTGTGACCTTAAAACAACACCCTGTATATTCAAATTTTGAAAATCTGTTTGCATATTTGAGTAGGGCACAAAAAACTAAATTTAATGGTTCGCTTCAATTTTTCGGCCAGACAATTTTATGACATTAATTTTGAAATTATATTGAATTTTTTAAGAACTCTGACATTAAAAAGCTGGTATTATTAACTTTTAGTTATAAATTATTAAAGTTAATGAATATATACTCATTTTAAAAATAATCAATACTTAGTTACCACATTGGAACGACCCAGTTATTAATCACAAGAAAAATCCAGGGCCGGATTAACAAAAAAAATATAAAGTAATTGTGCAAATTTAAAATATGCAGACAAATTTTCAAATTTTTATTTTATATATATTTTAAAAGAGAATAAACAACTGCGTTAAAAGGTGCATGTCAAATTTTTGCGCAGATAATTTAATTACGGTAATTTTGAAATCATATTGATTAATTCTGTCACGGTGACAAGAAGCTGCCAAGAAAATTAAGGTAATTAGAAAATCGATTCGAAATCTTTTAAAACGAGCAAGTAAATGCATCAAACAAAATGGCGGACATTTTGAGCAACTGCTATAGTTCAAATATTTTTAATTTCTGTTAAATTGTTGAATTGTTTAAACGAATTTTTTTTATTAGATATAGCTGTTTTTTTAATTCTTTAATAAATCATTAAAATATCCCAATTTTCGCAATTTTAATTTTTAATGATGTGCATACAGCTTCAAATCCAGAGAATGCATGAAGCCAGCGTAGTAAATAAGTATTAAGTATTTTTTAAATGAGGATTGATCCATTAACATTAAATTATTAAAAGTTAATAATACCTGGTTTTTAATCTCAGAGTTCTTTAAAATTTCAATATAATTTCAAAATTGATTAGGTCTGGATCCCGCGTATGAAAAAAAGTTGATTAATAGCAAGCTGAAAATTTGTTAATAGCTTAAGGGTGTCTAGTCGGATAAACTTTGATATATGAGAACACTGGAACAGGGGCAGTTTTGGATGTGGAACAGGTTAAAAATTTCACGAAAACGGCACATTTATTTTGTCCGACAGAACAGACTTAAACTCTCCGAACAGAGATTAAACTCTCATGCAAAAATCAGACTGCTATTTATCACCTGTCATAATTCCTGTCATTTGACATATTCTACATGTTCCACTCATTAAAACGCCCATTTGGTGATAAATAGCAGTTTGATTTTTGCATGAGAGTTTAATCTCTGTTCGAAGAGTTAAGTTTGTTCTGTCGGACAAAATACATGTGCCGTTTTCGTGGTCTGACCGTTCCAAATTTTTAACCTGTTCCACAATTAAAACTTCCCTGTTCCAGTGTTCCCATATATCAAAGTTTGTCCGACTAGACACCCTTAAGCTATTAACAAATTTTCAGCTTGCTAT
This sequence comes from Diabrotica virgifera virgifera, assembly GCF_917563875.1. NCBI lineage: Eukaryota > Metazoa > Arthropoda > Insecta > Coleoptera > Chrysomelidae > Diabrotica > Diabrotica virgifera. Next base: position 16,029,779 of record NC_065445.1, on the reverse strand, counting down.
TAATTAACTTTTTTTCATACGCGGGATCCAGACCTAGATGTAATAATTAAATCATCTGCACAAAAAATTAAAATGAACCTTTAACCACAGTTTTTTATGCTCTTTTAAAATGCGCAGACAAATTTTCAATATACAGGGTGTTGGTTCAAGGTAAAAATTACTTTATATTTTGTTGTTAATCCGGACCTGGATTTTTCTTGTCATTAGTAATTGGGTCATTCCAATGTAGTAAATAATTATTGAGTATTTTTAAAATGAGTATTTATTCATTAACTTTAATAATTTATAATTAAAAGTTAATAATAACTGCTTTTGAATGTCAGAGTTCTTAAAAAAATCAATATAATTTGAGGCTATACAAACACCTAAAATTTAAAATTATTTGATTTATATAAGAACCCCCTCAAATAAAAAATGACTGCACCCATGTGTAAATAGTCAAACTGCAGCGGACCAGTCAATTCGTTCATTTCTTTCTTAATTCGTGACCGGTGTAAGCCTACCGAATAGATAGTACCAATCCAAATTCCGTCGTCAAGAATCTTCGCGCCAACCCCCCACTCCAGCGAACCTCGTCATCATCGACGGTATAAATGAACCGTCTGCAACAGCAGTAGTGCCGTGAACAGTGTAGTGTCTGGGGACTTACGAGACTGAGACTCCAGAATCACTGAAGATGACGTCAGAGATGATGTAAAAAGTTCGGCCCTGTGAATATAGACCCGGTTCAACGCGGAAGCCTGATGAGTTTAATTTTAATATTAATTCTTGTAATAATATTGATTTTAGCTTTAAATTTAACTGTACCAACCGCAGAAACGGATAATGTATATTACCTTCTTGGCCCAACCAACTGGATGCAATAATGGAGAATCTTCGTGACACCAAAAGCCATCATCCTCAGGTGGCATATCGTAATATTTGACGTTTAATCTTTTCCCGACGATTTTGTGCACAATGGCCAATTTCACTTGAGATATACGATCTTTATCGACGACTTCGAGATTAAGGCCACATTCAAACCTATAAAACAAAAAAAAAAAGGTAAGGAAATGGTAAAAAATATCGCCTTTAGTCAGAATAAATAAATTATCATTAACACTAGTTTTATTTAACTAAGTAATGTTGTTTGTAACCATGTAATGTTTCAAATACACTACAAAATAATTTAGAATTCGTTTCTAAAATTATATACAGTGTGGGAATAAAGTACGGATTCAAGTAAATATCTTTGAAACGAAAAAGACGATATTCATGAAACGTTGTATGCAAGTACAATGACACAACGGATCTGGTGTCATATTTTTTGTTACTGCTGTACTTCTGGTTTCACCGGAAATATCTTTAACTTACTTAATTTAAACGAGTCACCCTGTTTGTTTTTTGCAGATTTTAAAATAAAACGTTAAAAATATTTACCTGGATTTCAGGCTGTCGCTCGCTTTATTGCTAAAATTCGAAGGTAAGGTTCGAGCACCTGTCAGACGTTTCCTCAGGAAATCTTTCCAATCACTATATTTGTTTTCGATTGTCTTTGGCGGTATTAAAGGCTTTCCTCTAGTGGCACACCATCCTACAGGATGAACTTGATTGGAACAAAGCGACACCCAGAAATCTTTGGAATCATTTTCACCGAACCCTAAAATAATAAATACACAAATATGGATAATGCAATAAAGGAATTTAAGTTAAGTTTTCTACTCCTCCATTTGCCTTACCTTCATATCTCAACTGAGCTTTATACCCAACTATCCTCACGACAGTTGCGACCCAAAATGAATCAGCAAAAGCTTCGGAAACATTATCGCAGTCTGTATTTTCTATTTCGACCTTCATACCAACCATGATATTGTCCCAAATATCTGCCATAGGAGCATGCTTGAAACAAGTCACTGGTGCCGCTAAAAAAAATGGAAAGCTAAATATTGTAAAATTGAAAATGTTTATTCATTTTTAATGTAAAGCTAATTGATGGATTCGACCATTACTTGATGGAAGTTTATTTTATCTAACAATAAAACGTTTGTTTTCTATACTTCCACAAAATTTATTATAACTATGTGACTACAGCTGTTTCGGCAGAGTGCCTTTCTCATGTGATTTAGTTTACTATGGGTTTGCCTTTTTAAAGTCTTTAACTGAAGAGGTTGAGGAGTGGGGAGCTGTTTGTCTCGAGTTGGTCATTCAGAATTATATCCGTATTTTTCAATTTATTAATTTCCATAGATTCTAATAAAGATAGCTTAAGGCCTTTATTTTTTTGCCCTCTCCCATATATTTCGGTCAAAAAGTGTCCACCGAAATACAAAGATGAGAATCTATAAAACCTTAATTCGACCAATAACATGCTATGGTGCTATGGCAGTGAAGTCTGGGTGCTGAAAGAAACATCCAAAAACAAACTCGACACATTCGAAAGGAAAGTACTTAGGAGAATACTAGGACCTGTGAGGGAAAACGGAATCTTCAGAAGTCGATACAACAACGAGCTTTATCAACTTTATAAGGAAACGCCCCTGTCAGACTTCATTAGATTACAAAGAATGCAATGGGCCGGACATGTGATAAGAATGGGAGAGGATAGGCTACCAAAACGAGCACTGAATGCTAGAATGCAAGGAAAGAGACCGGTTGGGAAGCCACGAAAGCGCTGGGAAGACACAGTAAACAGGGACGCACAAGCCCTTTTAGGAGTCCGTGTATGGAGAAGAGCAGCCACAGACAGGCAAGGGTGGAGGCAAAAAATAAAGGAGGCCAAGGCTCAATTTGGGCTGTAGTGCCGTAGAAGAAGAAGAAGAAGAAGGCCTTTATTTTGAATATGCAGAATTTGAAACTCTTCATTAAAAGAATGATTATGATCTAGAACAGGGGTTACCAATTAGTTTCCCTGAGGGTCCGTTTCGAAAACCTATGACACTTCCGGGGTCCGGATTTATGCTGCCTGTGTCTGACTGTTCTGATTCGGTTTCTTTGTGGGTTCTTGTTAAAAAATATCCTCTATAAACAAATCAGAAGGGTGCCGGGCAAAATTTTTGGGCAGAAATTGTTAATATTTTTTTAACAAATTCAAAACATCACCTTTTTGCCAGCGAAAATATGTTATTAGCATTTTTGGGTCATCTTAAATAAAAAAGATCTGTCATTTTATTAAAACTTAATGAGTTTTCAAGCATCGCAAATGCATTATTTCGCATTTTTCAGATTTTAAATCGTTTATAACTCGAAAACTATCAACTTTTCAGAAATACGACAAAAGACCTTTGTTTATAATTACCCAAGAAACCTAAAAATTTATTTTCGATGCAAAAAAATAATTTTGAATTTGATTAAAAAATTGTTTCACCCGGCACCCTTCTAATTTGTTTAAAGGGGACATTTTTGAACAGGAATCCGCAAAGAAATCGAGTAAGAAACATTTTTCATACGAAAGTGGCCTCACACATGGACTAATATGGAAAGGAAAACTAATAATATCTGATTATTTTTTGGTTACTGTATACTTTTCTGTAAGTTTTCCTGGTACAATAAATAAAATATAAATTCATTGTGTATTGTTTTGATGTTATTATCAGTACCTATATTTTGAAAACAGCAGTATTGTAAATTGTTATTGAGAATATTTTAAAAATTAGGATTTTATATTTTGAATGCTAATGAAGTTTTTAGACATCTTCAATTTTGTAGAAAGGAAACTGAGGAATTTAAAATAAATAATCATAGTACAAAATGCTAATTAACATGTTATCTTTTCTACATTAATTTCAATGCAAGGTGTTTGTTGCAAACTTATTAAATCTGAAAATTATTTTAATTAAATGCACATCTGAAAAGTACTCCCACTTAACATATTATAGTAGAGAGGAAATTAATATAAAAAAATGCACATGACAATTTTATATTACAGCTTACTTAATTTCAAAATTAATGATTAGTAAGTTTAACAATAAGGGGAAAACTCTTTACAAAATTAAATTATCAGAGAGAAAAATGACATTTTTTTATGTACAACCTGCCTGAAGTTTGGAGTGAGTTTAGTGGAACTGAGTCTCATTAGGGAGTTAAGATATTCATCTGTTAACCCGGCACCTGCCACGTGGCTTTGCAAGGCGTCAACTGCCACGTGGGGTGCTCACAGCACCCCTTAAAAATTTTCTGTGATCTACTTGTTTAAAAAACAAAATAATGTGTTGAGTAACACAAGAATATAAAAAAACATGTTTTATTCACTTATTAGCCACTAATATGTTATAAAAGTTAAAAAATAAAATGAAAAAGGTGTTACATATAAGCAAATTAGCAAGTACCAAACCGTAATAAATGAAGTGAAGTAAAATATCTAAAAAAAATTTTAGTGAGTATAGAGTCTATGTTAATAATTTAAATCAGTTATTTCAATAAATAATGTAAATTTGACCTGTTTATCAAAAATATAAAAAAAAAATTAAAAATTAAAGTGCCAGATGATGACACCCCAATTCGACTTTAGAGCTACAAGTTCAGAATGACACTAAATAACCACTTTAAACGCTAACAAATCTATGCTATATAATATTATGGAAAGCTACTATGACACACTTACCCAGTTACCAAACTTGAAATACCAAATATTTGATAAAAATGTGTTATGGGGTGCTAGTAGCACCCCATGTGGCAGGTGCCGAGTTAAGTGAGTTCTCTACCGATTTTTAATAAAGTTCATTCTTGATAAAGCGGCTTCGCACACATAAGTTGAGCCAAACATAGTACACAATTTCATGGCCAAACATTTTCAAAATTGTCAAACACTAGGTATATTCTGAATTTATTGACGGTCCGCACAAAATTAGCTCACGGTAATTGGTGACCCCTGATCTAGAAGGTGAAGTGCGTATGTAGAAGTGTCTGTTTTTCTATTGGTGTAACAGCTGTAGTCACATAGTTATAATAAATTTTGTGGAAGTATAGAAAACAAACGTTTTCAGTGTTTTATTGTTAGATAATGTAAAGCTAATTTGAATCACCTTACCCAAGTCTCCACGAGGGAGACAATTATGCTAAATTAAACAATATTGGCTACATCTAAATGCTTGAAGTTGTCAAATGCTTACCCACAAAGTAGGGCTCCGAAAACATAGAATCCCAATCAAACGAATTGGCCAGTTCCGCAGGTTTCCTCCTGATGAGAGGAAGGGAATCGTCAATAGGAGGTAGTTCTGGTAGAGGTGAGAGTTGTGGTATTGTATCATCAATATATGAATCAGCGAAGTCGTCTTCTAGCTTCATACTGAACCGATACTTAGCAAAATGGTGCTTGCTGTCTGGTGTACTTGGATACTGTTGGGGTAGAGGTTCCGGTATAAGGCCGCTATATCCCCTCGCACAGGCCATGCTGCAGAAACGGCGTTCCCTGGTGTAAAAAGCGTGCTTTACCCCTATCGCACCGCACTTTTCACATACGGCTGTAAATAGACAATTTACTTTATTAGTGAAACAATATTCATTAGTTTGACAGCTTTAAAAACTCAACTTGGGACACTACAGAAGTGACTCCGAGAGCATAAAAAAAATAAAACTTTCATAGTCGCTTCGGAAATCGGTTGGAAAATTTAAACCGAATATAACAAAATTTGGTTTGGCAACATTGTGTGTTCAATAGAACCGTAATTTAGTCCAGACGGATTAATATATTTTTTTACCAACAAAAAATGAGATATTTTAAACAAATAGCGTTTCAAAAATGATGTGCAAAATAATTTTGGAATCAGTTATGTTAATGACATTGCTTTTTTTGTCCTCAAATGTAGAAAAAAGTCTAATTATTCTTGCTTAATATTTTAACTAATAGTAATCTTATATCTTAATATATATATAATAATAATAATACTTAATCTAATAATTTTAACTGTACTAATATGCAAGTAGACTACTATACTAAATTTACAATCAAGTTGCAGTAGAAATAAACAAACCGAGACACTTCAATGCTACGAGGAACACTCCCAAATTATGATTTTCAATGTACATAAGTATATACATTGTATAAATCTCAAATCATGATTTACAAAGTTTATACATTGTAAATCATTATTCGAGGGTGCTCCTCGTAACATTCAAGTTTGGTTTGTTTATTTCTACTGCATCTTGTTTGTGAATTTAGTATAATGACTAATTTTTATGATTAATGTGATGTTAAAATATCGGCAAGCTCTTATCATCAAACCGGCCATATTGAGTTACTTAAACATTTATACCGAACATTGAGAGGGCCAGTTTTGCGCTTTCTGACAAAGTTCCGTGTCTACTATACTTACCAATGCCATCTTTCTGAATTGGTATTACAGATGGGTCAGTATTGCTGTGGTAAGCTATTGGCGTCTTAAGTACCAGACCAGGATGCTTGATTGGCTTAATTTTCTTTTGAGATGGCAGTGTTTGAGTAGAAGTTGTAATCATATATACAGGATTAGGGCTGTCATCATCCATATAGCTAGAATCATTGCTTTCATTTTTTATATCTAAGTAATGCATCATGTCATAGTTTTCCATAGTATCCTGAAATCAGATACATATAATGATAAAGGGTTCGCCTTAGGCACCTTGATTTAATGAAAATACAGACTTAACTGGTCCGCCAATATTAGAATCAGAAGCACTTGAAAACTTTACAGAAGGTATCAAGATAAATGGTGAAAATCTAAATAATATTCGTTATGCTGACGATACAGTCATTATCCCTGTAAGTGAGAAAGACCTGCAGACGCTACTAAACACAATTTGTGATACTGGGGAACAATTTGGTTTAACAATAAACATAAAGGAAACAAAAACCATGGTTATCAGTAATGCTGGGGCCACAGTAACGTCTAATGCCATTAATTAACGCATTATTTGACATTAAAGAGAGGTGTAGCCACGACTTAGCGCGATAATTTGTTATTGCCATTATTAATCCCGTTAAACATTAGGCGATAGATCGGGTGGCGGTTTCTTTCGACACATCAAAGAAGTTACTCCGTTACTTATCGCGTTGTTTTGGCTACACTAGCGCTGTTTCAGTTATACGCAACAAGGTCTAGCTTGCAGTGTAATTTGTTTTGTGAAATACATACATAGGTACTATTCTACGAAAATGGAGTGGTGTAAAATAATAAATTCATGAAATAATAATTAGCACTCATAAAATATAACAGCGTAGCAGCTTCGACTTCCATCTTGAAATTATTTGATTAAAATGCTTTTCTGATGACTACGCGCTAAAATATGTGTGGCTGGTCACTTTAATGCGCAGTTTATTCCATCATTTTTGGTGTGTTAATTAATACGATAATGAACGTTAAATGTTACTGTGGCCCCAGCATAAGAGGGGTAAATTCATAGGAAGGATCCAGAAAAAAAATGACAATATTGAACAAGTGGACAAAATGAAATACAGCATATTTGTTGCACATACTTAGAAATGATAAGTACGAGTTGTTACAGCTGACTATGAAGGGTGAAATAGAAGAAAAGGAGGGTTGAGGAGGTAGACTCGTGATAATTAATTATTATTTCAAGCAGTAGAAGTAGTTAGTGATAAGATTTAAGTAAGGTTATACAAATAAATAATACTACACTTGAGAGCAAAATAATCGACTCACTTGCTGAATTGTACACGTTAGAAGTCTCGAATTTCCTAAACCTGTTGTCCGATTTGAGTGATTTTTTTAGTATGTTATAGCCTTATTATTTAAGAAAATCGATGTAATATTATTGTTGCTAGACAAGTAAAGGTCATTTTATACCGGGTGTAACAATCAAACTGTGTTTTTTTTCTTAAAGTTCAGAACATCCTGTGTAATATTCTAGCATAAATATGTAAAATATTTAAATTAGAACTCAATTGTAGCCTTAGGCTTTATTAACATTTTCTTTTTTGATTCATTTGGTTATGTTGGATAATAAAAAGTTAGGTACGTTAACAACTAGCGATGTTTTTCATCAATAAATCCTCAGTTTCTGCTTAGTTTAATACACAAGCCTAAAGTAGGCTATGAGAAATTAACAATTTAATGGATGTCAAATGGTTAACAGTCAAAAAGTGTCTGGTTTGTTGTGAAAATTAGTAGATTTATTATTCAATAATCATTCAATATTCAAAATAGGACGGCTGCGTTGGATGGGACATGTAGAAAGAATGGAAGAAGGCGAAATACCAAACAAAATATTCAAACAGATGCCAGTAGGAAAAAGAACAAGAGGAAGACCGAAGCTGAGATATTTAGAACAAATAGAAAATGATATAAAAACCTTAAAAATAAAAAACTGGAGAAAAAAAGCACGAAACAGATCAGAGTGGAGAAGAATCCTGGAACAGGCCAAGACCCAGAAAGGGCTGTCGAGCCAATGATGATGATGATGATGAATCATTCAATATATTAGAAAAGTTTAAATTAAGTCCGTTGTTTTTTTTTTGGTATTTGGTGAAATTTGACCCGCGATGAGTGTGTTCAAGTAAAGATCTTACATAGCGAAGGACTTAGCTACCATGCTATCGGCTCCTTAGGGACAGTTCAAGTATTACGTAACGCGGTTGGGGCGGGGGGGTAAAAATCTTCAAAAATCGCGTTACGTAATACTTGAACGCTCCCTTATATTGGTAACAATTTTTTGCTAATGCACGATAATGCAAGACCACGTTCATGAACTGTAACCGAATATTTACAACAGATAAATCTTCGGACTTTGCATTGGCCATCGCATAGTCCAGATCTCAACCTGATCGAAAATTTGTGGGACATAATTGGAAGAACACTATGACAGCGTTTGCCACCTCCTAGAACCTTACAAGAGGTAGAAACAGTAGCTCTCGAGATTTGAAATGATATTGATCAAGACCAAATAGCATACCTCATTTGTAATATAAAAGTACATATCTCTTTTATTATCGAACATAAGCGAATGAATCAAAAAACAAGATGTTAAGAAAGCCAAAGGCTACAATTGAGTTTTAATTTAAATATTTTATACAGGGTGTCCCGAAAAGATTGGTCATAAATTATACCACAGTTTCTGGGGTCAAAAATAGGTTGACTGAACCTTACTTACCTATATACAATAGTGCACACAAAAAAAGTTACAGCCCTTTGAAGTTACAAAATGAAAATCGATTTTTTTCATATACCGAAAACTCTCAGAGATTTTTTATTGAAAATGGACGTGTGGTATTATTATGGCAGCAACATCTTAAAAAAAATTAAAGTGAAACTTGTGCACCCCATAAAAATTTTATGGGGGTATTGTTCCCTTAAACCCCCCCAAACTTTTGTGTACGTTCCAATTAAATTATTATTGTGGCACCATTAGTTAAACACAATGTTTTTAAAACTTTTTTGCCTCGTAGTACTTTTTCGATAAGCCAGTGTTTATCGAGATATTTTGAATATTTGTCGAACCCACCTAGTCCAGAAAGCCACTGCGCATCCGCTAGGAAAAATATTCTAATTCGGATTTTTTGCACAATCTTACTCAAAAAGGACTCCTTTTAACAAATTTGCATGTTGCCAGGACCAAAAGGTGGTCAAAAATTTTTTAAACGTTTTTTTTTGTTTTTTTCCTAAAATTATTTTTCTTGCATGGAAAAAAGTTTTCTTAGGTTTTTTGGATCATTCCAAACAGAAATGGTCTTTAGTGACTTTTTTCTAAAATTGATAGTTTTTGACATATAAGCGATTAACAATTGAAAAATTGCGAAATCGGCCATTTTTAACCCTCAAAAACTATGTGAAAAACTAAAAATTTGAATGTTACCAAGGTAGGTAGATATTCTTTAAACATCTATTGATGAAATCCCGAAGAGTTTTTTGCAATACAATATTCAAAACTCCTTTGTTTTTTAATTGCTAATCAAGCGTAATTTAATTGTATACTAGTGACGTCATCCTTCTGGGCGTGATGACGTAATAGATGATTTTTTTAAATGAGAATAGGGGTCGTGTGGTAGCTCATTTGAAAGGTTCTTCAATTCTCTATTCAGTAATGTAAACATTTATATATTTATTTATACAGGGTGTCCTTCTACTTCTTTTTTTGTCAAATAATTTAATTTAATAAAAATCTTTTGGATATCCTGTATAAATAATTATGTAAATGTTTATATTACTGAATAGAGAATTGAAGAACCTTTCAAATGAGCTACCACACGACCCCTATTCTCATTTAAAAATCATCGATTACGTCATCACGCCCAGACGGATGACGTTACTAGTATACAATATATGCCACAATATCATAACTTAAAAATCAAAATCGACCTGTTTCGGGATTTTTCCTTAAAGTCGCCGGTTTACGAAATAACGAATTTATTCCTTTCATTTGCACCATACTGTCGGTGGAAAATAGTGTCGCGCACGCTTGATTAGCAATTAAAAAACAAAAGAGTTTTGAATATTGTATTGCAAAAAACTCTTCGGGATTTCATCAATCGATGTTTAAAGAATATCTACCTACCTTGGCAACATTCAAATTTTCAGTTTTTCACATAGTTTTTGAGGGTTAAAAATGGCCGATTTCGCAACTTTTCAATTTTTAATCGCTTATATGTCAAAAACTATCAATTTTAGAGAAAAGTCACTAAAGACCTTTTCTGTTTGGAATGATCCAAAAAACCTAAAATAACTTTTTTCCATGCAAAGAAAAATCATTTTAGGAAAAAACAAAAAAAAAACGTTTAAAAAATTTAGTTAAAAGGAGTCCTTGTTAAGTAAGATTGTGCAAGAAATCCGAATTAGAATATTTTCCCTAGCGGATGCGCAGTGGCTTTCTGGACTAACCACATATTTGCGTATGGTTAAGAAGTACAATAGAGACCTGTTAATAATCTGAAAATTTATTTATAATTTACATGTTTAGGTATATTTTGAAAAAAAAAGCTACATCTCGATAAAAGGTTACTTATGAAAAAAAAGACTAAGAGGCAAAAGTTTTAAAAACACTGTGTTTAACTAATGGTACCACAATAATAGTTTAATTGGAACATACACAAACATTTAGGGGGTTTAAAGGAACACAACCCCCATAAAATTTTTTCGTAAATATATTGAAAAAGAAGCTGCATCTCGATAAAAACTGGCTTATTGAAAAAATACAAGGAGGCAAAAAAGTTTTAAAAACGTTGTGTTTAGCTAATGGTACCACAATAATGAATTAATTGGAACGTACACAAAAGTTTGGGGGGGTTTAAGGGAACAAAATCCCCATAAATTTTTTATGGGGTGGACAAATTTCACTATAATTTTGTTTTAAGATGTTCCTGCCATAAGAATGATACATGTCCATTTTTAATAAAAAATCTCTAATAGATTTCGATATATTAAAAACAATCGATTTTCATTTTGTAACTTCAAAGGGCTGTAACTTTTTTTATGAGAACATTTGTACTATTTATGACAATATACTATATTGTAAATGTGTGGTACAATTTATGACCAATCTTTTTGGGACACCCTGTATATGCTAGAATATTACACAGGGTGTTCCGAACTTTAAGAAAAAAAACACAGTATGATTGTTACATCCGGTATAAAATTACCTTTACCTGTCTATCAACAATAATATTACATCGATTTTCTTAAATAATAAGGCATATAAAGACATACTAAAAAAATTACTCAAATCGGACAACAGGTTTAGGAAATTCTAGACTTCTAACGTGTACAATTCAGCAAGTGAGTCGATTATTTTGCTCTTAAGTGTAGATATTATTGGAGCGCATATTTGATTTTATTGTTTTTTAATGTCTAACATTTTGACAGTACCATAGAAGGAATAATTTTAACTTACCATATGTGAACTGTGCCCAGTGTGGATATCATCCATAGATTGATTAGACATGCTGTGATTGGATGGTGTATAATAGATGTTATCGTGATCTAGAAGAATGTCACTGTTATCGTTGGGCATCAGTTCCCCCATTGACATATCACCTGCTGTCTGGCCAGACCCCATCCAGACCATTCCCATTTCCGCAACACCGGGCATTGTACTATACACTGAAATTTAGTTTATTTTAAAATATGTATTCAAAATAATAGAACAGGGGTGGCCAAACTATGGCTCGCGAGTCACATGTTTCAATTCAATTCAATTCAGTTTATTGATGTCAATATACAAAGTATTTACATAAGTCAAAGTCTGTTAAAATGCATCATTGAAATACATTGGCAAGCTAACACTTAATAAGTAAAATCTATAAAATTTTATCACCTAGTCTAAATACTTAACACAAAGTTAGAATATTAGCATAAAAACACAAGAGCACACAGAACATTTAAGAGAGCTGTAGGACTATCACAACAGGGTAGCCCCGAGATATTCCTCCTGAGAATAGTAAGCACCCACCAAAAGAAGTTCTTTGATTTTTATTTTGTATGTATCTAAGGGCAGTTCTCGAATTATTAGGGGTAATTTATTAAAGAAATGTATAGCCAGACATGATGGGCCATCTCTGCACCTCTCCAGCCTACGAAACTTTGGGGCAAGGTTCCCTCTAAAGCGTGTGTTAATATTATGAATCTGTTCATGAGTCTGGAATTTATGCATATTACATTTTACATATATAAGATTATCATATATATACTGGCAAGGTAATGTTAATATTTTCCAATCTATAAAAACTTGTCTGCAATCGGCTCTATATGGCAAGCCTGCGACAATGCGAATGGCCCTTCTCTGCAGTCTGAATACATCCTTCGCTCCTGCACTATGGCCCCATGCGAGAATAGCATAGGAGATATGTGAGTGACAAAAAGAAAAATATGCCTGCTTTAGTATGGAAGCGGAAACACAGGATGAAAGTCCATGAAGCAAAAATGTATTTGATGATAGCTTTGCCACTAAAGAGGTGGTATGAGCATCCCATATCAGACCAGGGTCCAGCAGAACACCAAGAAATTTAGCACAGGATGCATTGTCCAGTTCATCAGGAATATTTCTAGTTGAAAAAAGTAAGGACTGTGTTTTGGTTGTATTGAGAAACAGCCTATTAGAATGGAACCATTGTTCTGCCTCCGACACTGAACCCCACGAACTCCCCACTGCTGTTACCAAATCCTTACTGCAGGATGAGATTGTTGTGTCATCTGCAAAGAGAGTGAAATGCGCAGTTTGACATGAAAGTGGTAAATCATTGATGTATATCAAGAATAATAAGAATAATGTGTCTCTTTGAAGGATTATTTGTGGCTCTCAATAAATGGACCTGATTTACTTTTAATTTTTGTTTTTCAAAATGTCTTAAATTACTGAAAACAAATATAAAAGACTAAGTGTAACATCAGGACTTGGACAAGGAGACCCCTTATCACTGTTGCTATTCAATTTGGCCTTAGAATATGTAATAAGTAAAATATCATCTGAGCTGACAGAAGGATTTTGCGAATCGAGGATCAAAACTACTGTTGTCATTTGCTGATGATATAGGTGCAGTCACTCAATCTACACAAGAGACGTGAGAGAGTTGCTTTCACAACTCGAGGAGAAAACAGGTAGTCTGGGCCTTCAAATAAATGAAGAGAAGACGAAATACATGCTAATAACCAAAAATCCAAGACCAAGGAGTTAGGCAGAACATAACTATTAATGGCCACAATTTGAAATTGGTAAAAAAATATTTTAAATATATGGCGGTAATCACACACGATAACTACATAACTAAAAAGAGGTCTCAGCAAGGATAGTTGCGTGGAGTAGAACATTATACTCCCTACCATCATTATTAAGATCTAAGCAGCTAAAAAGACAATCTAAATTAAAACTGTATAACTAATTATTCGCTAAGATAAGATGGGCAGTTCATGTGGTAAATCAGAGGAAGACAGAGTGTAAAGAAGGTGTTTTTTGAAAAACGATATAAGAAAAGTAGGCAGTCCCAGAAAAAGATGGAAAGATGATGAAGAATGGAAGTATCCTGAATTAGCAAAGGCTGCTTGTAGAATTATTTGAATATTTGAAACAACGATGTTAACCATTTTATTTCACTTTAAAATTCATGAAATCCAAACAGTGAGAGAAAAATGTAATAGCTTCTGTACACTTTTTAGATAATTGTTTAATTGCGGCTCTCGAAACATTTCAAATTTTGAAAAATGGCTCGGGCTATCAAGGAGCTTGGCCACCCCTGTAATAGAACATGAGTGTTTGGTCCAACAGAAAATTTGTTTAAAGTAAAGTAGGTACATACATAATATTTATTTTGTACGATTTTAACTACTGTTGTTTCCCAATCACTTATGTCTTAGTTAAACATTAATATTATTAATATGGACATACTCCCGACATTGAGAGTCGGGTAAGTATTTGATCTTACATTTAGTTTACTCTGAATATTTCACTAAACTCAGATTTTATGTGTATTATTTTAAAACATAAATTTACAACAAAAAATTGAAAATAACTCAAAAAGGAAGCATTTTTCCAAAAATTACCAAGAGAAAAAATATTTATTTCGACAAGATATACATAAAAAAAATTTATTTGAAGAGATGTGGTTTTTTTATTTGTTAATAAAATTCGGCCCACTTGGAAAAATTAAAAAAATAAATACATACTATTGTGTTTCAATTTATCAATCAAAGATAGAATAAAAATTTTAATTTTTTAATATAACGCAGGCACATAAATTTGATACACCCTGTATATTGATTTGTAAATATTTATTAGAAATTAGCTTTCAACGCAAAATGGTTTCTCCTTAATGAATTTTTCCATGAAGAATATTAAAAACATTTTTGTAAATAAAAGTGAAGTGAAAGTTATTTAGGATTAGTATTTTAAACCGATTGTTTATTACGGGAAAGATAGAAGCCATAGGTAATTAGTTCTTAGAAAATGAAGGTAAACAAAGTTTGGAATTTTAAGCTTTTTGTTTAACCCCGATGTTTAACCCCGAGTAAATATTGTAGAATTTCCCGAAAGTAATTAGTATGATGGTAGGAATAATTTTGAGAGTGTGAGTGGGTTTTCGAATGAAAAAAAGAATGGGGAGAGAGAGATGTTTCTGATTGGCTTGGAAATTTGGAATGGGGAAAGTTTTGTTTGAATGTTGAGACAGTTTGGAAAAGAAAACATCATTGTGTTACGGACATTCGAGGAGCAGTCAAAAGTTTTCGTGAGTAGTTCAGAAGCAGGTACTAGTGGTTGTTTTTGATAGTGAGAGTAGCTGAAAGTGGAACGAGAGACAAATCAAATCGAGAAGAAATACCTCTTTGATTCTGTAAAGTCCAAGAGAGTAAGTTACAAGAATTATCGTTATTAAAATTATTTGTGACACCAAGTAAAAAAGATACTTGGGTCTCAGGAGATTATTGTTGAGAGAAAGAGAGGAGAGAGTTTTGGAGTTTATTGAACGAGTACTGGCAAAAAGAGGCCTGGCTTGTGTTTTGGAGAAATAGTTGCTGGTATCCTGCTGGATTGTTTGCTGAGAACGGAGAGGGCTTTGATTGGTAGCCTAACATAATCAACAAGGAGGAGCTGTTTGGGTCAAGAGGAGACATCATTGTGTGTGAATCAAAAAGGTCAGTCAATAACCTATGTGATAGATTTTCTTTATAATCAGAAGTTATTTTTTTACGTAAAAGCATATGCATTTAAGATTCCAACATTTCAAAAATTTAATAGGAAGTATAAGTAATTTGCGAATACCAAATTTGTTTGTTTAGCTTGTTTTATTAATGGTATCAAGAACAAAGCGATAAATATTTGTTTGAATTAGATTAATTTATATGGTAAAAGTTTCTTTTGGACAGTTATGCCCACAGAATTTAATTGATAAATTTACAGAACATTGCTTTTGATAATAAAGGTAATTGTATGTTTTTATTTTTATGATTTTTCTATTTATTTCCTTTTCCTATTTTATCCCGATAAGGAGATAGTATCTCAACTAAGAGATACTGAAACCACGAGAGAAGATAAGTATAACATAAGATAATTTAGACATTTTTTTTATATTATAAAAAGGCACCCTGAGATTCTTTCTTAATTTTTATGTATGATTTGCGTTAATTAAATAATTGATCAAGTAAATAATAATTAATATAAAAGTAATAGAAAGCAGATCATAACAATACAATGAATCTTTGAAAAATATACAAAATCGAATAAAAAAGGTTTGAAGCAATAGAAATGCAAAAAAAATTAGTATAGTCCGTTTCTAAGCATCTTTTTAGGAGTAAACTGCTTACCTAATATGTAGTAGGAAACTGAACAAGGATCTCATCAAAAAAGATGCTTTATACTTTACAAAGTCATTAACATAAAAGAAGGAATCACTTGTTATTAAATGTGTTCTGAAGATATGTTTTGTGCAACATTTCCATGGGTACAAAGAGCCACAATTTAATATGTATAAAAATCTTATAGTTTCGTTTTGTTTTGATTCAGATGCAAGCAAGCATCTGCACTGATGAAGTTTATAACAGAAACAGCGCTGTCTGTGGATTATGCCTTGTCTCTGAATCAAAATGAAACATAAATAATTGTCTTTTAATTCACTTCTATCTTTACTCAGATTGTGAGTACTAAGAACCATTTCTTGTACCTTTTCCTAGACGAATGAAAACGGAATGTGATTGCATATTGTAGAATCCTTTCCGTTTTCTATATTCGTCATCTCTATGCCTTGTAAATTGTGGAAGGCAGAGATTTAGGATGTTAACAGAACAATCTACGGTCGGGATGGTAAAAATCTGTCTTCCTTAGAGCCTCCTTGACAACAGGTAGACCTAGAAATAGTGCTATCGGGGGATGGAGGAAGACAGATTTTAATCAAAACGAAACCGTAGATTTTCTTATTTTGTTAACAGAATGATTCCAATAAGGAAAGTTTCAGATTTAAATTAGTGTATTTTATTTTTAATAATGTATTCTGTAACTGAGACTTTCCTATTTTCTTTCTCTTATAGGTTTGGTTGCCATTTTCAAAAGTAAAAAAATGTACTAAAATAGAGAAAAATTCAACAAAACATGGAAAGGAAACAAGATTAAAAATTTGGAAGACATTTACAAAGAAGGTGTGTAATAGAAATAATAATCTATAAAGAAAATGCAAAACAAAAGTGAATTATTTCATAGCAAAACCTACTTATTCTATTATTGCTACAAAATTTGATTGAAATACCTAATAATATAAGAACCTTAATTCCCCCAATCTAATAACAAGAATTAGAGATATTATTTTATATTTTGTTATAAATTCCTTATTAATTTATAAAATGCTATTTTTATCATTACCCACTATAGGCCAGCGTCAAATTTATAGATTACTAAAATTTTTATTTGTTTTGATTCATTAAAATTTGTTTAAATTTAAAGAAAAATTTACCCTATATCACTGCGCTTCATTAAAAAGAGACCACCTAAAATTTTTGGCATTTTTTAATTGTTACAAATCCTACAAGAAATTTATTGTCATTAGATGTTTGTGTAATGTGTAATGTTTAAGAATATGTTATAAAATTTCTTAAATAACAAATGTAAAAAAAACTTTTTCCAAAATGATGATTTTATTGGAAAATTAAAAAAATTAACATTGTACATTTTTTCTGTTTTCTTTATAAAAATTACAATTAAGTCGTGATTATTAATACTCTGTATTACCACCTCTATTGTGAATTACACTCCTCATTCGATTTGGCATTGAATTAGTCAAATTCTGGATGTTGTCTTGAGGAAAAGCTTCCCATTCTTCCATGAGCGTTAACTGAAGCTGCTCACGATTTATTGGAGCAGGTATTCTTAATCTTTGTTTAAGTGGGTCCCAAAGATGTTCAATCGAGTTCAAATCTGGACTTTGAGCCGGCCAATTCATTTTTGGCATACCGATGGTTTCCAGGTACATATTACGTTACCATCCTGGCTATGTTGTCTTGCGTGAAAATAAAGTTTTCGCACACAAACCCAGCAAAAGGCATTACATGCTCGTCTAGAATTTTAGTAATGTATTGGTAAGCATTCAACGATTCTTCTCGGGACTGATCCTGGGGTCGTATTTTCGAATTCAATCGAATATTTTCGCATATTAGTTAACTCGAATGAAAAATTTCGTATACGAACGTGAATGTGTATTTTTGAACGTCCTTTGAAATGTTATACGTATACGAGCAGAATTTGCACCAGCAACACTGCAAATTCGAATAACATTGTACTAATTTGTCATCTGAAGAGTCACAATGTTGCCATACGTTTTTTGTCTATTTCTTGTATAATTTCAATCAATGGTATAATCGCATTATTAAAAACAAAATGTTATATTTGTTATATATACTGGGGTATAATTTACAAGAATAAGATTGTATAAGAACGTTTATTGCATAAAGATAACGACTTATAGTCTGAAAAAATTATAAAAAAGGCCATTTTTGGGAAAAGTTGTTTAGCAGTTATTTTAAGTGTAATCGAATCTTAAGAGTGCATAGGTATATTAGTAATATCGATTTGCAAAGTCCGCAGAAAGTGTGCTATTTTGTTTAATATTATTTTTGTATCCAGTATTTACACTGATATTTTACTATTTACTTTTCAAAACTTTACTTCAAAGCGATTTTTTAAATGCACCTTTATGTAATGTGATAGTATGAAAAAATTGAGTATATGGCAATGGTGTCATATGTCAAGCTTGGAGCTTAGATCCAATGCTAAAATGCGTACATAAAGTTAGGTTAGGTTATATTTTCAAGGCATAATCGTACAACATATCTTTTCTTTATATTAAAGAATTATTTAAACCAGCCATTGAAAATAAATTTCAATGTAAAAATATTGTAGACAACAACGCAATTAACACTATCAGCTAAAAGTACCATGACAGCTGAAATGACCACAATAATTCATATACGACCATCACGATTCTAATGGTTCATACCCATTCGAGTCGTCGTATATGAAAAAATTCGTACACGAAGTATTCGAAAATACAAGACACCAGATTTCAAGCGAAATTCTTCTAATTTCGTATGCGAAATATGCTCGAATGAATTCGAAAATAGGACCCCTGGTCATCGTTCGTGAGATCCAGTCTCTACAAATTGTTGGTAAGTTTTTTGGACCATACAATGACTGACTCCACGCTGTCTGGCCACTTCTCTTTGACTCATTCCATTACCAATCAAAGTGACAATTTGAACAGATCTAGCAAATCTCTCAGCCATAGTTTTAATTTTAAAAATTGCATAAGTTCACTCTTTGAACAACTGTACACTAGTGAAAGATTTTTGAAAAACAGAATAGCCATATTCTCTTTTCAATAACTTAGTTATTGAAAAATTCTTATAAAATTCTAGGTGGCCTCTTTTTCAGATGAACTAAAATTATAATTATAATTAAAATTTAGTTTAATTATATCAGTACAGTGGAACCTCGATAACCCGGATTAATCGGGACCGCGGCCGATCCGTGTTATCGAAAATCCGGGTTAGCCGGAGAATATAGTAAAAATTAATAAATAACCTCCATTATAATTACAAAAACATGAAACACATATGCACAGTACACATCTAAATTACGTATAGTTGTATAGAGTGTAGAGTTTTGTTCATTTCTTGGTAAAAAACTCAGTCATACTGTAGAGATGTACCGACACCATAATATGGTAGGTCTGGATCCCGCGTACGAAAAAAAAGTTGATAAATAGCAAGCTGAAAATTTGTTATTAGCTTAAGGGTGTCTAGTCGGACAAACATTAATATATGGGAACACTGGAACAGGGGAAGTTTTAACTGTGGAACAGGCTAAAAATTTGGAACGGTCAGACCACGAAAACGGCACATGTATTTTGTCCGACAGAACAGACTTAAACTCTCCGAACAGAGATTAAACTCTCATGCAAAAATCAGACTGCTATTTATCACCAAATTGGCGTTTTAATGAGTGGAACATGTAGAATATGTCAAATGACAGGAATTATGACAGGTGATAAATAGCAGTCTGATTTTTGCATGAGAGTTTAATCTCTGTTCGGAGAGTTTATGTCTGTTCTGTCGGACAAAACAAATGTGCCATTTTCGTGTTCTGACCGTTCCAGATTTTTTACCTGTTCCACAATTAAAACTGCCCCTGTTCCAGTGTTCTCATATATCAAAGTTTATCCGACTAGACACCCTTAAGCTATTAACAAATTTTTAGCTTGCTATTAATCAACTTTTTTTTCATACGCGGGATCCAGACCTATGGTATCATAATATCATATTATGATGCTGCAATAAATTTATTTTAAAGATTCACCTTTATCAATCCTACCTAATGTTTCTAGTTTCTTTTCCATTGTCACAACATTTTTACGTTTTGTTAACATTACAGTTTTGTTACCATTACGTAGACAAAAATCAGGCAAACACAATCTGAAGCACGATTACAGAACGGAAGTGATTAAAACAATGTTGTTATTTAAGAACAGACTAAGGCCATTGTTTTAAAAAAGAATTTTTAAATAGTCACGTCTATTTTAAACAATGCTAAGACAGTTTGACATAAATAACGGAAAAGGAATACAGACAGGTGCCTGTTCTTTCCGATAAGCTGAGACGGTCGCTCTGCCTGCCGCCGTGTGCATGAATCATTTTTACTGTTGTACATACTTATATGTGTTCAAATTACACAAATACACATTATCTCTCAAATATTATTTGACCTACATACATTTTTATTTGATAAAATTGTTAAATTGTTTATTTGTTAAATTTTTGTCTGATGAAAATCGGTCCGGGTTAGCCGGACTTCCGGGTTATCGGGGGCCGACTTATCGGGGTTCCACTGTAATACCATTGTTTATATAGGGAGATAGTTGGTCAGCCCAATAGGTAAATATGTTTGATTCAAATTAAGACAGTCACCAGATGTCCCCACAATTTCTGTCAGGGTCACAACGTCATAATGCATAGACACCAAGTTGGATACGATGCAAAGATGTAAATTAATTTCATGAATATTTCCTGAATAAGCACAATATTACTGATAATCATGTATAAGTAAAATTTTAAAATTTGAAAACAAAAAAAATTTGGACAGAAATGGGTTAATACAGCTAAAAAGAAAATCTAAATATGTAATTAAGACTGTACATATCAATTATTCACCCATTTGTTACATATGGAAGTGAAATATGGACTCTACATCAGCGGGGAATAAATAAGCTGCTGGTATTTGAAAGGAGACTTATGAGAATGATATTTGGCCCTCAAATAGATGAATTGACAGGAGAGCAGAGAAGGTGCCGTAATGATGAATTTGTGACTCTGTATGGTACTGAAAACATTGTCAGACATATAAAAGCTAACCATATAAGACGGGCAGGTCATGTAGTCAAATCAGAGGAAGACAGAGTGTTAAAGACAGTATTTTTTGAAAGACCAGATGATGTTGAAGCTGATTTTTCTAGGATTGGGGTACAACAATGGGAAATAGAAGTGCAGTATCGTAGAAGATGGAGGGGTATAATATATGTAGACAAGACTCACCCCAAGTTGTAAAGCCATTCAAGAAGAGAAGACAGCTAAAATCAGCATTGAAAGAACTGACTTGTATTGCCAATATTCTTGAACCTATAGTGCACTGTATGTTAAAAAGAGCTGTTAAAAATTTATTCCTTTGCAACTTAACAGTGCCTCACATATTTTAATTCTTTAACTGAATCCCCAACTTCAGAATAATTAAATTCTTGAAATTTACTCCAAAGCTTATAGCTTGCAAATGTGATCAGTTAGTTCTGACCAGAATGAAAGTGAGCACCTTAACTTTTTTTGTATTTAGCTTAATGCCTCGACAACTAATGGTCATTGGCATGGTAAGCTGATTTTGCAATCAGATAGTTGGTGTAGTGTGTACTGTGTGTGTGTGTGTGTGTTGAGTAAATGTGTAGTCTGCAGTCCCTCCAGTGAGTACGGATCCCATGGTAGAAACTATTTTCAATAATTTTTAATAAATGAAAAATTTCCTACCCAGTTGAGATTCGAACTCACAACCCCTGAATTCAATGGTAGGCTCTCTTACCACTGAGCCACAGAGGGGAACCTTAATTTTGATTTTTGATGAAATTATATTACTATAAATATGATTATATTGTCTCATTTTTATGAAACAATACAGATAGGCACTATTAACTTATATTTCTAAATTTTGTTAAATACTTCTTTCCTATTTTAAGTTAAACTAAGTATTATGATTGTAAATATAGTTGTGTATAAAATAAATTGGTGTATTAATAAATTTGTAAAATATCTCTAAATATTGATGTGCTAACTACTTTATGTAATGTACTCTAGTGAAATATTTAAATACTACTCTACAGAATAAGATAACAAAATAATTACTTCTCTATATACTTAAAGATGAGGTGAGCTCTAAATACTTAGGACTAAATTCAAGCCATAGGTAATTACATAGAAGTCACAAAGAATGTGTATCTAGCCCTAAAAACTTCAAAAATACTATGAAATAATTTGTAGATTGGAAAAAAAGTTCAATACCGTTCATTTTTGTATGAGTTAAATTAGATGATAATTCATAGTTTTTGTACTAAAATTACTTTTCTTCGTTTTATAGATTGTACACAATCAATGGAACAACTAAAAGCAAAACTCGAACTTCCTTGTTGGTCATGGTTTACCAGGTTGGCCACAACAAAAATTCAAATTCCCGAAATTGAAAATATTAAATAAATAAATTAATTGGAATTAAAACATTACAATATTTATTAATTACAATTTTGTTCAAAAAGTTTTAACGTTGGTTATTTATGTTGATCAATTTTCGAGTATATTTACTATTTTATTTTCAAATTCTAATATATGATTTGTATTGGTAATGATTGTCAAAAGTCAAGTGTCAATATAGTGACGTCGTACATCTTTAGAAATAGCGAATGTAGGCAGCCAGTAATTACACACATAACTTCCGTAAATAAATAGAGGTAGATGAATACAAAACTATTTTTTTAAATAACCAAAATCTCCTACAAAAATAAATAAAATCATTTTATTAAAACTATTGTATGTAGTTGTAAATCTATATTAGTTTAACTTAATTCAATTAATATCAACTTCTTTTTTATTTAGATACTATTTTCTACTGAAATTTTTTCTCTAAATATCGAAGTCAACGAAATAATTCTATTCAAACATGAGAAATTTGTGGTATATGAAAACAGCAGTCAAATTGGCTAACTTGCCGGCATTGGGCCAATTTTAAACGACCATCATCATCAATGGTATTACCACTCTTCGTGAGTCTTTGCTGAGTTTACCTTGCCTTCCATGATTATTGGTCCTGTGCCACTATTTCCCATTGTCTCACGATCCTTTCTCGACTCCATATTTCTACCTTTTTCTAGACCATCCTACAGACCTCCTCCCATATCTGATCTTTTCCAAAACACATTGTTTATTATAGGGCGATTGTTATTATTGCGTATCACATGTCCTGTCCATCTTAGCCTATTGGCCTTTGTATATCTGACTCTGACTAGATTTTCCTTTTGGAATAGGGATTTTATTTTAGACACAATTTACTTACTTCTCTTTTTGTTAGCGTCTATGTTTCGCTTCCATACGCGATTGCTGGCCTTGCCTTTCATGAGATGTTGCATTGCAAAAAAATGTTTCCCAGCTGTTTAAATATTGTTGCTCCTAGATATTTAAATTCTTAACCACAGCATAATTATGATCGTTTATAGTAATATTTTGCTTTATTCGCCGTCGTTCTTGTTTTGGGACGACCATGTATTTTGTCTTTGATTTGTTATATTGATTGTGCTACTGCGTTTATGTCATCGGTGAGTATGATTTTTGCTCTCCGAGTAGCAATGTCTCGTTCGATTTTTGGATAAATGTTTTTCGCATGAGTTTCCAAGGACAGGTCGAGTAACAATGGAGACAACAAATATCCCTATCTTAGTCCAGAATTTACGCATTTGTTTTGCCCCCTGTTTACAATAGTCACTACACATATTTGGGTTACCGCAGCTAGTTTCTTGAGTATGCCCAGCTGATTAATTGAATCATAAGCCTGTTTGAAACCTATAAAGATCTGGATGTACGTTGATCTTCCAGGATCGAAACTGCACTGGTAGCCACCAACTATTTCTTCGGCGTTTTGTAGTAAACTTTTTAGTAATGCCAAAGTAGTATTGAGCAGTGAAAGATCATACATGATTCCTCTATGTAATGGTACAATAATTCTACTATACCCTATTAAATGCTATGCAGGATGACCCCATGCGAACTAAATGAGAATTTTCTGACAACGTTGCCGCCCTTCATGACTTATTATCGCTGTCAACTGCTACGGAATACTAAATTATGATTTATTTATGATAATTCACAGAATGGCAAACCCGCTTGCAATATACAACGTTTGAAATAGAGAATAGACTATTCTTTCTTTGCCAGGCCTTTTCTATTAATGGATTTTACTTATCGAGTTCTTGACTACCTTTTAAGGCATCAGCATTAATATTGTCCAGACCACAGATTTATCATTTTTAAGTAGGTATTTTTATGGCATGTCGAATTTTTTCTACTCTTAGGCCCGGTACTTTATGTCTCGATTAACAGCCGGTTAGTTAACCGGGACCTTTTTAGGGTCTCTTGCGTTGCAATACCTAAATGCAATTATAATTATACATATTTATAATTATAATAATACTTGTAATTGCATTTATTACAACGCAAGAGACCCTAAAGAGGTCACGATTAAAGCCCGGTTAATGAGACATAAAGTACCGGGCCTTAATGGAAGTATTTCTAATTCGATCGTTTAATACTCATTTATCAGGAGCTGTTCAGTCCATCCTTCTGTTATTTCATTTTCTTTTGGCGAGCATTTCTCCATTTTTGTCTCTCACTAAAATGGGAGTCCTTATATAGGAGCTTCTATTATGATATCTGACCTCTCTGTATGTTTTACTTGGATTGTGTCTATAGCATAGGCGTAACCAGGGGGTTATAATCCCCCTTTTGGATGCACTTTGAGCTCTATACGCTTAACACCATTATTATTCCATATCCCCCAGAGACCTTCAAGTAGATGTAACCCCCCTTAGGATCATCCTGGTTGCACCTCTGGTCTATAGAACATTTATGTTTCATGCATGATGATGCACCTGCCAATTTTAGCATTAACGTACCTAAGTATAAGTAATCACTTAGATATAGTATATCCAGCTTTAAATCCTCTATATTTTTGCGTCTAGAAATTTCTTAAGTGCTTAGTTTATTCCATTCCACGCCCTGAAGTTTGTCGCACTTATTTTACTTTCACCTGGCGCTGCTGGAAATTGGTAAATCGAGGAAGAATAAATTTAACAGGTAGAAATTCATTTTATTTGGTTCTTTCATGTCATAAAACGTTTCCACACTTATTAATTATTTTGGGTATATTTAAACTATAAAGAAATATGACAAATGGATATATGGTTAGAAAACTGCTGTCTTCACACTCAATAACACATTCAATTTTATATAAAGCATGCGACAGACCATTTTAAAAACAAGACTGCAATTTTCTAAATACAACAAAATAGTAATATATGTATTAAGGTGCGTAGTGACTTGAGCATTTTTCTCCGAACGAACCGCACTGTAACACATTGCTTAGTAAATACGCGTTCGCGAGCAAAATTCTGCCGAACCGAACAAGACGATCATTTTCGGATAAGTGTCCGTAACCGTTGAAAAAATCAAGTTCATTGACCATGATCATCATTTGTTCGTTGACGCTCAGTGGGTATGGGCATACTCTAGATTCTCAGCTACCGTGGTCGGACAAACATTGAAATAAAATGAGCAGAACATAGGAACGCGGCGAACAGAACGAACACTTGACTAAACCTGAGCATTTACTTGTTTTTGCGCACCCAGCCCGTTCGACAAGTTTGGTTCGTTCGAAAGAAAATGCTCTTGTCAATACGCACCTTTATGTGTGTGTGATCCTGATGAACATTTCCAAGTGACAAATTGTAAAAGAACAATTATACTAACTACACTAAAAATTTTTATCAAGTGAACAATCAATCTAATTTTTTTTTGAGAAAATTGGTGAATTATTATAAATGCTGGTTACCGTAGATCATCGTGTGTAAATATTAGAGTTCATTTTTTAAGTTTCCTTAAAAATTCATTGTTTTTCTAAGTGCCGGGAAGTGAGATCACAAATGTGTAATGTTGATTTATTCAAGTTTGCATTGTCGTTTTCCTTCTTCAAAAGAAGTACTCCAAATGTGCTTCGTACATGAATTGAAAAACCTAACCTAAAATATATACCTAAAAACTGAAAAAGATTTGAAAGCAGACATAATTAGGTTGTATTTTCCCTTCTTACGAGTAAGTCGGAAATCCGTAACAGAAATAACGATGATGATATTGTCAATTTAGAAAACAAAGATAAGAGGTAGATCAATACGTAGGCGGTCCCATAAGTACTTAGCCTCACCGCCCGACGGCGCTGCAATCGCTAGAAGAATCATCATGTAATATATTCGGCGTATCTGCAAAGCGGGCTTGTCTGGGGATTTTAGAAACATGAAATAGAGCAATATCTGCCGGTGATTCGATTATTGTTTTTGGAAGTGAAATCGCACAGTGAAATCAAAGAGCACTTGGATGCTGTATACATAGTGTGACCAACTCCAATTCAGTCGAATCCGGGACAAGGCTGAAAAAAAATACGTGAAATCCGGGACTTTTCAATGAAAATCGGGCCATTTTTTTTTTCAGAAGAGGATAATTAAAATACAGAAACGAAAAAAAGTCCACCGTCCACCGATATAAAATGCATGCGTTTTGGATGTGGTATTAGAATTAAATTCTAGAAATTGTTGACTTTTTTTCGTCCCACCAATTTTATGTGAATTAGAAGAATAACGTATCCAAAACTTCAAAATAGAATTTTACCAAAATGTTGAAAATTCGGATGGCCCGGAAGCCTTGTCCGGGACGCCGGGACACGACTTCGTAATTCGGGCCATGTCCCGGATTTTTCTGGCTAGTTGGTCACACTATGTATACAGTGACTTTTCTTCTTCGATGGCAACAGTCAAAAATTGGTTTAATGAGTTTCGATGTGGTGGCATGTCGGTTTTTGATAACCTCGAAATGGGCTACCACAGAGTTTAATTTGAAAAAAATCCACGATCTCGTATTGGCAGACCGCCGACTGAAGGTGCGCCAGATAGCTGAGATAATATAGGCATCTCGTAAGCTGTCGATGGGTGCCGCATTTGCTCACTCTGGACAACAAGCGCAATCGTAAGACCACTTCAGAGGAGTATTTGAGGATGATAAAGCATAATCCGAAGGAGTTTCTACGGTGTTTTGTCACTGTCGATGGATCCACTGGTACACACCAGAGACAAGGAAGAGTTGAAATAGTGGAGGTCACCCTCCGAACTTATTCCGAAGAAGGCAAAGATTATTCTATCGGTTGAAAAAGTGATGGCCACTGTTTTTGAGATTCACAAGGTGTAATCTACCTAGACTTCCCGGAAAAGCACAAAAGGCTCTACTATGCCGAATTATTGGACCGATTCGAGGCCAGATTTCAGGAAGGACTGCCTCGTTTGGCGAAGAAAAAAGTGCTCTTCTACCACGACAACGCACCGGCTCATACCTCCGCCGTCGACATGGTAAAATTTGGCTACGAACTGCTGTCCAATCCACCGTATTCTCCAGATTTGGCCCTATACGACTTCGATTTTCACACGCCCTGTTTTTAGCGACATTGATTAAGTAAATCATAGCAATAAAACAATGGTGGGCACAATTCTGGCTGAACACCAGAAAATAAAAGCAAGACCCGGTCACCTCACCGTATTTTATTAATTTTATTAACTACTTGGATAGTTTTTTAAACAAAACTTTGTAGAAAAACAAATAAATTTTGTGAAAAATTTTAACTTATGATTAATTATTATATGTAGATAGATAATGTTACGACGTCAACTTATACAAACATATGAATATTATTAATATATAAAGAAATCATTAATCAGGAACACGTCAGCAAAGCTGTCAATATATAATTAACATCCTGAGTACATATTGCTCTTAATGACACGTACACAATTTAATAATGACAATGATAATTCATTTAGTGCATGTTTCGATTATAATTACAATTGGTTACACCCTACAATTTTGACGTCTAGCTAACTGGACACATTTAGTTGATTTTTTACTACATCAGGGCTTTTAATTCATATATTATATACCCTCCACATTGAGCCCTCCTTGTCAGAGCGTGGTGACATGGTTAGTTACTGTTTCCTTTGCCAGATGAACGCCTTCACGAACTGTGGCCTTCAAGGTCGCCAGATATTACTCCTATGGATTTCTCAATTTGGGACATACTTAAGAACAGAGTTGCACGAAGATCGAAAATGTTGACTATCTCGAACATTGGATAACCATGGAGTTAGATATCACGATGCTTGTTCACATTATTAATTTGATCGAAAAACGATATTTGAAATGTATTAAGATGAATTCAACATTTTGAACACTTGTTGTAAATACATAAATTAATATTTTTTGCAAATTTGCTAGCTGGCTACCCCTGTATAAATAAAGAAAATTACCAGCAATATAGTAGGTATGCTTGCGACAGAATTAGTTAGATATCAAATTATCGTATCTTTAAATAAACCATTTTGTGATTATATCTTTTACACATTAACGATTATAATTTTTAAATTGCATATGGCATTAACTTCGAAGAACAAATAAATCATTAAAGACTTTTTGATTACTGTTTTAAATATATGACAGCTGTGCTCCTTGCCTATTTTAGTAATTCTAGATATTGTAGTTCGATACTCATATACATTGTTAAGAATAAAATAGATCTTTAGAAGAAGTATTTAAGTGCCAAAGAAGGATCTGTTAATCTTAGTATTCAGGAAATTTTCAGACACCTGCTGTCTTCTATGAACCAGAATTTCTTCTAAATTGTAGTGGATTACGTTCAGGAACAAAGGTCTTGAAGCATGCATAGCTAAGCGCTATGTGTGGATGACTTGTATCTAAACAATTCTTAAAGTAAAAAAATAGAACAATTACCGAAAGTATACAATCAGGGCTACATACTCGTATAATCAGCATTACATACAGAATAAACCAAATAAAAACGGGACATATGCAGTTAATATGGTGTATATGAACTACATTTGAAATAGTCGACCAATATAAAAGTTCGGCATGTATAAAATATCGTATCTAACTACCTGTCTCCTTTTACGAGCGAGGCCATGAGCCATGAGTCCAAAAGGAGACAGGTAGTTGAACAATATTTTATACATGCCGATCATAACATCGCTATGATTTATGTCTGTCGAACTTTTATATTGGTCGACTATTTCAAATATAGTTCCGATACATTGTATCAACTGCGTATACCCCGTTTTTATTTGACTTATTCTGTATAAGGTATCTATCATCGCAGTAGTTCTTACTGGTTGTCTGATCATGATCAGAGGTTTATTTGTACTATCATAGGTCATCAGTCATCAACACATCCAACTTGATCTTCTTTCCTGCTGGTTTAGATGTTAGACAATTGAACAGATCCTTTACTGAATATTTTTTTATTGTAAATACATTTTAAAGATATATAATTTTATTTATGCTAAAACACGAAAATAAGGAAGTGTGTTATAATTTGTATATGAGCAGTGGATGAAGTAACGAAATAGTAGGAAAATACAAGGTATATCAAAAACGTTCTAAATATTAAAATCAAATAAACTCCACATAGTTCACTATGTGTACTCATGTAACATAAAACACCATTTTACAAAGAATTAATAACATAATTTCATACACCTTATATTCCTAACAATCTTAGAAACTTTATCCACAAAACACAAAATTCTAAATATAATTATTGTAACAAAACTCAAATACTACCTGGATATTTCAAACAAATTGAACATAAAACTAACTTATCTTCTGTATCTACTACCACCACCTCCGCTGCGTCTTGATCTGTCATCGTATCTGCTGCTTCTGCTGGATCTTCTACCGTCTCTGTCATAATCACGTTCTCTATAACCTCTAGAGCGGCCGTAACTAAAAACATGTACCCAACAATCAAACCATATGTCAACCAAGACATAATTTGCCATTTTATAAGCTATTTTTGTCCACGCCAAGTCAACGACTCAAAATGGCCCATCATACTATTCCATACATTATTCTTTTTACCAAACCATATAAATAAACAACCATGTGCCTGACAAATCACAAAACAACAATTAGATAAACAAAACCTGTGAAGCAATTGAGATGTGAACAACATCTAAAATACTCGGTCGTGGTTAAAAGTAACTGAGTAAGCAATATTAAAGTGAGTGTAAATTTATCAACTGTTCATAATAGTCGTTGCAAGATACAAGATAA
The DNA here is from genome assembly GCF_917563875.1 of Diabrotica virgifera virgifera. Lineage (NCBI taxonomy): Eukaryota > Metazoa > Arthropoda > Insecta > Coleoptera > Chrysomelidae > Diabrotica > Diabrotica virgifera. Next base: position 15,999,384 of record NC_065445.1, on the reverse strand, counting down.
AACATAAAAATAGAAAGAATGCAAACAAAATTTAATCAAAATATCATCAAAACAATTCCTTGTGCAGTTTTTGTGTTTGTATAGAAAAGAATATCATGTGATTTAAAGTGAACACATAGTTTATTTCTTTTTAGCAGTTGGCAACACTTGTATGTCAAAATGGTGACAAGTTGTGCCAGCTAATGAGTAATGTACCAAGTTATAGATGTGTTGTATATCTGTGATTTTAAATGTGTGTTTTTACTTAACTTTTCATTAATCTTGTGGGGTCTGATAAAACTAGAGATTTGTAGCATATACCTCCCTAAGGGCGCGTACATAGTGCGCGCTGGTTTCTGAGTCAGAAAGCCGAGTCCCTGTAACGTGTGTAATTCTTACATACCGCTTGCGCTTATCCATATCCAGAAAGTTGGTACCCAGAAGAAACAGTGCCCAAAAAGCTGGTAGGATTAGTCCAGATGTGTGAGCAGAATCCATGTACACGTGTCAAAATTGACAGCAGTAGACCTCATATATTTTCACAAGAGCTATGACCTTGTAAATAACACACGTAAACTTGTATACTGTTTCTGCATGACTCATAGCGCTTGTCAAAATCCATTACCTCTACATCAGATGAGTTCAAATAGAAACAGGTCTGAGACAAGGCGATCCACTTTGCTCTTTGTTATTCAACTTCGCTTTAGAGCATGCAGTTAGGAAAGCACAATCAGCATTAACAAATGGCTTCGCTGCCCAGGAAGAGAAGGTCAATCTACCAAAGCTACGAAGAAGTCAAAGAATTCAAATACTTAGCAGCAGTGATAAGAGCCAAAAAGAGATACGAAAAACATGTAGCAGCCAGAATCATATCAGGAAATAGAGAACATTACTCCCTAGTGACGCTACTTAAATCTAAATTGCTATCAACGGGAGCTAAAACAGAGTGGTACTTGGACACTGAACCAGGCAGCGTGAAATGAAAAAATTATTAGTCTTAGAACGTAAGATCCTCCGGATGATCTTTGGTTCTTGTATAGATAAGACAACAGGAGAATGGAGACGAAGACACAAATATGAACAAAAACAAGGCAACTCATATAAGATAGGTAGGGCATGTACTGTACGAATACAAAACCACCGGACAGACTTTTTCAAAATTTCGCAGGGACTAAATCAGGGAGATGGGCTGGCCCCAACATTGTTTAACCTGGCACTGGAGTATGCGGTTAGGCAAATGCAAACTGGACGAGGAAACCTACTGACCAACCGAACGGTTCAACCGGCCGCTTATGCCGATGATATTAATATTATGAGTAGAACATCCACAGGAGCACAGGAAACATAATATGCAGAGTTAAAAACACAAACAAAAATGCTAGGTCTGGAAATTAACACAGAAAAAACAAAAATAATGACAGACGAGAAGAAATATAGTCCCACAAAACATTATACATGAAGATGACATTGAAACGGTTGAAAAGTGTACATACCTGGGAGTAGAAATATATGCCGACGGATCAGAAGACGGAGAAATACCGAAATACGGAAGAGAATAGAGAGTTATAATATATGCAATTTTAGAGTTATCAAGTGCTTCACGTTAAAAGTTGGTAGCTGTCAGTCAAATGTTGTATTTGACAGCAATATATAATTTCTTCTTCTTCAGGTGCCATCTCCGCTACGGAGGTTGGCAATCATCATTACTATTTTAATTTTTGAGGCAGTAGCTCTAAATAGTTGTTTTGAGCTGCATCCAAACCATTCTCTCAGGTTCTTCAGCCATGAAATTCGTCTTCTGCCGATGCTTCTTCTGCCATCTATCTTTCCCTGCATTATGAGTCGCAGGATGCCATACTTCTCGCCCCGCATCACATGTCCGAGGTACTGTAGTTTTCTTTCTTTAATTGTCAGTTCAACTTCCTTCTCTTTACCTATTCTTCTCAGTACTTCATTGTTCGTAACTCTATCTACCCAGGAAACCCTCATAATTCTTCTATACGTCCACATTTCAAAGGCGTCCAAATATATAATTAAATTTGTTTAAATTTTTTTCTATTTTTGGTTTCTTTCATCGAAGATACATAATATTTTGTAATTTTGCCTGGTTTTGTACAATTTGGGTTTCAAATTTTTTCTAAAGAAATATAGAAGAGATCTTACAACAAGCAATAAGGTACTTGAGACCAAATGACGAAGATTTAGAAAAAAAAATTTTAAAATAAAATGTTTTCCACCAACTTTCTACTAACTCCAAATGTTAGCAGATGGTCAATCAACCAAGAAAACAAAGACAAAACACCTATTAATGTACAGAAATAAAATTTCATAACAAAGAACAGATGACATAATCACACATAACAGAACTTAAATGTCCGAGTCTTGCCGAATTGGTGCGATTCGCTGCTAACGTTACCGTATTTCAAGCCCGCTATCCGACGTACCGTAACGTAGCCCGTAAACGTTAAAATCATTTCCGTTATTCAATTTTCATACTGCGCATGCTCCATTGCTAAAATAACGTTACCGTATTCTCCTAGGATTACTTGATAACTCTCTAATAACGCAGGCAAACAGAGCTTATTTTGCCCTTTCCCATATATTTCGGTCTAAAAGTGTCCACCGAAATACAAAGATGAGAATCTATAAAATTTTAATTCGACCAATAACATGCTACGGCAGTGAAGCCTGGGTCCTGAAAGAAACATCCAAAAACAAACTCGACACATTCGAAAGGAAAGTACTGAGGAGAATACTAGGACCTGTGAGGGAAAACGGAATCTTCAGAAGTTGATACAGCAACGAACTTTGTCAACTTTAAAAGAAAGCACCCCTGTCAGACTTCATTAGAATACAAAGATTTCAATGGGCCGGACATGTGATAAGAATGGGAGAGGATAGGCTACCAAAAAGAGCACTGAATGCTAGAATGCAGGGAAAGAGACCGGTTGGAAAGCCAAGAAAACGCTGGGAAGACACAGTAAACAGCGACGCACAAACCCTTTTAGGAATCCGTGTATGGAGAAGAGCAGCCACAAACAAGCAAGGGTGGAGGCAAAAAATAAAGGAGGCCAAGGCTCAATTTGGGCTGTAGTGCCGTAGAAGAAGAAGGACATGTACTGAGAGCAAATGATGAAACACTACTAAATACAACCTTCTGGAAAAAGTCCGATGACAGAAGATCATTTTGTCGCCCAAGAAAAAGATGGAAAAATGCGGTAACGAGTGATCTACGTACGATGGGGGTACAACAATGGGAGATTATTGCACAAGATCAGCAAGAGTGGAGGAAAAAGTAAACTCGGTCAAGACACAGAGTTGTACAGCCAAGAAGGAAGAAGAAGGAACTTGCCCGTATGTGTCTGCCATGATTTTTAGTAAGCGATTGGCACTTGAAGGGGTTGATCCAGTTTCTTATGTTGTTTACTTCTGAAACCAGCAGTATGCAGCCTAATTCTTGGGCCCAAATTTTAAAGACAATAAGCAAAGACAAATGAATGTTACGGAGTCAGTAAAGGATGCTAAAAACTATTTTAGAATCCCAATCTTCGAGCATAGATTGTCATAAACGAGCTGAGTTTTTATTTAAAAACTGGTTTAAAATTTTAGTTTTATATTGTGTTTGATGTAGTTACAAATGATCTACTGCATTTAATGCTTTCATTTTGGATTAGGTTTTATTACTTTCATTTCAAGTTCATTTTGGATTAATTTTTGGGATTTTCTTTTCCAACGTTAAAAATTATAAAACAGAAACTGACTAAAAAGTAGTAAAACTCGAGAACTTTTATATTTGTGACAGTTTCAGTTTATTAAATTTTTGAAAACGAGTTTTAAATGTGCCAAATATCCTTGTGGATAACAAGGATGATCCCCTAGTTATGTGTAAATATTGTTATATAAGAAAAAAATGTGCTGAACCTACAACTACAGAGGCTCGTGCTGTTGTTCGAGAAGAGGAGCCTTTCTATTACCTATCGGTGCAATTGCTGCTATCTTGCATTGGTGCAAAAAATTAAAAAGATTAATCTAAGAAATATTTTGGGCCGTTGGAAGTAAAGGTTGATTCTTCTATTAAAGGTGAAATTACTTATCTGCGTAACTTTTTGTGGTGATTGTTTAGAGAACAAAATTCAACAATATTCGTTATATTAAAGACAAAACCATTATTGCCGCAGGTGACTTAACAACCTACCATCAAAATAACATGGTCAAAACTGGAGGCAAAGACCTACCAAGAGTAAATGTTCAGAAAGACAATCTGAAGGGTCCTGCTACTGACCTAAACCTGCTCCTAAACCTACTTATGGAAATAATGTTATACACAAAATCCTTCCAATTCAAGTGCTGCTGGGGGCAATGCTATACCTACTGCATAGTCTTGTAATTTAACTAATACTGTACCTTTAACAACATAATACTAAATTATTTCAGCTTGTCAGAGCTCACTTCAACTGCTGAGACGCCTCACACAAAAAGGAGGAAGTGTGTATGTGTTATACAGTGAAACCTCGATAAGTCGGATTAATCGGGACCGCGGCCGATCCGGGTTATCGAAAATCCGGGTTAGCCGGAGAATACGGTAAAAATTAGTAAACTAAATATTTTTAATAGGAAAATACACATTATAATTGCAAAAACATGAAATACATATGCACAGTACATCTAAATTACGTACAGTGGTATACACTATTGTTTATTTCTTGGTAAAAAACTCTGTCAAAGTGAAAAAATGTTTGTTTGTCTGATGAAAATCGGTCCGGGTTAGCCGGATTTCCGGGTTATCGGGGGCCGACTTATCGGGGTTCCACTGTATATTTGAAATGGAAAAAAAAATAGTTTACAAGGTCAGAAATTTTACCATTGTTCATGTTTTACTGTTGTTCATCCTACGGAAGTCTTGTTACTAATATATTAATATTGATTTTTTTATCTTTTTAATTTTTTTATATTGATCGGGAAGTTACAAGTAATGACAAGAAAATATTATACCCCACTACATTCCTTATGTCAACTCTTTATATTTTGCAACTACTATTGTCATAGCCTTCTTGTTTAAAGCGTTAATGAGTTTTTTAAAAGATTACATCATTACTGATGCTGGTTGATGTTTGGGAGAAGATGTTGGCTATTCTTATTATGATATTAGTAACAATATTACATAAAATATGTTCTTAACACTCATAAATTCAGTTGATAAATATACACTAAGAGTAGTCATTTATACTTGAAAATATTTATTTTTGAAAACAATTCACTAGTCTTTTCGCAATCGAGTAATAAATTAAAATTTTATGGCAATTTGCAGCAAGGCAGCTCAAACAAAATAAGCATTTTAATAGATTTAATAAGTATTTTAATAGCATCTAAAAATATTGTCAATTTAATAACTTTACCTATGCCTACCGGCATTGAGTAAATATAACAATAACTGACCCTTGTTAACAATAGCCGATTCCTATTTTAACCGCTTTTAAGACTCTGACGGGCATACTTTTGGGAAAACTCTGGGGTGTTCGTTTGAATTATTTTTTTTTAATTTTTAATCATTTTTAAGTTAAATTGTGGCTAATTTCCCATTTAGAATAATAAATTAATTTTTTTTTGCAATAATTTTAAACCCTGAAAATCTAAAGACAAACTGATTTATCACACACACACACACACACACACACACACACACACACACACACACACACACACACACACACACACACACACACACACACACACACACACACACACACACACACACACACACACACACACACACACACACACACACACACACACACACACACACACACACACACACACACACACACACACACACACACACACACACACACACACACACACACACACACACACACACACACACACACACACACACACACACACACACACACACACACACACACACACACACACACACACACACACACACACACACACACACACACACACACACACACACACACACACACACACACACACACACACACACACACACACACACACACACACACACACACACACACACACACACACACACACACACACACACACACACACACACACACACACACACACACACACACACACACACACACACACACACACACACACACACACACACACACACACACACACACACACACACACACACACACACACACACACACACACACACACACACACACACACACACACACACACACACACACACACACACACACACACACACACACACACACACACACACACACACACACACACACACACACACACACACACACACACACACACACACACACACACACACACACACACACACACACACACACACACACACACACACACACACACACACACACACACACACACACACACACACACACACACACACACACACACACACACACACACACACACACACACACACACACACACACACACACACACACACACACACACACACACACACACACACACACACACACACACACACACACACACACACACACACACACACACACACACACACACACACACACACACACACACACACACACACACACACACACACACACACACACACACACACACACACACACACACACACACACACACACACACACACACACACACACACACACACACACACACACACACACACACACACACACACACACACACACACACACACACACACACACACACACACACACACACACACACACACACACACACACACACACACACACACACACACACACACACACACACACACACACACACACACACACACACACACACACACACACACACACACACACACACATACACGGCGCCGCATTTGTTGTGGCATCTGTGCTTCAGAGTGCAAAGTGGCATCATCAAGTCTACGTACGTTAGGTTGATTCTAATTAGGTGTGGATCAGTAATATATTTTTAATTTTGTTATACCCTCCTTCTAAACAAAACTACAGGGAAAACTATGATAACATTACTTGTGGCATCAGATGCCACATGTACCTTGAGATGTCATAAATACCACACTTGACACACCATGACTTAATACTTGAATTATGCCCGACATTTTTGGGATAATAAAAAACTAATAAATTACAGAACAAATTCTTGTTTTTTTAATTAACTTTGTCAGTTATTTGCAAACAATTTGCATAAAATCTATGTTATTAATTTATTGTCATTATTATTTATTAGTCGCTTATTGCGGCTCTAATAGTTTTTCAAATAAAACTTTATATCCGTAAATTTTCTCATTTCTAATACTGGGTATTTTGATTTGCACTATTCACATTTTTGTTTTCCTGGTAGTACTTCCTTCTTTAAATCAAATTTAAAGAAAGCCATTACGGATTTTATTTGTTCGGGCATCCATGGGGTTTTTGAGGTGTTTTAAGAGTTTTTACTGACTGCGTTTCTTTTTTTCTTTTTTTTAACTTGTGTTTCTTTTTTTGCAGATATTTATTTCTACAATTTTGTTTAATCTATTATTATTTTTTTTAATTCATATCACTCACACCTCTTCTATTGCCGATGATATTCTCTTTTCTTGATTCTTGTACACCTGCTATTTAATGTTTGACAATTGAACTAAAAGGTGATGCGAAAAAACTTACTTCTTTACTTACTTAATCAGTAGACTCATTGATACCTTTCGGTGTTGGGCCATTCATTCAATCTTAATCAGTGTCTTAATCTTCTGAGGTGTCGGGAGTTTCGTCTAACTCTCAATGAACTTCCTCCATTCTTTCCTAATGGTGGCCATTTGTGTTGCTTCTTGCCAAGTTTTTCTCTTACTTTCTAGTATCTGCGAGATGTGACTAATCCATTCTTTAATGCTTCGTCGTCTTCTGTTCTTCGCTATTGGTTTTGCTTGCCACACTCTTGATGCCACACTCAAAGAGTACCCATGAACGATCACATTAATCACTTTCCTTGTATTTGCTGTCCTTGTCTATAACAAACGTTTGTTATTTATAGAAAAAGACAGCAAATACAAAATAAGTGCTTGATGTGATCGTTCATGGGTATTCTTTCATTTTTCCGACTGTATGTATTATACATAAGAAACACATGTTCGGATTATCCGTGCTTTTCAATTATCCGTGCCACCTCCGGTCCCAAGGAGCACGGATAATCGGGATTCTACTGTAATTACTACATTTGTCCATTGTCTGGGTATTACTTTTATTTTCCATATTAGGTTCTATATGCTTTTTTATGAAAACAAATTAAACAAATTATAAAAATTAATTTTTTTTTACTTCAATATATTTCATCATTTCTGGTGCTACTTCATCGCTTCCAGGTACTTCTCTAATCTTTATCTTTCTTATTGCTTCTTCCAGTTCTTCTTTTTCTAAAGTTTCTTGATTTTCCGTGTTTCTCATGGACCCTCTATTGATCTGGCTTTTTTTTCCATTGTATTCCCTTGCTTTCCATTCAGTATCAGCTCGAAGTGTTCCCTCCATCTTTCCATTATTTTCTAATCGTTTATTATTGTTCCTTCCTTGTTCATTATTTGTTTCACCTTTGTTTCTTTGTTGCTTTTTAGGTTCTTCAGTGTTCGATAAAATAACTTTACAGTTTCTGTGCTGTTTTATTCCATTTTTTTTCCGAATTTTTCCCAACCTTTTTTTTCCTCTTCCTTCACTATCTCTTTCATTTTTGTTCTTTGTCTCTTATAATTTTCATATTTTTTTGTGTTTTGTCTTGTACGTATTGTTTTTAAAATTTCTTCTTTTCTTTTATTTATCTTTTCACTTCATCATTCCACCAAGATGTTCGTTTCTCTCTGTTATTGTTTCTTGTAGTCCCACATATTGCATTAGCTGATTTTATCATCGCATTTTTAAATCTTTCCCATTCTTCTTCTATTATTTCTGTTGTTTCTTGTTCATTTTCCATCTCTTTCTCTAGCTCCTCTGTGTATATTATTTTCGTTGATTCGTTGATTCTTCCCTTAGTTTATAATTTTATTATTATTTCTTTGTGTTTTCTGTTTATGCTCTCATTCCTTTTTATTTCTTTTCTTTTGCTTTTGAATGTGGTTTCCAGTATATAGTGGTCACTGCCAATTTCATAACACCTTTTCACCCTTACGTCTCTTATCCAGTTCTTCTGCTTTTTGCACTATAGTATAGTCCATAATTGATTGTTCTTCTCTTGATTTGACTTCTCTTGTGATCTTGTGTATACTTTTATGCCGGAAGTGTGTGTTCATAATCACCAGGTTATTGTCTAGACCTAGACAGAATTTGAGTGGTAATTTCCAGTTTTGCTTATTTTTTCCTCCCCATAAGGTCCAATGACATTGTTCCCTTTTTCTGCTTCTTTTCCCACTCTACTGTTCATGTCTCCTGTGATCATAATTTTCTCTGTAGGTACAAATATTTATCACTTCTGGGAACTTATCCCAGAACTCATTATTTTCGTTTTTTGTTGCGTCTTCATCTGGTCCATAGCATATGATTAGTTTTGTATTGGTTTCCTCTATATCCATATCTACGTCTACTCTTAGTATATGTTCGTTGTAATATATCCAATTTTTTACTTTGTTGATAATATTCATCTTTATTATGCACGCTACTCTTGCCTGAGCTCTCTTCGTTTCTACCACTTTACTGTATATTAGTAACATTCCTTTTTCTAATATTATTGATCCTCTTCCTTCCTTCTTTGTCTCTTTTAAAGCTACTGTTTCAATGTTCTTATTTCTAGTTTCTTCCCGCAGTTCTATTGCCTTTCCATTTATACCTCTTACTTTCCATGATGCCGTTTTCAGAATTGTTTTGTTTTTTTCTGTGCTTAACTTGTACTTTGTTTTTCCTTCCGTTTGTGTTATTATCTTTAGATCTGTTCATGTCCCTGTACTGTGCCTGTTTTGTTTCTCGTTCCGTCTTTGTGTTTTCTTCGGTTCCATGACATCTCGTAACGCGACAGTTCGTAACCGGATAAATGGTAACGGACAATTCGTAATAGCGAGAGTTCGTATCGGCGACACTTCATAACGGCGACAGTTCGTAACTATACAAATTTGTAACGTCCAAATTGAATTATTCTGCTTATTTTTGTTAACGTTGAAACTAACTGTTAAACAGTTATAAATGAAATTATGTTTATCAAAGGTAATACAACGAGTCCTCTAAATTTTATCGATAAATTTTTTTGTTTTCACGAAAACTTCTTTATTTGGTAAAATTACGAAAACAAACCGAATGATAAAATCACGAGTCCGAAGGACGAGTGATTTTATCCATTTCGGTTTGTTTGAGTGATTTTACCCTAAATAAAGAAGTTTAAGTATGAAAACGAAAAAATTTATCAAGCAAAATTTAGAGGACAAGTGGTATTTGAAAAGATTATTTTGTGAACCAATATGTATTATTAGTAAATACGGGCATCTGTGAAATATTTTTAAGACAACTAGGATCAATGTCTTAAGTAGGTTATAGATAAATTATTTTATGATTTAAAAACGAACCAATTTATTTATTATATTGTTAATACATAAAAAACTGTTTAAATCGAAAATGAACAATTATTAAAAACACAATTTTTATAACTAATATGAGATTTTCCAATGTCGTTCGTAATTAATGTATGTACGTATTATGTGAAATTTAGGGTACCTTAAGTTTTACCTTAAGTTTTATCAGGGAAGAGACTGTTTTATCAAGGAAGAGGCTGTTTTATCAGTATTACACTCAATGATTGGCTAGAAAGACGCGTGGTGATTGGCTGAAAAAGCAAAAACGTCAGAATTTGACGGGTGAAAAAAATAATCAATTTAATAAATCAGTATCAGAATAAACATTTTTAAAATTGAAGCGTTTATTTGAAAAACAATACATGTCCATTTTAAGAAAATTCGATTTTATGTATCCTTCTCATAGAATAGTAGTTTCTTTATCCATCCGACACATTTAGTTTTGTAAAAATCTATGATGTCCGGAGTAAACTACATAGAACCTTTGGATGTTTCTATAGAAAACACCAGATGTCTGGGAAGTTTTTCTTGATTTGCCAAAATTTTAATTTTTGGACAAGTGTTGTTTTTCACAGTATCTTAATGGACATGGTACAAAGAACGAGTGAAGAAAGAGGACTTAACCTCAACATAAATAAAACAAAATGGATGCTGGTCAGCCAAATTCAAAAACCTGCCAGACAATTAAACATAAAAAACCAACTAATTAAACACGTTGACTCGTATATATACCTTGGAACAGTCGTCAACTCCAAATGGGATCAAACAACCGAAATACGATCTAGAATTGAAATGCCAGAGCAACATTTAACAACATTAATAATATATTCACCCGATCCGACATATCTCTCCTACTAAAAATATGGCTGCAAAAGTGTTATTTATTTCCAGTCTTGCTGTATGGCGCAGAGGCATGGACACTGACGAAAACATTAATGAGAAAGCTGGAGGCATTCGAAATGTGGGTGTATCGACGTATCCTCAAAATATCCTGGACGACTCATACCACAAACGTAGAGGTACTGCACCGAATGGGAAAACAAAAAGAAATCTCTTTCACAATTAAGAAACAGAAACTTGAATACCTCGGTCATATTGTGAGACATGATAAATATTATATACTCCAACTAATAATACAGGGTAAAATAGAAAGCAAACGCGGAGCCGGAAGAAGAAGACACTCATGACTTCAAAACTTACACCAATGGTTTGGACTAACATCGATCGAGTTATTCAGAAACGCCGCAAACAAAATTAAAATTGCTATGATGATAGCCAACGTCCGCAACGGACAAGGCAAGTGAAGAAGAAGAAAAGTTGTTTTCCTTTACAAAATGTTTACTTAAAAAGTTGGGAATGTCTAAAGACGGTTGCCGGCTTAAAGATTTCATTAATTACTTCATTAGTCCTTTGTCTAGGTATATGTAAATTTAAGGAACAATGAGAGGGATAAACTTTTAAAAATATTGTTAAAAGTTTGTATGTATTTAAATATTTGTTTGTTATTAAGGACTTTTAATATATTATTCTGAAACACGAAATATAAAATGTATTAAACATGTTCACCCGGTACTGATTCATTAAATTGATAAACATTCAATTATAACTGTAATAACAGTTAGTTTTCACGTTTACAAACATAAACAGAATAATTCAATTTGGACGTTTACGAATTGTCCGTTACGAACTTGTATAGTTACGAACTGTCGCCGTTATGAAGTGTCGCTGTTACGAACTGTCGCCGTTACGAGTTGTCCGTTACCACTTGTCCGGTTACGAATTGTCGCGTTACGAGATGTCTGGTCACGGTTTTCTTCAGCTAGTTTTATGAACTAGCTGGTTCTGCATTGTTTGTTACTTTTACTGTTCTGCTTGTTTTTTGGTTCCATTTCCATTTAATGCCTTCAATAACTATGAAACCATAGCCAATTTTTGTCCTTTTTCCATTAGTCTTTCATTTGTTGCTATCTTCCTAAGGTTTCTTTGTACTTAGGTATTTCTATATTTTTTACTCTTAGGTCACATTCTAAAATTAAATACTCTATGTTGCGTGTAGTTCATTAGTTTACCCTTGGCTTTCAGTATTTTCATTTAATATTTCATTTATTTCAAAGTTATCAAAAATGAGATATTAAAAATAATACAATAAAGGTTAGGATATCTCGAAAACTTGACGTGACACAACAATTTTGACCCCAGATTCACATTCAGTGCACCAACCACCAAAAACCTTCGAGAATATAATATATTAGAGCTTCAGTTGCCCCTGGTTGACCTGTGATATTTTTGGAGTTTACCTACATTGTCATGATAACATCACACACACTACATTATCTTTATAATGGCCACAACAACAACAACAAAAAACTAACAAAGTATAAATCGATATAATTCCGCAAATTAGGTACACACCACTCGCTTCTGATAGCTCGTACCTAATGGCATCATGTTCCAAAGGAGTGTAAATTATTTCATGCACATATTATTTTAATCGTAGGGGGCAGCACTATATACGCAGCGAGAATGATGCCATAACAAATACATGTGTGTGAATGTACAACGATATCATCTTATGGCATCATACACACCAAAATATTACAAAATATTAAAATGACGCCATCTGTGACAATATAATGCCGTAGATGCTAAAAATCGACTTAAAATTTTATGACATCCCGTGTATGATGCCACAAAGCTCGCAGATGCCATAACGTAGCAAAATGCACGCACATGATGCCATAATAAATGTAATACAAACACACACACACACACACACACACACACACACACACACACACACACACACACACACACACACACACACACACACACACACACACACACACACACACACACACACACACACACACACACACACACACACACACACACACACACACACACACACACACACACACACACACACACACACACACACACACACACACACACACACACACACACACACACACACACACACACACACACACACACACACACACACACACACACACACACACACACACACACACACACACACACACACACACACACACACACACACACACACACACACACACACACACACACACACACACACACACACACACACACACACACACACACACACACACACACACACACACACACACACACACACACACACACACACACACACACACACACACACACACACACACACACACACACACACACACACACACACACACACACACACACACACACACACACACACACACACACACACACACACACACACACACACACACACACACACACACACACACACACACACACACACACACACACACACACACACACACACACACACACACACACACACACACACACACACACACACACACACACACACACACACACACACACACACACACACACACACACACACACACACACACACACACACACACACACACACACACACACACACACACACACACACACACACACACACACACACACACACACACACACACACACACACACACATACATTTTATATTTTGTAGGCAAAAAATATTTACATATAACGTAAAAAACTTTGAAAATAGCTGTGAGTTTCACAACATATTGGTTGTAAATGAAAAAGCATAGATACTGATACTGAACTAATACCATTACCTATTTGAGACAAATATTTTTAAATGCCCATTTTATGTACGTATCTACGCTGTAAAAATAATATAATGCTCCCATACCTGAAACTGCCTGTTTCTACTATTTTAATACACTGTGGCGATTGCGAAAACACTTTAATAGACAAAAGTATTGTGGATATGAATTATTTCACCTTAATCTTATTATTTCCATTGCTATGTAAGATATTTTGAGGAGTTTCTATACATGAAATACATAGTATTAAAGACTCTCTATCAGCTATCTCTCCTAGGCCAAAATGGTTGGGTGATACACCCACGCCATGAAAATAGTTTTAATGTGTTTTTAACGTTTATGTGGCCGTTTTTCTTTTTTTTTTCTATTTGGGGTTGTACGGAGGACAAAATAATTCAATAGCGTACATTGTAATGCAACTTAATATTATCAAGATGATCACGCATATGCCTCCAGTAGTGGTACTTTTTTCTAATTGACCATTAGCTCTGATGATGACATTTTTGTCGAAAGCGCTCGGCTGAAGAAATAAATACTTCTTACACACTTTGATATACTATTTTTCACTTCCTTTATGTCAATTTTTTGATTTCACTAAGATTAAGGGAGTTATCGAACCCCGTTTTAAAATTGGTGCACCTTGTATAATGAAAAACTCCCTAAAGTTAAATAATTAAAATATGCACATGAGAAAAATTTATACCTACATTAAAATTTTTTCAACAGAAATCACAAGACTATTAAAAGGAGACAATAGGCTATTAATTATACGGTCTTAATAACCTGGTGTTTCCAGTGTAAAGTAATTTGCATTATGAAAATTTCTCATTTTATGAATGTTATTAAAAATGTCACATGAACATTAAATCGCAATTTTGATATCTACGCTGCGCGTCAGAGAAAACGGACAGCCCACAAAATTGGTAATTTTTGATGTCTCGAATTTCCTAAACCTGTTGTCCGATTTAAGTAATTTTTTTAATATAGCCTTATTCTTTAACAATATCACTGTATAGTCCAGGGCTCATCTGTTTTGAGATGGACGTTGAGAGGTGACTCAAATTTTTTTGCAGAAATTGCTTGAAAATAACTCAAATAATAATATTTGAGTTTTCCTCCCACTCAAAATGGTCCGGAACATTGTTTAAATAATCAAAATGTCAAAATATGAAGGAAAAATTCGATTTTTTTATTGGTTTTTTGAATATAACTTTAAAACTGTTCATTTCTGAGAAAAGTTGTACTGACATAAAAGTTGCGTAATTAAATTTCCTACAATACAGAATTGGTTAAAAATTTAAAAAATAGTCACCCTTGTTGCAAAATAGCAATACTTGCGAAAAAAAAACGTACAAAAACAAGTATTCGCATTTTACGTTTTTCAACCATTTATGCTACACTTAGGACCTTCATATTTTACCCAGAAAAACTTTATGATATACACTCGCGATCATAAAAAGCGGGTCACTCGATGAGTTATTCAAGTTAGATATCTCGAATTTTCTAAATCTATTGTCCGATTTGAGTGATTTTTTAGTATGTTATAGCCTTATTCTTTAGCAATATCGCTATAATAATATTGTTGCTAGACCGGTAAATTGTCATTGTATACCGGGTGTAACAATCATACTGTGTTTATTCCTAAAAGTTCGGAATACCCTGTGGAATGTTTTAGCATAGATAAAATATTGAAATTAAATCTTAATTGTGGCCTTAGGCTCTCTTAACATTTTCTTTTTTGATTTATTTGTTTATGTTGGATAATAAAAAAAGTTAAGCACGTTAATAACTAGCCATGTTCTTCATCAATACAGGGCGTTTCTAAATAAGTGTGACAAAATTTAAGGAGTAATTCTGTATGAAAAAATAATGACAGTTTGCTTTATAAACATATGTCCGCAAATGCTTCGTTTCCGAGATACGGGATGTTAAAATTTTCCTTACAAACTGACGATTTATTTATTGCTCTAAAACCAATAAAGATATGCAAATGAAATTTGGTAGGTTTTAAGAGGCAGTTATTGTGGATTTTTTGACATACAATTAATAATTCTATATTCACCATTGGCGTACATACGGGTATAAACATTTTAGATACATCCCGTATGCACGCCAATGGTGAATATAAAATTCTTAATTGTATGTCAAAAAATGCGCCATAACTACCTCTTAACATCTACCAAATTTCATTTGCATATCTCAACCGGTTTTAGAGCAATAAATAAATCGTCAGTTTGTAAGAAAAAATTGAACATCCCGTATCTCGAAACCGAAGAATTTACGGTCATACGTTTATAAAGCAAACGGTCATTATTTTTTCATGCAGAATTGCCCCTTAAAGTTTGTCGCACTTATTTAGAAACACCCTGTATTGATGAAAGACATGGTTAGTTGTTAAGGTGCCTAACTTTTTTATTATCCAACATAAACAAATAAATCAAAAAAGATAATGTTAAGAAAGCCTAAGGCTACAATCGAGTTTTAATTTCAATATTTTATCTATGCTAAAACATTCCACGGGGTGTTTCGAACTTTGAGGAATAAATACAGTATGATTGTTACACCCGGTATACAATGATAATTTACCTGTCTAGACACAATATTATTATGGTGATATTGTTAAAGAATAAGGCTATAACATACTAAAAAAATCACACTCAAATCGGACAGCAGGTTTAGAAAATTCGAGAAATCTAACTTGAATAACTCATCGAGTGACCCGCTTTTTATGATCGCGAGTGTAGTAAAACAACACTGTAAATTTCATTAAGATCGGTTTAATAGATTTTGCAAAATAAATTTTGCAATCCAGCTTTCGCAAAAAAAATTCATTTTTTAAAAATGTTGCAGGACTGAAAATAAAGCAGATAGTAAGGTGAACTTTTTTTTGCTTATAGAAGTGTACTGTACCTTTCATTTGCAATTTGCAAAATTAAAATCGAATAATTACCACGGCGTCAGGAAATTTTTTAAATAAACATTAATTTTTGGTGCTACGCGCAGGACAGCGGTGTTCGATTCACACAAGTTGATTTCCACCAAAATTTCTTCTAATCTTTATCTAATATATTATTTTCTTACTCTATATTTTGTTGTATTTTAAGATTTTAATTCCACAAAAATCAAACTAATTTTATTATTGTTTGTGAAATATTGTTTAAACAATTGCATATGTTTAAAAATAATAAACTTTTATTCTCTAAGTTAAAATATATGAACAAAGAAAGTTTTTACTAAAGAATGTGTTATTTCAAAGGATAGAGTATGTGATTTTATTTTGCAATAAACAAATTTATTTATTTATATCGAAATGTAATAAAAATTAAAATGTATCAATCATTATCAAAGGTCATTGAAATGCCCAATCAGAACAAACTATCCTCTGTCCTGCGCGTAGCACCAATAATTAATGTTTATTTAAAAAAATTGCTGACGCCGTGGCAGTTAATCGATTTTAATTTTGCAAATTGCAAATAAAAGGTACAGTACACTTCTATACGCAAAAAAATCAACTTGCTATATGCTTTATTTTCAGTCCTGTAACATTTTGAAAAAAACGAATTTTTTTTGCGAAAGCTGGATTGCAAAATTTATTTTGCAAAATCTATTAAACCGATCTTAATGAAATTTACAGTATTGTTTTACTGTATCATAAAGTTTTTCTGGGTGAAATATGAAGGTCCTAAGTGTAGCATAAATGGTTGAAAAAATGTAAAATGCGAATACTTGTTTTTGTACAGTTTTTTCGCAATTATTGCTATTTTGCAACAAGGGTGACTATTTTTTAAATTTTTAACCAATTCTATATTGTAGGAAATTTAATTATACAACTTTTATATCAGTACAACTTTTCGTGGAAATGACTACTTTTAAAGTTATAATCAAAAAACGAAGAAAAAAATCGAATTTTTCCTTCATTTTTTGACATTTTGATTATTTAAACAATGTTCCGGACCTTTTTGAGAGGGAGGATAACTCAAATTCCAAATGTACTAATATTTTTACAGATCCGCCCTGGTCTAGTAATAATATTATTGCTAGACATGTAAATTGTCATTGTATACCGGGTGCACCAATCAAACTGTTTTTTTTTCTCAAAGTTCGCAACACCCTGTGGAATATTCTAGGATTTATAAAATACTGAAATTAAAACCCAACTATAGCCTCAGGTTTTCTTAACATTCTGTTTTTTTATTCATTCGCTTATGTTGGATAATAAAAAAGTTAGATACTTCAACAACTAGCCATGTTCTTCATCTGTACAGGGTGTTTCTAAATATGTAAGTGCGACAAACTTTAAGGGGTAATTCTGCATGAAAAAATAATGACCGTTTGCTTTATAAACATTAATATGTAATATTTATGTCCGCAATTTTTTCTTACAAACTGACGATTTATTTATTGCTCTAAAACCGGTTGAGATATGCAAATGAAAGTTGGTGGGTTTTAAGAAGTAGTTATTGCACATTTTTTGACATGCGATTAGGAATTTAATATTCACCATTGGAGCACATAAGGGTCACATTACCCAATTCTTAATTGTATGTCAAAAAGTGCACAATAACTACCTCTTAAATCCTACCAAATTTCATTTGCATATCTCAACCGGTTTTAGAGCAATAAATAAATCGTCAGTTTGTAAGAAAAATGTCAATACCACCTATCTCGGAAACAAAACATTTGCGGACATACTTTTATAAAGCAAACAGTCATTATTTTTTCTTGCAGAATTACCCCTTAAAATTTGTCGCACTTATTTAGAAACACCCTGTATTGATAAAGAACATGGCTAGTTGTTAAGTACTTAGCTTTTTTTATTATCCAACATAAGCCAATGAATCAAAAAACAGAATGTTAAGAAAATCTGAGGCTAGTTGGGTTTTAATTTCAGTATTTTATGAATACTAGAATATTCCACAGGGTGTAGTGAATTTTGAGAAAAAAACACAGTTGATTGGTACATCCGGTATACAATGACAATTTACGTCTCTAGCAACAATATTATTACAGCGATATTGTTAAAGAATCAGGCTATAACATATTAAAAAAATCACTTAAATCTGACAACAGGTTTAGGAAATTCGAGACATCAAAAATGACCCATTATGTAGGTGGCCCGTTTTCTCTGACCACAGTGTATCTATTAATAATAGCATTATATTGTTGAAACACCTTCCCCTTCCTAATGCAAAAATCTTTATAATTCACAAACCATACTTGTTTTTGAAATCATTCATTGTTCAAACTTCATTGTTCTTCAATAAAACTTATGTAATTTTCCTAAATTAGTATGAGTGACAAGATTTGAAAAACAGTATAATATACTTTTGTCATTGAATGAATAAAATGAGTACTCTAGCAACTGCATCTGAAAATAGTATAACCTTAAATAGGAAAGAAAACATGTCAGACCAATCATATTGAAGGTAATAATATATTATGTGGTTGATTCAAGATAAAGAAAAATATTGTCATAGAAATAGTTTACTTTCATAGATATGTATATAAATAGTGATTATGTTAAAGGTCATTGTCATTAACTGGATAGTGCACTGATCTGGAGAACTGAAATGGTAAACATGGCAGGACTATTTTTTTCAAGGAATCGAATTTTTCACATTCTATATTAATTTATATAACATCCTCCATCTCAACAAATGATAACAGTAAATAGATAAACTATGAGAGATAAGACAAGTCAACAACAATAATGATTTCGATTAATAATTATTGATTTATGTTTTATACATAGTGAACCAACAGTCTGAAAACGGAAAACGCCTAAGTATCCCTCAAATACTAAGACTATTCTGCAATGTGGAGCTTTCAAATTTGGTGTTTGCAGTGTTGCCAGATTTACAATTTTTCTGATATCGTTAGTAATTTTGGTTTTTAATACAACACTGCATATTATATTATTATTGTAATTCTCACTTCTAAACAAGTTCAACCATATGTAACATTTGGTATTTTATCTACTCATGAAGGTATTAAACAGATAAAACTTCTCAGTGCCAAATAGTTTTGAACTAGTTCAGTAAATATACTGTCATTTTGACATTAATTCATAAAACTAAAAAAACTGGCAGTTGTTTTATGTTTTTAAATCTCTACAATAAAGATGGTTTTTAACGAAAAAGAGTGAATTACTTCTTTAATGAAGAGGGGCTACAGCTATAGAGAAAGATCTTATAGTGAAGTAGCCAACTTGTTTAACCTTCGGATGACCAAGGGGGGTAAATTTGAACCCCAGCGTATGTTTTTCTTTAATAATTTCATATTTTATTTTATAATTTTCATATTTTTTTATTTGACTTTAATATCATTCTAGATATCCTCATATTTTGAAATAAAAAAAATTCCCTATATTTTACGAATAAAAAATATATTCTGAAGTTGATGTTTAGTAAAATACTGTCTATTATGTAGAATTCCAAGTAGTTTTACACTGCGCGTTATTAAAATCTATTTTTAGACTGTGGTGCCTGTTATGTACAAATCATGACATTCCTGTCTGCTACAGTTCGTGTCATTATTATTATTTCCTGGCGTATATTATTATAGTTTCTTAGTATTTTGTGTACATATAAGATATGGCCCGCAGAGGCTGAGTTACAGGAAATTGTTACTGCTAGCGATTTTTATGATGATATAGAAGATGAAATAGTATCAGAAAACGAGGATGTATTGTTAGATGAAGATTTAAATGCTGAAAACATTCATTCCAGGTCATTTTTGATCTGGGGTCATTTTTTACCCCCGTTGGTCATCCGTGTAACAAAAAAAAGTTGGTCATCGGAAGGTTAATGATACTTTCCCAATACATTCTCCTATCCATAAGGTGACAGTACAAAAAATTGTAAAAGCGCTTTGAGGAAACTGGATGAATAAAAGATGGCAGTTGATCCCATAGACCAAAAACTGTTATAAATTACAATAAAACTTTAGATTTAATGCAGAGTTTCGTTGAAAATCTACATACATCCTCACACAGAGCTGCACAAATACATGATCTAGGTATTGCATAAGAATTCATTTAAACCCTATAATATCCAGTTATTGCAAGAATTAAATGAAGGTGACTACCACCATAGATTACCGTTTAGTGGGATAATGATAAGTAAAATTGTAACTGACGAGAACTTCGTTAACAAGTTATGATTTTCTGACGAAGCAATATTTACACTGTGTGGAAATGTAAATCGCCAAAATTTATGTAGCAAACACACCAACAAAATGATCATAGAATATCTCCATTTGCCAAAAGAAATCATACTTCAAAAATAATAGTTACATATAAGTTTTTGACTTATTTATCAACAAATTGCAACAATAATAATAAACATTAATAAGTTAACGATTCATTTTTAAAATAACTACTATTTGTTAATAATAGTCGCAAATGTAATTTGGTTTTATTATGGAACTGACATAAACGATACAATACCAGTTATACTATTTTCAATGAACTTTTTGTCATTAGACAAAAAAGTCTGCCAAAATAAAAAGTAAAGTATGATTTAAATGCGAAATATTATAGTTAGTGAGTAAAAAAGCTGTGATGAGAAATAAGTGACAGAAGGTGTTTTGGTTGATTTCATCATTTTCATTATCAAATCTAATTTTGACAGAAAACTGTAATGAGAAAAAACATAATTAGGAGTACCTAGAGTGTATAATTGAAACCAGTGAACCTTGCTTTCACCAGCAGACCTAGTCATGATAGAGATCGAAGAAGTTTAGAACAGCTGTTTGGTACATTAAAAAATTCTGGCACAGTTAATGAGGTATCTACATTGATTATATTGAAAAAAACTAGGCAGTTTACATTGCAGAAGTTGATTTTTAGGTACTTTAAGGTATTAATGATTTTAATTCAAATTGAAAGGTTCGTTTCATTTTACAGCAATGCTCAATGATAAATTCAACCAAAATGCCTCCAGTGTATTTCTAATCTTAGCCGAATTGTTAACCGATTTAATTTTTTTTGTTATATAAATATACTATACCGGTCTCTTTTATCTCCTCCTCCATTAGCTTCTGGGCAATCACGGTAGAAATGACCAGAGTAACCACATTGATAACAGCGCATATTACTGTTATATAATCTTCTGCCAGAACCACGAGTCCTTGGTCTGGCATATGTTACACGAATGCGGCTGCCGGCTACTTCACTGAAAAAAAAAAAATATTTTATCAATTTATACAGTGTGGCCTATTTAGATTGGAAACGCACTTGTATAAGTGACTTTATTAACTGAATTCAACCATTTTTTTTAATTAAGTATTAAAAGATATAATTGAGAGAAAAATTTAAAAGGTTTATTATTATATTATTTAAGAATATATTTTTTTATAGTATTTTTGTAGTAGAGATTGGGCCACATTAGCTTGGGAAAATATTGCTGGCCATGACAAAAAAGTGACATCATTTGATCTTTGAGCCAAAATTACAGTTACCCTGTATGCAGATGGGCTGCTCTAGTAGAATTCCTTCACAGTTTCTCGTTCTTGTCGTACAAGGTGACTAAATGGAGCAGCCATCCACTGTCCATTATCCAAGTTCCTGATTTTTTAATGAGAGTTTAATGAAAGGGTAACAATTCAATTGGAAGTTCTGTCCGACAAAATATTTGGGAGATTCATAGTCTGACGTTCCAAATTTTTAACCTGTTCCACAATTAAAATTTCCCCTGTTCCAGTGTTCCCATACATCACAAATTCTTTTTATTTTCTTCCCACTAATTCGGCTGAAATAAAAAATATTCTACAAAGCATGAAAACTCCTATGGCTGCAGGCTGGGATGATATCCCATCTAAAGTTTTATCTTATCTTCCTGATAATGTTCTGAAAATTTTAGCGGAAGCAATTAACACATCTTTTTCAACAGGTCACTTTAGCGATTGTTTAAAATGTGCTAATAGGTCTGGATCCCGCATATGAAAAAAAAGTTGATTAATAGCAAGCTGAAAATTTGTTAATAGCTTAAGGGTGTCTAGTCGGACAAACTATGATATATGGGAACACTGGAACAGGGGAAGTTTTGTATCATGTAGAATATGTCAAATGACAGGAATTATGACAGGTGATAAATAGCAGTCTGATTTTTGCATGAGAGTTTAATCTCTGTTCGGAGTGTTTAAGTCTGTTCTGTCAGACAAAATAAATATGCCGTTTTCGTGGTCTGACCGTTCCAAATTTTTAACCTGTTCCATAATTAAAACTGCCCCTGTTACAGTGTTCCCATATATCAAAGTTTATCCGACTAGACGCCCTTAAGCTATTAACAAATTTTCAGCTTGCTATTAATCAACTTTTTTTTCATACGCGGGATCCAGACCTATAAGGTTATTCATTTATATAAAGGTAGTGACCACGATTTACCTGCTAATTATCGTCCTATTTCTTTGTTACCAGCGCTTTCAAAGGTTGTAGAAAAATTGGTCAAAATCCGAATGATGACTTTCTTACAAAAACACAATTTACTTTCTTCCTGCCAATTCGGTTTCCAGTCATTAAAAAGTACATAATATGATGCCATCTTCGAATTCATGGAAAAACTATACTTAGACTTAAATAACGATTATGTTGCTGCTGCAGTTTTCTGTGATCTATCTAAAGCCTTTGACTGTGTCAATCATAAAATACTTCTTAATAAACTGGAAAGATATGGTTTTAAAAGCATTACTCGAAAGTGGTTCAGTTCATACTTGGAAGACAGATGCCAGTCTGTATCAATCAGTGAGCGCTATTCTAGTAATATCTTGTATTAATTGTGGCATACCTCAAGGCTCTGTCTTGGGTCCTATCTTTTTCTTGATCTATTTTAATGACATAATTAACCTCAGTATTAATGGCCAGTTGTGGAACACTATATTTGCAGATGATACCACAATTTTATGGCAAAACAAGGACTCTAAGGTACTGAACAAGATTATTAGTAGTGATATACAAAAAATCTTATAGAGTGGTGAAAAGCTAATCATCTGACATTTAATTTTTCAAAAACCAAATTAATTTCTTTTAAGAATGATCTAAGCAACATTAGTCTGGGTAATGAAGGCATTTGTTCTGACACTGTTAACAAATTTTTAGGTCTCTATATTGACAATAAACTTAAGTTTGAGCAACACACTGTATATTTAAGCAAAAAGATATCATCAGGTTGCTTTGCTGTCAAATCAGTTGCACACCATTTGGATTTTAAGATTGCAAAAAGTGTTTATGTGGCCCTGATTGAACCTAATTTGAGATACGGTATTGCATTTTGGGGTAGCTGTTCTCTTCATCATTTCAGTAGAATCTTTATGCTACAAAAGAGAGCACTTAGATATTTTTTATGCAAGGTCAAGTTTGGTACATCATGCAGGCCTCTGTTCCGGAAACATGGTATCTTGACACTTCCTTGCATATGTATCATTGAATTAGCGTGCCTAATTTTTAAAAAACATAAAGATGATACAGACAGAGAGAGAGACAGAAAATTTATTGTTTTTAAAAATGAGTTTACATTTATAAAACAACGTGGTATAGTACAAACACAGTACAAGATACATTAAAATACTAACTATAAAATAACATTTACTATATTATTTTCTCTTGGATTTACTTGACTAAAAAAGAGTCTGGTCTATCTTCTCCAGTTGACAGACCTCTATTGTGATGCTCACGATCTAAAAATCTTCTTCCTAACCTAAAGTTAAATCGTTCAATGCCAATTTTTTTCGGCCAAAAAGCAGGATTGTAAATTTCTTCCCTTAAGTCAGGTAGTACACCTATCATGAAACATTGATTATCCCTTCTTTTCTGGTCAGTTGGTAACAATTTTATTTGTATATCCTCGCAGTTTGTCTTAGTTATTATGAAACTCTTGATGTGATCCGCATTTACACTATCCGGAACTTTTGAGATGAATAGCCACAATTTTTTGTCTGGTTTTTCGGATTTTCTATGAAAATCCTTATCACCAATTCCAGTTCCCATTATTTTCTTGTGTCTTTTTGTCACAATCTGATATCCTTCATCGTTCGTTTTATTCTCTGAACTCCCCATTGTGATACGATTAAGATTCATTTTTGTGCTTTCCTCATTTTCGACAGTTAAATTTGTAATGTAGTCACATGTCTGTTTGGTTTGAATATTCATTAATTGTGCATTTAATTCGTTTGTAGTAATTTTTGAATTGCCCTGTATATTAGAATTCCTTTCAACATGTTTGGTGTTTTTATCATTAAAATTTTTATTTGAGTCAGTTTCATTGTTTGTTTTGTATTTAGAATTCGTTGACTGGACACTGGCTGTCTTATCTTCATTACCTTGAGTTTTTATTAAACCCTCATTAGCAGTTGTGTTGGGTTTTTGTGAGATTTTGGTTCTGGTTATTTCTGATTTCAATAAATTTAATTTTTCTAGCAAATGTTCATTATTTGATTTTAATAGATTATTGTTATCTAATAATAAATTGTACTTATCATCTTTTTCAGCTAACAGCCTTTTTAACCACTGATTTTCTATCGCTATGGCACTAAATGATTCGATGGGTTGTCCATCACTATTTTGGCAACAGATTACACGCGAATCCCCTATCTTGAAGAATTTCACTTTGTTTTTCACAGCACATGAGATATGATAACTATTTCCACATACTATACAAACGAGTGTTTTATTAGGCTTCGTTTGACAACATTTAAATGTATTCTCTTCAAAATCTACCTCTTTTACTATAGAGAGAGGTGACGGCACATTTTTACTTTCCGCCATCTTGGATAGGATTGAACGGACAGAATGGAAGGATATTCGGACAGATTCCCTTTATAACACTCGTCTAACCTACGGTATTCCACTTCCAATTCCCTCTTCTATACTAATTAAAAAATCATTTATTTACACTGGAAAGAAAGTGTTTAATCACCTAGCACTCAATATAAGAGACTCAAGCAATATTTTTGTATTCCGAAGAGCAATCAAGAAGTTTTTATTATCATCTAAGTGTTACTATAGTATCGAGGAATTCTTTGAGGACAGTTGCGCTAATTTATGGCTTTTTTTTATTATGGAAGTTTTATAGTTAGTATTTTAATGTATCTTGTACTATACCACGTTGTGTTTTATAAATGTTTTTTTTTTATATGTTTATTAGGCAATCTGTTATAACATATAACAATAGGCACATTTTATCTGAGAAATAATGACATGAAGAGATTGTGACCAGCGCCACACGTCTCTATAGAGATAATATTAAACTACTTTATTACATATACAGAGAGAGTCTGTAAAGTGGAATAAATTCAATATCTCAAATACTAATTGTTTTTTTGGAAAATGCTCAGACCCGTCGATTAGTATTTCAAATTGTCCTTTTTGACATTCAATAATAATGTATACAGGGTGTCCCAATTTAGAGATATGACATCATCGTCGATTTTCTTAAATGGCAACACTGTCATTTTGATAGGGTTTGTAAAGTTATACATAACTGCAAAATATCAAATTTTTATTCTCTACCATTTACAAGATAATAGAAAATAACAAAGTTATATCTGTAATTTGGAATATATTCAATAATTAAAATACTAACTGTTTTTTTGAAAAATGCTCAGACCCGTCGATTAGTATATCAAATTGTCCTTTTTGACATATAATAATAATGTATACAGGGTGTCCCAATTTAGAGATATGACGTCATCGTTGATTTTCTTAAATGGCAACACTGTTATTTTGATAGCTATTTTGATAGGGTGTGTAAAGTTATACACAACTGCAAAATTTCAAATTTGTATTCTCTACCATTTAGATGATAATAAAAAATAACAAAGTTATGAAAAAGAAGTAATCAACTAATAATTGAATTTAATTATTTCAATAAATTAAGCAAAAAATCATAATGTTGCCCTCAATTATTGTCAAATTGTCAATGGGCAACGTTATGAGCATTTGCTTAATTGAAATAAATAAATTCAATTATTATTTGATTACTTCTTGTTCTTCATAACTTTGTTATTTTTTATTATCTTGTAAATGGTAGGGAATAAAATTTTGAAATTTTTCAGATGTGTATAACTTTACACACGCTATCAAAATAGCTATCAAAATGATAGTGTTGCCATTTAAGAAAATCGACGATGACGTCATATCTCTAAATTGGGACACCCTGTATACATTTTTATTGAATGTCAAAAAGGACAATTTGAAATACTAATCGACGGGTCTGAGCATTTTCCAAAAAAACAATTAGTATTTGAGATATTGAATTTATTCCACTTTACAGACTCTCTCTGTATATTAACTTAGCTACTGTAACAATATTAATGTCTGTGCGGTAAATCTCGTGGTGTCTGTCTCTTTAACCGTTTTGTTTCCTGACTGTTGTCTAACAAATTAATTGCAAGCACATTCGCGTGGCTTTCAAGACGTACGATGTATTTTGCACTTACCTCCACTATCACTTCACTGACGGTTTTCGTTTCCAGATCATTGTAAATATCCCTGTTAGTAACAAACCACGGAGCATCGATTTTTATAAATGTAAACTCATTTTTAGAAACAATAAATTTTCTTTCTCTCTCATCAAAGTTTGTCCGACGAGACACTGTTAAGCTATTAACAAATTTTCAGTTTGCTGTTAATCAACTTTTTTTTTTTGGTACGAGGGATCCAGGCCTAAACATATTTATGTACTACAGTCAAGGAATAATAATGGAAATAGACTGACCATACTTTGAGGAAAGATCAAAATAACATACTCAGACAAGCACTTGAATACCAAGGAGAGAGGAAAATAAAGAGAGGAAGACTAGACAAGTACAACGAGAGATCACAAACAAATTTTGGACTAAGATGGGGTCAAGAAATACTAGAAATAGATGAGAATGGAAGGACTAGTACACAGTTTATCCAGAGAATTCACAAGAAAGAAGATATGTTGACCAGGCCAGACAAGAAAATGACTGGCCGGGGAATGTATAAGCGCCCAATACTCCACAAGGAGGGAGAGAGAGAGATCTTGCCTTACCATTGATTTCGTCTCTGATATACTTTCAGAGAACTTCATATCCTTTACATACCCTGCATCATCCATGCCTCTTAGTGGAACTGTAAGTGTTGACTCAAGTCTGTTAGTGCCCTACCTAATATACAATGTTTTGCTTTGAGTTGATTTGAGGGAAAACCAGCTAGTTCAATTTACACTGTCTGATACTCATTTCCACCTCTCGACTACAACGGAACTTTCTTGAACAGAACCGGAATGAATATAAATAGAGAACATTGTATTGTAAGGATTCATTCCATTTGTGAAGTGCACACTTATATTGTCAGATAATTCGTAAATGTAATTATAAATTATATTTTTAGTGTAAATGTAAATAAATTATTGAAAATAAAGAGCTAAATAAATTAAGTATAAAAACTCATTAATAATAAATTAGAAAAGACTGTTGAAAGTATTACAATAGCTTTCAAGTCAATCAATAAATGAAATAATTTTTATTGAGTGAATTTAATATCAATCTACTAATACTAATGAGAAAAAACATGGCTGAATTTAGAGCATTGATTTTGATTAAGGAAAAAATCACTTACATTCCATCACAAGCTTTTAAAGCGGCTGCAGCTGCTTTTTTCTCCTTAAAAACGGCAAATCCAAAACATGGGGTACTGTTAGTCATCCAGACTTCTCTAAGAGGGCCATACACAGAAAAAACTTTTTCCAAATCAGACCTTCTGATCTCGTCACCAATATCGCCAATGTGTAATCTAAATCCATCGATTTCACTACTACGGCTTCTTGAACGAGACCTTCTCAAACAAGAACGATATGTTAAATTTGATAAAAAAATCGATAAAACTATTAAAAAAAAATTCAAAAATGAGGTTACCTTGAGCCACTAGAAGCACTTCTGCTTCGACTTTTTCTACTGGCACTACTATTAGTGCTTCTGCTCCTGCTTCTTTTTGTTGCAGAATCTGGCGAATCCCTCATGTTAAAATTACTAAAATTTGTAAAAATAACTAGGTTAAAATATTGCTGAATTGGCAGCTTTGGAACTTCGTTTTTACTTACTTTACTTTCGAAACGGTTTAGTTGTCTTGATATTTTAGATAAGAACAGAAAACTGATTTTCGGTGTGGACTCCCAAATAATAAATTACTTTTTCAAAGAATAAAATATAAAAATTGTAAAATGGAAGCGCCCACTCTACTCTTGTTCACGTCGCACGTCAAATTATCAATTTAAACATGGCCGGTCACAAAAAGCGACGTTGCCAATGTTTTCATTAAATGTGTAAACAAGATTATAAGCAAACAAAATTTAATTAAATTACAATTAAAAGCTTTACACCTCCTTGTGTAGTTTTTTTTAAACAAGATTATCATTTTATCATTTTAAAATAGTAGTATTTAGATAAATATAATATGTAGGTATCTATGATATACAGGGTGGTACATTAATAATTGGAAATATTTTAAATATAGATTCCTGGGCTCAAAATATTACCGTTTAACCCAAATCATCTAGTCCGAAAATGCTTCCTAAGGGAGCTAGAGCTCTTTAAATATGGCGTCTTATAATTCTTCTTCTTCTTCAGGAGCCATCTCCGCTACGGAGGTTGGCAATCATCATAGCTATTTTAATTTTTGAGGCAGTAACTCTAAATAGTTGTTTTGAGCTGCATCCAAACCATTCTCTCAGGTTCTTCAGCCATGAAATTCGTCTTCTGCCATCTATCTTTCCCTGCATTATGAGTCGCAGGATTATGCCATACTTTTCGCCCCGCATCACATGTCCGAGGTACTAGTTTTCTTTCTTTAATTGTAAGTTCAACTTCCTTCTCTTTACCTATTCTTCTCAGTACTTCATTGTTCGTAACTCTATCTACACAGGAAACCCTCATAATTCTTCTATACGTCCACATTTCAAAGGTGGTCTTACGTCCTATAATTACGTCTATAATACGTCTTATAATTAGTTTTTTGAAATATAGGTACCTCCAGCCTCCAGAACGCTTCTATATAGAGAAACTAAAAACTGACAGGCAGTGGTGTCATGGTGTGGGAACGCGTGGGAACGCCGTTCCCGCACTGGTTAAGAAAAGAAAAAAAAATAATAGAGAATTTAGGTTTTGTAAACAAAAATTAGCAGTGCGTTCCGGCACTGCGTTCCCGCACTGCTAATTTTGCCATGACACCACTGCTGACAGGTACAGTTATCTCCCAGATATAAATCAATAGGGCTTTTCATCGATTGTCATTTGTTTCGAGCTTCTGTCATGTGTCACATAATATTAATATATCTACTTCATACGTCTGTGGTTTGTATTATTGTATATACCAATAACGTATGTCGTAGATATATTAATATTATGTGACACATGACAGAAGCTCGAAACAAATGACTGTGAATGAAAAGCCCTATTCCATAAATTGCGAATATCTATAGTTTATTTTTTCTAAAAAGACAGATTCACACCCAAGAAAGTCACTAGGAATAATAACCAAATACATCTTCTCTTTTGGTTGATCGAGTCGGCCCTCAACAGTAATCCATAAATATTATATTAAATTAATACGTCGCTAAAGAGTTCCAAAAACAACTGCTTTTTATATAAAAGCAGACTAACAATCTAAAAATTAAAGGAATAATAACACAGAAAACACAAAAATCGCCGATATATCTTAATTAACCTATAAAATGTCACTATAGTGTCAAAATTTTATATCAGTGGAGTAAACTTGCCTGCGGTTGGACCAATTACAAACAAACAATAGGGCTTTTCATTCACAGTCATTTGTTTCGAGCTTCTGTCATGTGTCACATAAAATTAATATATCTACGTCATACGTTATTGGTATCCACCATGATACAAACCGAAGACGTATGACGTAGATATATTAATATTATGTAACACATGACTGAAGCTCGAAACAAATTACAATCGATGAAAAGCCCTATACAGCGCGGTAAATTTGAATCACTCCTCTTGGTTAAAAAACAAACCATAGTACCGGTCATATAGGCGTCCCTTTTGGGTAAGGCAACGGTTATTTTATCGCATAATTTTTTTGTCTTTATCTTTTAAGCATTTTTAACACTGGATTATTAAATTGTGGAGTTATTTTAGTACTAAGAGGTACTATTGCTTTAAGTTGTTTTAGAGATTCGCAATTGAGGAAATCGATTTACCTATCTCTGGAATATAAATAAACGTATCAGTTTCGTTTTTCTATTTTTACATTTCTGGCCATCTTCATAATCAATTTGTTATAATACATATATTTTTATAAACCTATACTATATATAATTTTTTTAAATGTTTTTTATACCAACAATGAGGTAAACTTAGGTTTAAATCGACAAAACTGAGTGATGAATCATTCAATAGTTTTAGTAAGTTTTTTTCATCCCTTTTTAGTTACAAATAAAAAATCACACTTCCAAACATAACAGTCTCCCTTTTATACCGCTAACGCGGCTTTGGGATTATAGCAGGGTAGTCTGCTTTCTATAGGGCCTACTTACGGTATACAAAGAAGGTAACATTGCGAGTGCTACGCTTCAACCTTCAACCCCTGGTTTTGCCAGGTACTCAGTTTATTAAGACCGAATCGACCTGGGGCCTATAGACATTTTTAAAAATGTCTAGATGTTCTCGCCGGCGCTGGGATTCGATCCCCGGCCTTCTGCGTGGAAGTCAGACATCCTACCACCTGAGCTATAATCTGAACCTACTTCCAAATATAATACGTTAAAGAACTCCTTTAACATGTCGTATGTAAGAAATTGTACACTTGGCAACAACGCGTGAACAAGGTTCAAACAAAACTTTGTAAATCTACCAACAGGTGACGTCAGGGTCACATAAAATAATAATTGGATTATTTATTTGAATATAATGTAAATAAACTGTTTATAAGTTTATAATTTGGTTTATTAAGTTAATCCCACAAAGGAAAAGAGAAAGATAATTATGTTGATTGTTGAATAGAGCTCTTCCTTACATTACACCAAAGTGGTGGATAAAATAAAAACATTTTATTGGCTTAATAATATTTACATTTCATTCTCAAGGTATTTTATTCTTTCTTCCAAAGCTTTGCTTCTGCACCGCCTTCTTTTTCAACAGCATACTCTTCGAATACCTAATTATTCCTGGCATCTTTTCTGCAGGTACTTACTTGTTATTGGCATGGCACCTACTTGATGGGTTGTCTTCAGTCTTCAGCAACCATACCTGGCTATACCCGATCAGACGGTCGACGTGTTTCTCTGTACATCCGCTGTATGCAGAGAATGTACAGAGAAAAGGAAAGAACCAATGTACCAAGTTCTAATATTTTAGGGTTTTTTCATCTAGACATAAGAATATGAGAAAAGAACCTATCAACCTCAAATTTAATCGGGATCTCCTTTACACCAAGAGCAACCTCTATGTACCAATAAGTTTCACATCCTTGGGATTTTTTCACTCAAAAAAATGGATAGAAAAGGCATGAATATGATAAGGAAAAGAACGCAAGAGAACAAGTAATTCTGACACATATTCTGTCAGTTTTGCACACAACTATACTGCCGTCCTCAAATAAAACGCGGTATGTGCAGCCAACTTAAAACCGAGAAATCGGCTCTCAAAGTTTTTTCTCGGGACTCTTTATTTTGACTTTTTAACGCAAAACATGTCCTAATGATAGTTGAACATTATTTAAAAATATATTCTTAAAAAAATCATGTTTTTATCAAAGCTGTAAATAAAAAGTCATATACCGCGTTTTAATTGAGCAGCGGTCATATTACTGGATCAGAAATATAGTGCCGTATCTGCATTTTATTTATAAATAAGATTTTTTACAAGGAAGAATAGTTACCAAAAAAGAAAAATAAATAGCTTATAATTGTTTATTATATACGCAAAATGCCTACAGGTCATAAATGTTCAAAATACGAGGTCGCAACACGAGTCTCGATAAAAACGCGGTAAATTCGCTGTGCTCAATTAAAACGCGGCAAGTACATGATACTCGCTAGCAGATACCGCTTTTTAATTGAGTACTGTGTAGATCATAGAGGTATATATTAACATAGAGGGAGCCTACCTTCCGCGCTTCCTAACGACAAGATCTCATGGACTGGTTTGCTGCATCTCTTTCTAACACATTGTATCGAAAATCTATATTGACATTCAGTGTGAATATAGGCACGGAAGAGGAGGACAACTGTAGCAGCTTTACTATGCGTAAGAGTGAAACAGCACTAATCCAAATCAAAAAGATGGTGTCGTCACTTCGCTCTGAATGACACTCTCTCTATGCTAATATATACCTCTATGGTGTAGATACCGGATTTTAATTAAGCAGCTATTGAAATTTAGCACATACGGCATATTCCAATTTGTTTATTTTGGTAGTAAAAAAAAAGGATACGGCTTTCAGACATTGCAGAAGCATAATAATAAGCTCACCAGGAAACCACAAATAGCAAAAACTCGATTTTCCATTTTTTTGCAGATACCGCGTTTTAATTGAGGACGGCAGTATACACAAAAGATTTAATTGCATAGTAAATTAATAAAGCACAGAAAATACGATATTTAGGACACATTGAAAGAATGGGAAATAGAAAAATGCCAATACAAAAAAGAAGAAAATGTAGACCAAGTAAGCGAAGGAGGAAGGACAGCGTATATGAAAATTTACAAAAAAATAATATTTAGAATTGGAAAGAAAAAGAACTGGACAGAAATCAGTGGGTAAAAGTTGTTAAGAAATGTGTGGAAAAACTATAAGAAATTTTAAATGTATTTTATATAAATAAATGTAAATAGTAATTATAATGGTCCAACTGCTCATCAATGATACACCAGTGGATTGAGTAACTTACTTACTTAGTCCTAAGCCTTTCTACCTTTAGGTGTAAGGCTGGTGGAGTTGAGTTTGGCATTGTAGTCTCCATGCTTTCCGATCTTGCGTTAGGTTTCTTGCACTTTCCAATGTCAATCCCTTCTTCTCGACTTCTTTCCTGATTTCATCTACCCACATAACTCTTGGTCTTCCTCTTTTGTTTTTCCCCTGCACTCTCGTTTCGAACACTCGTTTTGTAAGCCTCTCGTTCGACATTCTACACACGTGCCCGAACCATCTTAGTTGTCCCTCTACTATTTTTTCATTGATTGGTTCCAGTTTTAGGTTTTGTCTAATTGTTTCGTTTCGTATTTTGTCTGTCCTCTTATTCTGTTTGCTATTTTCCTCAGGAACCTAATTTCCATAGCATTGACTCTGGATTTTTGTCTCCCCGTCAATGTCCATGTCTCGCTGCTATACATGATTGTTGGTCTAACTACTGATTTAACGACTGCCGTTTTTACTTTCTCCGGTATCTGTTTTTTTCCTTAAAAATGTTGTTTTCATAGCGTTAAATAAGCTTCCTGTTCGTCCCATTCTCTCATTTATTTCCATGTCTTGTTTACCATTTGCTTCGATTATTACTCCTACGTATTTAAAATATTCCACTTGCTCTTTGTTGTTTCCCTGATTAGTATATATTGATTGAGTAAAACAGTATATAATACCTACTTTGAAACAATGGTAAACGAACAACGGGATCACTCACAAGAAGTAAAATGTAGAATAGAGAATGCTAGCAGTGCATTCAACAACATGGCCAAACTCTTTAAAAACCAGAACCTTAATCTGGAGATAAAAGTAAGGCTCCTACGATGTTAAGTCTTCTCAATATATTGTAGTACGGAGTTGAATCCTGGACACTCACTGAAGCGATGGAGAAAAAACTTAAAGCTTTCGAGATGCGACTTTACAGGCGAATCCTAAGTATATTATGGACGGACAAGACAACCAACGAGACCGTACTACGAAGAATGGGGAAAGAGAGGTGATATATACGATTAAAAGGAGAAAGTTAGAATATCTCGGACACATAATGAGAAACGGCACTAAATACAGATTATTGAAGGTGATCCTTCAAAAGACAAAGTATTCGGAAAGCGAGGAATTGGGAGAAGAAGAATATCATGGTTAAAGAACTTAGGAAATAATTCTTCACTACAACTAATATATTTAAAGCATCAGTTAATAAAATAATTATAGCCAGAATGATCGCCAATATTCGAAACGAATAGGCACCAAAAGAAGAATTGTAATGAAGACTAAACTTTTCAGCCCTAGTCCTTTAAGGCCTGTTGAGCTTAATAAATAAATAAATACTGTCGGTTTAGCAAAGTTGGTACATACCAGTCGATAGTCGTTTGTTCCCCGAAAATCGCGATTTGTGAGGCTAAAGCCTGCTCTAATTACAATTTTTTCGATAACTATATGGTTTTGTTAATAGGATAATATTAAGACAGATGGACGGAACCGGAATCCCTACAAATGCGCAATCTAATCCGTCCACTTCCGAGATGGTTCTAGGATATATAATATTTTATACAGAGTGAGTCTCTAATTTGGAATAAATTCAATAGCTCAAAAATACTAATTGTTTTTTTGAAAAATGTTCAGACCTCTCGATTAGTATTTTAAATTGAAATTATTTACATACAATAATAATGTATACAGGGTGTCCCAATTTAGAGATATGACGTCATCGTTGATTCTTTTAAATGGCAACACTGTCATTTTGATAGCTATTTTGATAGGGTGTGTAAAGTTATACATAAGTGCAAAATATCAAATTTTTATTCCCTACCATTTACAAGATAATAAAAAATAACATTACATCTCTACATTGGGACACCCTTTATTGTATGTAAAAAATTTCGATTCGAAATACTAATCGACAGGTCTGAGCATTTTTCAAAAAAAAAAACGATTAGTTACTATTAAGTTTATTCCAAATTACAGACATAACTTTATTTTTTATTATACATATTGTAAATGGTAGCAGTGTTGTCATTTAAGAAAATTAACGATGACGCCATATCTCTAAATTGGGACACCCTGTATATATTATTATTGTATGTAAAAAAATTTATATTTGAAATACTAATCGACAGGTCTGAGCATTTTTCAAAAAAACAAATACTTTTTGAACTATTTAATTTATTCCAAATTACAGACTCACTCTGTATAAGAAAAAAAAACCAGTTGAATCTGAAAAATTTATTTGTAAATATAAAATTTGTTTTATAAATAAAAAACTTACTTAATATCTTAAATAAAGGCAATAAATAGAATATTTATATTTTCTTGCACTATGAATCATCTCCAGCTATTCGCAATAACTTCTCTTCAAGTTAAGAATCGGCAAGATTTTCTATTGAATGTTACAATTTAACGTCTCGTTGTATTTGGATCTTCTAATTTTCTCCATACCACCTAAAATTTTACATTTATAATATTAGTTAAACACGATTACAGTTCATAAATAATCATTTCGTTGTAAAACGAAACAAGAGCAGTCTTATACCGTGCGCTGGAATAAGTGTTACCCCCCACCCCCCCTTTATTAACTCATTTATTTTTTGTACGTAAGTAAAACGCTCGGACAGGTCGATTTTTAAAATAATCAAAGTATATTATAGCATCAATGTTTCGAACTTTACACGATCCCTCTTCAGGTGACAGGCATAACTTTGATTTTTTTTAAATGGGAAAGTACATCAAATGACACCTCATTTAAAAGCTTTTGAAATATTGATTACAAAAATGTATATAATACTTTAATCCTTTTTGAGAGCGTAGGCGCAAAATTTCGGTCGAACTCTTTTTAATCGCATTAATTTTTTTCGAATCCTGGGAAAACTAATAAATATTTTTGAAAAATTTAAACGCAGAATGATAGATTACGTTATTACCGAGGGCTGACAGTCCCTACAAATAAACAAAAAGTTTCTTGAACACATGTGCGGATCGGCTTGGGGATTTGGAATCGGAGTTATCTAAGACGCAAGATAAACAAGTAGCCGCCTTGACCAAGTTTAATAGTTTTCGTTTATTGGAAAAGGTCGGTACATACTTTGAACCAATTTTAATAGGTTGGTTCTCAGGGGAAAACGGAAAAGGGAGATTATATGTAAGAGATTTTTATTTAGCGTAGGGGTGCGAGAGTCAATCGATTTTAACATCAGGACCTCGACGGACGTGTTATTTGGGATAATCGAAAAAGACGCAACTTAAAGAAACGATTTAAGACGGGTATTATGACAAGCCGGTTATAATATTGTAGCGGTTATTTACTGTGTAATTACTTCTAATTACAATAAAACCAGCGGTTCGTAATTTATATACGACTTTATTTTTATTTATACAAGTTTACTTTACAAACTTTAGCTTAAGACCAACTCTATTTACAAATATGTCCTATTTATATATGCGATACAGATATTCCAGAAATATCTATATATCTCCAGCTATGTCCATGTGACCGCTTGCACGTCATCGTCGCTGCATCGGCGTATCTCGAAACATCGATAGTGTTCTGTCTGTCCGGAGACGGGAGCTGGTATACGAGGGTAGGTCAATAATTATTTTGTTACACTGCTCCCCTCTTAAGATCTGAGCGTCCCGATCAGCAACTCTAGATGGCCCAGGATGGCGGAATCTACAGGATTCTCCAGCTCTGCATACACCCCTAGAAAAGAAGTAACAGTCTACTGTCTTTGAAGGGTATGACATCTTCGGGTTCATGCAACACACAGTAATCCGTACGCCAGTTTCTCTGAAGATCACTTCCAGCATGCTTCTCACAATCTTCCAATCCAGATTTTCTACTGCATGGCCAATTTTTGGTAAAGCCAAATCTTTGATGTCATAATTACAGACCATTTTCTTCAAATTAGTTAGAGCACGCCATATGTTCTCGTAGCTTGGCGTGTCCGTATAAGACTTCCTGGTCACTATATACAGCAAA